>NC_091999.1:62381797-62981797 GCF_044704955.1 Pristiophorus japonicus
GATGATATGCTCAAGTCCAAGGAGTGCGACTTGAAGACACAAACTCCTGATTCAGTCGAGAATGCTGCCACTGAACCAAAGCCGATACAAAAGTTCACAACCGTATTATTTTCCCCAAGTCTTTTTTATAAGTTCCAGGACATACCAAATTCATGGTGATGATTTCCACAGACAGTTGCACATACACAGAGACAAAAATAGAGATAGACAGACAAAGAGAAACAGATAACCAAAAATTTACACGCACCAACGGGCATGCACAGCTGCCTTAGACATCTCGAGGGATAGACAGGCTGAATCACTGTCGCAACTATGACTGATTGCTGCGATTTTTTAATCGGATGTATCGTGAATATTGCAGATTAATAAAAATGAGAACAAATGTCAGTGTTGAAAGGTGTGGGACGTTATTCCAATTATCACATGATCAGTTTGGTCGCGAACTGGTTAAATTGTGAAATGGAATGAAAAATGCTGCGAATCGTAGTCGGCAGGATTCGAACCTGCGCGGGAAAATCCCAATGGATTTCTAATCCATCGCCTTAACCACTCGGCCACGACTACTGTGTCGCTGGCTTTTTAAACGTTACTCAGAAAAAACTCAGTCATCCATCTCTGTGCAGCAGACGGCCAAAGAATCCTGAAAAAGTCTCCGTTTGCTAAAAATCTGGAAGAGGCAAACTCCTCTACCTGTATTTTCACAGTTCGATTTCGCTCTGGAATTTTTAATATGTATCTGAGAAGAAACAGAAGTAAAAATCAACATTTTGAAACATCTGCCTCCCCGTCGGGGAATTGAAACCCGGTCTCCCGCGTGACAGACGGGGATACTCACCACTATACTAACGAGGAACTGACGGATAGCTCCGCTGTCGGAGCAGGAATCGAGCTGTGAACAGAACTGGACACCATGAGAAGTCGACAGACACATTGAGAGACAGAGACAAACCGACAAACAGGGAGAGACAGACACCGAGATAGACACAACGAGAGACAGAAAGTGTGAGACTGAGAAGGAGAGGCAGATTGGGTGAGAAAAAGACTCAAACACATACAGAGACAGAGATTTGTGTGTTTGATCTATTAAGAGAGAAAGGGAAAGAGTGAGAGAAAGAAAATGATAAAGACAGTGACAAGGAGAGAGACAGATAGAGAGAAAGAGATAGAGACTAATACAGAAAATGATGGAAATACTTCTCAGGTTAGAGGCAGGGACTAACAGAGACAGGCAAAGAAATGGACAGACCGAAATGATGGGAAAGAGAGAGCCAGTCAGACAAAGAATCTGAGAGAATCCCATTGGAACAGACGTGGGCACCGTGAGAAAGAGACAGATTGAGAGACTGAGACAAACGGAGAAACAGGGACAGACAGAGTGAGTCAGACAGAGAGAGACAAAGACTCAGACATACAAACACATACACAGCTCTGTGGAGAGAGAGAGAGAGGCAGAGACCGAGCGACACAGATACATTTCACAATTTCATTTTATTATCGGTTCAGAGTGACACATAGTTACAGAAAATTGTTGATTCAACCGATGAAAATCGGACATCACTGATCAGAATGGGAGGAAATCTGTGTTAAAATAAATAGAAACCAGGAGTGGGGAAGAACCCACGGTGGAAAACCCTTTGAAGTTTAAGGCCAACGACATAACCACTCGGTTATCCTGGCCCTGTGAGAGCTTGGATTCTGTTTCTGTGACAAACTGGGCTTCAACCCCAACCCCACATACAAACACATGCACATAGTCTTTTAGTGAGCATTTACGAACATTTTGAGGAATATTGACACGGGGGCAACTCTCCTACTCTGTTTCGAGTAATGCTCTGGGACCTTTCATATCCACCCGAGGGTGCAGACGGAGCTTCAATTTAACATTTCATCCGAAAGTCAACAGCTTCAACATTGCAAAATTCCCCAAGTGCTGCACTTGAGTGTTAGCCAAGATGATATGCTCAAGTCCAAGGAGTGCGACTTGAAGACATAAACTCCTGATTCAGTCGAGAATGCTGCCACTGAACCAAAGCCGATACAAAAGTTCACAACCGTATTATTTTCCCCAAGTCTTTTTTATAAGTTCCAGGACATACCAAATTCATGGTGATGATTTCCACAGACAGTTGCACATACACAGAGACAAAAATAGAGATAGACAGACACAGAGACACAGATAACCAAAAATTTACACGCACCAACGGGCATGCACAGCTGCCTTAGACATCTCGAGGGATAGACAGGCTGAATCACTGTCGCAACTATGACTGATTGCTGCGATTTTTTAATCGGATGTATCGTGAATATTGCAGATGAATAAAAATGAGAACAAATGTCAGTGTTGAAAGGTGTGGGACGTTATTCCAATTATCACATGATCAGTTTGGTAGCGAACTGGTTAAATTGTGAAATGGAATGAAAAATGCTGAGAATCGTAGTCGGCAGGATTCGAAACTGCGCGGGAAAATCCCAATGGATTTCTAGTCCATCGCCTTAACCACTCGGCCACGACTACTGTGTCGCTGGCTTTTTAAACGTTACTCAGAAAAAACTCAGTCATCCATCTCTGTGCAGCAGACGGCCAAAGAATCCTGAAAAAGTCTCCGTTTGCAAAAAATCTGGAAGAGGCAAACTCCTCCACATGTATTTTCACAGTTCGATTTCGCTCTGGAATTTTTAATATGTATCTACCAAGAAACAGAAGTAAAAATGAACATTTTGAAACATCTGCCTCCCCGTCGGGGAATTGAACCCCGGTCTCCCACGTGACAGGCGGGGATACTTACCACTATACTAACGAGGAACTGACGGATAGCTCCTCTGTCGGAGCAGGAATCGAGCTGTGAACAGAACTGGACACCATGAGAAGTCGACAGACACATTGAGAGACAGATACAAACGGACAAACAGGGAGAGACAGACACCGAGATAGAGACAACGAGAGACAGAAAGTGTGAGACTGAGAAGGAGAGGCAGATTGGGTGAGAAAAAGACTCAAACACATACAGAGACAGAGATTTGTGTGTTTGATCTATTAAGAGAGAAAGGGAAAGAGTGAGAGAAAGACAATGATAAAGACAGTGACAAGGAGAGAGACAGATAGAGAGAAAGAGATAGAGACTAAAACAGAAAATGATGGAATACTTCTCAGGTTAGAGGCAGGGACTAACAGAGACAGGCAAAGAAATGGACAGACCGAAATGATGGGAAAGAGAGAGCCAGTCAGACAAAGAATCTGAGAGAATCCCATTGGAACAGACGTGGGCACCGTGAGAAAGAGACAGATTGAGAGACTGAGACAAACGGAGAAACAGGGACAGACAGAGTGAGTAAGACTGAGAGAGACAAAGACTCAGACATACAAACACATACACAGCTCTGTGGAGAGAGAGAGAGAGGCAGAGACCGAGCGACACAGATTCATTTCACAATTTCATTTCATTATCGGTTCAGAGTGACACATAGTTACAGAAAATTGTTGATTCAACCGATGAAAATCGGACATCACTGATCAGAATGGGAGGAAATCTGTGTTAAAATAAATAGAAACCAGGAGTGGGGAAGAACCCACGGTGGAAAACCCTTTGAAGTTTAAGGCCAACGACATAACCACTCGGTTATCCTGGCCCTGTGAGAGCTTGGATTCTGTCTCTGTGACAAACTGGGCTTCAACACCAACCCCACATACAAACACATGCACATAGTCTTTTAGTGAGCATTTACGAACATTTTGAGGAATATTGACACGGGGGCAACTCTCCTACTCTGTTTCGAGTAATGCTCTGGGACCTTTCATATCCACCCGAGGGTGCAGACGGAGCTTCAATTTAACATTTCATCCGAAAGTCAACAGCTTCAACATTGCAAAATTCCCCAAGTGCTGCACTTGAGTGTTAGCCAAGATGATTTGCTCAAGTCCAAGGAGTGCGACTTGAAGACACAAACTCCTGATTCAGTCGAGAATGCTGCCACTGAACCAAAGCCGATACAAAAGTTCACAACCGTATTATTTTCCCCAAGTCTTTTTTATAAGTTCCAGGACATACCAAATTCATGGTGATGATTTCCACAGACAGTTGCACATACACAGAGACAAAAATAGAGATAGACAGACAAAGAGAAACAGATAACCAAAAATTTACACGCACCAACGGGCATGCACAGCTGCCTTAGACATCTCGAGGGATAGACAGGCTGAATCACTGTCGCAACTATGACTGATTGCTGCGATTTTTTAATCGGATGTATCGTGAATATTGCAGATTAATAAAAATGAGAACAAATGTCAGTGTTGAAAGGTGTGGGACGTTATTCCAATTATCACATGATCAGTTTGGTGGAGAACTGGTTAAATTGTGAAATGGAATGAAAAATGCTGCGAATCGTAGTCGGGAGGATTCGAACCTGCGCGGGAAAATCCCAATGGATTTCTAGTCCATCGCCTTAACCACTCGGCCACGACTACTGTGTCGCTGGCTTTTTAAACGTTACTCAGAAAAAACTCAGTCATCCATCTCTGTGCAGCAGACGGCCAAAGAATCCTGAAAAAGTCTCCGTTTGCAAAAAATCTGGAAGAGGCAAACTCCTCCACATGTATTTTCACAGTTCGATTTCGCTCTGGAATTTTTAATATGTATCTACCAAGAAACAGAAGTAAAAATGAACATTTTGAAACATCTGCCTCCCCGTCGGGGAATTGAACCCCGGTCTCCCACGTGACAGGCGGGGATACTTACCACTATACTAACGAGGAACTGACGGATAGCTCCTCTGTCGGAGCAGGAATCGAGCTGTGAACAGAACTGGACACCATGAGAAGTCGACAGACACATTGAGAGACAGATACAAACGGACAAACAGGGAGAGACAGACACCGAGATAGAGACAACGAGAGACAGAAAGTGTGAGACTGAGATGGAGAGGCAGATTGGGTGAGAAAAAGACTCAAACACATACAGAGACAGAGATTTGTGTATTTGATCTATTAAGAGAGAAAGGGAAAGAGTGAGAGAAAGACAATGATAAAGACAGTGACAAGGAGAGAGACAGATAGAGAGAAAGAGATAGAGACTAAAACAGAAAATGATGGAAATACTTCTCAGGTTAGAGGCAGGGACTAACAGAGACAGGCAAAGAAATGGACAGACCGAAATGATGGGAAAGAGAGAGCCAGTCAGACAAAGAATCTGAGAGAATCCCATTGGAACAGACGTGGGCACCGTGATAAAGAGACAGATTGAGAGACTGAGACAAACGGAGAAACAGGGACAGACAGAGTGAGTCAGACTGAGAGAGACAAAGACTCAGACATACAAACACATACACAGCTCTGTGGAGAGAGAGAGAGAGGCAGAGACCGACCGACACAGATTCATTTCACAATTTCATTTCATTATCGGTTCAGAGTGACACATAGTTACAGAAAATTGTTGATTCAACCGATGAAAATCGGACATCACTGATCAGAATGGGAGGAAATCTGTGTTAAAATAAATAGAAACCAGGAGTGGGGAAGAACCCACGGTGGAAAACCCTTTGAAGTTTAAGGCCAACGACATAACCACTCGGTTATCCTGGCCCTGTGAGAGCTTGGATTCTGTCTCTGTGACAAACTGGGCTTCAACACCAACCCCACATACAAACACATGCACATAGTCTTTTAGTGAGCATTTACGAACATTTTGAGGAATATTGACACGGGGGCAACTCTCCTACTCTGTTTCGAGTAATGCTCTGGGACCTTTCATATCCACCCGAGGGTGCAGACGGAGCTTCAATTTAACATTTCATCCGAAAGTCAACAGCTTCAACATTGCAAAATTCCCCAAGTGCTGCACTTGAGTGTTAGCCAAGATGATATGCTCAAGTCCAAGGAGTGCGACTTGAAGACACAAACTCCTGATTCAGTCGAGAATGCTGCCACTGAACCAAAGCCGATACAAAAGTTCACAACCGTATTATTTTCCCCAAGTCTTTTTTATAAGTTCCAGGACATACCAAATTCATGGTGATGATTTCCACAGACAGTTGCACATACACAGAGACAAAAATAGAGATAGACAGACAAAGAGAAACAGATAACCAAAAATTTACACGCACCAACGGGCATGCACAGCTGCCTTAGACATCTCGAGGGATAGACAGGCTGAATCACTGTCGCAACTATGACTGATTGCTGCGATTTTTTAATCGGATGTATCGTGAATATTGCAGATTAATAAAAATGAGAACAAATGTCAGTGTTGAAAGGTGTGGGACGTTATTCCAATTATCACATGATCAGTTTGGTCGCGAACTGGTTAAATTGTGAAATGGAATGAAAAATGCTGCGAATCGTAGTCGGCAGGATTCGAACCTACGCGGGAAAATCCCAATGGATTTCTAATCCATCGCCTTAACCACTCGGCCACGACTACTGTGTCGCTGGCTTTTTAAACGTTACTCAGAAAAAACTCAGTCATCCATCCCTGTGCAGCAGACGGCCAAAGAATCCTGAAAAAGTCTCCGTTTGCTAAAAATCTGGAAGAGGCAAACTCCTCTACCTGTATTTTCACAGTTCGATTTCGCTCTGGAATTTTTAATATGTATCTACCAAGAAACAGAAGTAAAAATGAACATTTTGAAACATCTGCCTCCCCGTCGGGGAATTGAACCCCGGTCTCCCACGTGACAGGCGGGGATACTTACCACTATACTAACGAGGAACTGACGGATAGCTCCTCTGTCGGAGCAGGAATCGAGCTGTGAACAGAACTGGACACCATGAGAAGTCGACAGACACATTGAGAGACAGATACAAACGGACAAACAGGGAGAGACAGACACCGAGATAGAGACAACGAGAGACAGAAAGTGTGAGACTGAGAAGGAGAGGCAGATTGGGTGAGAAAAAGACTCAAACACATACAGAGACAGAGATTTGTGTGTTTGATCTATTAAGAGAGAAAGGGAAAGAGTGAGAGAAAGACAATGATAAAGACAGTGACAAGGAGAGAGACAGATAGAGAGAAAGAGATAGAGACTAAAACAGAAAATGATGGAAATACTTCTCAGGTTAGAGGCAGGGACTAACAGAGACAGGCAAAGAAATGGACAGACCGAAATGATGGGAAAGAGAGAGCCAGTCAGACAAAGAATCTGAGAGAATCCCATTGGAACAGACGTGGGCACCGTGAGAAAGAGACAGATTGAGAGACTGAGACAAACGGAGAAACAGGGACAGACAGAGTGAGTCAGACTGAGAGGGACAAAGACTCAGACATACAAACACATACACAGCTCTGTGGAGAGAGAGAGAGAGGCAGAGACCGAGCGACACAGATTCATTTCACAATTTCATTTCATTATCGGTTCAGAGTGACACATAGTTACAGAAAATTGTTGATTCAACCGATGAAAATCGGACATCACTGATCAGAATGGGAGGAAATCTGTGTTAAAATAAATAGAAACCAGGAGTGGGGAAGAACCCACGGTGGAAAACCCTTTGAAGTTTAAGGCCAACGACATAACCACTCGGTTATCCTGGCCCTGTGAGAGCTTGGATTCTGTCTCTGTGACAAACTGGGCTTCAACACCAACCCCACATACAAACACATGCACATAGTCTTTTAGTGAGCATTTACGAACATTTTGAGGAATATTGACACGGGGGCAACTCTCCTACTCTGTTTCGAGTAATGCTCTGGGACCTTTCATATCCACCCGAGGGTGCAGACGGAGCTTCAATTTAACATTTCATCCGAAAGTCAACAGCTTCAACATTGCAAAATTCCCCAAGTGCTGCACTTGAGTGTTAGCCAAGATGATATGCTCAAGTCCAAGGAGTGCGACTTGAAGACACAAACTCCTGATTCAGTCGAGAATGCTGCCACTGAACCAAAGCCGATACAAAAGTTCACAACCGTATTATTTTCCCCAAGTCTTTTTTATAAGTTCCAGGACATACCAAATTCATGGTGATGATTTCCACAGACAGTTGCACATACACAGAGACAAAAATAGAGATAGACAGACAAAGAGAAACAGATAACCAAAAATTTACACGCACCAACGGGCATGCACAGCTGCCTTAGACATCTCGAGGGATAGACAGGCTGAATCACTGTCGCAACTATGACTGATTGCTGCGATTTTTTAATCGGATGTATCGTGAATATTGCAGATTAATAAAAATGAGAACAAATGTCAGTGTTGAAAGGTGTGGGACGTTATTCCAATTATCACATGATCAGTTTGGTCGCGAACTGGTTAAATTGTGAAATGGAATGAAAAATGCTGCGAATCGTAGTCGGCAGGATTCGAACCTGCGCGGGAAAATCCCAATGGATTTCTAATCCATCGCCTTAACCACTCGGCCACGACTACTGTGTCGCTGGCTTTTTAAACGTTACTCAGAAAAAACTCAGTCATCCATCTCTGTGCAGCAGACGGCCAAAGAATCCTGAAAAAGTCTCCGTTTGCTAAAAATCTGGAAGAGGCAAACTCCTCTACCTGTATTTTCACAGTTCGATTTCGCTCTGGAATTTTTAATATGTATCTGAGAAGAAACAGAAGTAAAAATCAACATTTTGAAACATCTGCCTCCCCGTCGGGGAATTGAAACCCGGTCTCCCGCGTGACAGACGGGGATACTCACCACTATACTAACGAGGAACTGACGGATAGCTCCGCTGTCGGAGCAGGAATCGAGCTGTGAACAGAACTGGACACCATGAGAAGTCGACAGACACATTGAGAGACAGAGACAAACCGACAAACAGGGAGAGACAGACACCGAGATAGACACAACGAGAGACAGAAAGTGTGAGACTGAGAAGGAGAGGCAGATTGGGTGAGAAAAAGACTCAAACACATACAGAGACAGAGATTTGTGTGTTTGATCTATTAAGAGAGAAAGGGAAAGAGTGAGAGAAAGAAAATGATAAAGACAGTGACAAGGAGAGAGACAGATAGAGAGAAAGAGATAGAGACTAATACAGAAAATGATGGAAATACTTCTCAGGTTAGAGGCAGGGACTAACAGAGACAGGCAAAGAAATGGACAGACCGAAATGATGGGAAAGAGAGAGCCAGTCAGACAAAGAATCTGAGAGAATCCCATTGGAACAGACGTGGGCACCGTGAGAAAGAGACAGATTGAGAGACTGAGACAAACGGAGAAACAGGGACAGACAGAGTGAGTCAGACAGAGAGAGACAAAGACTCAGACATACAAACACATACACAGCTCTGTGGAGAGAGAGAGAGAGGCAGAGACCGAGCGACACAGATACATTTCACAATTTCATTTTATTATCGGTTCAGAGTGACACATAGTTACAGAAAATTGTTGATTCAACCGATGAAAATCGGACATCACTGATCAGAATGGGAGGAAATCTGTGTTAAAATAAATAGAAACCAGGAGTGGGGAAGAACCCACGGTGGAAAACCCTTTGAAGTTTAAGGCCAACGACATAACCACTCGGTTATCCTGGCCCTGTGAGAGCTTGGATTCTGTTTCTGTGACAAACTGGGCTTCAACCCCAACCCCACATACAAACACATGCACATAGTCTTTTAGTGAGCATTTACGAACATTTTGAGGAATATTGACACGGGGGCAACTCTCCTACTCTGTTTCGAGTAATGCTCTGGGACCTTTCATATCCACCCGAGGGTGCAGACGGAGCTTCAATTTAACATTTCATCCGAAAGTCAACAGCTTCAACATTGCAAAATTCCCCAAGTGCTGCACTTGAGTGTTAGCCAAGATGATATGCTCAAGTCCAAGGAGTGCGACTTGAAGACATAAACTCCTGATTCAGTCGAGAATGCTGCCACTGAACCAAAGCCGATACAAAAGTTCACAACCGTATTATTTTCCCCAAGTCTTTTTTATAAGTTCCAGGACATACCAAATTCATGGTGATGATTTCCACAGACAGTTGCACATACACAGAGACAAAAATAGAGATAGACAGACACAGAGACACAGATAACCAAAAATTTACACGCACCAACGGGCATGCACAGCTGCCTTAGACATCTCGAGGGATAGACAGGCTGAATCACTGTCGCAACTATGACTGATTGCTGCGATTTTTTAATCGGATGTATCGTGAATATTGCAGATGAATAAAAATGAGAACAAATGTCAGTGTTGAAAGGTGTGGGACGTTATTCCAATTATCACATGATCAGTTTGGTAGCGAACTGGTTAAATTGTGAAATGGAATGAAAAATGCTGAGAATCGTAGTCGGCAGGATTCGAACCTCCGCGGGAAAATCCCAATGGATTTCTAGTCCATCGCCTTAACCACTCCGCCACGACTACTGTGTCGCTGGCTTTTTAAACGTTACTCAGAAAAAACTCAGTCATCCATCTCTGTGCAGCAGATGGCCAAAGAATCCTGAAAAAGTCTCCGTTTGCTAAAAATCTGGAAGAGGCAAACTCCTCTACCTGTATTTTCACAGTTCGATTTCGCTCTGGAATTTTTAATATGTATATACCAAGAAACAGAAGTAAAAATCAACATTTTGAAACATCTGCCTCCCCGTCGGGGAATTGAAACCCGGTCTCCCACGTGACAGGCGGGGATACTCACCACTATACTAACGAGGAACTGACGGATAGTTCCGCTGTCGGAGCAGGAATCGAGCTGTGAACAGAACTGGACACCATGAGAAGTCGACAGACACATTGAGAGACAGAGACAAACCGACAAACAGGGAGAGACAGACACCGAGATAGAGACAACGAGAGACAGAAAGTGTGAGACTGAGAAGGAGAGGCAGATTGGGTGAGAAAAAGACTCAAACACATACAGAGACAGAGATTTGTGTGTTTGATCTATTAAGAGAGAAAGGGAAAGAGTGAGAGAAAGACAATGATAAAGACAGTGACAAGGAGAGAGACAGATAGAGAGAAAGAGATAGAGACTAAAACAGAAAATGATGGAAATACTTCTCAGGTTAGAGGCAGGGACTAACAGAGACAGGCAAAGAAATGGACAGACCGAAATGATGGGAAAGAGAGAGCCAGTCAGACAAAGAATCTGAGAGAATCCCATTGGAACAGACGTGGGCACCGTGAGAAAGAGACAGATTGAGAGACTGAGACAAACGGAGAAACAGGGACAGACAGAGTGAGTCAGACAGAGAGAGACAAAGACTCAGACATACAAACACATACACAGCTCTGTGGAGAGAGAGAGTGAGGCAGAGACCGAGCGACACAGATACATTTCACAATTTCATTTCATTATCGGTTCAGAGTGACACATAGTTACAGAAAATTGTTGATTCAACCGATGAAAATCGGACATCACTGATCAGAATGGGAGGAAATCTGTGTTAAAATAAATAGAAACCAGGAGTGGGGAAGAACCCACGGTGGATAACCCTTTGAAGTTTAAGGCCAACGACATAACCACTCGGTTATCCTGGCCCTGTGAGAGCTTGGATTCTGTTTCTGTGACAAACTGGGCTTCAACCCCAACCCCACATACAAACACATGCACATAGTCTTTCAGTGAGCATTTACGAACATTTTGAGGAATATTGACACGGGGGCAACTCTCCTACTCTGTTTCGAGTAATGCTCTGGGACCTTTCATATCCACCCGAGGGTGCAGACGGAGCTTCAATTTAACATTTCATCCGAAAGTCAACAGCTTCAACATTGCAAAATTTCCCAAGTGCTGCACTTGAGTGTTAGCCAAGATGATATGATCAAGTCCAAGGAGTGCGATTTGAACACACAAACTCCTGATTCAGTCGAGAATGCTGCCACTGAACCAAAGCCGATACAAAAGTTCACAACCGTATTATTTTCCCCAAGTCTTTTTTATAAGTTCCAGGACATACCAAATTCATGGTGATGATTTCCACAGACAGTTGCACATACACAGAGACAAAAATAGAGATAGACAGACACAGAGACACAGATAACCAAAAATTTACACGCACCAACGGGCATGCACAGCTGCCTTAGACATCTCGAGGGATAGACAGGCTGAATCAGTGTCGCAACTTTGACTGATTGTTGCGATTTTTTAATCGGATGTATCGTTAATATTGCAGATTAATAAAAATGAGAACAAATGTCAGTGTTGAAAGGTGTGGGACGTTATTCCAATTATCACATGATCAGTTTGGTAGAGAACTGGTTAAATTGTGAAATGGAATGAAAAATGCTGCGAATCGTAGTCGGCAGGTTTCGAACCTGCGCGGGAAAATCGCAATGGATTTCTAGTCCATCGCCTTAACCACTCCGCCACGACTACTGTGTCGCTGGCTTTTTAAACGTTACTCAGAAAAAACTCAGTCATCCATCTCTGTGCAGCAGACGGCCAAAGAATCCTGAAAAAGTCTCCGTTTGCAAAAAATCTGGAAGAGGCAAACTCCTCCACATGTATTTTCACAGTTCGATTTCGCTCTGGAATTTTTAATATGTATCTACCAAGAAACAGAAGTAAAAATCGACATTTTGAAACATCTGCCTCCCCGTCGGGGAATTGAACCCCGGTCTCCCGCGTGACAGGCGGGGATACTCACCACTATACTAACGAGGAACTGACGGAAAGCTCTTCTGTCGGAGCAGGAATCGAGCTGTGAACCATGAGAAGTCGACAGACATATTGAGAGACAGAGACAAACCGACAAACAGGGAGAGACAGACACCCAGATAGAGACAACGAGAGACAGAAAGTGTGAGACTGAGAAGGAGAGGCAGATTGGGTGAGAAAAAGACTCAAACACATACAGAGACAGAGATTTGTGTGTTTGATCTATTAAGAGAGAAAGGGAAAGAGTGAGAAAAAGACAATGATAAAGACAGTGACAAGGAGAGAGACAGATAGAGAGAAAGAGATAGAGACTAAAACAGAAAATGATGGAAATACTTCTCAGGTTAGAGGCAGGGACTAACAGAGACAGGCAAAGAAATGGACAGACCGAAATGATGGGAAAGAGAGAGCCAGTCAGACAAAGAATCTGAGAGAATCCCATTGGAACAGACGTGGGCACCGTGAGAAAGAGACAGATTGAGAGACTGAGAAAAACGGAGAAACAGGGACAGACAGAATGAGTCAGACTGAGAGAGACAAAGACTCAGACATACAAACACATACACGGCTCTGTGGAGAGAGAGAGAGAGGCAGAGACCGAGCGACACAGATACATTTCACAATTTCATTTCATTATCGGTTCAGAGTGACACATAGTTACAGAAAATTGTTGATTCAACCGATGAAAATCGGACATCACTGGTCAGAATGGGAGGAAATCTGTGTTAAAATAAATAGAAACCAGGAGTGGGGAAGAACCCACGGTGGAAAACCCTTTGAAGTTTAAGGCCAACGACATAACCACTCGGTTATCCTGGCCCTGTGAGAGTTTGGATTCTGTCTCTGTGACAAACTGGGCTTCAACCCCAACCCCACATACAAGCACATGCACATAGTCTTTTAGTGAGCATTTACGAACATTTTGAGGAATATTGACACGGGGGCAACTCTCCTACTCTGTTTCGAGTAATGCTCTGGGACCTTCATATCCACCCGAGGGTGCAGACGGAGCTTCAATTTAACATTTCATCCGAAAGTCAACAGCTTCAACATTGCAAAATTCCCCAAGTGCTGCACTTGAGTGTTAGCCAAGATGATATGCTCAAGTCCAAGGAGTGCGACTTGAACACACAAACTCCTGATTCAGTCGAGAATGCTGCCACTGAACCAAAGCCGATACAAAAGTTCACAACCGTATTATTTTCCCCAAGTCTTTTTTATAAGTTCCAGGACATACCAAATTCATGGTGATGATTTCCACAGACAGGTGAACATGCACAGAGGCAAAAATAGAGATAGACAGACACAGAGACACACATAACCAAAAATTTACACGCACCAAGGGGCATGCACAGCTGCCTTAGACATCTCGAGGGATAGACAGGCTGAATCACGGTCGCAAATTTGACTGATTGTTGCGATTTTCCAATCGGATGTATCGTGAATATTGCAGATGAATAAAAATGAGAACAAATGTCAGTGTTGAAAGGTGTGGGACGTTATTCCAATTATCACATGATCAGTTTGGTGGAGAACTGGTTAAATTGTGAAATGGAATGAAAAATGCTGAGAATCGTAGTCGGCAGGATTCGAACCTGCGCGGGAAAATCCCAATGGATTTCTAGTCCATCGCCTTAACCACTCGGCCACGACTACTGTGTCGCTGGCTTTTTAAACGTTACTCAGAAAAAACTCAGTCATCCATCTCTGTGCAGCAGACGGCCAAAGAATCCTGAAAAAGTCTCCGTTTGCTAACAATCTGGAAGAGGCAAACTCCTCCACATGTATTTTCACAGTTCGATTTCGCTCTGGAATTTTTAATATGTATCGACCAAGAAACAGAAGTAAAAATCAACATTTTGAAACATCTGCCTCCCCGTTGGGGAAGTGAACCCCGGTCTCCCGCGTGACAGGCGGGGATACTCACCACTATACTAACGAGGAACTGACGGATAGCTGCTCTGTCGGAGCAGGAATCGAGCTGTGAACAGAACTGGACACCATGAGAAGTCGACAGACACATTGAGAGACAGAGACAAACCGACAAACAGGGAGAGACAGACACCGAGATAGAGACAACGAGAGACAGAAAGTGTGAGACTGAGAAGGAGAGGCAGATTGGGTGAGAAAAAGACGCAAACACATGCAGAGACAGAGATTTGTGTGGTTGATCTATTAAGAGAGAAAGGGAAAGAGTGAGAGAAAGACAATGATAAAGACACTGACAATGAGAGAGACAGATAGAGAGAAAGAGATAGAGACTAAAACAGAAAATGATGGAAATACTTCTCAGGTTAGAGGCAGGAACTAACAGAGACAGGCAAAGAAATGGACAGACCGAAATGATGGGAAAGAGAGAGCCAGTCAGACAAAGAATCTGAGAGAATCCCATTGGAACAGACGTGGGCACCGTGAGAAAGAGACAGATTGAGAGACTGAGACAAACGGAGAAACAGGGACAGACAGAGTGAGCAGACTGAGAGAGACAAAGACTCAGACATACAAACACATACACAGCTCTGTGTAGAGAGAGAGAGAGGCAGAGACCGAGCGACACAGATACATTTCACAATTTCATTTTATTATCGGTTCAGAGTGACACATAGTTACAGAAAATTGTTGATTCAACCGATGAAAATCGGACATCACTGATCAGAATGGGAGGAAATCTGTGTTAAAATATATAGAAACCAGGAGTGGGGAAGAACCCACGGTGGAAAACCCTTTGAAGTTTAAGGCCAACGACATAACCACTCGGTTATCCTGGCCCTGTGAGAGCTTGGATTCTGTTTCTGTGACAAACTGGGCTTCAACCCCAACCCCACATACAAACACATGCACATAGTCTTTTAGTGAGCATTTACGAACATTTTGAGGAATATTGACACGGGGGCAACTCTCCTACTCTGTTTCGAGTAATGCTCTGGGACCTTTCATATCCACCCGAGGGTGCAGACGGAGCTTCAATTTAACATTTCATCCGAAAGTCAACAGCTTCAACATTGCAAAATTCCCCAAGTGCTGCACTTGAGTGTTAGCCAAGATGATATGCTCAAGTCCAAGAAGTGCGACTTGAAGACATAAACTCCTGATTCAGTCGAGAATGCTGCCACTGAACCAAAGCCGATACAAAAGTTCACAACCGTATTATTTTCCCCAAGTCTTTTTTATAAGTTCCAGGACATACCAAATTCATGGTGATGATTTCCACAGACAGTTGCACATACACAGAGACAAAAATAGAGATAGACAGACACAGAGACACAGATAACCAAAAATTTACACGCACCAACGGGCATGCACAGCTGCCTTAGACATCTCGAGGGATAGACAGGCTGAATCACTGTCGCAACTATGACTGATTGCTGCGATTTTTTAATCGGATGTATCGTGAATATTGCAGATGAATAAAAATGAGAACAAATGTCAGTGTTGAAAGGTGTGGGACGTTATTCCAATTATCACATGATCAGTTTGGTAGCGAACTGGTTAAATTGTGAAATGGAATGAAAAATGCTGAGAATCGTAGTCGGCAGGATTCGAACCTCCGCGGGAAAATCCCAATGGATTTCTAGTCCATCGCCTTAACCACTCCGCCACGACTACTGTGTCGCTGGCTTTTTAAACGTTACTCAGAAAAAACTCAGTCATCCATCTCTGTGCAGCAGATGGCCAAAGAATCCTGAAAAAGTCTCCGTTTGCTAAAAATCTGGAAGAGGCAAACTCCTCTACCTGTATTTTCACAGTTCGATTTCGCTCTGGAATTTTTAATATGTATATACCAAGAAACAGAAGTAAAAATCAACATTTTGAAACATCTGCCTCCCCGTCGGGGAATTGAAACCCGGTCTCCCGCGTGACAGGCGGGGATACTCACCACTATACTAACGAGGAACTGACGGATAGCTCCGCTGTCGGAGCAGGAATCGAGCTGTGAACAGAACTGGACACCATGAGAAGTCGACAGACACATTGAGAGACAGAGACAAACCGACAAACAGGGAGAGACAGACACCGAGATAGAGACAACGAGAGACAGAAAGTGTGAGACTGAGAAGGAGAGGCAGATTGGGTGAGAAAAAGACTCAAACACATACAGAGACAGAGATTTGTGTGTTTGATCTATTAAGAGAGAAAGGGAAAGAGTGAGAGAAAGACAATGATAAAGACAGTGACAAGGAGAGAGACAGATAGAGAGAAAGAGATAGAGACTAAAACAGAAAATGATGGAAATACTTCTCAGGTTAGAGGCAGGGACTAACAGAGACAGGCAAAGAAATGGACAGACCGAAATGATGGGAAAGAGAGAGCCAGTCAGACAAAGAATCTGAGAGAATCCCATTGGAACAGACGTGGGCACCGTGAGAAAGAGACAGATTGAGAGACTGAGACAAACGGAGAAACAGGGACAGACAGAGTGAGTCAGACAGAGAGAGACAAAGACTCAGACATACAAACACATACACAGCTCTGTGGAGAGAGAGAGTGAGGCAGAGACCGAGCGACACAGATACATTTCACAATTTCATTTCATTATCGGTTCAGAGTGACACATAGTTACAGAAAATTGTTGATTCAACCGATGAAAATCGGACATCACTGATCAGAATGGGAGGAAATCTGTGTTAAAATAAATAGAAACCAGGAGTGGGGAAGAAACCACGGTGGAAAACCCTTTGAAGTTTAAGGCCAACGACATAACCACTCGGTTATCCTGGCCCTGTGAGAGCTTGGATTCTGTTTCTGTGACAAACTGGGCTTCAACCCCAACCCCACATACAAACACATGCACATAGTCTTTTAGTGAGCATTTACGAACATTTTGAGGAATATTGTCACGGGGGCAACTCTCCTACTCTGTTTCGAGTAATGCTCTGGGACCTTTCATATCCACCCGAGGGTGCAGACGGAGCTTCAATTTAACATTTCATCCGAAAGTCAACAGCTTCAACATTGCAAAATTTCCCAAGTGCTGCACTTGAGTGTTAGCCAAGATGATATGATCAAGTCCAAGGAGTGCGACTTGAACACACAAACTCCTGATTCAGTCGAGAATGCTGCCACTGAACCAAAGCCGATACAAAAGTTCACAACCGTATTATTTTCCCCAAGTCTTTTTTATAAGTTCCAGGACATACCAAATTCATGGTGATGATTTCCACAGACAGTTGCACATACACAGAGACAAAAATAGAGATAGACAGACACAGAGACACAGATAACCAAAAATTTACACGCACCAACGGGCATGCACAGCTGCCTTAGACATCTCGAGGGATAGACAGGCTGAATCAGTGTCGCAACTTTGACTGATTGTTGCGATTTTTTAATCGGATGTATCGTGAATATTGCAGATTAATAAAAATGAGAACAAATGTCAGTGTTGAAAGGTGTGGGACCTTATTCCAATTATCACATGATCAGTTTGGTAGAGAACTGGTTAAATTGTGAAATGGAATGAAAAATGCTGCGAATCGTAGTCGGCAGGTTTCGAACCTGCGCGGGAAAATCGCAATAGATTTCTAGTCCATCGCCTTAACCACTCCGCCACGACTACTGTGTCGCTGGCTTTTTAAACGTTACTCAGAAAAAACTCAGTCATCCATCTCTGTGCAGCAGACGGCCAAAGAATCCTGAAAAAGTCTCCGTTTGCAAAAAATCTGGAAGAGGCAAACTCCTCCACATGTATTTTCACAGTTCGATTTCGCTCTGGAATTTTTAATATGTATCTACCAAGAAACAGAAGTAAAAATCAACATTTTGAAACATCTGCCTCCCCGTCGGGGAATTGAACCCCGGTCTCCCGCGTGACAGGCGGGGATACTCACCACTATACTAACGAGGAACTGACGGAAAGCTCTTCTGTCGGAGCAGGAATCGAGCTGTGAACCATGAGAAGTCGACAGACACATTGAGAGACAGAGACAAACCGACAAACAGGGAGAGACAGACACCCAGATAGAGACAACGAGAGACAGAAAGTGTGAGACTGAGAAGGAGAGGCAGATTGGGTGAGAAAAAGACTCAAACACATACAGAGACAGAGATTTGTGTGTTTGATCTATTAAGAGAGAAAGGGAAAGAGTGAGAGAAAGACAATGATAAAGACAGTGACAAGGAGAGAGACAGATAGAGAGAAAGAGATAGAGACTAAAACAGAAAATGATGGAAATACTTCTCAGGTTAGAGGCAGGGACTAACAGAGACAGGCAAAGAAATGGACAGACCGAAATGATGGGAAAGAGAGAGCCAGTCAGACAAAGAATCTGAGAGAATCCCATTGGAACAGACGTGGGCACCGTGAGAAAGAGACAGATTGAGAGACTGAGAAAAACGGAGAAACAGGGACAGACAGAATGAGTCAGACTGAGAGAGACAAAGACTCAGACATACAAACACATACACAGCTCTGTGGAGAGAGAGAGAGAGGCAGAGACCGAGCGACACAGATACATTTCACAATTTCATTTCATTATCGGTTCAGAGTGACACATAGTTACAGAAAATTGTTGATTCAACCGATGAAAATCGGACATCACTGATCAGAATGGGAGGAAATCTGTGTTAAAATAAATAGAAACCAGGAGTGGGGAAGAACCCACGGTGGAAAACCCTTTGAAGTTTAAGGCCAACGACATAACCACTCGGTTATCCTGGCCCTGTGAGAGTTTGGATTCTGTCTCTGTGACAAACTGGGCTTCAACCCCAACCCCACATACAAGCACATGCACATAGTCTTTTAGTGAGCATTTACGAACATTTTGAGGAATATTGACACGGGGGCAACTCTCCTACTCTGTTTCGAGTAATGCTCTGGGACCTTCATATCCACCCGAGGGTGCAGACGGAGCTTCAATTTAACATTTCATCCGAAAGTCAACAGCTTCAACATTGCAAAATTCCCCAAGTGCTGCACTTGAGTGTTAGCCAAGATGATATGCTCAAGTCCAAGGAGTGCGACTTGAACACACAAACTCCTGATTCAGTCGAGAATGCTGCCACTGAACCAAAGCCGATACAAAAGTTCACAACCGTATTATTTTCCCCAAGTCTTTTTTATAAGTTCCAGGACATACCAAATTCATGGTGATGATTTCCACAGACAGGTGAACATGCACAGAGGCAAAAATAGAGATAGACAGACACAGAGACACACATAACCAAAAATTTACACGCACCAAGGGGCATGCACAGCTGCCTTAGACATCTCGAGGGATAGACAGGCTGAATCACTGTCGCAAATTTGACTGATTGTTGCGATTTTCCAATCGGATGTATCGTGAATATTGCAGATGAATAAAAATGAGAACAAATGTCAGTGTTGAAAGGTGTGGGACGTTATTCCAATTATCACATGATCAGTTTGGTGGAGAACTGGTTAAATTGTGAAATGGAATGAAAAATGCTGCGAATCGTAGTCGGCAGGATTCGAACCTGCGCGGGAAAATCCCAATGGATTTCTAGTCCATCGCCTTAACCACTCGGCCACGACTACTGTGTCGCTGGCTTTTTAAACGTTACTCAGAAAAAACTCAGTCATCCATCTCTGTGCAGCAGACGGCCAAAGAATCCTGAAAAAGTCTCCGTTTGCTAAAAATCTGGAAGAGGCAAACTCCTCCACATGTATTTTCACAGTTCGATTTCGCTCTGGAATTTTTAATATGTATCTACCAAGAAACAGAAGTAAAAATCAACATTTTGAAACATCTGCCTCCCTGTCGGGGAATTGAACCCCGGTCTCCCGCGTGACAGGCGGGGATAGTCACCACTATACTAACGAGGAACTGACGGATAGCTGCTCTGTCGGAGCAGGAATCGAGCTGTGAACAGAACTGGACACCATGAGAAGTCGACAGACACATTGAGAGACAGAGACAAACCGACAAACAGGGAGAGACAGACACCGAGATAGAGACAACGAGAGACAGAAAGTGTGAGACTGAGAAGGAGAGGCAGAGTGGGTGAGAAAAAGACTCAAACACATACAGAGACAGAGATTTGTGTGTTTGATCTATTAAGAGAGAAAGGGAAAGAGTGAGAGAAAGACAATGATAAAGACAGTGACAATGAGAGAGACAGATAGAGAGAAAGAGATAGAGACTAAAACAGAAAATGATGGAAATACTTCTCAGGTTAGAGGCAGGAACTAACAGAGACAGGCAAAGAAATGGACAGACCGAAATGATGGGAAAGAGAGAGCCAGTCAGACAAAGAATCTGAGAGAATCCCATTGGAACAGACGTGGGCACCGTGAGAAAGAGACAGATTGAGAGACTGAGACAAACGGAGAAACAGGGACAGACAGAGTGAGCAGACTGAGAGAGACAAAGACTCAGACATACAAACACATACACAGCTCTGTGTAGAGAGAGAGAGAGGCAGAGACCGAGCGACACAGATACATTTCACAATTTCATTTCATTATCGGTTCAGAGTGACACATAGTTACACAAAATTGTTGATTCAACCGATGAAAATCGGACATCACTGATGAGAATGGGAGGAAATCTGTGTAAAATAAATAGAAACCAGGAGTGGGGAAGAACCCACGGTGGAAAACCCTTTGAAGTTTAAGGCCAACGACATAACCACTCGGTTATCCTGGCCCTGTGAGAGTTTGGATTCTGTCTCTGTGACAAACTGGGCTTCAACCTCAACCCCACATACAAACACATGCACATAGTCTTTTAGTGAGCATTTACGAACATTTTGAGGAATATTGACACGGGGGCAACTCTCCTACTCTGTTTCGAGTAATGCTCTGGGACCTTCATATCCACCCGAGGGTGCAGACGGAGCTTCAATTTAACATTTCATCCGAAAGTCAACAGCTTCAACATTGCAAAATTCCCCAAGTGCTGCACTTGAGTGTTAGCCAAGATGATATGCTCAAGTCCAAGGAGTGCGACTTGAACACACAAACTCCTGATTCAGTCGAGAATGCTGCCACTGAACCAAAGCCGATACAAAAGTTCACAACCGTATTATTTTCCCCAAGTCTTTTTTATAAGTTCCAGGACATACCAAATTCATGGTGATGATTTCCACAGACAGTTGCACATACACAGAGACAAAAATAGAGATAGACAGACAAAGAGAAACAGATAACCAAAAATTTACACGCACCAACGTGCATGCACAGCTGCCTTAGACATCTCGAGGGATGGACAGGCTGAATCACTGTCGCAACTATGACTGATTGTTGCGATTTTTTAATCGGATGTATCGTGAATATTGCAGATTAATAAAAATGAGAACAAATGTCAGTGTTGAAAGGTGTGGGACGTTGTTCCAATTATCACATGATCAGTTTGGGAGAGAACTGGTGAAATTGTGAAATGGAATGAAAAATGCTGAGAATCGTAGTCGGCAGGATTCGAACCTGCGTGGGAAAATCCCAATGGAGTTCTAGTCCATCGCCTTAACCACTCGGCCACGACTACTGTGTCGCTGGCTTTTTAAACGTTACTCAGAAAAAACTCAGTCATCCATCTCTGTGCAGCAGACGGCCAAAGAATCCTGAAAAAGTCTCCGTTTGCTAAAAATCTGGAAGAGGCAAACTCCTCCACATGTATTTTCACAGTTCGATTTCGCTCTGGAATTTTTAATATGTATCTACCAAGAAACAGAAGTAAAAATCAACATTTTGAAACATCTGCCTCCCCGTCGGGGAATTGAACCCCGGTCTCCCGCGTGACAGGCGGGGATACTTACCACTATATTAACGAGGAACTGACGGATAGCTGCTCTGTCGGAGCAGGAATCGAGCTGTGAACAGAACTGGACACCATGAGAAGTCGACAGACACATTGAGAGACAGATACAAACCGACAAACAGGGAGAGACAGACACCGAGATAGAGACAACGATAGACAGAAAGTGTGAGACTGAGAAGGAGAGGCAGATTGGGTGAGAAAAAGACTCAAACACATGCAGAGACAGAGATCTGTGTGTTTGATCTATTAAGAGAGAAAGGGAAAGAGTGAGAGAAAGACAATGATAAAGACAGTGACAAGGAGAGAGACAGATAGAGAGAAAGAGATAGAGACTAAAACAGAAAATGATGGAAATACTTCTCAGGTTAGAGGCAGGGACTAACAGAGACAGGCAAAGAAATGGACAGACCGAAATGATGGGAAAGAGAGAGCCAGTCAGACAAAGAATCTGAGAGAATCCCATTGGAACAGACGTGGGCACCGTGAGAAAGAGACAGATTGAGAGACTGAGACAAACGGAGAAACAGGGACAGACAGAGTGAGTCAGACTGAGAGAGACAAAGACTAAGACATACAAACACATACACAGCTCTGTGGAGAGAGAGAGAGAGGCAGAGACCGAGCGACACAGATACATTTCACAATTTCATTTCATTATCGGTTCAGAGTGACACATAGTTACAGAAAATTGTTGATTCAACCGATGAAAATCGGACATCACTGATCAGAATGGGAGGAAATCTGTGTTAAAATAAATAGAAACCAGGAGTGGGTAAGAACCCACGGTGGAAAACCCTTTGAAGTTTAAGGCCAACGACATAACCACTCGGTTATCCTGGCCCTGTGAGAGCTTGGATTCTGTCTCTGTGACAAACTGGGCTTCAACACCAACCCCACATACAAACACATGCACATAGTCTTTTAGTGAGCATTTACGAACATTTTTAGTAATATTTACACAAGGGCAACACTCCTACTCTGTTTCGAATAATGCTCTGGGACCGTTCATATCCACCCGAGGGTGCAGACGGAGCTTCAATTTAACATTTCATCCGAAAGTCAACAGCTTCAACATTGCAAAATTCCCCAAGTTCTGCACTTGAGTGCTAGCCAAGATGATATGCTCAATTCCAAGGAGTGCGACTTGAACACACAAACTCCTGATTCAGTCGAGAATGCTGCCACTGAACCAAAGCCGATACAAAAGTTCACAACCGTATTATTTTCCACAAGTCTTTTTTATAAGTTCCAGGACATACCAAATTCATGGTGATGATTTCCACAGACAGTTGCACATACACAGAGACAAAAATAGAGCTACACAGACACAGAGACACACATAACCAAAAATTTACACGCACCAACGGGCATGCACAGCTGCCTTAGACATCTCGAGGGACAGACAGGCTGAATCAGTGTCGCAACTTTAAATGATTGTTGCGATTTTTTAATCGGATGTATCGTGAATATTGCAGATTAATAAAAATGAGAACAAATGTCAGTGTTGAAAGGTGTGGGACGTTATTCCAATTATCACATGATCAGTTTGGGAGAGAACTGGTTAAATTGTGAAATAGAATGAAAAATGCTGCGAATCGTAGTCGGCAGGATTCGAACCTGCGCGGGAAAATCCCAATGGATTTCTAGTCCATTGCCTTAACCACTCGGCCACGACTACTGTGTCGCTGGCTTTTTAAACGTTACTCAGAAAAAACTCAGTCATCCATCTCTGTGCAGCAGACGGCCAAAGAATCCTGAAAAAGTCTCCGTTTGCTAAAAATCTGGAAGAGGAAAACTCCTCTCCCTGTATTTTCACAGTTCGATTTCGCTCTGGAATTTTTAATATGTATCTCGACCAAGAAACAGATGTAAAATTCAACATTTTGAAACAACTGCCTCCCCGTCGGGTAATTGAACCCCGATCTCCCGCGTGACAGGCAGGGATATTCACCACTTTACTAACGAGGAACTGACGGGCAATTAAACTGTCGGAGCAGGAATCGAGCTGTGAACAGAACTGGACACCATGAGAAGTCGACAGACACATTGAGAGACAGAGACAAACCGACAAACAGGGAGAGACAGACACTGAGATAGAGACAACGAGAGACAGAAAGTGTGAGACTGAGAAGGAGAGGCAGATTGGGTGAGAAAAAGACTCAAACACATACAGAGACAGAGATTTGTGTGTTTGATCTATTAAGAGAGAAAGGGAAAGAGTGAGAGAAAGACAATGATAAAGACAGTGACAAGGAGAGAGACAGATAGAGAGAAAGAGATAGAGACTAAAACAGAAAATGATGGAAATACTTCTCAGGTTAGAGGCAGGGACTAACAGAGACAGGCAAAGAAATGGACAGACCGAAATGATGGGAAAGAGAGAGCCAGTCAGACAAAGAATCTGAGAGAATCCCATTGGAACAGACGTGGGCACCGTGAGAAAGAGACAGATTGAGAGACTTGAGACAAACGGAGAACCAGGGACAGACAGAGTGAGTCAGACTGAGAGAGACAAAGACTCAGACATACAAACACATACACAGCTCTGTGGAGAGAGAGAGAGAGGCAGAGACCGAGCGACACAGATACATTTCACAATTTCATTTCATTATCGGTTCAGAGTGACACATAGTTACAGAAAATTGTTGATTCAACCGATGAAAATCGGACATCACTGATCAGAATGGGAGGAAATCTGTGTTAAAATAAATAGAAACCAGGAGTGGGGAAGAACCCACGGTGGAAAACCCTTTGAGGTTTAAGGCCAACGACATAACCACTCGGTTATCCTGGCCCTGTGAGAGCTTGGATTCTGTCTCTGTGACAAACTGGGCTTCAACCCCAACACCACATACAAACACATGCACATAGTCTTTTAGTGAGCATTTACGAACATTTTGAGGAATATTGACACGGGGGCAACTCTCCTATTCTGTTTCGAGTAATGCTCTGGGACCTTTCATATCCACCCGAGGGTGCAGACGGAGCTTCAATTTAACATTTCATCCGAAAGTCAACAGCTTCAACATTGCAAAATTCCCCAAGTGCTGCACTTGAGTGTTAGCCAAGATGATATGCTCAAGTCCAAGGAGTGCGACTTGAACACACAAACTCCTGATTCAGTCGAGAATGCTGCCACTGAACCAAAGCCGATACAAAAGTTCACAACCGTATTATTTTCCCCAAGTCTTTTTTATAAGTTCCAGGACATACCAAATTCATGGTGATGATTTCCACAGATAGTTGCACATACACAGAGACAAAAATAGAGATAGACAGACACAGAGACACACATAACCAAAAATTTACACGCACCAACGGGCATGCACAGATGCCTCAGACATCTCGAGGGATAGACAGGCTGAATCACTGTCGCAACTTTGACTGAATGTTGCGATTTTTTAATCGGATGTATCGTGAATATTGCAGATTAATAAAAATGAGAACAAATGTCAGTGTTGAAAGGTGTGGGACGTTATTCCAATTATCACATGATCAGTTTGGTAGAGAACTGGTTAAATTGTGAAATGGAATGAAAAATGCTGAGAATCGTAGTCGGCAGGATTCGAACCTGCGCGGGAAAATCCCAATGGATTTCTAGTCCATCGCCTTAACCACTCGGCCACGACTACTGTGTCGCTGGCTTTTTAAACGTTACTCAGAAAAAACTCAGTCATCCATCTCTGTGCAGCAGACGGCCAAAGAATCCTGAAAAAGTCTCCGTTTGCTAAAAATCTGGAAGAGGCAAACTCCTCTCCCTGTATTTTCACAGTTCGATTTCGCTCTGGAATTTTTAATATGTATCTACCAAGAAACAGAAGTAAAAATCAACATTTTGAAACATCTGCCTCCCCGTCGGGGAATTGAACCCCGGTCTCCCGCGTGACAGGCGGGGATACTCACCACTATACTAACGAGGAACTGACGGAGAGCTGCTCTGTCGGAGCAGGAATCGAGCTGTGAACAGAACTGGACACCATGAGAAGTCGACAGACACATTGAGAGACAGAGACAAACCGACAAACAGGGAGAGACAGACACCGAGATAGAGACAACGAGAGACAGAAAGTGTGAGACTGAGAAGGAGAGGCAGATTGGGTGAGAAAAAGACTCAAACACATACAGAGACAGAGATTTGTGTGTTTGATCTATTAAGAGAGAAAGGGAAAGAGTGAGAGAAAGACAATGATAAAGACAGTGACAAGGAGAGAGACAGATAGAGAGAAAGAGATAGAGACTAAAACAGAAAATGATGGAAATACTTCTCAGGTTAGAGGCAGGGACTAACAGAGACAGGCAAAGAAATGGACAGACCGAAATGATGGGAAAGAGAGAGCCAGTCAGACAAAGAATCTGAGAGAATCCCATTGGAACAGACGTGGGCACCGTGATAAAGAGACAGATTGAGAGACTGAGACAAACGGAGAAACAGGGACAGACAGAGTGAGTCAGACTGAGAGAGACAAAGACTCAGACATACAAACACATACACAGCTCTGTGGAGAGAGAGAGAGAGGCAGAGACCGACCGACACAGATTCATTTCACAATTTCATTTCATTATCGGTTCAGAGTGACACATAGTTACAGAAAATTGTTGATTCAACCGATGAAAATCGGACATCACTGATCAGAATGGGAGGAAATCTGTGTTAAAATAAATAGAAACCAGGAGTGGGGAAGAACCCACGGTGGAAAACCCTTTGAAGTTTAAGGCCAACGACATAACCACTCGGTTATCCTGGCCCTGTGAGAGCTTGGATTCTGTCTCTGTGACAAACTGGGCTTCAACACCAACCCCACATACAAACACATGCACATAGTCTTTTAGTGAGCATTTACGAACATTTTGAGGAATATTGACACGGGGGCAACTCTCCTACTCTGTTTCGAGTAATGCTCTGGGACCTTTCATATCCACCCGAGGGTGCAGACGGAGCTTCAATTTAACATTTCATCCGAAAGTCAACAGCTTCAACATTGCAAAATTCCCCAAGTGCTGCACTTGAGTGTTAGCCAAGATGATATGCTCAAGTCCAAGGAGTGCGACTTGAAGACACAAACTCCTGATTCAGTCGAGAATGCTGCCACTGAACCAAAGCCGATACAAAAGTTCACAACCGTATTATTTTCCCCAAGTCTTTTTTATAAGTTCCAGGACATACCAAATTCATGGTGATGATTTCCACAGACAGTTGCACATACACAGAGACAAAAATAGAGATAGACAGACAAAGAGAAACAGATAACCAAAAATTTACACGCACCAACGGGCATGCACAGCTGCCTTAGACATCTCGAGGGATAGACAGGCTGAATCACTGTCGCAACTATGACTGATTGCTGCGATTTTTTAATCGGATGTATCGTGAATATTGCAGATTAATAAAAATGAGAACAAATGTCAGTGTTGAAAGGTGTGGGACGTTATTCCAATTATCACATGATCAGTTTGGTCGCGAACTGGTTAAATTGTGAAATGGAATGAAAAATGCTGCGAATCGTAGTCGGCAGGATTCGAACCTGCGCGGGAAAATCCCAATGGATTTCTAATCCATCGCCTTAACCACTCGGCCACGACTACTGTGTCGCTGGCTTTTTAAACGTTACTCAGAAAAAACTCAGTCATCCATCCCTGTGCAGCAGACGGCCAAAGAATCCTGAAAAAGTCTCCGTTTGCTAAAAATCTGGAAGAGGCAAACTCCTCTACCTGTATTTTCACAGTTCGATTTCGCTCTGGAATTTTTAATATGTATCTACCAAGAAACAGAAGTAAAAATGAACATTTTGAAACATCTGCCTCCCCGTCGGGGAATTGAACCCCGGTCTCCCACGTGACAGGCGGGGATACTTACCACTATACTAACGAGGAACTGACGGATAGCTCCTCTGTCGGAGCAGGAATCGAGCTGTGAACAGAACTGGACACCATGAGAAGTCGACAGACACATTGAGAGACAGATACAAACGGACAAACAGGGAGAGACAGACACCGAGATAGAGACAACGAGAGACAGAAAGTGTGAGACTGAGAAGGAGAGGCAGATTGGGTGAGAAAAAGACTCAAACACATACAGAGACAGAGATTTGTGTGTTTGATCTATTAAGAGAGAAAGGGAAAGAGTGAGAGAAAGACAATGATAAAGACAGTGACAAGGAGAGAGACAGATAGAGAGAAAGAGATAGAGACTAAAACAGAAAATGATGGAAATACTTCTCAGGTTAGAGGCAGGGACTAACAGAGACAGGCAAAGAAATGGACAGACCGAAATGATGGGAAAGAGAGAGCCAGTCAGACAAAGAATCTGAGAGAATCCCATTGGAACAGACGTGGGCACCGTGAGAAAGAGACAGATTGAGAGACTGAGACAAACGGAGAAACAGGGACAGACAGAGTGAGTCAGACTGAGAGGGACAAAGACTCAGACATACAAACACATACACAGCTCTGTGGAGAGAGAGAGAGAGGCAGAGACCGAGCGACACAGATTCATTTCACAATTTCATTTCATTATCGGTTCAGAGTGACACATAGTTACAGAAAATTGTTGATTCAACCGATGAAAATCGGACATCACTGATCAGAATGGGAGGAAATCTGTGTTAAAATAAATAGAAACCAGGAGTGGGGAAGAACCCACGGTGGAAAACCCTTTGAAGTTTAAGGCCAACGACATAACCACTCGGTTATCCTGGCCCTGTGAGAGCTTGGATTCTGTCTCTGTGACAAACTGGGCTTCAACACCAACCCCACATACAAACACATGCACATAGTCTTTTAGTGAGCATTTACGAACATTTTGAGGAATATTGACACGGGGGCAACTCTCCTACTCTGTTTCGAGTAATGCTCTGGGACCTTTCATATCCACCCGAGGGTGCAGACGGAGCTTCAATTTAACATTTCATCCGAAAGTCAACAGCTTCAACATTGCAAAATTCCCCAAGTGCTGCACTTGAGTGTTAGCCAAGATGATATGCTCAAGTCCAAGGAGTGCGACTTGAAGACACAAACTCCTGATTCAGTCGAGAATGCTGCCACTGAACCAAAGCCGATACAAAAGTTCACAACCGTATTATTTTCCCCAAGTCTTTTTTATAAGTTCCAGGACATACCAAATTCATGGTGATGATTTCCACAGACAGTTGCACATACACAGAGACAAAAATAGAGATAGACAGACAAAGAGAAACAGATAACCAAAAATTTACACGCACCAACGGGCATGCACAGCTGCCTTAGACATCTCGAGGGATAGACAGGCTGAATCACTGTCGCAACTATGACTGATTGCTGCGATTTTTTAATCGGATGTATCGTGAATATTGCAGATTAATAAAAATGAGAACAAATGTCAGTGTTGAAAGGTGTGGGACGTTATTCCAATTATCACATGATCAGTTTGGTCGCGAACTGGTTAAATTGTGAAATGGAATGAAAAATGCTGCGAATCGTAGTCGGCAGGATTCGAACCTGCGCGGGAAAATCCCAATGGATTTCTAATCCATCGCCTTAACCACTCGGCCACGACTACTGTGTCGCTGGCTTTTTAAACGTTACTCAGAAAAAACTCAGTCATCCATCTCTGTGCAGCAGACGGCCAAAGAATCCTGAAAAAGTCTCCGTTTGCTAAAAATCTGGAAGAGGCAAACTCCTCTACCTGTATTTTCACAGTTCGATTTCGCTCTGGAATTTTTAATATGTATCTGAGAAGAAACAGAAGTAAAAATCAACATTTTGAAACATCTGCCTCCCCGTCGGGGAATTGAAACCCGGTCTCCCGCGTGACAGACGGGGATACTCACCACTATACTAACGAGGAACTGACGGATAGCTCCGCTGTCGGAGCAGGAATCGAGCTGTGAACAGAACTGGACACCATGAGAAGTCGACAGACACATTGAGAGACAGAGACAAACCGACAAACAGGGAGAGACAGACACCGAGATAGACACAACGAGAGACAGAAAGTGTGAGACTGAGAAGGAGAGGCAGATTGGGTGAGAAAAAGACTCAAACACATACAGAGACAGAGATTTGTGTGTTTGATCTATTAAGAGAGAAAGGGAAAGAGTGAGAGAAAGAAAATGATAAAGACAGTGACAAGGAGAGAGACAGATAGAGAGAAAGAGATAGAGACTAATACAGAAAATGATGGAAATACTTCTCAGGTTAGAGGCAGGGACTAACAGAGACAGGCAAAGAAATGGACAGACCGAAATGATGGGAAAGAGAGAGCCAGTCAGACAAAGAATCTGAGAGAATCCCATTGGAACAGACGTGGGCACCGTGAGAAAGAGACAGATTGAGAGACTGAGACAAACGGAGAAACAGGGACAGACAGAGTGAGTCAGACAGAGAGAGACAAAGACTCAGACATACAAACACATACACAGCTCTGTGGAGAGAGAGAGAGAGGCAGAGACCGAGCGACACAGATACATTTCACAATTTCATTTTATTATCGGTTCAGAGTGACACATAGTTACAGAAAATTGTTGATTCAACCGATGAAAATCGGACATCACTGATCAGAATGGGAGGAAATCTGTGTTAAAATAAATAGAAACCAGGAGTGGGGAAGAACCCACGGTGGAAAACCCTTTGAAGTTTAAGGCCAACGACATAACCACTCGGTTATCCTGGCCCTGTGAGAGCTTGGATTCTGTTTCTGTGACAAACTGGGCTTCAACCCCAACCCCACATACAAACACATGCACATAGTCTTTTAGTGAGCATTTACGAACATTTTGAGGAATATTGACACGGGGGCAACTCTCCTACTCTGTTTCGAGTAATGCTCTGGGACCTTTCATATCCACCCGAGGGTGCAGACGGAGCTTCAATTTAACATTTCATCCGAAAGTCAACAGCTTCAACATTGCAAAATTCCCCAAGTGCTGCACTTGAGTGTTAGCCAAGATGATATGCTCAAGTCCAAGGAGTGCGACTTGAAGACATAAACTCCTGATTCAGTCGAGAATGCTGCCACTGAACCAAAGCCGATACAAAAGTTCACAACCGTATTATTTTCCCCAAGTCTTTTTTATAAGTTCCAGGACATACCAAATTCATGGTGATGATTTCCACAGACAGTTGCACATACACAGAGACAAAAATAGAGATAGACAGACACAGAGACACAGATAACCAAAAATTTACACGCACCAACGGGCATGCACAGCTGCCTTAGACATCTCGAGGGATAGACAGGCTGAATCACTGTCGCAACTATGACTGATTGCTGCGATTTTTTAATCGGATGTATCGTGAATATTGCAGATGAATAAAAATGAGAACAAATGTCAGTGTTGAAAGGTGTGGGACGTTATTCCAATTATCACATGATCAGTTTGGTAGCGAACTGGTTAAATTGTGAAATGGAATGAAAAATGCTGAGAATCGTAGTCGGCAGGATTCGAACCTCCGCGGGAAAATCCCAATGGATTTCTAGTCCATCGCCTTAACCACTCCGCCACGACTACTGTGTCGCTGGCTTTTTAAACGTTACTCAGAAAAAACTCAGTCATCCATCTCTGTGCAGCAGATGGCCAAAGAATCCTGAAAAAGTCTCCGTTTGCTAAAAATCTGGAAGAGGCAAACTCCTCTACCTGTATTTTCACAGTTCGATTTCGCTCTGGAATTTTTAATATGTATATACCAAGAAACAGAAGTAAAAATCAACATTTTGAAACATCTGCCTCCCCGTCGGGGAATTGAAACCCGGTCTCCCACGTGACAGGCGGGGATACTCACCACTATACTAACGAGGAACTGACGGATAGTTCCGCTGTCGGAGCAGGAATCGAGCTGTGAACAGAACTGGACACCATGAGAAGTCGACAGACACATTGAGAGACAGAGACAAACCGACAAACAGGGAGAGACAGACACCGAGATAGAGACAACGAGAGACAGAAAGTGTGAGACTGAGAAGGAGAGGCAGATTGGGTGAGAAAAAGACTCAAACACATACAGAGACAGAGATTTGTGTGTTTGATCTATTAAGAGAGAAAGGGAAAGAGTGAGAGAAAGACAATGATAAAGACAGTGACAAGGAGAGAGACAGATAGAGAGAAAGAGATAGAGACTAAAACAGAAAATGATGGAAATACTTCTCAGGTTAGAGGCAGGGACTAACAGAGACAGGCAAAGAAATGGACAGACCGAAATGATGGGAAAGAGAGAGCCAGTCAGACAAAGAATCTGAGAGAATCCCATTGGAACAGACGTGGGCACCGTGAGAAAGAGACAGATTGAGAGACTGAGACAAACGGAGAAACAGGGACAGACAGAGTGAGTCAGACAGAGAGAGACAAAGACTCAGACATACAAACACATACACAGCTCTGTGGAGAGAGAGAGTGAGGCAGAGACCGAGCGACACAGATACATTTCACAATTTCATTTCATTATCGGTTCAGAGTGACACATAGTTACAGAAAATTGTTGATTCAACCGATGAAAATCGGACATCACTGATCAGAATGGGAGGAAATCTGTGTTAAAATAAATAGAAACCAGGAGTGGGGAAGAACCCACGGTGGATAACCCTTTGAAGTTTAAGGCCAACGACATAACCACTCGGTTATCCTGGCCCTGTGAGAGCTTGGATTCTGTTTCTGTGACAAACTGGGCTTCAACCCCAACCCCACATACAAACACATGCACATAGTCTTTTAGTGAGCATTTACGAACATTTTGAGGAATATTGACACGGGGGCAACTCTCCTACTCTGTTTCGAGTAATGCTCTGGGACCTTTCATATCCACCCGAGGGTGCAGACGGAGCTTCAATTTAACATTTCATCCGAAAGTCAACAGCTTCAACATTGCAAAATTTCCCAAGTGCTGCACTTGAGTGTTAGCCAAGATGATATGATCAAGTCCAAGGAGTGCGATTTGAACACACAAACTCCTGATTCAGTCGAGAATGCTGCCACTGAACCAAAGCCGATACAAAAGTTCACAACCGTATTATTTTCCCCAAGTCTTTTTTATAAGTTCCAGGACATACCAAATTCATGGTGATGATTTCCACAGACAGTTGCACATACACAGAGACAAAAATAGAGATAGACAGACACAGAGACACAGATAACCAAAAATTTACACGCACCAACGGGCATGCACAGCTGCCTTAGACATCTCGAGGGATAGACAGGCTGAATCAGTGTCGCAACTTTGACTGATTGTTGCGATTTTTTAATCGGATGTATCGTTAATATTGCAGATTAATAAAAATGAGAACAAATGTCAGTGTTGAAAGGTGTGGGACGTTATTCCAATTATCACATGATCAGTTTGGTAGAGAACTGGTTAAATTGTGAAATGGAATGAAAAATGCTGCGAATCGTAGTCGGCAGGTTTCGAACCTGCGCGGGAAAATCGCAATGGATTTCTAGTCCATCGCCTTAACCACTCCGCCACGACTACTGTGTCGCTGGCTTTTTAAACGTTACTCAGAAAAAACTCAGTCATCCATCTCTGTGCAGCAGACGGCCAAAGAATCCTGAAAAAGTCTCCGTTTGCAAAAAATCTGGAAGAGGCAAACTCCTCCACATGTATTTTCACAGTTCGATTTCGCTCTGGAATTTTTAATATGTATCTACCAAGAAACAGAAGTAAAAATCGACATTTTGAAACATCTGCCTCCCCGTCGGGGAATTGAACCCCGGTCTCCCGCGTGACAGGCGGGGATACTCACCACTATACTAACGAGGAACTGACGGAAAGCTCTTCTGTCGGAGCAGGAATCGAGCTGTGAACCATGAGAAGTCGACAGACATATTGAGAGACAGAGACAAACCGACAAACAGGGAGAGACAGACACCCAGATAGAGACAACGAGAGACAGAAAGTGTGAGACTGAGAAGGAGAGGCAGATTGGGTGAGAAAAAGACTAAAACACATACAGAGACAGAGATTTGTGTGTTTGATCTATTAAGAGAGAAAGGGAAAGAGTGAGAAAAAGACAATGATAAAGACAGTGACAAGGAGAGAGACAGATAGAGAGAAAGAGATAGAGACTAAAACAGAAAATGATGGAAATACTTCTCAGGTTAGAGGCAGGGACTAACAGAGACAGGCAAAGAAATGGACAGACCGAAATGATGGGAAAGAGAGAGCCAGTCAGACAAAGAATCTGAGAGAATCCCATTGGAACAGACGTGGGCACCGTGAGAAAGAGACAGATTGAGAGACTGAGAAAAACGGAGAAACAGGGACAGACAGAATGAGTCAGACTGAGAGAGACAAAGACTCAGACATACAAACACATACACGGCTCTGTGGAGAGAGAGAGAGAGGCAGAGACCGAGCGACACAGATACATTTCACAATTTCATTTCATTATCGGTTCAGAGTGACACATAGTTACAGAAAATTGTTGATTCAACCGATGAAAATCGGACATCACTGGTCAGAATGGGAGGAAATCTGTGTTAAAATAAATAGAAACCAGGAGTGGGGAAGAACCCACGGTGGAAAACCCTTTGAAGTTTAAGGCCAACGACATAACCACTCGGTTATCCTGGCCCTGTGAGAGTTTGGATTCTGTCTCTGTGACAAACTGGGCTTCAACCCCAACCCCACATACAAGCACATGCACATAGTCTTTTAGTGAGCATTTACGAACATTTTGAGGAATATTGACACGGGGGCAACTCTCCTACTCTGTTTCGAGTAATGCTCTGGGACCTTCATATCCACCCGAGGGTGCAGACGGAGCTTCAATTTAACATTTCATCCGAAAGTCAACAGCTTCAACATTGCAAAATTCCCCAAGTGCTGCACTTGAGTGTTAGCCAAGATGATATGCTCAAGTCCAAGGAGTGCGACTTGAACACACAAACTCCTGATTCAGTCGAGAATGCTGCCACTGAACCAAAGCCGATACAAAAGTTCACAACCGTATTATTTTCCCCAAGTCTTTTTTATAAGTTCCAGGACATACCAAATTCATGGTGATGATTTCCACAGACAGGTGAACATGCACAGAGGCAAAAATAGAGATAGACAGACACAGAGACACACATAACCAAAAATTTACACGCACCAAGGGGCATGCACAGCTGCCTTAGACATCTCGAGGGATAGACAGGCTGAATCACGGTCGCAAATTTGACTGATTGTTGCGATTTTCCAATCGGATGTATCGTGAATATTGCAGATGAATAAAAATGAGAACAAATGTCAGTGTTGAAAGGTGTGGGACGTTATTCCAATTATCACATGATCAGTTTGGTGGAGAACTGGTTAAATTGTGAAATGGAATGAAAAATGCTGAGAATCGTAGTCGGCAGGATTCGAACCTGCGCGGGAAAATCCCAATGGATTTCTAGTCCATCGCCTTAACCACTCGGCCACGACTACTGTGTCGCTGGCTTTTTAAACGTTACTCAGAAAAAACTCAGTCATCCATCTCTGTGCAGCAGACGGCCAAAGAATCCTGAAAAAGTCTCCGTTTGCTAACAATCTGGAAGAGGCAAACTCCTCCACATGTATTTTCACAGTTCGATTTCGCTCTGGAATTTTTAATATGTATCGACCAAGAAACAGAAGTAAAAATCAACATTTTGAAACATCTGCCTCCCCGTTGGGGAAGTGAACCCCGGTCTCCCGCGTGACAGGCGGGGATACTCACCACTATACTAACGAGGAACTGACGGATAGCTGCTCTGTCGGAGCAGGAATCGAGCTGTGAACAGAACTGGACACCATGAGAAGTCGACAGACACATTGAGAGACAGAGACAAACCGACAAACAGGGAGAGACAGACACCGAGATAGAGACAACGAGAGACAGAAAGTGTGAGACTGAGAAGGAGAGGCAGATTGGGTGAGAAAAAGACGCAAACACATGCAGAGACAGAGATTTGTGTGGTTGATCTATTAAGAGAGAAAGGGAAAGAGTGAGAGAAAGACAATGATAAAGACACTGACAATGAGAGAGACAGATAGAGAGAAAGAGATAGAGACTAAAACAGAAAATGATGGAAATACTTCTCAGGTTAGAGGCAGGAACTAACAGAGACAGGCAAAGAAATGGACAGACCGAAATGATGGGAAAGAGAGAGCCAGTCAGACAAAGAATCTGAGAGAATCCCATTGGAACAGACGTGGGCACCGTGAGAAAGAGACAGATTGAGAGACTGAGACAAACGGAGAAACAGGGACAGACAGAGTGAGCAGACTGAGAGAGACAAAGACTCAGACATACAAACACATACACAGCTCTGTGTAGAGAGAGAGAGAGGCAGAGACCGAGCGACACAGATACATTTCACAATTTCATTTTATTATCGGTTCAGAGTGACACATAGTTACAGAAAATTGTTGATTCAACCGATGAAAATCGGACATCACTGATCAGAATGGGAGGAAATCTGTGTTAAAATATATAGAAACCAGGAGTGGGGAAGAACCCACGGTGGAAAACCCTTTGAAGTTTAAGGCCAACGACATAACCACTCGGTTATCCTGGCCCTGTGAGAGCTTGGATTCTGTTTCTGTGACAAACTGGGCTTCAACCCCAACCCCACATACAAACACATGCACATAGTCTTTTAGTGAGCATTTACGAACATTTTGAGGAATATTGACACGGGGGCAACTCTCCTACTCTGTTTCGAGTAATGCTCTGGGACCTTTCATATCCACCCGAGGGTGCAGACGGAGCTTCAATTTAACATTTCATCCGAAAGTCAACAGCTTCAACATTGCAAAATTCCCCAAGTGCTGCACTTGAGTGTTAGCCAAGATGATATGCTCAAGTCCAAGAAGTGCGACTTGAAGACATAAACTCCTGATTCAGTCGAGAATGCTGCCACTGAACCAAAGCCGATACAAAAGTTCACAACCGTATTATTTTCCCCAAGTCTTTTTTATAAGTTCCAGGACATACCAAATTCATGGTGATGATTTCCACAGACAGTTGCACATACACAGAGACAAAAATAGAGATAGACAGACACAGAGACACAGATAACCAAAAATTTACACGCACCAACGGGCATGCACAGCTGCCTTAGACATCTCGAGGGATAGACAGGCTGAATCACTGTCGCAACTATGACTGATTGCTGCGATTTTTTAATCGGATGTATCGTGAATATTGCAGATGAATAAAAATGAGAACAAATGTCAGTGTTGAAAGGTGTGGGACGTTATTCCAATTATCACATGATCAGTTTGGTAGCGAACTGGTTAAATTGTGAAATGGAATGAAAAATGCTGAGAATCGTAGTCGGCAGGATTCGAACCTCCGCGGGAAAATCCCAATGGATTTCTAGTCCATCGCCTTAACCACTCCGCCACGACTACTGTGTCGCTGGCTTTTTAAACGTTACTCAGAAAAAACTCAGTCATCCATCTCTGTGCAGCAGATGGCCAAAGAATCCTGAAAAAGTCTCCGTTTGCTAAAAATCTGGAAGAGGCAAACTCCTCTACCTGTATTTTCACAGTTCGATTTCGCTCTGGAATTTTTAATATGTATATACCAAGAAACAGAAGTAAAAATCAACATTTTGAAACATCTGCCTCCCCGTCGGGGAATTGAAACCCGGTCTCCCGCGTGACAGGCGGGGATACTCACCACTATACTAACGAGGAACTGACGGATAGCTCCGCTGTCGGAGCAGGAATCGAGCTGTGAACAGAACTGGACACCATGAGAAGTCGACAGACACATTGAGAGACAGAGACAAACCGACAAACAGGGAGAGACAGACACCGAGATAGAGACAACGAGAGACAGAAAGTGTGAGACTGAGAAGGAGAGGCAGATTGGGTGAGAAAAAGACTCAAACACATACAGAGACAGAGATTTGTGTGTTTGATCTATTAAGAGAGAAAGGGAAAGAGTGAGAGAAAGACAATGATAAAGACAGTGACAAGGAGAGAGACAGATAGAGAGAAAGAGATAGAGACTAAAACAGAAAATGATGGAAATACTTCTCAGGTTAGAGGCAGGGACTAACAGAGACAGGCAAAGAAATGGACAGACCGAAATGATGGGAAAGAGAGAGCCAGTCAGACAAAGAATCTGAGAGAATCCCATTGGAACAGACGTGGGCACCGTGAGAAAGAGACAGATTGAGAGACTGAGACAAACGGAGAAACAGGGACAGACAGAGTGAGTCAGACAGAGAGAGACAAAGACTCAGACATACAAACACATACACAGCTCTGTGGAGAGAGAGAGTGAGGCAGAGACCGAGCGACACAGATACATTTCACAATTTCATTTCATTATCGGTTCAGAGTGACACATAGTTACAGAAAATTGTTGATTCAACCGATGAAAATCGGACATCACTGATCAGAATGGGAGGAAATCTGTGTTAAAATAAATAGAAACCAGGAGTGGGGAAGAAACCACGGTGGAAAACCCTTTGAAGTTTAAGGCCAACGACATAACCACTCGGTTATCCTGGCCCTGTGAGAGCTTGGATTCTGTTTCTGTGACAAACTGGGCTTCAACCCCAACCCCACATACAAACACATGCACATAGTCTTTTAGTGAGCATTTACGAACATTTTGAGGAATATTGTCACGGGGGCAACTCTCCTACTCTGTTTCGAGTAATGCTCTGGGACCTTTCATATCCACCCGAGGGTGCAGACGGAGCTTCAATTTAACATTTCATCCGAAAGTCAACAGCTTCAACATTGCAAAATTTCCCAAGTGCTGCACTTGAGTGTTAGCCAAGATGATATGATCAAGTCCAAGGAGTGCGACTTGAACACACAAACTCCTGATTCAGTCGAGAATGCTGCCACTGAACCAAAGCCGATACAAAAGTTCACAACCGTATTATTTTCCCCAAGTCTTTTTTATAAGTTCCAGGACATACCAAATTCATGGTGATGATTTCCACAGACAGTTGCACATACACAGAGACAAAAATAGAGATAGACAGACACAGAGACACAGATAACCAAAAATTTACACGCACCAACGGGCATGCACAGCTGCCTTAGACATCTCGAGGGATAGACAGGCTGAATCAGTGTCGCAACTTTGACTGATTGTTGCGATTTTTTAATCGGATGTATCGTGAATATTGCAGATTAATAAAAATGAGAACAAATGTCAGTGTTGAAAGGTGTGGGACGTTATTCCAATTATCACATGATCAGTTTGGTAGAGAACTGGTTAAATTGTGAAATGGAATGAAAAATGCTGCGAATCGTAGTCGGCAGGTTTCGAACCTGCGCGGGAAAATCGCAATAGATTTCTAGTCCATCGCCTTAACCACTCCGCCACGACTACTGTGTCGCTGGCTTTTTAAACGTTACTCAGAAAAAACTCAGTCATCCATCTCTGTGCAGCAGACGGCCAAAGAATCCTGAAAAAGTCTCCGTTTGCAAAAAATCTGGAAGAGGCAAACTCCTCCACATGTATTTTCACAGTTCGATTTCGCTCTGGAATTTTTAATATGTATCTACCAAGAAACAGAAGTAAAAATCAACATTTTGAAACATCTGCCTCCCCGTCGGGGAATTGAACCCCGGTCTCCCGCGTGACAGGCGGGGATACTCACCACTATACTAACGAGGAACTGACGGAAAGCTCTTCTGTCGGAGCAGGAATCGAGCTGTGAACCATGAGAAGTCGACAGACACATTGAGAGACAGAGACAAACCGACAAACAGGGAGAGACAGACACCCAGATAGAGACAACGAGAGACAGAAAGTGTGAGACTGAGAAGGAGAGGCAGATTGGGTGAGAAAAAGACTCAAACACATACAGAGACAGAGATTTGTGTGTTTGATCTATTAAGAGAGAAAGGGAAAGAGTGAGAGAAAGACAATGATAAAGACAGTGACAAGGAGAGAGACAGATAGAGAGAAAGAGATAGAGACTAAAACAGAAAATGATGGAAATACTTCTCAGGTTAGAGGCAGGGACTAACAGAGACAGGCAAAGAAATGGACAGACCGAAATGATGGGAAAGAGAGAGCCAGTCAGACAAAGAATCTGAGAGAATCCCATTGGAACAGACGTGGGCACCGTGAGAAAGAGACAGATTGAGAGACTGAGAAAAACGGAGAAACAGGGACAGACAGAATGAGTCAGACTGAGAGAGACAAAGACTCAGACATACAAACACATACACAGCTCTGTGGAGAGAGAGAGAGAGGCAGAGACCGAGCGACACAGATACATTTCACAATTTCATTTCATTATCGGTTCAGAGTGACACATAGTTACAGAAAATTGTTGATTCAACCGATGAAAATCGGACATCACTGATCAGAATGGGAGGAAATCTGTGTTAAAATAAATAGAAACCAGGAGTGGGGAAGAACCCACGGTGGAAAACCCTTTGAAGTTTAAGGCCAACGACATAACCACTCGGTTATCCTGGCCCTGTGAGAGTTTGGATTCTGTCTCTGTGACAAACTGGGCTTCAACCCCAACCCCACATACAAGCACATGCACATAGTCTTTTAGTGAGCATTTACGAACATTTTGAGGAATATTGACACGGGGGCAACTCTCCTACTCTGTTTCGAGTAATGCTCTGGGACCTTCATATCCACCCGAGGGTGCAGACGGAGCTTCAATTTAACATTTCATCCGAAAGTCAACAGCTTCAACATTGCAAAATTCCCCAAGTGCTGCACTTGAGTGTTAGCCAAGATGATATGCTCAAGTCCAAGGAGTGCGACTTGAACACACAAACTCCTGATTCAGTCGAGAATGCTGCCACTGAACCAAAGCCGATACAAAAGTTCACAACCGTATTATTTTCCCCAAGTCTTTTTTATAAGTTCCAGGACATACCAAATTCATGGTGATGATTTCCACAGACAGGTGAACATGCACAGAGGCAAAAATAGAGATAGACAGACACAGAGACACACATAACCAAAAATTTACACGCACCAAGGGGCATGCACAGCTGCCTTAGACATCTCGAGGGATAGACAGGCTGAATCACTGTCGCAAATTTGACTGATTGTTGCGATTTTCCAATCGGATGTATCGTGAATATTGCAGATGAATAAAAATGAGAACAAATGTCAGTGTTGAAAGGTGTGGGACGTTATTCCAATTATCACATGATCAGTTTGGTGGAGAACTGGTTAAATTGTGAAATGGAATGAAAAATGCTGCGAATCGTAGTCGGCAGGATTCGAACCTGCGCGGGAAAATCCCAATGGATTTCTAGTCCATCGCCTTAACCACTCGGCCACGACTACTGTGTCGCTGGCTTTTTAAACGTTACTCAGAAAAAACTCAGTCATCCATCTCTGTGCAGCAGACGGCCAAAGAATCCTGAAAAAGTCTCCGTTTGCTAAAAATCTGGAAGAGGCAAACTCCTCCACATGTATTTTCACAGTTCGATTTCGCTCTGGAATTTTTAATATGTATCTACCAAGAAACAGAAGTAAAAATCAACATTTTGAAACATCTGCCTCCCTGTCGGGGAATTGAACCCCGGTCTCCCGCGTGACAGGCGGGGATAGTCACCACTATACTAACGAGGAACTGACGGATAGCTGCTCTGTCGGAGCAGGAATCGAGCTGTGAACAGAACTGGACACCATGAGAAGTCGACAGACACATTGAGAGACAGAGACAAACCGACAAACAGGGAGAGACAGACACCGAGATAGAGACAACGAGAGACAGAAAGTGTGAGACTGAGAAGGAGAGGCAGAGTGGGTGAGAAAAAGACTCAAACACATACAGAGACAGAGATTTGTGTGTTTGATCTATTAAGAGAGAAAGGGAAAGAGTGAGAGAAAGACAATGATAAAGACAGTGACAATGAGAGAGACAGATAGAGAGAAAGAGATAGAGACTAAAACAGAAAATGATGGAAATACTTCTCAGGTTAGAGGCAGGAACTAACAGAGACAGGCAAAGAAATGGACAGACCGAAATGATGGGAAAGAGAGAGCCAGTCAGACAAAGAATCTGAGAGAATCCCATTGGAACAGACGTGGGCACCGTGAGAAAGAGACAGATTGAGAGACTGAGACAAACGGAGAAACAGGGACAGACAGAGTGAGCAGACTGAGAGAGACAAAGACTCAGACATACAAACACATACACAGCTCTGTGTAGAGAGAGAGAGAGGCAGAGACCGAGCGACACAGATACATTTCACAATTTCATTTCATTATCGGTTCAGAGTGACACATAGTTACACAAAATTGTTGATTCAACCGATGAAAATCGGACATCACTGATGAGAATGGGAGGAAATCTGTGTAAAATAAATAGAAACCAGGAGTGGGGAAGAACCCACGGTGGAAAACCCTTTGAAGTTTAAGGCCAACGACATAACCACTCGGTTATCCTGGCCCTGTGAGAGTTTGGATTCTGTCTCTGTGACAAACTGGGCTTCAACCTCAACCCCACATACAAACACATGCACATAGTCTTTTAGTGAGCATTTACGAACATTTTGAGGAATATTGACACGGGGGCAACTCTCCTACTCTGTTTCGAGTAATGCTCTGGGACCTTCATATCCACCCGAGGGTGCAGACGGAGCTTCAATTTAACATTTCATCCGAAAGTCAACAGCTTCAACATTGCAAAATTCCCCAAGTGCTGCACTTGAGTGTTAGCCAAGATGATATGCTCAAGTCCAAGGAGTGCGACTTGAACACACAAACTCCTGATTCAGTCGAGAATGCTGCCACTGAACCAAAGCCGATACAAAAGTTCACAACCGTATTATTTTCCCCAAGTCTTTTTTATAAGTTCCAGGACATACCAAATTCATGGTGATGATTTCCACAGACAGTTGCACATACACAGAGACAAAAATAGAGATAGACAGACAAAGAGAAACAGATAACCAAAAATTTACACGCACCAACGTGCATGCACAGCTGCCTTAGACATCTCGAGGGATGGACAGGCTGAATCACTGTCGCAACTATGACTGATTGTTGCGATTTTTTAATCGGATGTATCGTGAATATTGCAGATTAATAAAAATGAGAACAAATGTCAGTGTTGAAAGGTGTGGGACGTTGTTCCAATTATCACATGATCAGTTTGGGAGAGAACTGGTGAAATTGTGAAATGGAATGAAAAATGCTGAGAATCGTAGTCGGCAGGATTCGAACCTGCGTGGGAAAATCCCAATGGAGTTCTAGTCCATCGCCTTAACCACTCGGCCACGACTACTGTGTCGCTGGCTTTTTAAACGTTACTCAGAAAAAACTCAGTCATCCATCTCTGTGCAGCAGACGGCCAAAGAATCCTGAAAAAGTCTCCGTTTGCTAAAAATCTGGAAGAGGCAAACTCCTCCACATGTATTTTCACAGTTCGATTTCGCTCTGGAATTTTTAATATGTATCTACCAAGAAACAGAAGTAAAAATCAACATTTTGAAACATCTGCCTCCCCGTCGGGGAATTGAACCCCGGTCTCCCGCGTGACAGGCGGGGATACTTACCACTATATTAACGAGGAACTGACGGATAGCTGCTCTGTCGGAGCAGGAATCGAGCTGTGAACAGAACTGGACACCATGAGAAGTCGACAGACACATTGAGAGACAGATACAAACCGACAAACAGGGAGAGACAGACACCGAGATAGAGACAACGATAGACAGAAAGTGTGAGACTGAGAAGGAGAGGCAGATTGGGTGAGAAAAAGACTCAAACACATGCAGAGACAGAGATCTGTGTGTTTGATCTATTAAGAGAGAAAGGGAAAGAGTGAGAGAAAGACAATGATAAAGACAGTGACAAGGAGAGAGACAGATAGAGAGAAAGAGATAGAGACTAAAACAGAAAATGATGGAAATACTTCTCAGGTTAGAGGCAGGGACTAACAGAGACAGGCAAAGAAATGGACAGACCGAAATGATGGGAAAGAGAGAGCCAGTCAGACAAAGAATCTGAGAGAATCCCATTGGAACAGACGTGGGCACCGTGAGAAAGAGACAGATTGAGAGACTGAGACAAACGGAGAAACAGGGACAGACAGAGTGAGTCAGACTGAGAGAGACAAAGACTAAGACATACAAACACATACACAGCTCTGTGGAGAGAGAGAGAGAGGCAGAGACCGAGCGACACAGATACATTTCACAATTTCATTTCATTATCGGTTCAGAGTGACACATAGTTACAGAAAATTGTTGATTCAACCGATGAAAATCGGACATCACTGATCAGAATGGGAGGAAATCTGTGTTAAAATAAATAGAAACCAGGAGTGGGTAAGAACCCACGGTGGAAAACACTTTGAAGTTTAAGGCCAACGACATAACCACTCGGTTATCCTGGCCCTGTGAGAGCTTGGATTCTGTCTCTGTGACAAACTGGGCTTCAACACCAACCCCACATACAAACACATGCACATAGTCTTTTAGTGAGCATTTACGAACATTTTTAGTAATATTTACACAAGGGCAACACTCCTACTCTGTTTCGAATAATGCTCTGGGACCGTTCATATCCACCCGAGGGTGCAGACGGAGCTTCAATTTAACATTTCATCCGAAAGTCAACAGCTTCAACATTGCAAAATTCCCCAAGTTCTGCACTTGAGTGTTAGCCAAGATGATATGCTCAATTCCAAGGAGTGCGACTTGAACACACAAACTCCTGATTCAGTCGAGAATGCTGCCACTGAACCAAAGCCGATACAAAAGTTCACAACCGTATTATTTTCCACAAGTCTTTTTTATAAGTTCCAGGACATACCAAATTCATGGTGATGATTTCCACAGACAGTTGCACATACACAGAGACAAAAATAGAGCTACACAGACACAGAGACACACATAACCAAAAATTTACACGCACCAACGGGCATGCACAGCTGCCTTAGACATCTCGAGGGACAGACAGGCTGAATCAGTGTCGCAACTTTAAATGATTGTTGCGATTTTTTAATCGGATGTATCGTGAATATTGCAGATTAATAAAAATGAGAACAAATGTCAGTGTTGAAAGGTGTGGGACGTTATTCCAATTATCACATGATCAGTTTGGGAGAGAACTGGTTAAATTGTGAAATAGAATGAAAAATGCTGCGAATCGTAGTCGGCAGGATTCGAACCTGCGCGGGAAAATCCCAATGGATTTCTAGTCCATTGCCTTAACCACTCGGCCACGACTACTGTGTCGCTGGCTTTTTAAACGTTACTCAGAAAAAACTCAGTCATCCATCTCTGTGCAGCAGACGGCCAAAGAATCCTGAAAAAGTCTCCGTTTGCTAAAAATCTGGAAGAGGAAAACTCCTCTCCCTGTATTTTCACAGTTCGATTTCGCTCTGGAATTTTTAATATGTATCTCGACCAAGAAACAGATGTAAAATTCAACATTTTGAAACAACTGCCTCCCCGTCGGGTAATTGAACCCCGATCTCCCGCGTGACAGGCAGGGATATTCACCACTTTACTAACGAGGAACTGACGGGCAATTAAACTGTCGGAGCAGGAATCGAGCTGTGAACAGAACTGGACACCATGAGAAGTCGACAGACACATTGAGAGACAGAGACAAACCGACAAACAGGGAGAGACAGACACTGAGATAGAGACAACGAGAGACAGAAAGTGTGAGACTGAGAAGGAGAGGCAGATTGGGTGAGAAAAAGACTCAAACACATACAGAGACAGAGATTTGTGTGTTTGATCTATTAAGAGAGAAAGGGAAAGAGTGAGAGAAAGACAATGATAAAGACAGTGACAAGGAGAGAGACAGATAGAGAGAAAGAGATAGAGACTAAAACAGAAAATGATGGAAATACTTCTCAGGTTAGAGGCAGGGACTAACAGAGACAGGCAAAGAAATGGACAGACCGAAATGATGGGAAAGAGAGAGCCAGTCAGACAAAGAATCTGAGAGAATCCCATTGGAACAGACGTGGGCACCGTGAGAAAGAGACAGATTGAGAGACTTGAGACAAACGGAGAACCAGGGACAGACAGAGTGAGTCAGACTGAGAGAGACAAAGACTCAGACATACAAACACATACACAGCTCTGTGGAGAGAGAGAGAGAGGCAGAGACCGAGCGACACAGATACATTTCACAATTTCATTTCATTATCGGTTCAGAGTGACACATAGTTACAGAAAATTGTTGATTCAACCGATGAAAATCGGACATCACTGATCAGAATGGGAGGAAATCTGTGTTAAAATAAATAGAAACCAGGAGTGGGGAAGAACCCACGGTGGAAAACCCTTTGAGGTTTAAGGCCAACGACATAACCACTCGGTTATCCTGGCCCTGTGAGAGCTTGGATTCTGTCTCTGTGACAAACTGGGCTTCAACCCCAACACCACATACAAACACATGCACATAGTCTTTTAGTGAGCATTTACGAACATTTTGAGGAATATTGACACGGGGGCAACTCTCCTATTCTGTTTCGAGTAATGCTCTGGGACCTTTCATATCCACCCGAGGGTGCAGACGGAGCTTCAATTTAACATTTCATCCGAAAGTCAACAGCTTCAACATTGCAAAATTCCCCAAGTGCTGCACTTGAGTGTTAGCCAAGATGATATGCTCAAGTCCAAGGAGTGCGACTTGAACACACAAACTCCTGATTCAGTCGAGAATGCTGCCACTGAACCAAAGCCGATACAAAAGTTCACAACCGTATTATTTTCCCCAAGTCTTTTTTATAAGTTCCAGGACATACCAAATTCATGGTGATGATTTCCACAGATAGTTGCACATACACAGAGACAAAAATAGAGATAGACAGACACAGAGACACACATAACCAAAAATTTACACGCACCAACGGGCATGCACAGATGCCTCAGACATCTCGAGGGATAGACAGGCTGAATCACTGTCGCAACTTTGACTGAATGTTGCGATTTTTTAATCGGATGTATCGTGAATATTGCAGATTAATAAAAATGAGAACAAATGTCAGTGTTGAAAGGTGTGGGACGTTATTCCAATTATCACATGATCAGTTTGGTAGAGAACTGGTTAAATTGTGAAATGGAATGAAAAATGCTGAGAATCGTAGTCGGCAGGATTCGAACCTGCGCGGGAAAATCCCAATGGATTTCTAGTCCATCGCCTTAACCACTCGGCCACGACTACTGTGTCGCTGGCTTTTTAAACGTTACTCAGAAAAAACTCAGTCATCCATCTCTGTGCAGCAGACGGCCAAAGAATCCTGAAAAAGTCTCCGTTTGCTAAAAATCTGGAAGAGGCAAACTCCTCTCCCTGTATTTTCACAGTTCGATTTCGCTCTGGAATTTTTAATATGTATCTACCAAGAAACAGAAGTAAAAATCAACATTTTGAAACATCTGCCTCCCCGTCGGGGAATTGAACCCCGGTCTCCCGCGTGACAGGCGGGGATACTCACCACTATACTAACGAGGAACTGACGGAGAGCTGCTCTGTCGGAGCAGGAATCGAGCTGTGAACAGAACTGGACACCATGAGAAGTCGACAGACACATTGAGAGACAGAGACAAACCGACAAACAGGGAGAGACAGACACCGAGATAGAGACAACGAGAGACAGAAAGTGTGAGACTGAGAAGGAGAGGCAGATTGGGTGAGAAAAAGACTCAAACACATACAGAGACAGAGATTTGTGTGTTTGATCTATTAAGAGAGAAAGGGAAAGAGTGAGAGAAAGACAATGATAAAGACAGTGACAAGGAGAGAGACAGATAGAGAGAAAGAGATAGAGACTAAAACAGAAAATGATGGAAATACTTCTCAGGTTAGAGGCAGCGACTAACAGAGACAGGCAAAGAAATGGACAGACCGAAATGATGGGAAAGAGAGAGCCAGTCAGACAAATAATCTGAGAGAATCCCATTGGAACAGACGTGGGCACCGTGAGAAAGAGACAGATTGAGAGACTTGAGACAAACGGAGAACCAGGGACAGACAGAGTGAGTCAGACTGAGAGAGACAAAGACTCAGACATACAAACACATACACAGCTCTGTGGAGAGAGAGAGAGAGGCAGAGACCGAGCGACACAGATACATTTCACAATTTCATTTCATTATCGGTTCAGAGTGATACATAGTTACAGAAAATTGTTGATTCAACCGATGAAAATCGGACATCACTGATCAGAATGGGAGGAAATCTGTGTTAAAATAAATAGAAACCAGGAGTGGGGAAGAACCCACGGTGGAAAACCCTTTGAAGTTTAAGGCCAACGACATAACCACTCGGTTATCCTGGCCCTGTGAGAGCTTGGATTCTGTCTCTGTGACAAACTGGGCTTCAACCCCAACCCCACATACAAACACATGCACATAGTCTTTTAGTGAGCATTTACGAACATTTTGAGGAATATTGACACGGGGGCAACTCTCCTACTCTGTTTCGAGTAATGCTCTGGGACCTTTCATATCCACCCGAGGGTGCAGACGGAGCTTCAATTTAACATTTCATCCGAAAGTCAACAGCTTCAACATTGCAAAATTCCCCAAGTGCTGCACTTGAGTGTTAGCCAAGATGATATGCTCAAGTCCAAGGAGTGCGACTTGAACACACAAACTCCTGATTCAGTCGAGAATGCTGCCACTGAACCAAAGCCGATACAAAAGTTCACAACCGTATTATTTTCCCCAAGTCTTTTTTATAAGTTCCAGGACATACCAAATTCATGGTGATGATTTCCACAGACAGTTGCACATACACAGAGACAAAAATAGAGATAGACAGACACAGAGACACACATAACCAAAAATTTACACGCACCAACGGGCATGCACAGATGCCTCAGACATCTCGAGGGATAGACAGGCTGAATCACTGTCGCAACTTTGACTGAATGTTGCGATTTTTTAATCGGATGTATCGTGAATATTGCAGATTAATAAAAATGAGAACAAATATCAGTGTTGAAAGGTGTGGGACGTTATTCCAATTATCACATGATCAGTTTGGTAGAGAACTGGTTAAATTGTGAAATGGAATGGAAAATGCTGAGAATCGTAGTCGGCAGGATTCGAACCTGCGCGGGAAAATCCCAATGGATTTCTAGTCCATCGCCTTAACCACTCGGCCACGACTACTGTGTCGCTGGCTTTTTAAACGTTACTCAGAAAAAACTCAGTCATCCATCTCTGTGCAGGAGACGGCCAAAGAATCCTGAAAAAGTCTCCGTTTGCTAAAAATCTGGAAGAGGCAAACTCCTCTACCTGTATTTTCACAGTTCGATTTCGCTCTGGAATTTTTAATATGTATCTACCAAGAAACTGAAGTAAAAATCAACATTTTGAAACATCTGCCTCCCCTTCGGGGAATTGAACCGCGGTCTCCCGCGTGACAGGCAGGGATATTCACCACTTTACTAACGAGGAACTGACGGATAGCTGCTCTGTCGGAGCAGGAATCGAGCTGTGAACAGAACTGGACACCATGAGAAGTCGACAGACACATTGAGAGACAGAGACAAACCGACAAACAGGGAGAGACAGACACCGAGATAGAGACAACGAGAGACAGAAAGTGTGAGACTGAGAAGGAGAGGCAGATTGGGTGAGAAAAAGACTCAAACACATACAGAGACAGAGATTTGTGTGTTTGATCTATTAAGAGAGAAAGGGAAAGAGTGAGAGAAAGACAATGATAATTACAGTGACAAGGAGAGAGACAGATAGAGAGAAAGAGATAGAGACTAAAACAGAAAATGATGGAAATACTTCTCAGGTTAGAGGCAGGGACTAACAGAGACAGGCAAAGAAATGGACAGACCGAAATGATGGGAAAGAGAGAGCCAGTCAGACAAAGAATCTGAGAGAATCCCATTGGAACAGACGTGGGCACCGTGAGAAAGAGACAGATTGAGAGACTGAGACAAATGGAGAAACAGGGACAGACAGAGTGAGTCAGACTGAGAGAGACAAAGACTCAGACATACAAACACATACACAGCTCTGTGGAGAGAGAGAGAGAGGCAGAGACCGAGCGACACAGATACATTTCACAATTTCATTTCATTATCGGTTCAGAGTGACACATAGTTACAGAAAATTGTTGATTCAACCGATGAAAATCGGACATCACTGATCAGAATGGGAGGAAATCTGTGTTAAAATAAATAGAAACCAGGAGTGGGGAAGAACCCACGGTGGAAAACCCTTTGAAGTTTAAGGCCAACGACATAACCACTCGGTTATCCTGGCCCTGTGAGAGCTTGGATTCTGTCTCTGTGACAAACTGGGCTTCAACCCCAACCCCACATACAAACACATGCACATAGTCTTTTAGTGAGCATTTACGAACATTTTTAGGAATATTGACACGAGGGCAATTCTCCTACTCTGTTTCGAGTAATGCTCTGGGACCTTTCATATCCACCCGAGGGTGCAGACGGAGCTTCAATTTAACATTTCATCCGAAAGTCAACAGCTTCAACATTGCAAAATTCCCCAAGTGCTGCACTTGAGTGTTAGCCAAGATGATATGCTCAAGTCCAAGGAGTGCGACTTGAACACACAAACTCCTGATTCAGTCGAGAATGCTGCCACTGAACCAAATCCGATACAAAAGTTCACAACCGTATTATTTTCCCCAAGTCTTTTTTATAAGTTCCAGGACATACCAAATTCATGGTGATGATTTCCACAGACAGTTGCACATACACAGAGACAAAAATAGAGGTAGAGAGACACAGAGACACAGATAACCAAAAATTTACACGCACCAACGGGCATGCACAGATGCCTTAGACATCTCGAGGGATAGACAGGCTGAATCACTGTCGCAACTTTGACTGAATGTTGCGATTTTTTAATCGGATGTATCGTGAATATTGCAGATTAATAAAAATGAGAACAAATGTCAGTGTTGAAAAGTGTGGGACGTTATTCCAATTATCACATGATCAGTTTGGTGGAGAACTGGTTAAATTGTGAAATGGAATGAAAAATGCTGAGAATGGTAGTCGGCAGGATTCGAACCTGCGCGGGAAAATCCCAATGGATTTCTAGTCCATCGCCTTAACCACTCGGCCACGACTACTGTGTCGCTGGCTTTTTAAACGTTACTCAGAAAAAACTCAGTCATCCATCTCTGTGCAGCAGACGGCCAAAGAATCCTGAAAAAGTCTCCGTTTGCTAAAAATCTGGAAGAGGCAAACTCCTCCACCTGTATTTTCACAGTTCGATTTCGCTCTGGAATTTTTAATATGTATCGACCAAGAAACAGAAGTAAAAATCAACATTTTGAAACATCTGCCTCCCCTTCGGGGAATTGAACCGCGGTCGCCCGCGTGACAGGCAGGGATATTCACCACTTTACTAACGAGGAACTGACGGATAGCTGCTCTGTCGGAGCAGGAATCGAGCTGTGAACAGAACTGGACACCATGAGAAGTCGACAGACACATTGAGAGACAGAGACAAACCGACAAACAGGGAGAGACAGACACCGAGATAGAGACAACGAGAGACAGAAAGTGTGAGACTGAGAAGGAGAGGCAGATTGGGTGAGAAAAAGACTCAAACACATACAGAGACAGAGATTTGTGTGTTTGATCTATTAAGAGAGAAAGGGAAAGAGTGAGAGAAAGACAATGATCAAGAGAGTGACAAGGAGAGAGACAGATAGAGAGAAAGAGATAGAGACTAAAACAGAAAATGATGGAAATACTTCTCAGGTTAGAGGCAGGGACTAACAGAGACAGGCAAAGAAATGGACAGACCGAAATGATGGGAAAGAGAGAGCCAGTCAGACAAAGAATCTGAGAGAATCCCATTGGAACAGACGTGGGCACCGTGAGAAAGAGACAGATTGAGAGACTGAGACAAACGGAGAAACAGGGACAGACAGAGTGAGTCAGACTGAGAGAGACAAAGACTCAGACATACAAACACATACACAGCTCTGTGGAGAGAGAGAGAGAGGCAGAGACCGAGCGACACAGATACATTTCACAATTTCATTTCATTATCGGTTCAGAGTGAAACATAGTTACAGAAAATTGTTGATTCAACCGATGAAAATCGGACATCACTGATCAGAATGGGAGGAAATCTGTGTTAAAATAAATAGAAACCAGGAGTGGGGAAGAACCCACGGTGGAAAACCCTTTGAAGTTTAAGGCCAACGACATAACCACTCGGTTATCCTGGCCTGTGAGAGCTTGGATTCTGTCTCTGTGACAAACTGGGCTTCAACCCCAACACCACATACAAACACATGCACATAGTCTTTTAGTGAGCATTTACGAACATTTTTAGTAATATTTACACGGGGGCAACTCTCCTACTCTGTTTCGAGTAATGCTCTGGGACCTTTCATATCCACCCGAGGGTGCAGACGGAGCTTCAATTTAACATTTCATCCGAAAGTCAACAGCTTCAACATTGCAAAATTCCCCAAGTGCTGCACTTGAGTGTTAGCCAAGATGATATGCTCAAGTCCAAGGAGTGCGACTTGAAGACACAAACTCCTGATTCAGTCGAGAATGCTGCCACTGAACCAAAGCCGATACAAAAGTTCACAACCGTATTATTTTCCCCAAGTCTTTTTTATAAGTTCCAGGACATACCAAATTCATGGTGATGATTTCCACAGACAGTTGCACATACACAGAGACAAAAATAGAGATAGACAGACACAGAGACACACATAACCAAAAATTTACACGCACCAACGGGCATGCACAAATGCCTTAGACATCTCGAGGGATAGACAGGCTGAATCACTGTCGCAACTTTGACTGATTGTTGCGATTTTTTAATCGGATGTATCGTGAATATTGCAGATTAATAAAAATGAGAACAAATGTCAGTGTTGAAAGGTGTGGGACGTTATTCCAATTATCACATGATCAGTTTGGTAGAGAACTGGTTAAATTGTGAAATGGAATGAAAAATGTTGAGAATCGTAGTCGGCAGGATTCGGACCTGCGCGGGAAAATCACAATGGATTTCTAGTCCATCGCCTTAAACACTCGGCCACGACTACTGTGTCGCTGGCTTTTTAAACGTTACTCAGAAAAAACTCAGTCATCCATCTCTGTGCAGCAGACGGCCAAAGAATCCTGAAAAAGTCTCCGTTTGATAAAAATCTGGAAGAGGCAAACTCCTCTACCTGTATTTTCACAGTTCGATTTCGCTCTGGAATTTTTAATATGTATATACCAAGAAAGAGAAGTAAAAATCAACATTTTGAAACATCTGCCTCCCCGTCGGGGAATTGAACCCCGGTCTCCCGCGTGACAGACGGGGATACTCACCACTATACTAACGAGGAACTGACGGAGAGCTGCTCTGTCGGAGCAGGAATCGAGCTGTGAACAGAACTGGACACCATGAGAAGTCGACAGACACATTGAGAGACAGAGACAAACCGACAAACAGGGAGAGACAGACACTGAGATAGAGACAACGAGAGACAGAAAGTGTGAGACTGAGAAGGAGAGGCAGATTGGGTGAGAAAAAGACTCAAACACATACAGAGACAGAGATTTGTGTGTTTGATCTATTAAGAGAGAAAGGGAAAGAGTGAGAGAAAGACAATGATAAAGACAGTGACAAGGAGAGAGACAGATAGAGAGAAAGAGATAGAGACTAAAACAGAAAATGATGGAAATACTTCTCAGGTTAGAGGCAGGGACTAACAGAGACAGGCAAAGAAATGGACAGACCGAAATGATGGGAAAGAGAGAGCCAGTCAGACAAAGAATCTGAGAGAATCCCATTGGAACAGACGTGGGCACCGTGAGAAAGAGACAGATTGAGAGACTTGAGACAAACGGAGAACCAGGGACAGACAGAGTGAGTCAGACTGAGAGAGACAAAGACTCAGACATACAAACACATACACAGCTCTGTGGAGAGAGAGAGAGAGGCAGAGACCGAGCGACACAGATACATTTCACAATTTCATTTCATTATCGGTTCAGAGTGACACATAGTTACAGAAAATTGTTGATTCAACCGATGAAAATCGGACATCACTGATCAGAATGGGAGGAAATCTGTGTTAAAATAAATAGAAACCAGGAGTGGGGAAGAACCCACGGTGGAAAACCCTTTGAGGTTTAAGGCCAACGACATAACCACTCGGTTATCCTGGCCCTGTGAGAGCTTGGATTCTGTCTCTGTGTCAAACTGGGCTTCAACCCCAACACCACATACAAACACATGCACATAGTCTTTTAGTGAGCATTTACGAACATTTTGAGGAATATTGACACGGGGGCAACTCTCCTATTCTGTTTCGAGTAATGCTCTGGGACCTTTCATATCCACCCGAGGGTGCAGACGGAGCTTCAATTTAACATTTCATCCGAAAGTCAACAGCTTCAACATTGCAAAATTCCCCAAGTGCTGCACTTGAGTGTTAGCCAAGATGATATGCTCAAGTCCAAGGAGTGCGACTTGAACACACAAACTCCTGATTCAGTCGAGAATGCTGCCACTGAACCAAAGCCGATACAAAAGTTCACAACCGTATTATTTTCCCCAAGTCTTTTTTATAAGTTCCAGGACATACCAAATTCATGGTGATGATTTCCACAGATAGTTGCACATACACAGAGACAAAAATAGAGATAGACAGACACAGAGACACACATAACCAAAAATTTACACGCACCAACGGGCATGCACAGATGCCTCAGACATCTCGAGGGATAGACAGGCTGAATCACTGTCGCAACTTTGACTGAATGTTGCGATTTTTTAATCGGATGTATCGTGAATATTGCAGATTAATAAAAATGAGAACAAATGTCAGTGTTGAAAGGTGTGGGACGTTATTCCAATTATCACATGATCAGTTTGGTAGAGAACTGGTTAAATTGTGAAATGGAATGAAAAATGCTGAGAATCGTAGTCGGCAGGATTCGAACCTGCGCGGGAAAATCCCAATGGATTTCTAGTCCATCGCCTTAACCACTCGGCCACGACTACTGTGTCGCTGGCTTTTTAAACGTTACTCAGAAAAAACTCAGTCATCCATCTCTGTGCAGCAGACGGCCAAAGAATCCTGAAAAAGTCTCCGTTTGCTAAAAATCTGGAAGAGGCAAACTCCTCTCCCTGTATTTTCACAGTTCGATTTCGCTCTGGAATTTTTAATATGTATCTACCAAGAAACAGAAGTAAAAATCAACATTTTGAAACATCTGCCTCCCCGTCGGGGAATTGAACCCCGGTCTCCCGCGTGACAGGCGGGGATACTCACCACTATACTAACGAGGAACTGACGGAGAGCTGCTCTGTCGGAGCAGGAATCGAGCTGTGAACAGAACTGGACACCATGAGAAGTCGACAGACACATTGAGAGACAGAGACAAACCGACAAACAGGGAGAGACAGACACCGAGATAGAGACAACGAGAGACAGAAAGTGTGAGACTGAGAAGGAGAGGCAGATTGGGTGAGAAAAAGACTCAAACACATACAGAGACAGAGATTTGTGTGTTTGATCTATTAAGAGAGAAAGGGAAAGAGTGAGAGAAAGACAATGATAAAGACAGTGACAAGGAGAGAGACAGATAGAGAGAAAGAGATAGAGACTAAAACAGAAAATGATGGAAATACTTCTCAGGTTAGAGGCAGCGACTAACAGAGACAGGCAAAGAAATGGACAGACCGAAATGATGGGAAAGAGAGAGCCAGTCAGACAAATAATCTGAGAGAATCCCATTGGAACAGACGTGGGCACCGTGAGAAAGAGACAGATTGAGAGACTTGAGACAAACGGAGAACCAGGGACAGACAGAGTGAGTCAGACTGAGAGAGACAAAGACTCAGACATACAAACACATACACAGCTCTGTGGAGAGAGAGAGAGAGGCAGAGACCGAGCGACACAGATACATTTCACAATTTCATTTCATTATCGGTTCAGAGTGATACATAGTTACAGAAAATTGTTGATTCAACCGATGAAAATCGGACATCACTGATCAGAATGGGAGGAAATCTGTGTTAAAATAAATAGAAACCAGGAGTGGGGAAGAACCCACGGTGGAAAACCCTTTGAAGTTTAAGGCCAACGACATAACCACTCGGTTATCCTGGCCCTGTGAGAGCTTGGATTCTGTCTCTGTGACAAACTGGGCTTCAACCCCAACCCCACATACAAACACATGCACATAGTCTTTTAGTGAGCATTTACGAACATTTTGAGGAATATTGACACGGGGGCAACTCTCCTACTCTGTTTCGAGTAATGCTCTGGGACCTTTCATATCCACCCGAGGGTGCAGACGGAGCTTCAATTTAACATTTCATCCGAAAGTCAACAGCTTCAACATTGCAAAATTCCCCAAGTGCTGCACTTGAGTGTTAGCCAAGATGATATGCTCAAGTCCAAGGAGTGCGACTTGAACACACAAACTCCTGATTCAGTCGAGAATGCTGCCACTGAACCAAAGCCGATACAAAAGTTCACAACCGTATTATTTTCCCCAAGTCTTTTTTATAAGTTCCAGGACATACCAAATTCATGGTGATGATTTCCACAGACAGTTGCACATACACAGAGACAAAAATAGAGATAGACAGACACAGAGACACACATAACCAAAAATTTACACGCACCAACGGGCATGCACAGATGCCTCAGACATCTCGAGGGATAGACAGGCTGAATCACTGTCGCAACTTTGACTGAATGTTGCGATTTTTTAATCGGATGTATCGTGAATATTGCAGATTAATAAAAATGAGAACAAATATCAGTGTTGAAAGGTGTGGGACGTTATTCCAATTATCACATGATCAGTTTGGTAGAGAACTGGTTAAATTGTGAAATGGAATGGAAAATGCTGAGAATCGTAGTCGGCAGGATTCGAACCTGCGCGGGAAAATCCCAATGGATTTCTAGTCCATCGCCTTAACCACTCGGCCACGACTACTGTGTCGCTGGCTTTTTAAACGTTACTCAGAAAAAACTCAGTCATCCATCTCTGTGCAGCAGACGGCCAAAGAATCCTGAAAAAGTCTCCGTTTGCTAAAAATCTGGAAGAGGCAAACTCCTCCACCTGTATTTTCACAGTTCGATTTCGCTCTGGAATTTTTAATATGTATCGACCAAGAAACAGAAGTAAAAATCAACATTTTGAAACATCTGCCTCCCCTTCGGGGAATTGAACCGCGGTCTCCCGCGTGACAGGCAGGGATATTCACCACTTTACTAACGAGGAACTGACGGATAGCTGCTCTGTCGGAGCAGGAATCGAGCTGTGAACAGAACTGGACACCATGAGAAGTCGACAGACACATTGAGAGACAGAGACAAACCAACAAACAGGGAGAGACAGACACCGAGATAGAGACAACGAGAGACAGAAAGTGTGAGACTGAGAAGGAGAGGCAGATTGGGTGAGAAAAAGACTCAAACACATACAGAGACAGAGATTTGTGTGTTTGATCTATTAAGAGAGAAAGGGAAAGAGTGAGAGAAAGACAATGATCAAGAGAGTGACAAGGAGAGAGACAGATAGAGAGAAAGAGATAGAGACTAAAACAGAAAATGATGGAAATACTTCTCAGGTTAGAGGCAGGGACTAACAGAGACAGGCAAAGAAATGGACAGACCGAAATGATGGGAAAGAGAGAGCCAGTCAGACAAAGAATCTGAGAGAATCCCATTGGAACAGACGTGGGCACCGTGAGAAAGAGACAGATTGAGAGACTGAGACAAACGGAGAAACAGGGACAGACAGAGTGAGTCAGACTGAGAGAGACAAAGACTCAGACATACAAACACATACACAGCTCTGTGGAGAGAGAGAGAGAGGCAGAGACCGAGCGACACAGATACATTTCACAATTTCATTTCATTATCGGTTCAGAGTGAAACATAGTTACAGAAAATTGTTGATTCAACCGATGAAAATCGGACATCACTGATCAGAATGGGAGGAAATCTGTGTTAAAATAAATAGAAACCAGGAGTGGGGAAGAACCCACGGTGGAAAACCCTTTGAAGTTTAAGGCCAACGACATAACCACTCGGTTATCCTGGCCCTGTGAGAGCTTGGATTCTGTCTCTGTGACAAACTGGGCTTCAACCCCAACACCACATACAAACACATGCACATAGTCTTTTAGTGAGCATTTACGAACATTTTTAGTAATATTTACACGGGGGCAACTCTCCTACTCTGTTTCGAGTAATGCTCTGGGACCTTTCATATCCACCCGAGGGTGCAGACGGAGCTTCAATTTAACATTTCATCCGAAAGTCAACAGCTTCAACATTGCAAAATTCCCCAAGTGCTGCACTTGAGTGTTAGCCAAGATGATATGCTCAAGTCCAAGGAGTGCGACTTGAAGACACAAACTCCTGATTCAGTCGAGAATGCTGCCACTGAACCAAAGCCGATACAAAAGTTCACAACCGTATTATTTTCCCCAAGTCTTTTTTATAAGTTCCAGGACATACCAAATTCATGGTGATGATTTCCACAGACAGTTGCACATACACAGAGACAAAAATAGAGATAGACAGACACAGAGACACACATAACCAAAAATTTACACGCACCAACGGGCATGCACAAATGCCTTAGACATCTCGAGGGATAGACAGGCTGAATCACTGTCGCAACTTTGACTGATTGTTGCGATTTTTTAATCGGATGTATCGTGAATATTGCAGATTAATAAAAATGAGAACAAATGTCAGTGTTGAAAGGTGTGGGACGTTATTCCAATTATCACATGATCAGTTTGGTAGAGAACTGGTTAAATTGTGAAATGGAATGAAAAATGTTGAGAATCGTAGTCGGCAGGATTCGGACCTGCGCGGGAAAATCACAATGGATTTCTAGTCCATCGCCTTAACCACTCGGCCACGACTACTGTGTCGCTGGCTTTTTAAACGTTACTCAGAAAAAATCAGTCATCCATCTCTGTGCAGCAGACGGCCAAAGAATCCTGAAAAAGTCTCCGTTTGCTAAAAATCTGGAAGAGACAAACTCCTCTACCTGTATTTTCACTCTTCGATTTCGCTCTGGAATTTTTAATATGTATCTACCATGACACAGAAGTAAAAATCAACATTTTGAAACATCTGCCTCCCCGTCGGGGAATTGAACCCCGGTCTCCCGCGTGACAGGCGGGGATACTCACCACTATACTAACGAGGAACTGACGGATAGCGGCTCTGTCGGAGCAGGAATCGAGCTGTGAACAGAACTGGACACCATGAGAAGTCGACAGACACATTGAGAGACAGAGACAAACCGAGAAACAGGGAGAGACAGACACCGAGATAGAGACAACGAGAGACAGAAAGTGTGAGACTGAGAAGGAGAGGCAGATTGGGTGAGAAAAAGACGCAAACACATGCAGAGACAGAGATTTGTGTGGTTGATCTATTAAGAGAGAAAGGGAAAGAGTGAGAGAAAGACAATGATAAAGACAGTGACAAGGAGAGAGACAGATAGAGAGAAAGAGATAGAGACTAAAACAGAAAATGATGGAAATACTTCTCAGGTTAGAGGCAGGGACTAACAGAGGCAGGCAAAGAAATGGACAGACCGAAATGATGGGAAAGAGAGAGCCAGTCAGACAAAGAATCTGAGAGAATCCCATTGGAACAGACGTGGGCACCGTGAGAAAGAGACAGATTGAGAGACCGAGACAAACGGAGAACAGGGACAGACAGAGTGAGTCAGACTGAGAGAGACAAAGACTCAGACATACAAACACATACACAGCTCTGTGGAGAGAGAGAGAGAGGCAGAGACCGAGCGACACAGATACATTTCACAATTTCATTTCATTATCGGTTCAGAGTGACACATAATTACAGAAAATTGTTGATTCAACCGATGAAAATCGGACATCACTGATCAGAATGGGAGGAAATCTGTGTTAAAATAAATAGAAACCAGGAGTGGGGAAGAACCCACGGTGGAAAACCCTTTGAAGTTTAAGGCCAACGACATAACCACTCGGTTATCCTGGCCCTGTGAGAGCTTGGATTCTGTCTCTGTGACAAACTGGGCTTCAACCCCAACCCCACATACAAACACATGCACATAGTCTTTTAGTGAGCATTTACGAACATTTTTAGTAATATTTACACGAGGGCAATTCTCCTACTCTGTTTCGAGTAATGCTCTGGGACCTTTCATATCCACCCGAGGGTGCAGACGGAGCTTCAATTTAACATTTCATCCGAAAGTCAACATCTTCAACATTGCAAAATTCCCCAAGTGCTGCACTTGAGTGTTAGCCAAGATGATATGCTCAAGTCCAAGGAGTGCGACTTGAACTAACAAACTCCTGATTCAGTCGAGAATGCTGCCACTGAACCAAAGCCGATACAAAAGTTCACAACCGTATTATTTTCCCCAAGTCTTTTTTATAAGTTCCAGGACATACCAAATTCATATGATGATTTCCACAGACAGTTGCACATACACAGAGACAAAAATAGAGTAGACAGACACAGAGACACACATAACCAAAAATTTACACGCACCAACGGGCATGCACAGCTGCCTTAGACATCTCGAGGGATAGACAGGCTGAATCACTGTCGCAACTTTGACTGATTGTTGCGATTTTTTAAACGAATGTATCGTGAATATTGCAGATTAATAAAAATGAGAACAAATGTCAGTGTTGAAAGGTGTGGGACGTTATTCCATTTATCACATGATCAGTTTGGCAGAGAACTGGTTAAATTGTGAAATGGAATGAAAAATGCTGAGAATCGTAGTCGGCAGGATTCGAACCTGCGCGGGAAAATCCCAATGGATTTCTAGTCCATGGCCTTAACCACTCGGCCACGACTACTGTGTCGCTGGCTTTTTAAACGTTACTCAGAAAAAACTCAGTCATCCATCTCTGTGCAGCAGACGGCCAAAGAATCCTGAAAAAGTCTCCGTTTGCTAAAAATCTGGAAGAGGCAAACTCCTCTACCTGTATTTTCACAGTTCAATTTCACTCTGGAATTTTTGATATGTATCTCTACCAAGAAACAAAAGTAAAATTCTACATTTTGAAACAACTGCCTTCCCGCACGGTGAATTGAACCCAGGGATCCCGCGTGACAGGCGAGGATATTCACCACTATACTAACGAGGAACTGACGGGTAACTGCTCTGTTGGAGAAGGAATCGAGCTGTGAACAGAACTGGACACAATGAGAAGTCAACAGACACATTGAGAGACAGAGACAAACCGACAAACAGGGAGAGACAGACACCGAGATAGAGACAACGAGAGACAGAAAGTGTGAGACTGAGAAGGAGAGGCAGAATGGGTGAGAAAAAGACTCAAACACATAAATATACAGAGATGTGTGTGTGTGATCTATTAAGAGAGAGAGGGAAAGAGTGAGAGAAAGGCAATGATAAAGATAGTGACAAGGAGAGAGACAGATAGAGAGAGAGAGATAGAGACTAAAACAGAAAATAATGGAAATACTTCTCAGGTTAGAGGCAGGGACTAACAGAGGCAGGCAAAGACATGGACAGACCGAAATGATGGGAAAGAGAGAGCCAGTCAGACAAAGAATCTGAGAGAATCCCATTGGAACAGACGTGGGCACCGTGAGAAAGAGACAGATTGAGAGACTGAGACAAACGGAGAAACAGGGACAGACAGATTGAGTCAGACTGAGAGAGACAAAGACTCAAACATCCAAACACATACACAACTCTGTGAAGAGAAAGAGAGAGGCAGGGACCGAGCGACACTGATACCTTTCACAATTTTATTTCATTATCGGTTCAGAGTGTCATACAGTTACAGAAAATTGTTGATTCAACCGATGAAAATCGGACATCACTGATCAGAATGGGAGGAAATCCGTGTTAATTTAAATAAAAACCAGGAGTGGGGAAAAACCCACGCTGGGAAAACCCTTTGAAGTTTAAGGCCAACGCCTTAACCACTCGGCTATCCTGGTCCTGTGAGAGCTTGGATTCTGTCTCTGTGACAAACTAGGCTTCAACCCCAACCCCACATACAAACACATGCACATAGTCTTTTAGTGAGCATTTACGAACATTTTTAGGAATATTGACACGGGGGCAACTCTCCTACTCTGTTTCGAGTAATGCTCTGGGACCTTTCATATCCACCCGAGGGTGCAGACGGAGCTTCAATGTAATATTTCATCCGAGAGTCAACAGCTTCAACATTGCAAAATTCCCCAAGTGCTGCACTTGAGTGTTAGCCAAGATGATATGCTCAAGTCCAAGGAGTTCGACTTGAACACACAAACTCCCGATTCAGTCGAGAATGCTGCCACTGAACCAAAGCCGATACAAAAGTTCACAACCGTATTATTTTCCCCAAGTCTTTTTTATAAGTTCCAGGACATACCAAATTCATGGTGATGATTTCCACAGACAGTTGCACATATGGAGAGACAAAAATAGAGATAGACAGACACAGAGACACACGCACACATAACCAAAAATTTACACGCACCAACGGGCATGCACAGATGCCTGAGACATCTCGAGGGATAGACAGGCTGAATCACTGTCGCAACTTTGACTGATTTTTGCGATGTTTTAAACGGATGTATCGTGAATATTGCAGATTAATAAAAATGAGAAACAAATGTCAGTGTTGAAAGGTGTGGGACGTTATTCCATTTATCTCATGCTCAGTTTGGCAGAGAACTGGTTAAATTGTGAAATGGAATGAAAAATGCTGAGAATCGTGGTTGGCAGGATTCGAATCTGCGTGGGAAAATCCCAATGGATTTCTAGTCCGACAGCAGGGAGAGACAGAGAGCGAGATAGAGACAACGAGAGACAGAAAGTGTGAGACAATGAAGGAGTGGCAGACTGAGTGTGAAAAAGACTCAAATAGATACAAAAACAGAGATGTGTGTGTGTGATCTATTCAGAGAGAGAGGGAAAGAGTGAGAGAAAGACAATGATAAAGACAGTGACAAGGAGAGAGACTGATCGAAAAAGAGAGATAGCGACTAAAAGAGAAAATGATGGAAATACTCAGCAGGTTAGAGACAGAGCAAAGAAAGACAGCAGGCAGAGACATAGACAGATAGAGAGAGACAGTCAGACAGAGAGGGATGATGGGAAAGAGAGAGCCAAATAGACAGGAAGACTGAGAGAATCCCATTGGAGCAGAACTTTTACACCGTGAGAAAGTAAGAGACAGATTGAGAGATAGGGACAAACAGAGAAACATAGAAAATATGTGCAGGAGTAGGCCATTCGGGCTTTCGAGTCTGCACCACCATTCAATAAGATCATGGCTGATGATTCAGCTCAGTACCCCTTTCCTGCTTTCTCTCCATACCTCTTGATGCCTTTAGCCTTCATGGCCATATCTAACGCCCTCTTGAATATAGCCAATGAACTGGCATCAACATCTCTCTGCGATAGGGAATTCCACAGGTTAACAACTCTCTGAGTGAAGAAGTTTCTCCTTACTTCGATCCTAAATGGCCTGCCCCTTATCCTTAGACTGTGTCCCCTAATTCTGGACTTCCCCAACATCGGGAACGTTCTTGCTGCATCTAACCTGTAAAGTCCCGTCAGAATTTTTTATGTTTCTATAAGATCCCCTCTCTAACTTCTAAACTCCAGTGACTACAAGCCCAGTCGATCCAGTCTCTCCTCATATGTCAGTCCTGTCATCCCGGGAATCAGTATGGTGAAACTTCGCTGCACTCCCTCAATAGCAAGAAAGTCCTTCCTCAGATTACGAGACCAAAACTGAACACAATATTCCAGGTGAGGTCTCACAAAGGCCCTGTACAACAGCAGTAAGACCTCAGTACTCCTATACCCAGAACCCCTAGCTATAAAGGTCAACATACCATTTGCCTTCTTCACCGCCTGCTGCAACTGCATGTCAACTTTCAATGACTGGTGTACCACGACACGCAGCTCCCATTGCACCTCCCCTTTTCCTAATCTGCCGCCATACAGATAATATTCTGCCTTCGTGTTTTTGCCACCAAAGTGGATAACCTCTCATTTATCCACATTATACTGCATCTGCCATGCATTTGCCCACTAACCTAACCTGTCCAAGTCACCCTGCAGCCTCTTAGCGTCCTCCTCACAGCTCACACCGCCACCCTGTTAGTATCATCTGCAAACTTGAAGATATTACACTCAATTCCTTCATCTAAATCATTCATGTATATTGTAAATAGCTGGGGTCCGAGCACTGAGCCCTGCGGCACCCCACTAGTCACTGCCTGCTTTTCTGAAAAGGACCCGTTTATCCCGACTCTCTGCTTCCTGTCTGCCAACCAGTTCTCTATCCACGTCAGTACATTACTCCCAATACTATGCACACCAATACGTGAGTGGGAATTTGTTGAAAGCCTTTTGAAAGTAATTACACCACATGCACTGGTTCCCCTTGTCCACTATACTAGTTACATCCTCAATAAATTCCAGAAGATTTGTCAAGCTTGATTTCCCTTTCATAAATTCATGCAGCTTGGACCGATCCTGTCACTGCTTTCCAAATGCACTGCTATTTCATCTTTAATAATTGATTCCTATATTTTCCCCACTACTGATGTCAGGCTAACCGGTCTATAATTATCCATTTTCTATCTCCCTCCTTTTTTAAAATGTGGTGTTACATTAGCTAATCTCCAGTCCATACGAACTGATTTAGAGTCCACGGACTGTTGGAAAATGATCACCAATGAATCCGCTATTTCTAGGGCCACTTCCTCAAGTACTTTCCAATGCAGACTATCAGGCCCCGGGGATTTATCGGTCTTCAATCCCATCAATTTCCCTAACACAATTACCTGACTGATAAGGATTTGCTTCAGTTCCTCCTTCTCGCTAGATCCTTGGTGCCCTAGTATTTTTGGAAGGTTATGCGTGTCTTCCTTCGTGAAGACAGAACCAAAGTAATTGTTCAACTGGTCTACCATTTCTTTGTTCCCCATTATAAATTCACCTGAATCTGACTGCAAGGGACCTACGTTTGTCTTCTCTAATCTTTTTGTCTTCACATATCTATAGAACTTTATTATGTTTCCAACAAGCTTCCTCTCATAATCCAATTTCCCCCTCCTAATTAAACCCTTTGTCCTCCTCTGCTGAATTCTAAATGTCTCCCAGTCCTCAGGTTGCGTCTTTTTCTGGCCAATTTATATGCCTCTTCCTTTCACTATCCTTAATTTCCCTTGTTAGCTACTGTTGAGCCACCTTCCCAGTTTTATTTTTCCTCCAGACAGGGAAATACAATTGTTGAAGTTCGTCTATGTGATCTTTAAATGTTTGCAATTTCCTATCCACCGTCAACCCATTAAGTATCATTCGCCAGTCTATTCTAGCCAATTCACGTCTCATATCATCGAAGTTACCTTTCCTTCAGTTCAGGACCCAAGTCTCTGAATTAACTGTGGCACTCGCCACCTTAATAAAGAATTCTACCTTATTATGGCCACTCATCCCAAGGGGCCTCGCACAACAAGATTGCTAATTTGTCCTTTCTCATTACACACCACCCAGTCTAGGATGGCCAGCCCTCCAGATGGTCCCTCGACATATTGGTCGAGAAAACCATCCCTAATACGCTCGAGGAAATCCTCCTCCACCGTATTGCTTCCTGTTTTATTAGCCCAATCTACATTTAGAGCAAGATCGTCCTTGATAATTGCTGTATCTTTATGGCACGCATCCCTAATTTCTTGCTTGATGCTGTCCCCAACCTCACGACTACTGTTTGCTGATCTGTACACAACTCCTCTCGCGTTTTCTTCCCTTTGGTATTCCGCAGCACCACCCATACATGTTCCACATCTTCCAAGCTAATGTCGTTCCTTACTATTGCTTTAATTTCCTCTTTAACCAGCAACGCTACCCCAACACCTTTTCATTTCTGTCTATGCTTCCTGAATGTTGAATTCCCAGCCTTGGTCACCCTGGAGCTATGTCTCCGTCATGCCAATTATATCATATTCAGTAATTGCTGCTTGTGCAGTTAATTCATCCGCCTTATTACGAATACACCTCACAATGAGGCACAGAGCCTTCAGGCTTGTTATTGTAGCACATTTTGACCCTTTAGAATTTGGCTGTAAAGTGGCCCTATTTGATTCTTGCAGTGGGATTCTCTGCCCTCCACCTTTACTATTAATCTTTCGTTCTGTGCCCATTCGACTTCCCTCTGTCTCCCGTCGCCCTGCCATATTACTTTAAACCCTCCCCAATAACACTAGCAAACACTCCCCCTTGGACATTGTTTTGGGTCCTGCCCAGGTGCAGACCTTCCGGTTTAGTTCTGGTCCCACCTCCCCCAGAACCGGTTCCAAAGTCCCAGGAACTTGAATACCTCCCATCTGCACCACATTTCAAGCCACGTATTCATCTGAGCTATCCTGCGATTCCTGCTCCGACTAGCAGGTGGCACTGGTAGCAATCCTGAGTTTGCGACCTTTGAGGTCCTACTTTTTAATTTAACTCCGAGCTCCCTGAATTCAGCTTGTAGGTCCACAGACAGAGTGAGTCAGAGAGTGACAGAGACTCAAACACATAAAGATATACAGGGCTCTCTAAAGACAGAGAGTGAGCGGCACAGATACATTTCACAATCCCATTTCTTTGTCAGTTGAGAGTGTGACAGAGTTACAGATTCAACAGAAGGTATTCGGGTAAAACTGAGCAGGATGGGAGAAAATCGGTGCAAAATTCAAGAGCTACGAGGAGTGGGGTTCGAACCCACGCGGGTATAAACCCATTAGATCATAAATGCAACGACTTATACACTCAGCCATTCTGGACTTGCGAACCTTCACATTCTGTCTCGATGAGAATCTGGGCTTGAGCTCCACCCTCACAGACACACGCATACACACAGGTTTTCAGTGAGCATTTCAGAATATTTATATAAAAGTGACACGGGGACAACTCACTACTCTTTATCTAATAATGCTGTGGGAACTTTCGCATTCACCGGAGAGAGCAGACGGAGCTTCAATTTGACATTTCATCCAAAAGTCAACAGCTTCAACAATGCAAAATTCCGCAAGTACTGCACTTGAGTGTCAGCCAAGATTATATGCTCAAGTCTCAGGAGTGGGACTTGAAGTCGAAAATGCTGCCGCTGAACCAAAGCCGATATCAAATGTCACAACTATATTATTTTCCCCAAGTCTTTTTAAAAAGTTCCAGGACATACCAAATGCATGGTGATGATATCCACAGACAGTTGCACATACACAGTGACATGCATACAGATAGACAGATACAGAGACACACACACACACAACCAAAAATATACACGCACCAATGGACATACACAGAGTGCCTTAGTATAAAGAAGGATCGACAGGCTGAATCACTGTCGCTAATTTGGCTGATTTTTGCGTTTTTCTATCCGTATGTATCGTGAATATTGCAAATTAATGAACATGAGAAAAAAATGTCAGTGTTGCAAGGTGTGGGACGTTATTCCACCGAACTCAGGATCCGTTTTGCAGGGATCTGGTTAAATTGTGAAATGGAATGCAAAACGCTGAAATCGGTAGTCGACAGTATAGAACCTGCACGGTGAAACCCCAGTGGGTTTTTTGGTCCATCGCCTTAATCACCCAGGCACGACGACTGGGTTTCTACCTCTTTAAATGTTACTCACATAAAACTCAATCATCCATCTCTCTGCATCAGAACGCCGCAGAGTCCTGAAGAAGTCTCCGTTTCCTAAAATTCTGGAAGAGCCAATCTCCTCTTGCTGTATTTTTACTCTTCTATGTTGCTCTGGAACTGTTAATATGAATCTATACCGAATAACAGAGGTACAATTCTACATTTCGAAAATGATTCCTCCCGCGTGACAGGCAGGGATACGCACGACTATACCAATGATGGACTGACGGGTGTAGATTTTGAGACAGCAGGAATCGAGCTGTGAAAAGAAGTGGACATCATGAGAAAGAGACAGACACAAACAGAGAAACAGGGAGAGACAGACAGCGAGCTAGAGAAATAGAGAGAGATCAATTGTGAGACTGAGAGGGATAGGGAGACTGAGTGAGACAAAGACTCAAACACACACATACACAGAGATGTGTGTGTGTGTGTATGCGCTCCATAAAGAGAGAGAGGCAAATAGTAATGGAAAACCAGAGACAAAGAAAAAGACATGGACAAAGAAAGCGACAAAGAGAGAGAGAGATAGTGAGAGAGAAGATAGAGAGAGAGAGACAGAGATAAAAACAAAAAATGATGGAAATACTCAACAGGTTACGGACAGGATCGAACAGAGACAGGCAAAGGGAGACAGAGACAGACAGTAATGATGGGAAAGAGAGAGACAGTCAGACAGAGAGACTGAGAGAATCCCATTGCAACAGAACTGGACACTGTGAGAAAGACACGGGCAGATTGAGAGACCGAGACAAACAGAGAAACAGGGAGAGACAGAGTGAGTCAGAGAGAGGCAGAGTGAGGGAGACAAAGACTCAAACACGCAAACACATGCACAGATCTCTAAAGAGACAGAGGTTGAGAGTGAGGCAGAGACTGAGAGACACGATTCCATTTCTTTATCGGTTCAGAATGTCATAGAATTGCAGTAAAATGCAGATTTAACAGATTCTTACTGCAGTTGTACAGGGCCTTGGTGAGGCCTCACCTGGAATATTGTGTTTAGTTTTGGTCTCCTAATCTGAGGAAGGACGTTCTTGCTATTGAGCAAGTGAAGCGAAAGTTCACCCGATTGATTCTCGGGATGGCTGGACTGTCATATGAGGAGAGACTGGATCAACTTGGTTTTTATACATTGGAGTTTAGACGGATGAGAGGGGATTTCGTAGAAACATAAAGATTCTGGCGGGACGGGACAGGTTAGATGCAAGTAGCTTGTTCCCGATGTTGGGGAAGTCCAGAACCAGGGGACACAGCCTCAGGACAGCCATGTCTCCGTGGTGCCAATTATATCATATTCATTAATTGCTACCTGTGCAGTTAATTCATCCACCTTATTACGAATAGTCCTCGCATTGAGGCACAGAGCCTTCAGGCTTGTCTTTTTAACACGCTTTGTCCCTTTAGAGTTTGCTGTAATGTGGCCCTTTTTGAAAGGAATGACAAGGGTGTATGCGGTTACAGGAGGATGTGAGGGGAAACAAACAAAATACGAGGGGTAGAGTACATTCGCGATTGATCAGTATGAGATCGAAAAGAATGGAAATATAAGGGGAATATCTTTATCCATGTTCCGGAGAGGAGGAACCCTAACTATAGGTCCTCATCTAGTGGGAGACGGGAGCAAGGATAGATGCGGGTTTGACAATACTACGGAAGGGTGCGTCATTGGAATAAAACCTGCCCGAACCTACATTACACGTATCAAGGGCGAGGACAATATTGTGTGGTAACTAGCCTGGGAACTTACGTTACTCCAAGACTGTTGGTGGCAGGGGGAAGAGCACGCATGACATGCCAGGAAGACAATGTAAGCGATGAGATTAAGCAAGATATTGATGTTTACATGGAAGAGCAAGCACAATCAATTCCCCTGTTACTTGAAGATTTAACTAGCTCAAGAAATAACATTAAAAGATATTAAGAGCTGAAGGAGAAAGCTGAAGAACTGGACAGTGAAATAAATGATAACCTGAAAAACCCGCCTTGGTACTTGAGATTATACATTCCTGGATAAGGATCCTTTCCCATACCCTAGTGGCAATACAGATAGTAATAGCCTTGAGTTGGTTGGTGATGTTATGTAACAAGTGCAAAGACAGGCGAGGCTTACCCGAGCAAAGTTACAAGATAGGGATTAGAATTATATCCCATGTGTTAGTCCTAGTGCAGCTGATAGTGGTGTTGATGCTCCTGGGAGACTGTACAGGCAGATACAAGAGGCGCAGAAAGAAGAGATTGGCCAAGACCCGTAACCAAGAACGAAGAAAGCCTTTGCTAGATCCAAAGAAGTTAATCAAACAAAAAGACGGCATGAATACCTGATCTGAGTCATGAGTGTCCCAATCCTGTCGCCTGACCAACGAAACGGAGGCGGGAGAAATAGGAATCAGGTAAGGATAGGCAGGGAATGGAAAATTGTTGTTCATGGTCGGTTTTTTAAGGGATGATCACCTAAAGCCTACGCAGTCCTCAAATTGATGTGGCATTCAATTGTGGTAATAATGGTAGTGGAAGGGATATGTATCGTGATCCAACTATATCTGATGTGTAAGATCAGAGAGATATACAACCACGTGGTTCTAGCCGAACAGCAAACAGCCCTGTTAATTATGTAATGTAGGCATGATAGGGAGGCGAGCGACTTTGGAACGCGTTAGGGAAACAACCAAGACCCCGAGCTTATGCACTGTATGTACAAAAAGAAATATAAGTGATGTGCCAATATCCCAGGGAAATGGTCAGGGGTAGTATGTAAAGACTCCGCAAAAGATGGAACTACAAGTGATCCCAGGGATATGGACTTGATATCACCATTTCCAGCAGATGGCTCAGAACATATATGTGGTCAGCTGATTATTTAGAAATAATCAGGGACCAACAGGAGGGACTGAAAGGGCAGATTACAAATTGTAATTACAATGAATAATAATAATTGTGATGTTTTAAAATGGAGTTAACAGGTTTTTAAAATGGAACCCACAGACTGTTTTTTGTGGGAAGCATGTGAGGGATGCCTTCCACAGAGGAGCAGATGCTCCAATTCATAGACTAAAGGCCTTGGGAGCTGGGCATGGACACAGATAACATAGAATTGGAATTGTATAACAAAATAAGAGTTAAATAAAATAATCATAACAACATGTATTTGGAATTGCCAATTAAGGCATGTAGATGCCAGATTGGAGGAAGCGCTGTACCAATCAATCATGTATTAATCAATCAGCATGAAATAATTGTAACTTGCGTAATTACTTAATGCTATAATCTGAAACTGTATAAAGTAAGATGTCTCTGGCAGTATCTTCGAGCATTCCTTCAAGGATAGCTCCCCTGCCGGCTTGTATTAATAAAACCTGCATTTACTTTAAGGCTAACAGAATCCTAGTGGTGGTTTGAAGTTAACCCTAACAAGGTTAGAGAGACAGGGAGAGCTGTCGGGGCTCGAAGAGGTTAGAGAGATAGGGAGGAGTGTAGGGCTGGAGGAGGTTACGGAGATAGGGAGGGGTGTAGGGACTGGACGAGTTTACAGAGATAGGGAGGGGTGTAGGGACTGGAGGAGGTTACAGAGAAACGGAGGGGTGTCGTGGCTGGAGAAGGTTACAGAGAGAGGAAGGGGTGTAGGGGCTGGAGGATGTTACAGAGATAGTGAGGGGCGGGGCCATCGAGGGGTGTGAACAGGATGCTGAGAATTTCAAAATCAGCGCCTCACTGGGGCCGAGGATGGCGGAGAATTGCAGGAACACAACCCCCTCACTACCTACCCTGCACTAACCCCCATCATCTGTTACATCACCTGGAGTTCCAGCGACACTCCTCCCCCTCTCTCTCGGTATTTATCTACTCACTGCCTCACTCAAAGCTTATCTCCCATTGACAATCCATGTGAGTGCCCTCGTTGTCCTAGAATTGCTCCCCGTGGACACTGACCTTCCCCGTGCCTCCGCCACCCTCCTCCTGCTCCGTGACGGCCGACAAATTCAGGTTGTGTTCCAGTCAGCAAGCAAAATGTCGGGGCTGGGGGCGGGGGTCACATAAATTAAAACACGTGGCGGCCGGAGGAAGGGACTTGCGGGACCGTGTCCGGCCCGCGGGCCGTATGTTTGACACCTCTGATCTACACTGTCAAGCCCCGTAAGAATTTCGTTTATTTTAAAATGAGATCACCTCTCATTCTTCTATCCTGTACAGAATATAGGCTTCGTCTACTCAATCTCTCCTCAAAGGATAATGTCCCATCCCAGGAATCAGTTTGGTGAACCTTCGTTGCCATCCTCAATAGTAAGTACATCCTTCCTTAGGTAAGCAATCAAAACTGTACACAATACTCCAGGTGTATTCTCACCAGGGTCCTATATAATTGCAGTAAATGTCTAGGAGCAAGCTATTATTTAAATTGAGAAAGATTGCAAAGTGCCGCAGTACAGCAGGCCCTGGGGTTACTTGGTCATGAAACACAAAAGGATAGTATGCAGCTACAGCAATTGATCAGGAAGGCCAATGGTATCTTGACCTTTTTTGCAAAGGGGATGGAGTATAAAAGTGGGGAAGTCTTGTTACAGCTATATAAGGTTTTGGTGAGGCCACACCTGGAATACTGCATGCAGTTTTGTTTTCCATATTTACGATTGCTTTGAAGGCAGTTCAGATAAGGTTCAATAGGTTGATATAAGGGATGAGCAGGTTGACTTATGAGGAAAGGTTGAATAGTTTGGGCCTCGAGTCATTGGAATTAAGAAGAATGAGAGGTGATCTTATCGAAACAAGGTGGATGCAGAGCTGATGTTTCCACTGATGGGGGGAGACTCGAACTAGAGGGCATGATCTTCGAAGTAGGGGCCGCCCATTTAAAACAGTTGAGGAGGAATTTCTTCTCTCAGAGGGTTGTAAATCTGTCGAACTCGCTGCCTCAGAGAGCTGTGGAAGCTGGGACATTGAATAAATTTAAGACAGAAATAGTTTCTTAAATGATAAGGGGATGAGGGTTTATGGAGAGCGGGCGGGTAAGTGGAGCTGAGTCTATGATCAGATCAGCCATGATCTGATTGAATGGCGGAGCAGGCTCGAGGGGTATGGCCGACCCCAGTTCCTATTTCTCATGTTCCTTTTCTTATGTTTACTATTATCCTCAACTCCTCTTGTAATAAAGGCCGACATACTATTTGTTTTCTTAATGGTTTGCTGTGCCTGCATTTTAACTTTCAGTGATTTGTGTACAACGACACAAAGGTCCCTCTGAACACCAACATTTCCCAATCTCTCACCATTTCAAGTAGCTGTTTCCAGTCCACTTTGGCTAAACCACATCTCAGTTTAGTTAAATTGGCCTTTCCCCAATTGAGAACTTTTATTCCTGGTCTATCTTTGTCCTTTTCCATAACTACCCTAAATCTAACTGAATTACGATCACTAGCACCAATGCTCTCCCAATGATACCCATTCCACCTGCCCAGCTTCAGTCTCTAATACTAAGTCCAGAACTTCCCCCTCTCTTGTTGGGCTTGCTAAGTACTGGCTAAAAGGTTCAGCTGGTTGCTGACCCCTCTGCGAAGGGAAATAGGTCCTTCCTCTCCACTCTATCTAGGCCTCTTATAATTTTATACACCTCATTAACGTCTGCCCTCAGCCTCCTCTGTTCCAAAGAAAACAAACTATTTAGAGGGTTGGTGAGCTGGAGGATGTTACAGAGATAGGGAAGGGTGAGACCCTGGAGAGATTTGAACAAGAGAATGTGTATTTTAAAGGCTGATGCCAGCAGCCATCTCGCCCAGCACAGAATGTAACTCAATACCAAGCGGAAGGATGTTATGTTTACTACTACGCATGCATAATGAAAGGAAATCAATCTCTGTCCCTTTAACTAACAGTGACATGGAAAGAGGGAAATGAATGACCTTTAAATACCTGGTCCATTGGCACTGAAGTGTCTGAAACTCATAATAGGAACTCATAAATGGAAATAAAATACTGACAGATGTTAAACTGTTTTGTTGACAAAAGAAATCTCGATTTAACTTTAAAAGATGAATAGTTTAACAGCGATTCACACAGATTCACCTGATCGACCGTCTCAGGATCCACCCCTCAAGCACCGCGATTGGTTGCAGAACACGTTGCTCCCTTGGCCCTCCGGCCTCTGACCTCTCTTCCTGTTGGTTCCCAGGACAATCAATCACCACTCGCCAACATTACACTGCCAGATTAAGTTGAGCGGATCAGAGGAAGAAATAAAATGAGGCCGTGAATCTGAGTTGAAAAATACAATTAGAAAAGCATGATTAAATGAACGAGGAGAGACAATATAAACTAAAGGGTACAATCCTAAAGGGGATGCAAGAACAGTGAGATCTGCGGGTATATGTGGACAAATCGCTGAAGGTGGCAGGACAGGTTGGGAAAGCAGTTAAAAAAGCTTACAGGATCCTGGGCATCACAGAGTACAAAGGCAAGGAGGTTATGATGAACCTTTATAAAACACTGGTTCGGTCTCAACTGGAGCGTTGTGTCCAATTCTGGGCACCGCAGATTAGGATGTGATGGCCTGAGAAAGGGTGCAGAAAAGATTGACAAGAATGATTCACGAGATGAGGGACTTCAGTTCCGTGCATTGACTGGAGAAGCTGGGGTTGTTCTCCTTGAAGCAGAGAAGGTTGAGAGGAGAATTGATAGAGGTGTTCAAAATCATGAGGGGTCCGGACAGAGTAGATAGAGAGATACTGTTCGCATTGGTGGAGGGTCGAGAACCAGAGGAGACGGATTTAAGGTGGATGAGCAGAAGAACCAAAGACAGTGTAAGAAAAATATATTTTATGCAGTGAGTCGTTCGGATCTGGAATGCACGGCCTGAAAGGTTGGTGGAGGCAGACTCAATCACAGCTTTCAAAAGGGAATTGGATAAGTATCCGAAAGAAAACATTTGCAGGACCGGGGGGCAAGGGCGGGGCAATGGGACTAGCTGGGAGCCGGCAAGGGCTCGACGGGCCGAATGCACTTCCGTGCTGTAACCATCCTCTGATTTTGTGAGCAGAACCACTCTGTTCCCTGACTCAATCTAAAGCCTTCCTAAGTGTGAGCACCTCTGTTAAGCCTGTCTACCTCAGCTTTAAATATATTCAATGACCAAGCCTCCACAGCTCTCTGGGGCAGAGAATTCCACAGATTACAACCCTCCGAGAGAAGAAATTCCTCCTCATCTCAGTTTTAAATGGTGTGAGGAGAAAAGCTGCATTTGTAACTAGAACAGGATTTACTGGGATTGCTTTGGGCACTGAACCATGTTCATTGTGGCAGCTCTTGTTTATTTCTGATTATCTTAATAACTCCTATATATGGGCTGGAGATTAATATCTTGTATAAATGTTGAACAAATTGTCTTCGTTTCAAACACAGTGTGTCGAATATTTGATTCCTCCATGATCAGAGGAGACCAATTGATGTTCTGTTACCGACTGTTCCATTTTAGGGCTTTTTCTTAATCTCACTTACATCACTTCTCACCTAGTTCACCTTCTATTATATCAAACCCCAAACTTGTTCCGTTTGAGTACACGAGTTGTAGTTGTAGTAGACTTAACTGCAGTGTCTTACTTTAAACTCAGCTGAAAACCTTTCGACCGCCCCTTTATTGAACTGCCTTGCATAAGATTTTAAATCCGTTACTTTCTGTAACCTGGTTTTGGAACCGATTGAATTTTAAAATGCATCCACACATTTTGCACGTGATAGTCTGTGAAATATTCTGAATTTGTAATTTTCATTGCCACAAACTGAGTTCCCTGGCCACCAACTCAATCCCTCTCCCCAACTTATGTCTGTGCCTGAACCGGACTGTTTGCAACAATGGTGCCATACTTAACCCTGAAGTATGTTTTTGACCACATATCCTCACCATAATTAAGAATGCATATTTGCACCTCTGTAACATCGCCCTTGCCTCAGCTCATCCGCTGCTGACCCCTCATCCCTGCCTTTGTTACTTATGGACTTGACTATTCAAACGCAGTCCTGACACATTCTCACCTGCATAAACTGGAGTTGATCCAAAATTAGGTTGCCCGTGCCCTAACTCTCACCAAGTCCAGCTCACCCATCAGCCCTGTGCTCGCTGAACTACATTGGCTTCTGGTTCAGCAACGCTTTGATTTCAAAATTCTAATACTTATTTTCAAAACGCTCTATGGCCTCGCCCCTCCCTGGCTGTGTAAACTCCTCCAGCCCCAACCAGCACCACACCGCCACCAGCCACCACCCCCCCACCCACCACACCGCCTATGAAATATCTGTCTTCCTGAGCATCCCTGATTATAATTGGTGGCTGTACCTTCTGTTGCCCAGGCTCCAAGTTCTGGAAAACCCAGCCTAAACCTTTCTGTCTCATCCATGCTGTATCTGCTCTGGCAGTTCTTGATGCGATAGTGGAAAGCAAGCTTTTCTCTCTTATCTAATCCGTGCTGTATCTTTCCATGGAGTGTTTGATAGGAGAGTGTAGGGTGAGCTTTATTCAGTATCTAACCCGTGTTGTTCCTCCCCTGGGTGTGTTTGATGGGACGGTGTAGAGGGAGATTTACTCTGTATCTAACCCGTGCTTTACCTGTCCTGGATGTGTTTGATGGACAGTGTTGGGGGAGCTTTATAGTGTATGTAACCTGTGCTGTACCTGCGCTGGGAGTGTTTGATGGGACAATGTCGCAGGAGTTGTACTCTATATCTAACCCATGCCGTAACTGCGATGGGAGTGTTTGATGGATAAGTCTATGGAGAGCTTTACTCTCTGACTAACCCATGCTGTGCCTATTGTGCGAGTGTTTGATGGGACAGTGTAGAGGGAGATTAACTCTGTATCTAACCAATTCTGTACCAACCCTGGGAGTGTTTGGGACAGGATAGAGGGAGATTTAACCTTCAAAAACCAAAGCTGTCTCTGCCTGGGAATGTCTGGTGAGACATTGCAGAGGGAGCTTTACTCTGCATCTAATCTGTGTTGTCATCATCATTATCATCATAGGCAGTCCCTCGGAATCGAGGAAGACTTGCTTCCACACCTGAAGTGAATTACTTGGTGGCTGAACAGTCTAATACGAAAGCCACAGACTCTGTCACAGGTGGGACAGATAGTCGTTGAAGGAAGGGGTGGCTGGGACTGCTTTGCAGCACGCTCTTTCCACTGCTGCACTTGTTTTCTGCATGCTCTTGGCGATGAGACTCCCGGATGCATTTCCTCCACTTAGGGTGGTCTTTGGCCAGGGAATCCCAGATGTCAGTGGGGATATCGCACCTTATCAGGGAGGCTTTGAGGCTGTCCTTGTAACGTTTCCGCTGCCCACATTTGGCTCATTTTCCGTGAAGAAGCTCCAGATAGAGCACTTGCTTTGGGAGTCTCGTGTCTGGCATGCGAACTATGTGTTCTGCGTAGCGGAGCTAATCGAGTGTGATCAGTGCTTCAATGCTGGGGACGTTAGCCTTGACGAGGACGCTGATGTTGGTGTGCCTGTACTGCCAGGTGATTTGTAGGATTTTGCGAAGACATCATTGGTGATATTTCTCCAGCGAGAAAAATTGTCTACTGCACAGTGTCCATGCCTCTGAGCCATACAGGAGGGCGGGTATTACTACAGCCCTGTTGACCATGAGCTTGGTAGTACCTGCCCAGGGAATGGTTACTGAGACGGTGTAGAGGAAACTTTACTCTGTCTCTAACCCATGCTGTGTCTGTCCTGGGAGTGTTTGATGGGACAGTGTAGAGGGAGATTTACTCTGTATCTCACCCGTGCTACACCTGCCACACGAATATCCGCTGGAACAGTATAGAGGAAGATTTTCTCGACATCTAACAGATGCTGTATCTGCCCTGGAATGGCTGGGACAAGTTAGAGGGAGATGTAGTCTGTGTCTAACCTGTGCTGTACTTGCACTGGAAACGTTTGGTGGAACAGTATAGAGGGAGCTTTATTCTATATTTAACCTGTTAAGTCCAGAAAACGTAATGTGATTGAGTACTGTAGACGTGAGTAAGTGTGACCTGTCTCTTTATTCTAACTTCAGAGTGCACGTACAACATGGAATGTCTGCTTATATACAGTGCTCCCAGGGGACGCTGGAATCCCTTGGGACTCCAACAGATACGCCCTGTGGTGATGATAGAATTCTGGTTACATAGGGTTGTATACATAACATCACTCCCTCCCAAAGTCAATAGTACACTTATTTGCAAGTTGAGGCGATCTGGGGCTTTTCGCTCCCGAGTCGAACGTCTCGATACAAATGCAGGTGCAGGTGAGTTGGTTGGTTCTTCGCTGGTCTGCTGCGCAGCTGACCTTGCTGGGCTGCTGGGGATGATGAATTCAGCTTCGTGGTCAACCATGATGTTGGTTGCGACTTGTGTGTGTGTCGGATGGTCGAAGTTGGTTGCTTGTGGCTGTCTGTGAATCGCAGTTTGGTTTGGTCCAAATGCTTTCTGCAAGTTATTCCATTTGCGAGTTTGACCTGAAACATCCTCTTCCCTTCATTGGCTACGACAGTGCCAGCAAGCTATTTGGGACCAGGTCCATAGTTAAGTACAAATACAGGGTCATTGACTTCAATATTGTGTGACAAATTTGTGAGATCACGGTACATGCTTTGTTGATGCCGCCTGCCCTCGACTTGATCATGGAGATCAGGGTGAACGAGAGAAAGCCTTGTTTTGAGCACCCTTTTCTGGAGCAGCTCAGCTGGGGAACCCCGGTGAGAGAATGGTGTCTGGTGCAGTGGCTGAGCAGGACTCGGGACAGGTGGGTCTGCAGGGAGCCTTTTGACATGTGTTTCAAGCTTTGCTTGATGGTTTGGACTGCACGTTCTCTCTGGCCATTGGATGCGGGCTTGAACGGTGCAGATGTGATGTGCTTGATCCCATTACGTGTCATGAATTCCTTGAATTCAGCGCTGGTGAAGCATGGCCCATTGTCGCTGACAAGGATATCAGGCAGGCCGTGCGTGGCTCGTAGGTTTTCGAGGGTGGCAGTGGACGTGCTTACAGACATTATTACACACTCAATCCAGTTAGCATAAACATCCACAAGAACGAAGAACATTTTGCCTAGAAATGGGCCAGCAAAGTCAACGTGGATCCTAGACCACGGTTTGGAGAGCCATGACCACAAACTTGTGTGCCCTGGGTGCATTGCTCAGTTACAAGCAAGTGGTGTATTGGCGCACACAAGACTCCAAATCTGAGTCGATATCGGGCCACCGCACATGTATCTGGCTGTAGCTTTCATCATTACTATGCCTGGGTGGGCACAGTGTAGGTCGCGTTTGAACATTTCCCTGCCTTTCGTGGGCAAAACTATATGATTACCCCAGAAAAGACAGTCCCTCTGTATAGACATTTCGTCTTTACGCTGCTGGAACAGCTTGATCTCTTCATGAATCTCCGCTGCGGCGCTGGACCAACTCCAATGGAGGACACCGTTTTTACAAAGGACAGTAAAGGATCCTGGCTGGTCCAGGTCCTCATATGGCGGCCGTAACGGGTGAATTTTCATTTTCAAATGCATCCATCACCAAGAGCAAGTCTGCAGGCTATGCCATTTCCACCCCGGTGGTGGGAAAGTAGACGACTGAGGGCATCAGTGCAGTTCTCTCTGCCTGGCCAGTGGTGAATTACATACTTATATGCATACAGCGTGAGCACCCATCTTTGGATGCGAGCAGAAGCATTTGTATTAATACCTTTGCTCTCTGTGAATAGCGATATGAGCGGCTTATGATGAGTTTCTAACTCGAACTAAAGCCCAAAATGATACTGGTGCATTTTTTCTCCCCGTAACGCATGCCAGAGCTTCTTTTTCAATCATGCTGTAGGTGCTTTCGGCCTTGGACGATCTCCTGGATGCATAGGCGACCGGTTGCAATGTTCCCAATTCGTTTGCATATTGTAACACACACCCGAGCTCGTACAAAGATGCATCGCAAGCTAGCACTGAACATTTTCATGAATCATAAAGGACAAGCAGTTTGTTGGAATATAACAGGTTTTGGGCTTTCTCAAAAGCAGTCTCTTTTGATCTCCCCCATGCCTAATAATCTCACTTGCGCAGCCATATATGTAGAGGTTCTAGCAAGGTGCTTAACCCGGTTAGGAGATTACCAAAATAATTGAGGAGACCCAGGAACGACCGCAGATCCGTCACGTCCTTTGGTCTCCGCGCGTTCTTGATGGCCTCCATCTTGGTGTCAGTGCGTCTGATGGTATTTGCCACGATTCTTCTCCCTAAAAACTCGACCTTTGGCGACAGGAAAACACACTTCGAACGTTTCAACCTGAGTCTCACATGATCTAGCCGACTTAGAACCTCTTCCACGTTCTGCACGTGCTCGATGGTGTCCCGACCTGTGACCAGTATATCATCCTGGAAAACCACGATGTGCAGAACCGACTTTAGCAGACTCTCCATGTCCCTTTTAAAAATAGCCACGGTCGATCGAATTCCAAACGTGCATCTAATGTCGATGAACAGACCTTTGCGTGTTGATGCAGGTGTGGCCTTTTTAAGATTCCGCCAGCTCCTGCATCATGTGGGCCGAGGTCAGGTCCAACTTGGTGAATGTCTTTTCTCCTGCCAGTGTCACAAATAGTTCGTCTGCCTTTGGTTGAGGGTACTGGTCCTGCAGCGAAAAATGGTTCATCATTACTTTATAGTCCCCGCAAATTCTGACCATGACATCGCCCTTGAGAACCAGAACAATCTGACTGGCCCACTCGTTGAACTCCACCAGTGCGATGATGCCCTCTCTTTGCAGCCTGTCGAACTCGATCTCCACTTTCTCTCGCATCATAGATGTCAATGTCCTTGCCTTGTGATGGATGGGTCATGTACCGGGAATCAAGTGGATCTGCACCTTCGCCCTCAAGAAACTTCCGATCTCTGGCTCAAACAACGAAGGAAACTTGCTCAGATGTTGGGCACATGAGGCATCATCGATGGATGAAAGCGCTCAGATGCCCTCCCAGTTCCAGCGTATTTTTCTCAGCCAGCTTCTGCCGAATAGTGTGGGGCCATCTACTGAATCTATCCTTAGTGGTAGTTCGTGCACGGTTCCATCATAAGAGACTTTTAATACTGTGCTGACAATTACAGGGATCAGCTCTTTAGTGTAAGTTTTCAGTTTGGTGTGAATGGGGCTCAGCTTGGGCCTGTCGAAGGCCCTTTTCCCATGATGGACTGACTCGCACCCATGTCCAATTCCATGGATACTGGAATTCCGTTCAGTTCAACATTTAACATGATCGGTGGACATTTCCTGATGAAGGTGTGTACCCCATACACTTCTGCCTCCTCGGTTTGAGTCTCTAATTCAGTTTGATCCACCATGGATCGGTCTTCCACTGCAATGTGGTGCTTTGCAGTGTTTGCAACTCATCTGCACATTTGCTGGAGGTGTCCCCGTGTTCCACAGCCTTTGCACGCACAGTGTTTGAAGCTGCATTAATGGGCTCGATGATCAGCTCCGCAGTGCCGACGAACTGTTAACTGCCTCGCATTAGCGCTTGATGGCAGACTCTGAGTCATCTGAGATCATGCAGCTGCAGGCGTGCACATTGTGCCATATGCCTTCCTGCCTGAAAACGATGTTACTTTGTGTACAGTACTTGCCGAAACATCTGTACGCTGCGAAGTCTGTTTGGTGTTATCGCTGGTGGAATAAATGCCGAGGCTATCGTTATGGCTTTGCTCAGGTGCAGTGCTTCAACAGTCAATAGTTTGTGAAGGATATCCTCATGGCCAATGCCAAGCACAAAAAATCTCTCAGCATTTACTCCAGGCATCCTTCAAATTCGCAATATCCTGCAAGGTGCCTTATTTCGTCGACGTAGCTCGCCACTTCCTGGCCTTCAGACCGTTGACATGTGTAAAATCGATACCTTGCCATCAGAATGCTCTCCTTCGGATTTAGGTGCTCCTGGACCAGTGTACACAGTTCTTCATACGATTTGGTTGTTAGTTTCACCGGAGCAAGAAAATTCTTCATGAGGCCATAGGTTGTTGCCCCGCAGAGAGTGAGGAGGATCACCCTTTGTTTGGCAGCATTCACATTCCCTGCCAGCTCGTTGGCCATGAAGTATTAGTCGAGTCGCTGCATGAAGACCTCCCAATCGTCCCCTTCTGAGAATGTCTCCAGGATACCAACAGTTCTCTGCATTTTCACATGATGGTTTTTATCTCGTCGCCAATTGTTATGTCCAGAATAAAGTAACGTGATTGACTACTGTAGACATGAGTAAGAGTGATCTTGGTCTCGTTTTTCTAACTCCAGATTGCACGTACAGCATGGGAGGCCTGCTTATATACAGTGCTCCCAAGGGATGCTGGGATCCCTTGGGACTCCAACATATATGCCCTCTGATGGCGGTATATTGCTGGTTACACAGTGTTGCATACATAACATAACCCATGTTGTACTTGCCCTGGGAATGTCTGATGGGACAGTGTAGAGGGAGCTTTAATCTGTATCTACTCCATGTCCGTTGTACTCCGTAGAGGACGAAATCCACATTGTGACTCCAGGAGGAGCTCCTCAGCCACAGGGGAAGACGGTTGAGGAGGGTTCTAGCGATGTCTTTCCCAGTGGCTGGTAACAGGGAGACTCATCTGTAATTGCAACAGTCGGACTTGTCCCCTTTGTTAAAGATGGTCACGATTACTGCATCTCTGAGGTCTCCAGGCCTGCTCTCCTCCTTCCAGATGAGAGAGATGAGGTCATGCATTCATGCCAATATTGCCTCTCCACCATACTTTAGTGCCTCAGCGGGGATTGCATCCGCTCTCATTGACTTGTTGTTCTTGAGCTGGCGGGTGGCCTTTTCTATCTCGTGCAGGGCTGAGGTTTTGCTGAGATGTTGGCGGGTAGCATGCTGCAGGATGGAGTCGAGGACACTCGAGTCAAAGGCAGAGTCTCGGTTAAGGACATCTTCGAATTGCTCCTTCCAGCGGGTCCTGACTGCCTCAGTGTCCTTGATGAGTGTTTCCCCATTCTTGGCCAGCAGTGTGGCGGTGCCTTGGGTGCTTGGACCATAGTTGGCCTTGACTGCGGTGAAGAATCCTCGCACATCATGGCTGTCGGCCAGCTGCTGAAACTCCTGTGATTTCTCCACCCACCATCTATGCTTTCGGTCACAGGTTTTTTCTTGGAACTCAGCCTTAAGCCGTCTATAATGCTGCTTTGCTGCTCCCGAGTTGGGTTGTTGTTTTAGGTTCAGAAATACCCTGTGCTTGTGATTAATTAGCTCTTGCATCTCCTGGTCATTCTCATCAAACTAGTCCTGGTGTTTCCTCGATCAGGCAGACATCCCCAGCATCGAAGCACTGACCACACTCGATCAGCTGCATTGGGTGGGCCATATTTTTCACAACTATTTTAAGTGGAGCAATCATCAGGTTCCTCCTGATTAAAGGGTGGAGGGGGGTCACACTCCAGAAACTTTCATTAACGTGTCCCCTTGTTTTTTTGGGGGGAATCAAAAACACAAATTAACAATTCAACATAAAGGTAACTTTTGTCAAATCAAATCAAATGAATTAATATTACAATTCTGTTCCCTCTGGAATGATGCACTCCAGTCTCTCTGGTGCTCACCTCTCATGGAAGGCCACGAGTCTACCGGTGGACACTGCATGCTCAATCTCCAGCGATACCCTGGCTCGACACATTGTTCACCTGCCTGACACAAGACTCCCAAAGCAAGGCTCTACTCGGAACTCCTACATGGCAAGCGATCCTACAGTGGGCAGAGAAAACCTTTCAACGACACCCTCAAAGCCTCCTTGATAAAATTCAACAAGCCCCCGATACCTAGGAGTCCCTGACAAACGTCCGCCCTAAGTTGAGGAAGTGCATCCGGGAGGGCTCTGAGCACCTCGAGTCTCATCGCCGAGAACATGCAGAAACCAAGCGTAGGACCATGCGGCAAACCAGTCCCACCCACCCTGTCGTTCAACGACTGGCTGTCTCACCTGTGACAGCGATAGTAATTCCCGTACTGGATTGTTTAGTCACGTAAGAACTCACCTTGAGAGTGTAAGCAAGACTTCCTCGATTTTGACGGACTGCCTGTGATGATGATGATGTGTACCGAACCTGTGTTGTGCTTGTCCTGTGGATTTTTGGATTGGCTGTTTAGAGAGAGGTTTACCCTGCATTTAAATTATGCTGTACTTGCGCTGGGAGTGTTTAATGGAACAGTGGAGACGGAGCTTCACTCTGTATCTAACCCATGCTGTACCTGCACTGGGAGTGTTTAATGGGGCAGTGTTGAGGGAGCTTTAATCCGTATCTAACCGGTTCTGTACTTGACCTGGGGGTGTTTGATTCGTCACTGTAGATGGAGCTTTACACTGTATCTAACATGTGCTGTACATAGAAACATAGAAACATAGAATATAGGTGCAGGAGCAGGCCATTCAGCCCTTCTAGCCTGCACCGCCATTCAATGAGTTCATGGCTGAACATGAAACGTCAGTACCCCCTTCCTGCTTTCTCGCCATAACCCTTGATCCCCCGAGTAGTAAGGACTTCATCTAACTCCCTTTTGAATATATTTAGTGAATTGGCCACAACTACTTTCTGTGGTAGAGAATTCCACAGGTTCACCACTCTCCGGGTGAAGAAGTTTCTCCTCATCTCGGTCCTAAATGGCTTACCCCTTATCCTCAGACTGTGACCCCTGGTTCTGGACTTCCCCAACATTGGGAACATTCTTCCTGCATCTAACCTGTCTAAACCCGTCAGAATTTTAAACGCTTCCATGAGGTCCCCTCTCATTCTTCTGAACTCCAGTGAATACAAGCCCAGTTGATCCAGTCTTTCTTGATAGGTCAGTCCCGCCATCCCGGGAATCAGTCTGGTGAATCTTCGCTGCACTCCCTCAATAGCAAGAATGTCCTTCCTCATGTTAGGAGACCAAAACTGTACACAATACTCCAGGTGTGGCCTCACCAATGCCCTGTACAATTGTAGCAACATCTCCCTGCTCCTGTATTCAAATCCCCTCGCTATGAAGGCCAACATGCCATTTGCTTTCTTAACCGCCTGCTGTACCTGCATGCTAACCTTCAATGACTGATGTACCATGACACCCAGGTCTCGTTGCACCTTCCCTTTTCCTAATCTGTCACCATTCAGATAATAGTCTGTCTCTCTGTTTTTACCACCAAAGTGGATAACCTCACATTTATCCACATTATACTGCATCTGCCTTGCGTTTGCCCACTCACCTAACCTATCCAAGTCACTCTGCAGCCTAATAGCATCCTCCTCGCAGCTCACACTGCTGCGCAACTTAGTGTCATCCGCAAATTTGGAGATACTGCATTTAATCCCCTCGTCTAAATCATTAATGTACAATGTAAACAGCTGGGGCCCCAGCAAAGAACCTTGCGGCACCCCACTAGTCACTGCCTGCCATTCTGAAAAGTACCCGTTTACTCCTACTCTTTGCTTCCTGTCTGACAACCAGTTCTCAATCCACGTCAGCACACTACCGCCAATCCCATGTGCTTTAACTTTGCTCATTAATCTCTTGTGTGGGACCTTGTCGAAAGCCTTCTGAAAGTCCAAATATACCACATCAACTGGTTCTCCTTTGTCCACTTTACTGGAAACATCCTCAAAAATTCCAGAAGATTTGTCAAGCATGATTTCCCTTTCACAAATCGATGCTGACTTGGACCTATCATGTCACCATTTTCCAGATGCACTGCTATGACATCCTTAATAATTGATTCCATCATTTTACCCACTACTGAGGTCAGGCTGACCGGTCTATAATTCCCTGTTTTCTCTCTCCCTCCTTTTTTAAAAAGTGGGGTTACATTGGCTACCCTCCACTCCATAGGAACTGATCCAGAGTCAATGGAATGTTGGAAAATGACTGTCAATGCATCTGCTATTTCCAAGGCCACATCCTTAAGTACTCTGGGATGCAATCCATCAGGCCCTGGGGATTTATCGGCCTTCAATCCCATCAATTTCCTCAACACAATTTCCCGACTAATAAAGATTTCCCTCAGTTCCCCCTCCTTACTAGACCCTCTGACCACTTTTATATCCGGAAGGTTGTTTGTATCCTCCTTAGTGAATACCGAACCAAAGTACTTGTTCAATTGGTCTGCCATTCCTTTGTTCCCCTTTATGACTTCCCCTGATTCTGACTGCAGGGGACCTACGTTTGTCTTTACTAACCTTTTTCTCTTTACATACCTTTAGAAACTTTTGCAATCCGCCTTAATGTTCCCTGCAAGCTTCTTCTCGCAGTCCATTCCCTGCAAGCTTCTTCTCGTACTCCATTCCGTGCAAGCTTACCCTGGCAGTGTTTGATGGGACAGTGTAGAGGGAGCTTTACTCTGTATCTAACCCGTGCTGTACCTGCCCTGGGTGTGTTTGATAGGTCACTGTAGAAGGAGCTTTACTCTGTATCTAACATGTGCTGTACCTGCCACCAGTACGCTTGCCGCCTTCTTTAAGAGGTCGGCACCGGAGGGACTGGAGTGCATCATCACCTCCAGCAAGCAAAATTTTAATTTGATTTAAGTTTACCGTCCAAAGTTTATTTGGTTTATTTTGTCGGTTATAGTTCCCCTCCCTCCTTTAATCAGGATGCATTTGATTTACAGGTCAACAACAAAATAGTTGTGATGTACCTGCCCTGGGATTGGTTCTTGGGACAGTGCAGAGGGAGCTTTATTCTGTATCTAACCTGTGCTGTGCATACCCTGGGAATACCTGGTGGGACAGTGCAGATGGATCCTTGCTGAGTATTTAACATGTGCTGTACCTGCCCTGGGAGTGTTTGATGAATCAGCGTACAGCAAGGTTTAAATTGTAACGAACTCGTGCTGTACCTGCCCTAGGATTTTTTAGGACAGCATCGAGGGAGCTTTACTCTGTATATTACCGTGCAGTGCCTTGCCCACTCCTGCTCCGATTTCTCATGGTGCTATGTACCCAGCATGCCCCGCGGGGGAGAATTTGCCGCACCCAGACTACAGGATTTCAGTGCGCAGGCGCGGGCCCAGACAGTGTTTGGAGCTTGCGCGGCGCATGTAATGGCGGAGGGACATGTTTTTCAGAGGTTCCTGAGAAGTGTCCATTTCGGCGGGGCGGAGTGGAGTAATGGACCAGCAGGGAGTCGTGGAGGCTTCATAAACAACCGGTGCTCGCCGCAAGCCGGTAATAATAACCAAAATATCGGCGGTTGCAGCTTCGGGGCTTTCTCCCGGTCACAGGCTGACGGCGGCCATCTTCGTGCAGGAAGGCAGGTTCAGCGCTCCGCCATTTTGATTCAGAGAGTAGCAGCGCGCATGCGCGGCCATATTTGTGCAGGAACAAAGTGAATGATGTCAGTGTCTGGAACTGAACCCAGCCAGAGTCAGTACCTTCAGGGGAGGGGAACCAGTGAGTGTGGAACTGAACCCAGCCAGAGTCAGTACCTTCAGGGGAGGGGAACCAGTGAGTGTAGAACTGAACCCAGCCAGAGTCAGTACCTTCAGGGGAGGGGAACCAGTGAGTGTAGAACTGAACCCAACCAGAGTCAGTACCTTCAGGGGAGGGGAACCAGTGAGTGTAGAACTGAACCCAGCCAGAGTCAGTACCTTCAGGGGAGGGGAACCAGTGAGTGTAGACCTGAACCCAGCCAGAGTCAGTACCTTCAAGGGAGGGGAACCAGTGAGTGTAGACCTGAACCCAGCCAGAGTCAGTACCTTCAGGGGAGGGGAACAAGTGAGTGTAGAACTGAACCCAGCCAGAGTCAGTACCTTCAGGGGATGGGAACCAGTGAGTGTAGATCTGAACCCAGCCAGAGTCAGTACCTTCATGGACCAGTGATTGATTGATGCCGCGGCCCCGCCCCCCGCCACTGATTGGTGCGGAGCACCGCGCTGGTTGAGCTGGTGCCCCGCACCGCCTCGCCATTGGCTGCGGGCTGAGTGTTGCGGTTGGGGGGTTTGTTGGTGGGCTCCGCTCGCAGCCTTTGAGCTCGGGGCCCAGGTGAGGCGGGGCGGAGTTGTGCGCAGGCGTGGGCCAGCCTATTGTGGGAGATTAGCTGCGGATTGCCTCCCCCGCGGAGGATGGATGAGCAGCCCGGGCAGTGCGCCCAGCCTCCCTGAGGACTCACAGACTCACGGACACGTGCGGGCGGTGAGATTTGCCGCTGAGTCGGCTTGTGGGGCACCTTCGGCCGGGAACAGGCCTTAGTTACTGTCGGGAGTTGCCGGGAGTTTGGCCGCCATCTTTGGGCAGCACAGGTCCGCCCGCCACGGGGGGCGGGACTTCCTCGATGTCACAATACTTTCCATTGTCCCGCTGCAGGGCAGGGAACATGCGCGGTGGCCATCTTACTGCAGGGTGCAGGTGCAGGATGGGGACCAGTGACATGAACACATAAGAACATCAGAAATAGGAGATGAGTCGGCCCTTTGGCCCTTCGAGCCTGCCGCCATTCAATAAGATGATGGCTGCAGCATCTGGGGTGGTTCTCCTTGGAGCAGTGAAGGTGCAGGGCAGGTTTAACAGAGGTGCTCACAATCAGGAAGGCTTTAGATTGAGTCAGGGAACAGAGTGGTTCTATTCACACAATCAGAGAATGGTTACAGCACGGAAGGCCATTCGGCGCATCGAACCCTTGCCTGCTCCCAGCTAGTCCCACTGCCTGCCCTTTCCCCCAGTCCTGCAAATGTTTTCTTTCAGATACTTATCCAACTTTTTTTTTAGATAGCTGTGATTGAGTCTGTCTCCACCACCCTTGCAGGCCGTGCTTTCCGGATCCTAACCACTCGCTGCGTAAAATAGATTTTCTGATGTCACCTTTGGTTCTTTTGCCATTCACCTCAAATCCATCTCCTCTGATTCTCTACCCTTCTGCCAGTGGGAACAGTATCTCTCTATCTACTCTGTCCAGACCCCTAATGATTTTGAACACTTCTATCAATTCTCCTCTCAACCTTCTCTGCTCCAACGGGAACAACCCCAGCTTCTCCAGTCAATCCACGTAACCGAAGTCCCTCATCTCATGAATCATTCTTGTCAATCTTTTCTGCACCCTCTCAGGCCTTCACATCCTAATGTGCGCTGCTCAGAATTGGACACAATGCTCCAGTTGAGACCGAACCAGTGTTTTACAAAGGTTCATCATAACTTCCTTGCTTTTGTACTCTGTGATGCCCAGAAACCGGTAAGCTTTTTTAACTGCTTTCTCAACCTGTCCTGCCGCCTTCAGTGATTTGTGCACATATAACCGCAGGTCTCACTGTTCATGCACCCCCTTTCGGATTGTACCCTTTAGTTTATATTGTCTCTCCTCGTTTATTTCATCATGCTTCTCTAATTTTATTTCTTCACTCATGTTCACAGTCTTGTTTTATTTCTTTCTCCAAGCCCCTCAACTTAATATGGCAGTATAATGTTGGCGAGTGATGATTGATTGCCCTGGGATCCAACAGGAAAGAGGTCAGGGGACGTTGGGCCCAGTGAGCAGCGAGTTCTGCAACCAATCGTGGTGCTTGAGGGGTGGATCCTGAGTCGGCCTGTCGGGTGAGTCTGTGTGAACCCCTGTTAAACAATTTATCTTTTAAAAGTTAAATCGAGATTTCTTTTGTTAAAAAAGCAATGTAACATTGCTCAGTATTTTGTTTTCCTGGAGTTCCAATTATGAGTTTCTGACACTTCAGTGCCAAGTTAATCAGTTGTTTAAAGGTCATTCATTTCCCTCTTTCCATGATGCTGTTAGTTAAAGGGACAGATATTGATTTCCCCGCATTATGCATTCGTAGTATTAAAGTAACATCCTTTCTGTTAGTAGTGAGTTACATTCTGTGCTGGGCGAGATGGCTGGTGGCATCAGCCTTTAAAATACGCATTCTCTTGTTCAACTCTCTCCAGGGTCTCACCCTTCGCTATCTCTGTAACCTCCTCCAGCCCACCAACCCTCTTAATATTTTGATTTCTTTGGAACAAAGGAGGCTGAGGGGAGACTTTAATGAGGTGTATAAAATTATGAGGGGCCTAGATATAGTGGATAGGACGGACCTATTTCCCTTAACAGAGGGGTCAGCAACCAGCAGAACTTTTTAGCCAGTATGTAGCAAGCCCAACAAGAGAAGGGGAAATTCTGGACTTAGTATTAGGGACTGAAGCTGGACAGGTGGAAAGGGTATCAGTGGGAGAGCATTGGTGCTTGTGATCATAATTCAGTTAGAATTAGGGTAGTTATGGAAAAGGACAAAGATAGACTAGGAATAAAAGTTCTCAATTGGGGAGAAGCCAATTTTACGAAGCTGAGATGTGGTTTAGCCAAAGTGAACTCGAAACAGCTATTTGAAATGGTGAGAGATTGGGAAACCTTGATGTTCAGAGGGACCTTGGTGTCCTTGTACACGAATCACTGAAAGTTAATATGCAGGTACAGCAAGCAATGAAGAAAGCAAATGGTATGTTGGCCTTTATTACAAGAGTATTTTAGTACAGGAGTAAAGACGTCTTACTGCAATTATATAGGGCCCTGGTGAGACTACACCTGGAGTATTGTGTACAGTTTTGACTGCTTACCAAAGGAAGGATGTACTTGCCATTGAGGATGGCAACGAAGGTTCACCAAACTGAATTCCTGGGATGGGAGGATTGTCCTATGAGGAGAGATTGAGTAGACTAGGCATGTATTCTCTAGAGTTTAGAAGAATGAGAGATGATCTCATTGAAACATACAAAATTCTTACAAGGCGTGACAGGATAGATGCAGGGAGGATGTTTCCTCTGGCTGAGGAGTCTAGAACCAGGGGTCACAGTCTCAAAATAAGGGGTTGGCCATTTAGGACTGAGATGAGCAGAAACGTATTTACTCTTAATCTTTGTAATTCTCTACCCCAGAGGGCTGTGGAGGCTCTGTCTTTGAGCATATTTAAGACAGAGATCGATAGATTTTTGTAAATTAAGGGAATCAAGGGATATGGAATAGTGCAGGAAAGTGGAGTTGAGGTGGAAGATCAACCATGATCTCATTGAATGGCAGAGCAGGTCGAGGGGCCGAATGGCATACTCCTGCTCTGAAATCTTATGTTCTTATGTTGAAGTTAAATCAGTCTCAGAGCAGTGGGAGGCATTCAATGAGGAGATAATGAGGGTTCAGAGGAAGTATATTACCTTCAAGAAAAAGGGTGGGACTAATAAATCTAGAGCCCCCTGGATATCAACATAAGAAATAGCGGCAGGAGGAGGCCTTAAGGTCCCTCGAACCTGCACGGCCATTCAATGAGATCATGGCTGATCATCGCCCTCAACTCCACTTTCCCGCCTGATCTCGATATCCCTTGATTCGCTTAATATACAAAAATCTATCTATCTCAACCTTGAATAGACTGAGCATTCACAGCCTTCTGGGGGAGAGAATGCCAAAGATTCACAGCCCTCTGAATGAAGAAATTCCTCCTCATCTCTGTCTTAAATGGCTTACCACTTATCCGAAGACTGTGCCCCCTAGTTCTAGACAGTCTAGCCAGGCAAATCAACCTCTTAGCATCTAACCTGTCAATCCCCTTCAGAACCTTGTATGTTTCAATGAGATCACCTCTCATTATTCTAAACTCGAGAGTGTATAGGCCCATGCTACACACTATCTCATCATAAGACAGCCCAGGAATCAATCTTGTGAACCTTTGTTGCACCGTCTCCAAGGCAAGTGTTTCCGTCCTTAGATAAGGAGACCAAAGTATGCCCAGTACTCTAGGTGTGGTCTCACCAAGGCCCTGTACAATTGTAGCAAGACCTCCTTACTTTTATACTGTAACCCCTTGCAATAAAGGACAAACCATTTACCTTCCTTATTGCTTGCGTACCTGCATGCTCACTTTCTGTGTGTCTTGCAAAAGGACACCCCAAATCTCTCAAAACACCAACGTTTAAAAGTTTCTCATCATTTAAAAGATACTCTGTTCTTCTGTTGTTCCTACCAAAGTGAATAACCTCACATTTCCCTACATTATACTCCATCTGCCACCTTACTGCCCACTCACATAGTCTATCTATATATATATATATATCTTGCAGATTCTTGTGTTCTCACAGCTTACTGTCCCACCTAGTTTTGTATCATCAGCAAATTTGGATAAATTAAACTCAGTCCCTTCATCCAGATCATAAAATCATCGAAATTAACAGCATGGGCAGGAGACCATTTCAGCCCACCGTATCCGTGCCGGCCGACAAACAGCTATCCAGCCTAATCCCACTCTCCAGCTCTCGGTCCGTAGCCCTGCAGGTGATGACACTTTAAGTGCACATCCAAGTATTTTTCAAATGTGCTGAGTGTTTCTGCCTCTACCATCCTTTCAGGCAGTGAGTTCCAGACCCCCACAAACCTCTTGGTGAAGAAATTTCCCTTCGTATCTCCTCTGAACCAATTACTTTAAATCTGTGCCTCCTTGTTATTAACCACTCTGCCAAGGGAAACAGGTCCTTCCTATCCACTCTATCCAGGCCCCTCATAATTTAATACACTTTCATCAGGTCTCCCCTCAGTGTCCTCTGATCCAAAGAAAATGGACTCTGTATCTCCAATCTTTCCTCATAGCCAAAATTCTCCAGTCCAGGCAACATTCTTGTAAATCTCCTCTGCACCCTTTCCAGTACAATCACAGCTTTCCTGTAATGTGGTGACCAGAACTGCACACAGTATTCCAACTGCGGCCTAACCAGTTCAAGCATAACCTCCTAGCTCTTGTATTCCATGCCTCGACTAATAAAGGTAAGTATTCCATATGCCTTCTTAAGCACCTTATCTACCTGGCCAGCCACTTTCAGGAATCGGTGGACCGACACTCCAAGGTCCCTTTGTTCCTCTACAATTTTCAGTGTTGTAGCATTTAATGTGTAATCCCTTGCCTTGTTTGACCTCCCCAAATGCATTACCTCACGCTTATCTGGATTAAATTCCATTTGCCACTTTACTGCCCCCCCCTGACCAGTACGTTGATATCTTCCTGCAGTCCGCAGCTTTCTTCTTAATTCTCAACCACGCAGCCTATTTTAGTGTCACCTTCAAACTTCTTAATCATACCCCCAACATTCAAGTCAAAGTCATTGATATATACCACAAAAAACAAGGGGCCCAGCACTGAGCCCTGCAGAACCCCACTGGAAACAGCTTTCCAGTCACAAAAACACCGAATGGCCCACTCCTGCAACTATTTTCTATGTTTCTATGACCCAACTTCCACAGCTCTCTGAGGCAGCAAATTCCACAGATTCATAACCCTTTGAGAGAAGACATTCCTCCTCATCTCAGTTTTAAATGGGTGGCCCCTTATTCTAAGATTATGCGCTCGAGTTCGAGTCTCCCCCATCAGTGGAAACATCCTCTCTGCATCCACCTTGTCCCGCCCCCTCATAATCTTATACGTTTCGATAAGATCACCTCTCATTCTTCTGAATTCCAATGGGTAGAGGCCCAAACTACTCAACCTTTCCTCATAAGTCATCCCCCTCATCCCCGAAACCTACTCTGAACTGCCTCCAAAGCAAGTATATCCTTTCATAAACATGGATCAGGAAGGCCAAGATTCTATTCGCTTTCCTGATCACTTGCTGTACCTGCATACTATTCTTTTGTGTTTCATGCAAAAGTACCCCCAGGTCCCGCTGTACTGCAGCACTTTGCAATCTTTCTCCATTTAAATAATAACTTGCTCTTTGATTTTTTTTCTGCCAAAGTGCATGACCTCACACTTTCTAATATTATACTCCATCTGCCAAATTTTTTCCCATTCACTTAGCCTGTCTATGTCCTTTTGCAGATTTTATGCGTACTCACACATTGCTTTTCCTCCCATCCTTTGTATCGCCAGCAAACTTGGCAACATTACATTCAGTCCCTTCTTCCAAGTTCTTTAATATAGAATGTAAATAGTTGGGGTCCCAGCACTGATCCCTGCAGCAACCCACTAGATACTGGTTGCCAACCAGAGAATGAACCATTTATCCCACTCTCTGTTTTCGTTAGTTAGCCAATCCTCTATCCTTGCTGCTATATTACCCCCAACCCTGTGAACTTTTATCTTGTGCAGTAACCTTTTACGTGGCACCTTGTCAAATGCATTCTTGAAATCCAAATACACCACAATCACTGGTTCCCCTTTATCCACCCTGTTTGTTACATCCTCAAAGAATTCCAGCAATTTTTTCAAACATGCCTTCCCCTTCATAAATCCATGCTGACTCTGCCTGACCGAATTTTGCTTTTCCAAATATCCTGCTACTGCGTCTTTAATAATGGACTCCAACATTTTCCCAACCACAGAAGTTAGGCTAACTGGTCTGTAGTTTCCTGCTTTTTTTCTGCCTCCTTTTTTAAATAAGGACGTTACATTTGCAGGTTTCCAATCGCTGGGACCTCCCCAGAATCCAGGGAATTTTGGTAAATTACAACCAATGCATCCACTGTCCCTGCTGCTGCTTCTCTTAAGACCCGAGGAAGCAAGCCATCAGGTCCAGGGGATTTATCCACCTTTTGTCCCATTATCTTACTGAGTACCACCTTCATCGTGATTGTGTTAAGTTCCTCCCCCCTGTCGCCCCTTGACTGTCCACTGTTGGGATATTGTTAGTGTCCTCGGCTGTAAAGACCGATAGAATATATTTGTTCAGAGTTTCTGCCATCTCCATGTTCCCCATTACTAATTCACTGATCTCGTCCTCTGAGGGACCAACATTTACTTTAGCCACTCTTTTCCTTTTTATATATCTATAGAAACTCTTGCTATCTGTTTTTATATTTTGTGCTAGTTTACTTTCATAGTCTATCTTCCCTTTCTTAATCATTTTTTTAGTCATTCTTTGCTGGCTTTTAAAAGCTTCCCAGTCTTCTGTCCTCCCACTAGTTTCGGCCACTTTCTATTCCCTTGTTTTTAATTGGATACCGTCCTTTATTTATTGAGTTAGCCACGGATGGCTATCTTTTCTTTTACACCCTTTCCTCCTCACTGGAATATATTTTTCTTGAGAGTTGTGCAATATCTCCTTAAATTTACATCACTGTTCATCAACCGTCCTTCACTTTAATCTATTTTCCCTGTCCACTTTACCCAACTCTGCCCTCATACCTACATCGTCTCTGTTAGTGTGAATGTTTTCTCAGAAGAATCACTCAACACTCAGAGTCGGTTCCAACGCCAATACGGCCTTTATTAAGGCTCAGCGGGGAGGAAGTCTCAGGACTGGATCCAGGCTTCTCTCCACAGAACAAAGGGTTTCATGGATTTTTATATGTTTCACAACAGTTTACTACAGTTACTCAGCCCATTACGGCTGGACACAATACAATCATAACGATAATAGATTACATATAGGATCTTTTAACCCAATAGAATTACCCTGATACCTCAGGAACTGCATGTTCGGTTTTTGTCAGCTCAGGCTCATTAGTGTTCGTTTTTTGTCAGCTCGAGCTGATTAATGACCTTGTTATGTGAGACAGGTTCTATCCTTATCTCTCTTCCTTGAGAAATCACTGGTTCATTATGCTTATTTGGTATCCAAGGCATTCCTGGTAGTGGGCCTCACAGGGTCATTGCTTGGTCGTTGCTCGGTCAGTCCCAGTTCATTACTTGACTAACGGGGTTCCCATCATGCTTGGGCAGCCAGTTTATATGTGGCCGCTTTAAACTTATATGAGTTTAGATATATTCAACAGGTGCCTAATGCCTAGTGTTTTATATATTCAGCAGGTGCCTAATTCCTACAACAATTCCCTCCTTTCGGTAAAGGGACTAGTCCTAGTCCCCTTTTAACCGACCGCCCTACCTTTATTCGATTTTGTGCACGGCCCGGTATTCCCTGCCTCAACGTGCTGGCCAATCACGCGGTTTCAGGTGTCCCGGTTGCTTAAATCAAATTGACAAAGGGCAAATCCTCCAGCCCCCTTATTAGACAGACTTGTTTAGTATCCGGGGAACGGTCACTGGTCCCTCTTCGTTGTGCGTGGTGCCTGCATGCCTGGCAGGCCATTATGCCCCATGTTATCGCTAAGATCAATTGTATCCCTACCAGTATGTGTGAAATTATTCGAATCCAAGGATGGATGTTCACATTTAGTCCCCAGTCCCAGACCTTTCTCCACCAATTCTGACTTTGTAAGTCTACATCGATATCTTCTTCTGGTACTTTGATTTTAGTTTGCAGAGCTTTACGGATTGACCCACCCTGAGCCTCAATTCTCGTAATACTTCGGTTAGATGTGGGATAGGGACCTGATCTGGCTCGTCATAATCTTACAAATGATCATGGAGCTGATCGGTTACATCAATAACTTCGGGCTTCCGGCGCCTAACCTGGGTGATATGCGCTTGCCCGATCGTGACAGGTCGTAGTGGCGTAAAGCAAAAGTTTGGCCATGGTATAGGGCACTGCAGGTCATTATACTGGAATGAACGCTCTGTGGTAGAGACACAGTATCTTCCCTTCCCTCCGTAGCCTGCCCTCGTGAAGTGTCTGTGTGCGGGCACTATTTCTAGTACACAACCGTCGGTTCGGTTAAACCCTTACTCGTCTAGCTCACCTCGGCCTACCGGGTGAGGGCATACTGTGATCTCCCCCCTTTGCTTGCAATCTGTTAGGGAAATCCCGGTAAGTATGTTGTCTCGACAAACGGCGGTGCTGGTGGTCAGGTAGTAACGTATGGAGACATTTTCCCGTATTACTCCGATATTCTCCAGTTGGTATAGGGGGAACGGCCCTGAGTCCGGCGTTGCTATAGGGATCATCAGGACTATCCCTATCCCAGTAGTCCTACCCATCTGGCAATCTGGAATTGCTTGGTATACTCGAGTCAGTCCCTTCAGGGTACAATTATCCAGTGTCCCCCTCTGGTTAGCCAACTGAGCCAAATGTGAACTGTCTATCCAATCGGGTACTTCCCCGCGTTGGATCTGGTCGAGATTGTGGTGTATCTGTCCCACCATCCACAGACCATAAGCGTGACAGAGTTGCCCCTGTCTTTGCTTTCCCGGATCTTTTTTTTCTCTATCAATTAGGTGGCTGATAGTTTTGGCGTGAGCCTCCAAAACTCAGATGCCATCCAACTGGATTACGGCACCCTCGTTTCCTAGGTTGGCTTGGTCTTCCTGGTTTAGCTCCAGCCTCTCTAATAACCCCTTCATCACCCCTCTAAGCTGTCCCACCCTCTCATTTAACCCTTGTATATCTAACGAGTTTACTGCGGAGGTCCCTGTATTGAAAACGGTGGCAATATCATTAACTATTTCCCTCTTTATCCTTAGGGCTGACCCCTGTCCTCGGAATCTACTGGCACCCATTGCATCGGCAGCCTGCTGCATTACAACTTTACTTAATACATTGTGCATCTTCCTTGACTGTTCTGTACAGTATTCCGGCATCTGGATGCCTGAAATATTGATCAGGACAGGCACAATTTCATGTTTAACATTATCATACAATAATTCCCCTTCGTTGTACATTACAATCCCATTCTCTGGTCCCTTAGTAGTTATGTGACAAGGCAGTTCCTCGGGCAATGTAGTGGTTCTTATGGGGCGCGGTGTTGGAGGGGGTGAGAAACATACATACAATTATATTGCAGCTGCCCCCACCTCCTCGTAATACCCACACAGCCGCATTCCCTTCTTGCGGATGACCGATTGCTGGGATTGTCCCGGAGGCACGCAAATTATGCCGAAAGTACATTCATCAGGCCCTTTGACATCCCTCCGTTTAATGCAGCTGCTCCTTATACCCGTGGAGCACTGTACACATACTCTTATTCTTATTAGGCTTCTTATTAGGATTCACTTGTAACCGTGCATTAAAATAAGTCCTGTCCTTGCTCCAGTCCTTGGCTGCTGGGATGCACATTCCATTCGTTAAATTAAACAAGACTGCATAGTTCATGTAGTTGTTTATTTCCTGAGTGCGTTGCAATCCGTCGGTGTCGTCCAGGGTACGTGCCTGTCGCAGGGCTATCCATATTACGAGGAGTGCCGTTCGTATTCCCATTCTGGTAGGTATTATCTGTAATTTTAAACAGACGGCCTGGTCGTCACCATGGGTTAGGTTTTGCTCTACGTGTATCCCTGTCACCCTGCGAAATCAGAAGCACAAGTTTATCATCGAACCATTTCGAGTTGAAACTGTGGGGCGTGCGCCCCGTTTCTTTACCCACTTAAATATTACCCAAACTCCTATTATGACCAAGGCCAAAGCTATTCCTCCGAACAACGTTGTCTGCTTTACCGTTAGGTTGGGTTTGTGGACTACACCTACCCCCCGTGGGGTACATTGGCTCTATTGCCATAGGTGATGGTGCTATGGCTCCGCACTGCACTATCCGTCTACTCCCGTTATCTCTTCCAGCCTGTTTATCTTAGCTTTTAACTCTTCAATTTGTTTTGTTTGAGTATCTATTTCTTTATTGTATCAGGCAAGTATTATTACATAAGCTAGATCTGTTTTTATTTTTGTTTCCTCTGTTAGGTGAGTCTTTTTTTTCTTGTAAGAAATCCAAACTAATAATGTTCAGTATCTTAAATGGCTGTCAATTGAAAGGGTTAACTCCTTTCCAGGTTTGTAAGAAGACCTGATGTCATTACGTGACTTCACGTAATCATCTGAAATAAAAAGTATTTGTGCCTTCAAAACTGGCTTAGAAATTAGGAATCTGTTAAACAGCATAAATCATTAGAGTAAACTCCAATGTTTTCTTAACTTCTAATTCAAGTACTTGCCAAAGAATTAAAAAAAATAATTGATTTAAAACGAGACCACACATACAATATCAATTTTGTTTACTGAAATTCAATTTTTTTTTTTAATTTCTCTCTTTTTCCTCGTTATCTTCAAAACCCTCCTGCTTGTTTAGACTGTTCGCGACTTTTCTTGATAAACACTGTCCATTTTGGAAATCTTTTCAAACTGCATTGATACTTTCTCATAATTTAAAATCATTATCAATGTTGAGTGTTTTTTTTACCTCTTCCAAATGTTTTTTTCTTTTTCTACTTAAACTAATATCTTTTTTTTTTCACAGCAAACATCAACTAGCATTTAGTAAGTTATGTATTTTTTCCATCACAAACACATTTTTTTTTCAGCACTTGTTTAGTCCGTTATATCTTTTTTTTTTCTTTCTTCAAATTAGGTTTTGTATTTTACACGGAGGGCCCTTAACTCCATAAAGTTGCAAATTTAAAATCATTTGTTTACATTCACAATGGCGTCTTATCTTTTTCTTTTCTCCACAACTGGAATGGAGTCCAGGTTTGAGGGCTGCTTTTCGTTATTTTTCAAAAGTCCCTTTTACACCTTCGAAGATAACTCGCCACTCGCCCAGGAGTTTGACCTGATCAGATTTAATTTAATAATTTTTTTTTTTGAATCCACCTCAGTATTTTCTGTGCCTTCTCTGAATATCTCAAAATCCCAATTCAAACTTTGTAATTTCAATCTTTATTTAAAACCTTTTTTTGTTGTTTTGAGCTAGAAGTTTTCTTAAAAGGCATTCTTTATCTCATTCCGAGATAAAAATTTATGTCTTTCAATCCAATGTAATCAATCATTGCACGTTTTCTTTCGACAAGTAAATTCTTTTTTTTAACCACCAGGACCATGTATTTATTATGTTTTACTCAACAAACCTATCCTTTGTACATTTCCTAGCTCCGTAACTTATCATCCAAATAAATCCACACCTGCGTTTCTAACTTAAATGTCTTAAAACTTCCCACGTACAGAACAACACTACAAAGGGTTAAAAAAAAGACTTTCACTCTGTTTCTGAAATAAACAGACACTTGCATTCGTCTTCCAACCAGGCTTTTGGAACATGAAAACATAAAAAGTTTAAAACAGACGTTCACAAAAGTCTCTCTTGTTTCCTATTGTTTTGGCCGGCTCCATCATTATGTAGTCTGTCCCAGTAGTTTTCTGGCATTTAATCCTAACTATACCAGCGATATCTTGATTATGGAGCTGGTGGCAAATTGTCATTTCCTTGAGCTTCTGCCAGAAGATTGCATTGCTATGGCGGGGTATTGGGGTGGCAGTTTGTCTAACAACTGCATCGTGTCCCTGGGGGACAACGATGTGTATGTTATTCGTGTTTGTGCGTGTATGGCGGGACTGCCATGACATCTTGCTCCTGCTGGGATCTCGGGTATGCATTCCACCTTTAGCGGCGCGATCTGGGCCGGGTTTATTGTGGCATATGGGGGTGGTAAGACTCCCCCTTTAACCGATTCGCAATTATCCGTTTCATTCCCTAGGCATTCCCAATCTTCCTCACTAGGTAGTGCACTTGGGCTATTTATGGTCAGGACTGGCAACACTGTGTGTCCGTTTTCAACAGTTATATGCTTTCTTTTTGTTTGCACATATTGGTTAACTTTCTCTGTTAACTTTACATGTGCTCGCAGTATCAAAATTACTGCCTTTTCCTCTTTGTCTTTCTTTTCCTTCTCCCACCATTCCCTTTGCTTTGCTAGTAGTTCCTGAGGATCCCATCCTGCTCTAATAATTTTTTCGGTTGGTTTCTTTTGCTTTTCCGCCAGATGGCGGGTAATGGACCCTTCTGATCCCCACTCGAGGTTACTTGCTTTCATGGCCATTCCTGGGTAGGACTAGTACCGTTAGGAATCTACTCTCAGAGTTCCGCTTTCTTCCTAGCGCAACTTGGAGTAGACCATCTCCTGGCTACTGTCAGGTCACAAGTTCTGCTGTTGCACAAACTTATACAATTCTTAAAAGGCGTTTAAGCAATTCCCGCAGTGCTCTACGTATCCCTAACGACCACCTACCACCGCTCTGCCCGTTGGTCCGTCCCTGTTCACCGGTTTGGATTCCGTTAGCCGCTGTACACCGCTTGTTTCTACCCCGGGGTATATCTCAAATTACACTACTGGGTCCGGAAGATGTCTCTCGTTATCACCATCCCACGGTCGAAGTGTGTTCCCTATGCCTACTTGGTTCCTGGCCGTCACGTGGGACAAAAGTCCTCTTAATTCAGGCTAGGCGTTTGAGATATTAGACTGTCTCCTCGTGTCGATCAACCAGCATCCACCTTCCACACCCTTTATAATTAAAAATCGTTTTTTATACTCACCCGGGTTTTTCCAAGGGCGTCCAGCGACCCCGAAATCCTGTTCGTGACGTCACTGTTAGCGTGAATGCTTTCTCAGAATAATCACTCAACACTCAGAGTCGGTTCCAACGCCAATGCGGCCTTTATTAAAGCTCAGCGGGGAGGAAGTCTCAGGACTGGATCCAGGCTTCTCTCCACAGAACAAAGGGTTTCATGGATTTTTATATGTTTCACAACAGTTTACTACAGTTACTCAGCCCATTACGGCTGGACACAATCCAATCATAACGATTATAGATTACATATAGATTATTTTACCCCAATAGAATTCCCCTGATACCTCAGGAACTGCATGTTCGTTTTTTGTCAGCTCGGGCTGATTAGTGTTCGGTTTTTGTCAGCTCGGGCTGATTAATGACCTTGTTACGTGAGACAAGTTCTCTCCTTATCGCTCTCTTCCTCGGGAAATCACTGGTTCATTATGCTTATCTGATATCCCAGGCATTGCTGGTAGTGGGCCTCACTGGGTCATTGCTCGATCATTGCTCGCTCAGTCCCAGTTCATTACTTGACTAACGAATTTCCCATCATGCTTGGGCAGCCATTTTATATGTGGCCGCTTTAAACTTATATGAGTTTAGATATATTCAACAGGTGCCTAATGCCTAGTGTTTTATATATTCAGCAGGTGCCTAATTCCTACAACAGTCTCCTTTATGTAAGATTAGTACGCTGGTTAGAGATCCAACTTTCTCACCGACCATCTGAATTTCAAATTCAGATCATGCTATGATCACTCATTCCAAGGGATCCTTTACTAGGAGATTGTTTATTAATCCTGTCTCATTTCACAGGACCAGATCTAAGATAGCCTGTCCTCTCGTTGGTTCCGTTACATACTGCTGAAGGAACCCATCCCTTATGCACTCTATGAACTCCTCCTCAAGGCGACCCTGACCAATTTGATTTGTCCAATCAATATTGAGGGTAAAATCACCCATGATTATTGCTGTTCCCTTTTTACAAGCCCCCACTATTTCCTGGTTTATGCGCTGACAACAGAGTAGCTTTTGTTAGGGGACCTATAGTCTACACCCACCAATGACTTTTTCCACTTATTGTTCCTTATCTCCACCCAAACCATTTCAACATCCTGATCATTTGAGCCAATATCGTTTCTTACTATTGCAGTGATTCAATCCTTTATCAATAGAGCTACTCCACCTCCTTTTCCTTTCTGTCTGTCCTTCCAATTGTCCAGTACCGCTGAATATTTAATTCCCAGACCTGGTCACCTTGCAACCACGTCTCTGTAATGGCTATCAGATCATATCCATTTGTATTTATTTGTGCCGTCAACTCATTTATTTTGTTTCAAATGCTACGTGCATTTAGACAAAGTGCCTTTAAGTTTGTTTTTTTACACTGTTTTCCTGCTTGTTTCCTCTCTGCTTCAAACTCACTTTATTTCTTTTTGCTTTCTAATTCCAGCTTTACTCCCATCCCAACTGACTCTATTTTCAGGTTCCCATCCCCGTGCCAAGCTAGTTTAAACTATCACCAACAGCACAAGCAACCCCCGCACCCCCCCGTGAGGATATTGGTCCCGGCTCTGTTGAGGTGCAACCCGTCTTTTTTGTGCAGGTCCCACCTCCCCCAGTAGCGGTCCCAGTGCCTCAGGAAACTAATGACCTCCCGCCTGCACCATCTCTCCAAACAGGTATTCATCTGCTCTATCCTCCTGTTTCTGTACTCACTAGCTCGTGACAGCGGGAGGAATCTGGAGATTACTAGCTTTGAGGTCCTGCTTTTTAATCTCTCTCCTAATTCCCTGAACACTGCCTGCTGGAGAGGGGAGGGAGGGGAAACAGTGAGCGTGGAATTGAACACAGCCAGAGTTAGCGCCTTAAGGGACGGGGCAGATGGGAGGGAGTGGAACCACTGAGTATACAACTGAACCCAGGCGGAGTCAGCACCTTCAGGGGAGGAAGGGGAACCAGTGAGTGTAGAACTGAACCCAGCCAGAGTCAGCACCTTCGGGGAAGGGGAACCAGTGAGTGTAGAACTGAACCCAGCCAGAGTCAGCACCTTCAGAGGAGGGGAAACCAGTGAATATATAACTGAACCCAGCCAGAGTCAGTACCTTCAGGGGAGGGAGGGGAACCAGTGAGTGTAGAACTGAACCCAGCCAGAGTCAGGACATTCAGGGGAGGGGAACCAATGAGTGTAGAACTGAATCCAGCCAGTCAGTATCTTCACGGGAGGGGAACCGGTGAGTGTAGAACTGAACCCAGCCAGAGTCAGTACATTCAGGGGAGGGGAACCAGTGAGTGTAGAACTGAACCCAGCCAGAGTCAGCACCTTCACGGGAGTGGAACCGGTGAGTGTAGAACTGAAGCCAGCCCGAGTCAGCACCTTCAGGGGAGGGGAACCAGTGAGTGTAGAACTGAACCCAGCCACAGTCAGTACCTTCAGGGGAGAGGAACCAGTGAGTGTGGAATTGAACCCAGCCAGAGTCAGTACCTTCAGGGGAGGAGAGAGATGGGGGAGGGAAATGAGTGAGTGTCGAACTGATCGCAGCCAGAGTCTACACCTTCAGGAAATGAGAGGGGAACCAGAGAGTCTATATCTGAACCCAGCCAGAGTCAGCACCCGAAGGGGAGTGGCAGATGGGAGGGAGGGGAACCAGTGAGTGCAAAATGGATCCCAGCCAGAGTTAGCACATTCAGGGCAGGGGAACCAGTGAGTGCAGAACTGAAACCAGATAGATTCAGCATCTTCAGCGGTGGAGAGGGGAGGCAGTTCAGAGAAGGTTTATGAGGTTGATTCTGGAGATGAGGGGGTGGACTAATGAGGAAATGTTGAGGAGGTTAGGGGGAATATATTCGCATGGATTGAGGATTGGCTAACTGACAGAAAACAGAGTCAGGATAAGTGGTTCATTCTCGGGTTGGCAACTAGTAACTCGTGGGGTGCCGCAGGGATCAATGCTGGGACCCCAACTATTTACAATCTATATTAACGACGTGGAAGAAGGGACTGAATGTAACGTAGCCAGGTTTTTGACGATACAAAGATGGGAGGAAAAGCAATGTGTGAGCACACAAAAAATCTGCAAAAGGACATAAACAGGCTAAGTGAGTGGGGGAAAATTTGGCAGATGGAGTATAATGTTGGAAAGTGTGAGGTCACGTACTTTGGCATAAAAAAAAATGAAAGAACAAGTTATTATTTAAATGGAGAAAGATTGTGAAGTGCTGCAGTACAGCGGGACCTGGAGATACTTGTGCATGAATCGCAAAGGGATAGTATGCAGGTACAGCAAGTGATCAGGAACGCCAATGGTATCTTGGCTTTTATTGCAAAGTGGATGGAGTATAAAAGCAGGGAAGTCTTGCTGAAGATATATAAGGTATTGGTGAGGCCACAGCTGGACTACTGCGTGCAGTTTTGGTTTCCATATTTACGAAAGGATATACTTGCTTTGGTGGCAGTTCAGAGAATGTTCGCTATATTGATTCCGGGGATGAGGGGGTTGAATTATGAAGAAAGGTTGAGGGGGTTGGGCGTCTACTCATTGTAATTCAGAAGTATGAGAGGTGATCTTATCGAAACGTATAAGATTATGAGGGGTTTTGACAAGGTGGATGCAGAGAGGATGTTTCTACTGATAGGTGAGACTAGAACTAGAGGGCATGATCTTAGAATATGGGGCCGGCCATTTAAAGCAGAGATGAGGAGAAATTTCTTCTCTCAGACGGTTGCAAATCTGTGGAATTTGCTGCCTCAGAGAGCTGTGGAAGCTGGGACATTGAATAAATTTAAGACAGAAATAGACAGTTTCTTAAACGATCAGAGGTTATGGGGAGCAGGCCGGTAAGTGGAGCTGAGTCCATGATCGGTTCAGTCATGATCTTATTGAATGGCGGAGCAGGCTCGAGGGGCCCTATAGCCTACTCCTGCTCCTATTTCTTATGTTCTTCTGTTCCCTGCCCGCTCCCCATAACCACATATCACTTTATTGTTTAGAAACTGAGCCATTGTGAGGAGTGTCCAGTGACCCTGCTGGAAAATGCATGTGTGAGGCCTCAGGTGAGGACAGTGGAATAGCCTGTCGAAACTCACTGTCGAGGTTCACACATGGAGAACGGGCACATGGGACACATATTGGAGAGAAACCTTTGAGTGTAGAACTGAACCCAACCAGAGTCAGTCCCTTCAGGGGAGGAGAGGGAGGGGTACCAGTGAGTGTAGAACTGAACCCAGCTAGAGTCAGCACCTTCAGGGGAGGAGAGGGAGGGGAATCAGTGAGTGTAGAACTGGACCCTGCCAGAGTCAGCACCTTCAGGGGAGGAGAGAGAGGGGAACCAGTGAGTGTGGATCTGAACCCATCCAGAGTCAGTACCTTCAGGGGAGGAGAGGGAGGGGAACCAGTGAGTGTAGAACTGAACCAAGCCAGAGTCAGCACCTTCAGGGGAGCAGAGGGAGGGGAACCAGTGAGTGTAAAACTGAGAATAACCAGAATCAACACACACATGGGAGGGGAACCAGTGAGTGTACAAGTGAACCCAGCCAGAGTCCACTCCTACAGGAGAAGGAAGTGTACCAGTGAGTTTATTTCTGAACCCAGTCAGAATTGGTGGTGAAAACTGGGAGTGGAGGAGAAACAGTTTAGTATTGTGTGTTGATTTGGATTTCAGCACAGCAGGAGGGACAATGTGTGGGACAGGGATTTACTGCTTTGGAAGAACAAGAGAGGACAGAATGTTCCATGGAAACTAGGAGGCCAAGTTTCAACTGACCCATAGAACGGTGCACCTCCGAGAGGTCCGCCAACTTTCCAGAAGGAAAAGTGTTCCTTATACTTACCTCGGGATTCTCCACGGTGATCTGGCCTGCTTTGAGCTGAGCACAAAAGAAGCAGCGGGGGGCAGAGCTACAGCCATGCACCAAACAGAGTGTCGGCAGCTGCCCGTGTGTGCAGTGGGGTCTGCGTGTGTACACAGTAGCTCCTTGCCCTCCCAGCGTGTCGTGGCTCCGGCGACCCTATCCCTGGCCGAAGGAACGACGCGATGTTCACTGCCCCTAGCCCGGGCCGAGTGGCCTGCCTGCCTGAGCCTCGCCTCGCCGCCCCTCGCCTTGCCTCACCGTCCCTCACCTCGCCGCTGCCTGTCCTCGGGCCTCGCATCACTGCCACTGCTCTTACCTCAAGGCCTCCCTGTCGGCCCGCTCAAACACCAGCTCCGTGATGGGGCCGTCTGACCATCTCTCCGACGGGCCGCACCCAAACTCTTCCCCGGCGGCGGGCCCTGCCCAAACTCTTCCCCGGTGGCGCGCCTCGCTTTAACTCTTCAACCTTGAAAATGTAAGAGGCAGGCAGGGCTGTGTGTGCTGCTGGAGGGGTCGCAGTGCTCCGGAACGGAGAGGTGCTGCAGTCGGTGAGGTAGCAACCTTTAATTTTTTATTTGTTGATTGATTTTTAATTTCTTTTTAAATGTTATTTATTGATTGAGTTATTGATCATTTATTATTGATGATGGTTCTTTATTTTTAAAAGTGAAGTATTTAATGCTTTGGAAAATCCTCGGACTTACCTTCCCTCCACAACCCCTCCCCCGCCCGCCATCTCTGGCTACCGGCGCCTGATTTCTAAAGTCTCCACAAGGTTTTTCTGAGCGTACAAAAGTGAGCACTGACTCAGGCCTAAGTTAGTTTTGAGTAACTTTTCGCTGTCTAAACTTGCTTAACTGGCCAAAACGGGCGTAAGTGGCTGGAAAAAGAAACTGAACTAACTGACTGAAAGTGGAACAAACTAAACGTGGAGAATTGTGATTTATTAGATACTCCAAAACAATAGGAGCAACTCCTGTCGAAACCTGGCCCCGAGATGTGTCTATCCTGAATTTGTGTCTTGCACTGACAGTGATGAGTTTTGTTATCTCCTTTTAGAGCATATTAGAAGGGGAGATTTTCAGACAGGAAACAGAAACCAAACATCGCGTCAAGATCTGATGGAGTCAATCGATTCATCAGGACCTGAATATCATCGGTCTTTGAAAGCGGAAGGAGAAATATTTGTCTGTCCTGCCTGTGGGACAATATTGTAAATTTCAGTGTGACTGGAAAAGCACCGAAACACACACACACACCTGAGTGAGTGTTCCAGTGCACTGCCTGTGGAAAGAGCTTTAACCAGTTACACATTTTGAAGAAACATCGCACCATTCACAGCGCGGAGAAACTGTGAACGTGTTGTGTGTGTGGGCGAGGCTTCAACTGATCATCCAACCATGGAGAGTCACGAGGATACCCGCACCATGGAGAAACCGTGGAAATGTGGGGACTGTGGGAAGGGATTCAGGCCGCCATCAGAACTGGAAATTCATCGACGCATTCACACTGGGGAGAGGCCATTCACCTGCTCCGTGTGTGAGAAGAGATTCACTCAGTCATCCCACCTGCTGACACACCAGCGAGTTCATACACGGGAGAGACCGTTCACCTGCTCTACGTGTGGGAAGGGATTCTTTCAGTCATCTGACCTGCTGGCACACCAGCGAATTCATACTGGGGAGAGGCCGTTCACCTTCTCCGTGTGTGGGAAGAGATTCACTCAGCCATCGCACCTACTGGCACACCAGGGAATTCACACTCGGGAGAGGCCATTCACCTGCTCTGAGTGTTGGAAAGGATTCTTTCGGTAATCCAGCCTGCTGTGACACCAGCGAGTTCACACTGGGGAGAGGCCGTTCACCTGCTCTGAGTGTGGGAAGGGATTCACTCAGTCATCCACCCTGCTGGCACACCAGCGAGTTCACAACTGACTGCAGGGGTTGGAATCTGCTATTAATCACATCCTGACTGAACCATGTTCATTCTGACAATTGGAGTTTGTTTCTGCTGATGATAACTCCTGTAACTGGACTGGAATTTAATATTTGGGATATCGACAAATAAATACATAAATGGAGGGATGAAATCTCGCCTCTGGGGGGAGGCGGGAGGCTGACGTCCAGGTCACCTGGTCGGAGGCACACCTGCTTGCCAGGCATCCTCGTGTGTAACCTGGTTTCAAATGACTGAAAATGATGCTAATAAAACACAGCAAACTATTTGTCGTTAGATTGGGGTACTGTATTCAATTCCTCAATAAAAAAAATGTTTAAAGAAAAGAATTCCTGAAAGTTCTTCCATGTTGGTTAAAAGTTTTTTCAGAAGTTTTAAATGTTTCTTCTGGAGTTTAAAAAAGTTTTCCCAAGTTATTTATAAGTTTCCCAAGTTGATTTAAAGTTTAAAATGAAAGTCACGATTAAGCTATCTCCCTTGATACTATTCCATGGGCACTGCCAGCCTTCTGCAGCTGCACAAAGCATTGGCTAGACCACACCTGGAGCACTGCGGGGAAGTAGAGGCCTGGTCGGCTCCAAAGGGGGCCCGAATGCCTGGACACGATATACAGTTCCATGGTTAGAATCCCCGTGTACAGTGCCAGGTTTTGAATCCGCATATACAGTGCCAGGTTTAGAATCCCCATGTACAGGGCCAGACGTAAAATCCCCATGTACAGTGCCAGGTTTAGAATCCCCATGTACTCTCCCAGGGTTAGAATCCCCATGCAGAGTCCCAGGGTTAGAATCCCCATGTGCAGTCCCAGGGTTAGAATCCCCATGTACAGTGCCAGGGTTAGAATCCCTATGTACTCTCCCCCAGGGTTAGAATGCCCACATAAACTCCCAGGGTTAGAATCCCAATATACAGTCCCAGGATTGGAATTGCAATGTACAGTCGCAGAGTTGGAATCCTGTGACAGTACACAGTCGAAGCGAAAAATTGAGGCCTTGAACCTGAGTTGGGGCAAAGAAATCATAGAAACATAATTCAATTTCTATACTAAACTATTTGAAATCAAATCAAATGAATTGTTGCAACTAACACGTTCCTTTCATGCCAAATGGGAAACAAGTGATGCTGGGGGAGTGCAGGACTGTTTGCGCCCAGTTACACAGCATGTCCCTGGCTCTCCACTCCAAATGCGCTTATTTCAGATCGCAGTCTCATTGACACATCCAACTGACTGGATGGACCTCTCCCTTTAAACCCCATCAGAGAAATATCAGGATTTGATGTTTAGTTTGCCAAACCTTTATAAAAAAACTGGTTCGGCCTCAGTTGGAGAATTGTGTTCAAGTTTGAGCTCCAAACTTTCGGAATGATGCCAAGCTTTTAGAGAAGGTGCGGAAGTAGCGGTGCCAGGGATGTGGGACTTCCGTGATGTGGAGAGCCTGGTGAAGTTTTCTCCAGAGAGCAAAAAATGGTAAAAGGAGATTTGACAGAGATGTACAAAATTATGAATGATTTAGAAGAAAGAGTAAATATGGAAATTCTTTCCAGCGGCATTAGGGAAGGTAACCAGAGGAGTCAGACTTCCGATGATTGGCAAAATAACGAGAAGTGAAATGTGGGCTCATTTGTTACCCAGCGAATTGTTATGATCCAGAATGCACTATCTGAAAGGGTGGTGGAAGCAGATTCAATCGTAACTTTTAAAAGGGAATTGGATAAATACTTGCCGGGAAGAATATACCGAGCTATCAGTAAAGAGTAGAGCAGTGAGACTCATTGAACAGCTCCACTGAAGAACTGGCACAAGCACGATGGGTCGCATGGCCTTCTGTGCTGTACCACTCCCTGACAATAGCGAATGATTGTACCTATAGTGCTCCGCCCGGGGGAATACACCCTATCTCCATCAGCAGGGAGGCAACGCGTGTGAAGGACTGGTTCCCAGAGAGCACCTCCCTGTGCGGAGAGGCTCCCAGGGACAGAGCGGAGCGAGCACGGCGCAGGGCAACACCGAGTGCGGCCCACAGGCCCCGGGCAACACTGAGTGTGGCTCTCAGGCCCCAGACAACACCAAGTGTGGCCCGCAGGTCGCGGGCAACAGTTAGTGTGGCTCTCAGGCCCCGGGCAACACCGAGTGTGGCCCTCAGGTCGCGGGCAACAGCGAGTGTGGCTCTCAGGCCCCGGGCAACACCGAGTATGGCACTCAGGTCCCGGGCAACACCGAGTGCGGCTCTCAGGCCCCAGGCAACATCGAGTGCTGCTCTCAGGCCCCGGGCAGCACCGAGTGCGGCCCTCAGGCCCCGGGCAACACCGAGTGTGGCCCCCTCCCCCGCCCGGAGTCAGAGAACAGGGCTCGGCCCCAGCAAATACCGGGGGCAGCGCCTCACCCAAACCATGAAAACAACTGGTTGCATTTATACAGCAGGCCCAGCAGTTCCCAGCCGCTCTGTATCAGGGTGGGTGCTGGATGCGGAAGTCACTCCCTGTCCTCCTGTACACTACAGTATTAGACAGTCCCTTGAATCGAGGATGACCCACTTCCACACCAAAAAGGGATGAGTTCCCAGATGTTTCAATATGAGATCTGATATTCCAGGTCCCGAACTACATATTGAAGGGTGGGAGATGCCTGTGCATGCATTCTTTTCATGTGTGTGTCCGTTGTACACCAGCCACCACACGGGCTGGACAGAGCGAGGTCTTGGTCCAGTGGCAAGTGTTAAACAAGACGACTGGAGACCAAGCTCTGCTGCACAGACCTGGTGCACATACTCCTACTGCCCATAGATCACAGTGTGGTCTGGCCCATGCTGTCCCTGGGCCCTTGCCTCTTCCGGGCCCCGAATTCGTGCCTCTCGTAGGCCACAATCTCTCCACCCTAAACTCTCACCTCTTGTGGGCCCCAATCTCTCAGCCCCGATCTCTCGCCGCTACTCCACCCGGACCTCACCACTCCTCTGCTGCTTGCCGCATCGTCTGCTGTACCTGGGCCGTTCCGATGGTCCTGCCCCTGCTCCAATCACTGACCTGGATTCCGGTACAAAGCAAAATCTAGACTCTCAAATCTCCAAATCTGTGGCAATTTAGAGTAGATCGCCTCTCAACTATGCTGCAAATGTTAGAAAGATGCTTTGGATACCTGGCCTCCTGTGTGGATCTGTTTGTTGCATCAGTTTGAGCTGGAGTGGAGATGGAGGAAAAGCTGCTGGGTTTCACCCCCAGTAATTCTGGGCGCAGTGGGACCAACAATTCCCCATGTGGGGCTGTCAATCGAGGTGGGTTCCCATCCCTGAAGGACATTAATGAACCAGTTGGGTTTTATCACAAACTGGCAGCTTTCATGGTTACTATTTCTAGTGCTGGCCCCACAAATGACCAAGTTCATTAAGCTCAATTTCTCAACATGCCTTTGTGTTTTTGAGGATTCTCTCTCACCCACCCTTTTTCCTGTCTGAAATGCACTTTACAGGGTATTAAAAGGGGAGGATTTGTCGACTGGAGGCTCAAACCAACCAGCACATTCAGATCTGATGGAGTCACTCGATTCATCGGGAACAGAATATCATCAGCCTTTAACCATGGAAGCAAAAAGCACCGTTCACAGCGGGGAGAAACTGTACACGTGCTCTGTGTCTGAACAAGGCTTCAGCCTATCATCCAACCTGGAGAGACACAAGCCACAGTCACACTGGGGAGAAATTGTGTAAATGTGGGGACTGTGGGAAGCGTTTCAACTACCCATCACAGCTGGAAACACATCGGCGAGTTCACACTGGGAAGCGGCCGTTCACCTGCTCTGAGTGTGGGAAGGGGTTCGCTTGGTCATCCTATCTGTTGAGGCACCAGCGAGTTCACACGTGACTGCAAGGGTTAGGATCTGCTGTTAATCACATCCTGACTGAACCATGTTCATTCTGACAGTTGAGGTTTGTTTCCGCTGATGTTAATAACTCCTGGAACTTGACTGGAGTTTAATATTTGGGATATAGACAAATAAATTCGTGTTGCTTTCAACACATTGCTGTAGATTTTTGTCTTTCCCGAGTGTTAAGCATCACCTGGCTGCAGCTCAGTGAGGACAATCTGTGGGGAGGATTGTATGGGGGGAGAACTTCAGCCTGGACACAGTCCTTCAGGGTCACACTGAGAGGGGCAAACGGCACTTTGGTCTTTCTCATCTCTCTTCACTGTCAGCAAAGTCGCCGTGCGGGTTAACCTTGACGTGGAAGGAGCGGATGATAGCCACACATGGGTGTTTAAAGAGATGGGACGGGTGCTCTGTCAGCCCCTTGCCCATATCTCCAACAGTTCAGTAGATTCATGGGTTGTTCCCTGAGATTGGAAGGTAGCACATATAGTTCCCATTTTCCAAATTGGGCACAAGTCAGAGCTCGGGAACTGAAGGCCCATCAACGTGACCTCGATCACCGGGAAGGTGCTTGAAGGGATCCTGAGAGATGCTGTTTTCCATCATGGGGAAAGGGAATGGGCCATTATAGATGCTGAACACAGATTCCGGTAAACATGGTCATGTCTTACAAACTAGCTTGAGTTTGTAAAGAAGTTGTTCGGTTGGTGGATGGGGGAATCCGGTTGACATTGTCTACCTCAAGGTGTCAAACTCATTTTCTATGGTGGGCCTGATCCAATATTCTTGCACTTGTCATGGGCCACATTCAGCAAAAGCTATTAAAAGAGGAATAAATGAAAATAAAATCAGATTTACATTTACATTTTATTTACTGCCTCTGCTCCCGATCCCTGGCACCTCTGAGCTTGAGCATTCATGAACTGACCCTGCTCAAACCATAACCACAAGGATATCGGTGCATGGTTCTGCCTGTGACCACAGGGCTGTGTCACTGCCACACACAGATACCGTTTCCTTGTTTCAGATCTCCATACAAAGACCATCTCTTCACACATCCCCTTTCTACACAATTGCAGCAGACATGAGCAAGGATGTGAGGCTTATTAAAATACACATTTCATTACAGCAAAGGTTACACTGGGAAAAATGTTCAGTTATTTTCCATTACAGACAAAATGCTGGACAAACCAGCAGCACACTGGCACCTGAACAGTGTCTCATCGGCCTACAGGCTTTTCTTAAATAGATTTGCTGCCTGGATATAAACTTAAACCAACTTTGCAGGCGTGATACTCTATTCACACATTGAAGGTGAGAGAGATTCTGTGGGGCACACACTAAGTCCAGTAGCTGAAAGTGATTAACAGACTGGGTTTTGTGTTTAGTGATCCCGGGTGTGTTACCAATACCAGCAAAGATGAAGCCCATGGAATAAAAGGGACAATGGATACTGTCTCACTGTAAGCAAGTCAGAATGAAAAGCTTTAACAACAGCCGATGTTTCACAAAGGGAGACCTCACCAGACCAAAGGACATTGGTGGCGTTTAATGGGCTGTTTGTGTCACTGGGCTACAGGAGGCTATTTGTGACAGAAGGAGAGCTGGTCACAGCAAACAAATAGTTTACCGGCCTGTCCAGGGCCCACTCTGACCCCCACCTTCTCTCTCACTATTGATGGACACTGCTGCAGTATTTGCTCCTCTGACCTTTCCTCTCTCGTTTCTCCTGCACCCCTAATACACGGCCCGACACAATCTCCCTCCCCCGACATTCTCATTGTGCTGGAATCCACACCAGTCTCCCCATCTGCTCCTTGTTCTCTCCCTGGATCCTGAAATTACAGACCTCACTGATCTCTCCTGAAGTCTACAGGCTCTAAAACTGAAGCTTGGTGGCCCTCACTCCTCACTCCTTGATTTATCTCCCCTTCTCTCCTCCTCTTTCCCCCTTGGTTGTGTTCCACACTCTGGGCCTTCCCAGGGATTCTCAATATGAACAGTGGGATATGTGTTGAGACAGGATGTCCCAGCTCTCCACCTTTAAAGGGACAAGAAGAGGACAAGCTGTGCTGAATGGCCCTGCTTTATGATATCACTGCAGTACCTAGCAACCACCCTCCCTGAGCCCTGCTCATTATGGGCTGGGTTGAGCTCAGTGCTGTTACAGGAAGGGAAACAGGAGCAGGGTGCGACCCGTTTGGAGCCCAGGATTAATGGGGAGAGGTACAGGATCAATTTATACCTTATTGAGTGAGAAATGTCAGTGTCCCGGACACTCCCTGTCCCTCAGTATCTGTGTCGGGGAGTGACCGATGGGTTCACTCTGTATCTGACTCGTGCTGTGCCCGACTGGAGAGTGCTGGATGCTGGCATGAGCTGCTCAGCTCGATGAACACAACATTTAACCCAAAGATGATCAGACAAACCCATCAGCTTCTCCCCTGGACATAGATCCTGAAGGACAGGGAGTGTCTCTATTAATTTGGCTGGTGTCCTTGATCAAATTTAAATACCTCATCTCTTTTTAAAAATTTGTTCATGGGATGTGGGTGTCACCTCTCACCTCTCATTCTTCTAAACGCTGGAGAATATAGGCCGAGTCTACTCAATCCCTCATCGGACAATCCCCCCATCCCAGGAATCAGTCTGGTGAATCTTCATTGCACTCCTTCTACAGCAAGTTTATCTTTCCTTAAAAGCACCTGAAGGTAACAATGATGTAATTTACTGTGTTCTGTAAGCATGTGCTATTTTGTTTTATTTTATCTGTTCTGTATTGTGTTTAGTTAATAAAATATAGCTCCGAATTAAATTGGAGTTATTGAAATTAACTAAGCTATGTTTTATTCAAGGTTAATAATGATAGCCTTACGAATGATTTCTGCTGTTTTAACGGATTTTTAATTCCGAAGGAAGTTTTGAAGTTCCAAACTTAAAAAAAAAAGAACCAAGTGTTGATTGAAATCAAACTTCTGTTTGTTCACTTGAGTAGTAACGAATTCAGTCTTCTGTTTATAATCAATTTACAAGTGGAGTATAGTCACAGATGGAGCACGTGTAACCAGGCACGGGTATCTCCACGCTAATGAACAAAGGAAAAAGCTTACATTTATAGACTGTTTTCTTATCAAACTGGAGCCGGCTTTGCCTAATATGGTAGTCTCTGGCTACTGCATAGTCCAGAGACACAAGTTTACATCAGCAACACATTTAGAAGCATTGCGGCCTGGCCACGGTGATCATAAACCACTACTTCTGGACTTTTCTTATCCAAACAATATTTCTAATCCATTCTATTATGAATATCGATGCCTGGTTGGTCGCAAAACACCAGCTGTTGCTCAGTGAAATCTGTCTCTCTCTCCCTAATAATACGAACCACATTTTTCCCTCTATCGAATGAATGAAACATAAACCCCTTTCAGAAGCTGAATTAACCAGGGTCCACATGTTAACCTGTCCCACAGGTTTTTTTATGGGTTACATTACCTGTTGACAAAGTGTTTTATATCTTTCTTTGTCTTTACTCATCCTGGTTTTCTCTCAGCAATCTTCCCTTTCCTTATATTTTCAATGTCCCTTATTGACTTCCTTACAGCATAATGCAATTACCAGAATCCATGCAGCTATTATCCGTGCTATCACCAATCCCAGCTGGAACAATCTAACTAGATGCTACTTTCCACCATTCCTGATTGGCATGTCTCGGGATTGCCTGTTCTATTTGTCTATATGATTTGCACTGTGTGTTTCTGGGATGACCTAATTCGCTGAATTATGAGCTTTATAGCCAGAAACAGGGAGAATATAGTGTCCTATATGTTGAATGACTCGAATGGCTTCATCCTCCAGAGGCAGTCTCATCTGCAGATAAGTTGCGTTATGATGATGTACCAGAAACAACGTTTAGCACCGATACATGTGTTCCTCGGTGGAATCAAGCTAAAGTGATGTTCTAGTATGGGGCATCGGGTTGAACCCACAGTCATATACGTGACAGTAGTAGTCACACAGTACTGTCCTTTTCCTTTATACACGGTATTAGTTTGGCCTTCGCCCCATTTACTTATTTCAATCTGGCATTCTGGAGATTCCTTGTTGAGGGTGAACCCACAAGCTGGAACATCTACAAACCCATGTTGTCCCTTTCAGAGTACAACACTGCATATCTGGTGCTATCCAAGTTCCTCCCTTCTTAATCTGATATCTTGGATATTCCTCATACTGTTTATGGATCGGACCTAACTCAGTCTTCCACCCTTGCAAACGATTCTACCCTATACACCGTCCAAGGTTTCGTTTCATTTCCATTTTTCATTAGCAAAGGCAAGACCAACCCCACTGGTCTAATATCTTCACTTCTTTCTCCTTCCCTAGGGGCCAAAATCCCCATTCCTATTGGCTGCATCACATCAAAGCCTATGACTTGGTTCCCCTAAACCATTTTCTCAGTTGTTCTTCATGAATACACAAAGGGATTTGATTACTCTCTCTCTTGTCCAGTCCCTTCTGTACCACATTCATCATAAATGTCAGAGGCTACACACAATACCACCAGTAAGCCACATCGTGTTCCCATTCATTTTCTATATCTATTCTGTTTACTCCTGCTAACCTTGCTGTGGCTCCTATTCTGAGCTATCCTGTCAGCTCTCACTTTCCTTGCAATTTAAACTGATTCTCATTGTGTTCCCCATCTTCCTCATCCCTTGGTTCCTGTTTTCTATTCTTTACTAACACATCCTTTACTAATTTTCTTCCAATTTTGTCTATTAACTGTGAATATCTCCCTTCAAATAATCTAGTTGATAGATTCAAGCTCATGTTTAAATCTTTTGATTTCAATTCACAATTTAAAAACACACATTGTTATATAATACATTTCCTGATTCAGTTACTTCTAGTCCATTAAAATGTGGGTTCTTTTACTGGATCGGACAGATCGAGTTCTTTTTGTGAGGTGGGATGTTATTTTATTTAAGTCCCACATATGATGATCACTATCAGCGTTTCTACTTGGCAAACCAACAGTTAACATTACTGATCAAAATATGACATTTCTTACTTTAAAATAACCTGCCATCATTATCTTTTATGTTTGTATTGAAGTATTTTATAATGGTCTTGAATTACTTATTGCCCTGGTGTGATACTAACTCTTTAAGTGAACACTATTAATTGAGTGTTTGGGGTCAGGATGTGTCCCAACCCACCTGGTTCAGGGGAGTCTTCCTGGTCTCCCAATCTTCCCAAGGAGCATGCTTTAGGGTTCTTTCTCTATTACATTAACACCGGATTGTACCCAGGTGATTTATGACAATTCGCCCAGGAACAATGAGTTAAGAAAAATTTCTATTTGGAGGTGTAACTTTCCTGTTTTCCTCTTATATCCTCACTCATTTCCTCTCATTACATTTTACACAGTGTTCACCATTTCATTCATGAGCCCAGAGGAACTTTACTGTCTAATACAATATTATCATACTGTCTTTAAACATCGATCAAACATTCCCACTTGGTCCAAGTTTTGACCCAGTTTCTTTGTTTAATTTTATTTAACCAAACCTCTTCTTGGACCTTTTATTCTCCAAAATATGCCAGAGAGCAATTCAATCTACAAGAGGAAGGATGTTAGTTACCTTTAGCATAACAGTCGCCCCCAAAAATGTATTTCTGAATACATAGTTTGGACAGAACCAGAGAGACGGGACTTTTTCAAAAAGAAAACTTAATTATCTCAATTTTCAGTAAATTTTCCTTCCCATGTGTTTGACCAGCGACGCTTAGCAATATATATATATATATATAATCAGTTTTAATTTCACAAACAAATTATGCCCAGACTTTGTCATTTTACAAAGAAGACAAAAGTAACAATCGCGTTTGGATGCAAGTCATTTATCTTCCCCTTCGAGCAGTGTGACTTGGACAATAGGATTACATCGGATATACGACACAGAAACAGGCCATTCGGCTCAACCAGTCCATGCCAGCGTTTATGCTCCACTCGAGCCTCCTCCCTTCTTTCCTCATCTAACTACATCCACATAACCCTCGATTCCCTTCTCCCTCATATACTTGTCTAGCCTCCCCTTAAATGCATCGATACTATTCATTCAACCACTCCCTGTGGCAGTGAGTTCCACATTCTCACCACTCTCTGGGTAGAGGTTTCTTCTGAATTCCCGATTTGATTTCTTGGTGACTATCTTATGTTGATGGCCTCTAATTATGCTGGTCCCCATAAGTGGAAACACTGTATCTACTCAATCAAAACCCTTCATCATTTTTGAGACATTAGGTCATCCCTCAGCCTTTTTTTTTTCCAAGAGTAAAGATACCTGGCCTGTCCATCCTTTCCCGATAGGTATACGCTCGCCTTTCTGGTATCATCCTTGTAAATCTTCTCTGCACCCTCTCCAGTGCCTCCATATCCTTTTTATAATATGGTGACCAGAATTGCACACACAAAGTCTAACCTAGGTTCGATACAAGTTTAGCATAACTTCACCAATTTTCCATTCTATAACAATTCAATTCAATAACAATCAATCCCAATAATTTAACTCAATACTTTAAATTCTTAAGTCCAACTTTGTCAGCATGCTGCGACATTCGATGTCTGCAGATAACTGGAGATAATTTTGTTTTAACTGCTGGATCTTTTGCTATGCCATCAACCTCTTATCCAACTGGAACTGGCATTGCCTGATATGGTCGTCTTTGGCTACGGCATAGTCCAGAGACACAAGTCTGCATTTTCTTCAACATACATCAACAATGTTGGAAGCACTGGTCTTCCTGTGACAAGCACAAAGCACTAGTCTCTGAACTCTTCTTATTCTAACATAATATTTCTAATCTAAACATTCTATGATGAAAATATCCACGGCCAGTTGGTTGCAAACACCAACTGTTGCTCAGTGAAATCTCTCTCCAATGATAACAACCACATTTTCCCCGATATGGAATGAACACCTTTCAGAAGCTGAATTAACCAAGTTCCGGATGCCAACACCCCTCTTATCTTCCATTCACTTCAACTGAAAGGAAAACGCCAGATTTTATCAGTCGGGATTTGAAAGATATTTACAACAGATGCTAGATATTCTTAGAGTTAGCATTTTTCTATATTCTGTCTACTCGAGGAGTTTGATAACAGACTTTCTCCTGTGAATGTAGAGCTGGAATATTGGGCCTGGATGTATTTACTTGTTCATCTTGTTCACTCGAAAACGTTGGCAATTATTTCATGTGATCTGTATTTTCTTAAATACATTTCCTGAGTGGATTCAAATTTAAATTGAACCCAGGTTTGCAGGCGTGATGCTCCATTCACACATCGAAGGTGAGAGAGATGCTGTGGGGCACACGCTAAGTCCAGTATCTGAAAGTGATTCACAGACTGGGTTTTGTGTTCAGGGCTCCCAGGCATGTTACCGACACCTTCCCACAATAGCAAGGCTAGGAGAGGCACTCTGGAAGGTAAGGGGAACTGGCATTTGTCCACGAGAGTAACCGAAGGTATGAGAACTGAAATAACCCAGAGTTAGAAAGGAGAAAAGGCCCCAAAATGGTGCAGTCAATAACAGGACATCAATTAGTCTTCTCTTATCTTGGAACATTAAATACCGACACACTCTGTTATTGAAACATCAAAATATTATATTCCAGCCCAGTTCTAGGGTTATCATCATCAGAAACAAACTTCAACTGTCAGAATGGACACGATTCAGTCGGGATGTGATTAACAGCTGCAATGATAGCAGAATCCAACCCCTGCAGTCACTTGTGAACTCGCTGGTGTATCACCAGGCTGGATGAATGAGTAAATCGCTTCCCACACTCTGAGCAGGTGAACGGCCTCTCGCCGGTGTGAACCCGCTGGTGTGTCAGCAGGCGGGAAGACATACTGAATCCCTTCCCACACTCAGAGCAGGTGAATGGCCTCTCCCCAGTGTGAACTCGCTGGTGTATCAGCAGGTCGGATGATTAAGTGAATCCCTTCCCACATTCAGAGCAGGTGAACGGCCTCTCACCATTGTGAACAAGCTGGTGTTTCAGCAGGTTGGATGACTGAGTGAATCCCTTCCCACATTCAGAGCAGGTGAACGTCTTCTCACCAGTGTGAACAAGCTGTTGTTTCAGCAGGTTGGATGATTGAGTGAATCCCTTCCCACATTCAGAGCAGGTGAACGGCCTCTCCCCAGTGTGAACAAGCTGGTGTTTCACCAGGCTGGATGACTGAATGAATCGCTTCCCACTCACGGGGCAGGTGAATGGCCTCTCCCCAGTGTGACTGTGTTGATGAATTTTCAGCGCAGACGGGCAGCTGAATCCCTTCCCACAGTCCCCACATTTCCACGGTTTCTCCGTGGTGTGGGTGTGCTTCCGTCTCTCCAGGTTGGATGATCAGTTGAAGCCTCCTCCACACACACAACACGTTTACAGTTTCTCCCCGCTGTGAATGGTACGATGGTTTTTCAGGCTGTGTAACTGGTTAAAGCTCTTTCCACAATCAGTGCACTGATACACTCTCACTCGGGTGTGTGGGTCTCTGCTTTTTCAGTCACATTGATGTTTGTAATCTTTCCCCACAGACAGAATAAACAAACATTTCTCCTTCCACATTCAAAAGCCGATGATATTCAAGTCCTGATGAATCGAGTGCCTCTATCTGATCTTGACGTGACGTTTAGTTTGAGTTTCCCTTCTTCAAATCCTCCCCTTCTAACACCCTGCAAAAGGAGTTTACAAAAGTCATCACTGTAAGTACAGGATCGAAATTCAAAAGAGACAATTCTAGTTTCTATTGATCATTCTTTCCTTCTGCTGTGTGGTTTTAAGTCTTGACTTCATAAAAATAATAAAGAGGGAGAAGGTAGATTGAGAGTAAACTGGCAAGAAATATAAATACAATCAGAGCTTCTACAGATATATAAAAAGGAAGAGATAGCTAAAATAAACATTGGTCCATAGAGGATGAGACGGGGAATTAACAATGGGAAACAGGGAAATGGCAGAGACTTTAAACAAATATTTTGTGTGGTCTTCACGGTGGAAGACACTAAAAGCATCCCAATAATCATAGATAATCAAGGGGTCACAGGGAGTGAGGAACTTAAAACAATCACTATCACTAGAGAAAAAGTACTAGACAAATTATTGGGACTGAAGGTGGACGTCCCCTGGACCCGATGGCCTGCATCCTGGGGTCTTAAAAGAAGTGGCTGCAGAGAAAGTGGATGGATTGGTTGTAATCTGCCAAAATTCCCAGGATTCTGGCAAGGTCCCAGTGGATTGTAAAACCTCAAATGCAACATCCCTATTCAACAAGGGAGGGAGGGAGAGAGAAAGCAGGAAACTATAGAGCAGTTAGCCTAACATCTATCATTGGGAAAATGCTGGAGTCCATTATTAAAGAAATAGTAGCAGGACATTTAGAAAATCATAATAGTCAAGCAGAGACGGCATGGTTTTATGAAAGGGAAATCAGGTTTGACAAATTTGCTCGAGTTCTTTGAGGATGTAATGAGCAGGGTGGATGAAGAATAACTAGTAGCAGTTGTGTATTTGCATTTCCAGAAGTCATTCGATAAGGTGCCAGATAAAAGGTTATTGCACAATGTAAGAGCTCACAGGGTTGGGGGTAATATATTAGCAGAGATGTAGGATTGGCGAACTAACAGAAAACAGAGAGTCGGGAAAATTGGGTCATTTTCAGGTTGTCAAACTGTAACTAGTGGGGTGCCACAGGGATCAGTGCTGGGGCCTCAACTATTTACAATCTATATTAATGACTTGGATGAAGGGACGGAGTGCACTGCAGCCAAATATGCTGCTGATACAAAGATAGGTGGGAAAGCAAGTTGTGAGGAGGACACAAAGAATCTGCAAAGGGTTATGGACAGGCTCAGTGAGTGGGCAAAAATTTGGAAGATGGAGTATAATGAGGGAAAATGTGAGGTTATGCACTTTGGTTGGAAGAATAAAAAAGCAAATTATTATTTAAATGGCGACTAAAAAATGCTGCGGTACAGAGGGATCTGGGGGTCCTTGTGCATGAAACACAAAAAGTTAGCATGCAGGTACAGCAAGTAATCAGGAAGGTAAATGCAATGTTGGCGTTTATTACAAGGGGAATGGAGTATAAAAGTAGAGAAGTCTTGCTGCAACTGTACAGGGTGTTCGTGAGACCACACCTGGAGTACTGCGTACAGTTTTGGTCTCCTTATTTAAGGAGGGCTATACTTGCATTGGAGGCAGTTCAGAGAAGGTTCAAGAGGTTGATTCCTGAGATGAAGGGGTTGTCTTAAGTCAGATTGAGCAGGTTGGGCCTGTACTCATTGCAGTTTTGAAGAATGAAAGGTGATCTTATTGAAACGTGTAAGATTCTGAGGGGGCTTGACAGGGTAGATGCAGAGAGGATGTTTGCCCTCGTGGGGGAATCTAGAACTAGGGTGCATAGTTTCAGAATAAGGGGTCGCCCATTTAAAACGGATTTGAGGAGGAATTTCTTCTCTGAGGGTCGTGAATCTTTGGAATTCTCTACCCCAGAGAGCTGTGGAGGCTGAGTCATTCAATATATTTAAAGGGGAGATAGACAGATTTTTGAATTATAAGTGAGTCAAGAGTTATGGGGAGCAGGCAGGAAAGTGGAGTTGAGGTCAAGATCAGATCAGCCATGATTTTAATGAATGTCAGAGCAGGCTCGAGGGATCCAATGGCCTCCTCCTGCTCCTATTTCTTATTGTTAATCTGTGAACCTTGATCTGGACGTTCCAAAATGTTACTGATTTTGAGGAATAGACAAAATATCTCAGCATTGATAAATGCATCATCTAACATCTCCAACTGAGCTAATGCTGTAACTATGTCAGTATTTGTGTCAGCTGTGACTCAGTGGGTAACACACTTGACTCTGGGTCACAAGGTTGTGGGTTGATGTCGCACTCCAGAGACATGAACACAAAACTCTCGGCTGATGCTCCAGTGCAGTGCTGAGGGACTGCTGTACTATCGGAGGTGCTGTCTTTTGGATAAGATGTTAAACCGAGGCCCCGTCTGCTCCCTCAGGTGGACGTAAAAGATCCCATTGCACTATTGCAAGCAGAACAGGGGAGTTATCCCCGATGTCCTGGCCAATATTTTCCCTTAACATCAGTAAAGCAGATTATCTGGTCATTATCACATTATAAATTGGTTGCTGCGTTTCCTACATTGCGATAGTGACTACACTTCAAAAATAACTTAATTGACTGTAAAGTACTTTTGGGCATCTGGTGGTGGTGAAAGGTGCGAAATAAATGCAAGTGTTTTTATTTTCTATGTGTCATTTATTACTCTCCCTTCTCCCATTGTTCCTCCTTTTGTCTGCTGTCACTTCCCCTCCTCCTCTTCCCCACCCAACTTTACAGTTCATTTCTTGTGTACATGGTCTCTCTCTCTCTCTCTCTCTCTCCTTTCCCTCACTCTATCGCTCCCTATAAGCTGTCCATCTGCCATATCTCCCAGTTGTGATCAAATGCTCTCCCTCACCCATCGCCATTTCTCCTTCCTTTATCAACAACAACAACTTTCATTTATATAGCGCCTTTAAGAACATCAGAGTTATGAGCAGGAATAGGCCATACGGCCCCTCGAGCCTGCTCCACCATTCAATAATATCATGACTGATCATCAACCTCAACTCCACTTTCCCGCCCGATCTCCATATCCCTCGATTCCCTGAAACGCCAAAAATGTATCTATCTCAGCCTTGAAATAACTCTGTAAAATGGCCCCTGGTGCTTCACAGGAGCATTATCAGATAGAATTTGACACCGAGGGTCAAAGAGGCACATTTTAAAGAGGGTTAAAAAGGAAAAGAGTGGCTCAAGTAAATATTGGTCCCCTGGAGGATGAGACTGGGGAATTAATAATGGAGAACAGGGAAATGGCAGAGACGTTGAACAAATGTTTTGTATCGGTCTTCACGGTAGAAAAACTAACAACATCCCAATAGTGGATAATCAAGGGGCGATAGGTAGGGAGGAACTTAATACAATCACTTTCAGTAATGAAGTGGAACTCGGTAAAATAATGGGACTAAAGGTGGACAAGTCCCCTGGACCTGATGCCTTACATCCCAGGGTCTTAGGAGAAATGGCTGCAGAGATAGTGGATGCATTGGTTGTAATCTACCAAAATTCCCTGGATTCTGGGGCGGTCCCAACAGATTGGAAAACCACAAATGTAACGCCCCTATTTAAAAAAGGAGGTAGACAAAAAGCAGGAAACTATAGACCAGTTACCCTAACATCTGTCGTTGGGAAAATGCTGGAGTCCATTATTAAAGAAGCAGTAATGGGACATTTGGAAAAGCATGATTCAATCAAGCAGAGTCAGCACGGTTTTATGAAAGGGAAATCATGTTTGACAAATTTGCTGGAGTTCTTTGAGGATGTAACGAGCAGGATGGATAAGGGGGAAACCAGTGGATGTGGTGTATTTGGATTTCCAGAAGGCATTCGCTAAGGTGCCACATAAGTGGTTACTGCACAAGATAAAAGTTCACTGGGTTGGGGGTAATATATTAGCATGGATAGAGGATTGGCTAACTGACAGAAAACACAGAGTCAGGGTAAATGGGTCTTTATCCAGTTGGCAAACAGTGACTAGTGGGGTGCCGCAGGGATCAGTGCTGGGTCCTCAACTATTTACAATCCATATTAATGATTTGGATGAAGGGACAGAGTGTAATGTAGCCAAGTTTGCTGATGATACAAAGATGGGTGGGAAAGCAAATTGTGAGGAGGACACAAAAAATCTGCAAAGGCTCAGTGAATGGGCAAAAATTTTGGCAGATGGAGTATAATGTGGGAAAATGAGATTATCCACTTTTGGCTGAAATAATAGAAAAGCAAATTATAATTTAAATGAAGAAAAATTGCAAAGTGCTGCAGTACAGAGAGACCTGGGGGTCCTTGTGCATGGAACGCAAAAAGTTAGTATGTTGGTACAGCAAGTAATCAGGAAGGCAAATGGAATGTTGGCCTTTATTGCAAGGGGGATAGAGTATAAAAGCAGAAGTCCTGCTACACCTGTACAGGGTATTGGTGAGGCCACACCTGGAGTACTGCGTACAGTTTTAGTCTCCTTATTTAAGGAGGGATATACTTGCATTGGAGGCTGTCAGAGAAGGTTTACTAGGTTGATTCCGGATATGAGGAGGTTGTCTTCAGAAGATAGGTTGAATAGGTTGGGCCTATACTCATTGGAGTTCAGAAGAATAAGAGGTGATCTTATTGAAACATACAAGATAATGAGGGGGCTTGATAAGGTGGATTCAGAGAGGATATTTGCATCCACTCATAGGGGAAACTAAAAGTAAAGGACATAGTCTTAGAATAAGGGACCGCCCATTTAGCACTGAGATGAGGAAAAGTTTATTCTCTCAGAGGGTTGTAAATCTGTGAAATTCTCTGCCCCAGAGAGCTGTGGAGGTTGGGTCATTGAATATATTTAAGGTGGAGATAGACAGATTTTTGAACAATAAGGGAGTAAACGGTTATGGGGAGCGGGCAAGGAAGTGGAGCTGAGTCCATGATCAGATCAGCCATAATCTTATGGAATAGCGGAGCAGGCTCGAGGGGCCAAATGGCCTACTCCTGCTCCTATTTCTTACGTTCTTAGGGTGTTAAAGGAAGAGGGAGGGAATTTTGGAGCTTAGGGCCTAGGCAGCTGAAGGCATGGCCAGCAATGGTGGTGTGATTAAAACCAGGAATGTGTAGGAGGCCAGAAATCCTGGAGGGTTGTAGGGCTGGAGGAGGTTACAGAGATAGGGAGGGGCGAGGCCACAGAGGGATTTGAAAACAAGGATGAGAATTTTAAAATTGAGCCTTCGTGCCCAGTCACCATTTTTCCTTCCTTTACAGACGCTCTGTGACCACTCTCCATTTCTCCTTCCTTTACAGACGCTCCCTGACCACTCTCCATTTCTCCTTCCTTTGCAGACGCTCCCTGACCACTCTCCATTTCTCCTTCCTTTACAGACGCTCCCTGACCACTCTCCATTTCTCCCTCCTTTACAGACGCTCACTGACCACGCTCCATTTCCCCTTCCTTTACAGACGCTCCCTGACCACTCTCCATTTCTCCTTCCTTTACAGACGCTCCCTGACCACTCTCCATTTCTCCTTCCTTTACAGACGCTCCCTGACCACTCTCCATTTCTGCTACATTTTTTATAATATTTAAAGATTTTAATAAATCTTTGAAGGTCGCAGGACAGGTTAACAAAGCTGTTCATAACGCGTAAAGGATCCTGGGCTTTATAAATCGAGGCACAGAGTACTAAAGCCGGGAAGTTATGCTAAAGATATATAAAACACTAGCTCGACCCCAGCTGGAGGGTTGGGTCCAATTCTGGGCACACTTCAGGAAGGACACAAAGGCTTTGGAGAGGGGACAGAAGAGATTTACTGGAATGGTGCCAGGGATGAGGAACTTCATTTATGTAGAGACTGGAGAAGCTGGGATTGTTCTCCGTGGGGCAGAGAAGGCTAAGACGAGAATCGATAGAGGTGTTAAAAATCATGAAGATGAGATAGAATAAATAGAGAAACTGTTTCTAACACTGATAACCAGAGGGCACAGATTTGAGGCGATTGGCAAAAACAGAGGTCACATGAGGAAAACCATTTTCACACAAGGAGTGGTTAGGATTTGGAGTGCACTGCCTGACGGAGCGGTGGAGACAGAGTCAATAGTAGCCTTCAAAAGTGAACTGGACAAAGACTTGAAGCAGAATGATATTGCAGCGATTTGGGGAAAGGGCGTGGGAAACGGGATAACCGGATTGCTGCCCGAAAGTATCGGCGCAGTCGATGGGCCGAATGGCCCCATTCTGTGCTGCAAAATTCTGTGATTCTCGAATTCTTTACAGACGCTCCCTGCTCAGTCACCATTGCTCCTTCGTTTACAGACGCTCCCTGGTCCATTACTATTTCTCGTTGATTTACAGACGCTCCGAGAGTTTGACGCAGACACAGCGCATGCACTGACCGCTCCTTCGGGCTGGAACGGACCCAGGACCCGGCAGGCAGGTGGAGAATGTTCCCCGGTTTATATCCCCCCCACCCCCGGTGTGGGGAGAATGTTCCCCGGTTTATATCACCACCTCCCCCCGGTGTGAGGAGAATGTTCCCCGGTTTATATCACCAACTCCCCCCGGTGTGGGGAGAATGTACCCCGGTTTATATCCCCCCCGGGTGTGGGGAGAATGTTCCCTGGTTTATATCACCCCCCCCCCTCCCGGTGTGGGGAGAATGTTCCCCGGTTTATATCCCCCCCCGGTGTGGGGAGAATGTTCCCCGGTTTATATCCCCCCCCCGGTGTGGGGAGAATGTTCCTCGGTTTATATCCCCCCCCCGGTGTGGGGAGAATGTTCCCCGGTTTATATCCCCCCGGTGTGGGGAGAATGTTCCCCGGTTTATATCCCCCCCCACCAGTGTGGGGAGAATGCTCCCCGGTTTATATCCCCCCCGCCCCGGTGTGGGGAGAATGTTCCCTGGTTTATATCTCCCCCGGTGTGGGGAGAATGTTCCCCGGTTTATATCCCCCCCGGTGTGGGGAGAATGTTCCCCGGTTTATATCTGGGCCCGGGGCCTGCACATGCTCAGCTCACACTGCCCGGGTGATTGACGGCAGCTCCCCACCAATAGGAAGAGCGGGGCGGGGCTGGAGGACCGAATGTGCGGTTGGTCCTCCAACCAATTGGAGTGTGTGAGGGGCGGGGCTTCCGGCAGGCTGTAACCAGTGGGGTGCAGCAAGGATCAGTGCTGGGGCCTCAGCTATTTACAATCTATATTAATGACCTAGATAAAGGGACCCAGTGTAATATTTGCTGACGATACAAAGCTCGGTGAGACAGTAAGCTGTGAGCAGAACACAAGAGTGCAAAGATATATAGATAGACGATGTGAATGGGCAGTAAGGTGGCAGATTGAGTATAATGTCGGGAAATGTGAGGTTATTCACTTTGGTAGGAAGAATAGAAAAACAGAATATCTTTTAAATGGTGAGAAACTTTAAATGTTGGTGTTGAGAGAGATTTGGGTGTCCTTGTGCAAGAAACACAGAAAGCGAGCATGCAGGTACAGCAAGCAGTAAGGGGTGGAGTATAAGAGTAAGGATCTATTGCTGCAATTGTACAGGGCCTTGGTGAGACCACACCTGGAGTACTGGGCAGTTTCAGTCTCCTTATCAAAGGAAAGATATACTTGCTTTGGAGATGGTTCAATGGAGGTTCACAAGATTGATTCCTGGGATGAGAGACCTGTCTTACGATGAGAGATTGTGTAGAATGGACCTCTACTCTCTGAAGTTTAGAAGAATGAGAGGGGATCTCATTGAAACATACGAGATTCTGAAGGGTATTGACAGGGTAGATGCTGAGAGCTCGATTCCCCCGGGCTGGAGTGACTAGAACTCGGGGGCTCAAGATAAGGGGGAGGCCATTTAAGACAGAGATGAGAAATTTCTTCACTCAGAGGGTTGTGAATCTTTGGAATTCTCTGCCCCAGAGCGCTGTGGATGCTCAGTCTATTCAAGGCTGAGATAGATAGATTTTTGGACTCTCGGGGAATCAAGGGATATGGAGATCAGGTGGGAAAGTGGAGTTGAGGGCGATGATCTTATTGAATGGCGGAGCAGGCTCGAGGGGCCGTATGACCTACTCCTGCTCTTATCTCTGATATTCTAATATTGACATGTAAGGGGCTCTAGATTTAATAGTCCCACCCTTTATCTTAAGGGAACATACTTGCTCTGAACCCTCGCTAACTCCTCCTTGAATGTCTCCCACTGCTCTGACACTAATTTACCTTCAAGTAGCTGTTTCCAGTCCACTTTGATTGAATCACATCTCCGCTTAGTAACATTAGCTTTACTCCAATTGAGAACTTTTATTCCTGGTCCATCTTTGTCCTTTTCCATAACTACCCTAAATCTAACTGAATTATGATCACCAGCACCAAAATACTCTCCCACTGATACCCCTTCCACCTGCCCAAGCTTCATTCATTAAACCTAAGTCCAGAACCACCCCCTCTCTTGTTGGGCTTGCTACGTAATGGCTAAAAACGTTCTCCTGAATGCATTTTAAGAATTCTGCTCCTTCTATATCTTTCATACTAATTCTATCCCAGTTAATATTTGGGTAGTTGAAATCCCCGACTATTACTGCCCTATTATTTTTGCACGTATCAGAAATGTGCCAACATATTTGCTCTTCTGTCTCCCTCTGACTGTTTGGGGGTCTATAGTACATCCCCAGCAGTGTGATCGCCCCTTTTTTTGTTCTTCACTTCTCCCATGTGGCCTCATTTGATGATCCTTCAAACATATCATCCCTCCCCACAGCTGGAATTGTTTCTTTAATCAATACTGCGGCGCGCTCTCCTTTTTTTATCCCCATTTCTATCTCGTCTTAAAACCCTGTAACCAGGAATGTTGAGCTGCCATTCCTGTAGTTCTTTTAGCCGTGTTTCACAAATAGTTACAATATCATACCCCCACATGTCTGTCTGTGCCATCGGCTTATCTGCCTCAATCCCTAGACTCCTTGCACTGGCATTGAAGGATTTCTAGATTGATTCCTGTGATGAGAGGACTGTCTTATGATGAGAGTTTGTGTAGAATGGGCCTATACTCTCTGGAGTTTAGAAAAATGAGACTGATCTCATTGAAACACACTGGCACTGGCATTTAGCGCTGCCAAACTCCCTTATTGTCTATTTTCTAGCCTTTGTTTCCTCTGCCTTCCAAACTCTATCCACACTGTCCCCTCTCTCTATCCACACTGTCCCCTCTCTCTGTCCACACTGTCCCCTCTCTCTGTACACACTGTCCTCTCTCTCTGTCCACACTGTCCCCTCTCTCTGTCCACACTGTCCCCTCTCTCTGTCCACACTGTCCCCTCTCTCTGTCCACACTGTCCCCTCTCTCGGTCCACACTGTCCCCTCTCTCGGTCCACACTGTCCCCTCTCTCGGTCCACACTGTCCCCTCTCTCGGTTCACACTGTCCCCTCTCTTGGTCCATACTGTCCCCTCTCTCGGTCCACACTGTCCCCTCTCTCGGTCCACACTGTCCCCTCTCTCGGTCCACACTGTCCCCTCTCTCTGTCCACACTGTCCCCTCTCTCTGTCCATACTGTCCCCTCTCTCTGTCCACACTGTCCCCTCTCTCTGTCCATACTGTCCCCTCTCTATATCCACACTGTCCCCTCTCTCTCTATCCACACTGTCCCCTCTCTCTGTCCACACTGTCCCCTCTCTCTATCCACACTGTCCCCTCTCTCTATCCACACTGTCCCCTCTCTCTATCCACACTGTCCCCTCTCTCTGTCCACACTGTCCCCTCTCTCTATCCTCACTGTCCCCTCTCTCTATCCATACTGTCCCCTCTCTCTGTCCACACTGTCCCCTCTCTCTGTCCACACTGTCCCCTCTCTCTGTCCACACTGTCCCCTCTCTCGATCCACACTGTCCCCTCTCTCGATCCACACTGTCCCCTCTCTCGATCCACACTGTCCCCTCTCTCGGTCCACACTGTCCCCTCTCTCTGTCCACACTGTCCCCTCTCTCTGTCCACACTGTCCCCTCTCTCTATCCACACTGTCCCCTCTCTCTATCCACACTGTCCCCTCTCTCTATCCACACTGTCCCCTCTCTCTATCCACACTGTCCCCTCTCTCTATCCACACTGTCCCCTCTCTCTATCCATACTGTCCCCTCTCTCTAGCCACACTGTCCCCTCTCTCTAGCCACACTGTCCCCTCTCTCGAGCCACAATGTCCCCTCTCTCGAGACACACTGTCCCCTCTCTCTATCCACACTGTCCCCTCTGATAGGGTATTCAAACAGGCTCATTGAGACAGGCTTTGAAAATTCACAGACCCCCAAGGCAAAGCTACTATGTGCTGCTCAGTATGTTGCATTAACTCATCAATCAACTTGCATTTTCAGACCTTGGATAGCGAGCCAATAAAACGTTAAAAGACTTTCAATTGAGCCAATAAGGTCAAAGAAGGCGAATTCTTTTCTGTAAATTGATCCAGGTATAAAGTACAGCCATTTTTGACCATGTGTCTCAGTAAGACAAAGAAACTGGCAATCAGCCAGCAGTTTGTTGCTCTCTGCCGAGATTAAAAAGTTAAAACTACCATCGGAGTTCGTATTTCATTGGAAATTAAGAGATCTATCAATTTTGGCGCTGCGAGCAGGGTCGCTGAGGAAAGAAACTGAATTTTGGACATCGGACCTACATTGAGGTGAGGACTCCTCTTTTTTAAAAAAAAGTCCTCGGTCAAAAGTCTAAATTCGCCTCTCCTTCTACGCGATTCCGAAAGCCTCCGGTTTGCGAACCCTCCGGTTGGTAGTCGGCTCAAGGTCCCATAGACATCTAAACTTCGGCGGTGTGTTAGTTAATTAATCACCGACCTATTGATCAGCTAGCAGGCCTACGTCTCGAGACCCCAGTAAAGGACTCAGTAAAGAAATGGCAGCAGGAGAAAAGGGCAAAGAATTGCCTACAACTGTTAAATGTGGGCAGGCACCACCTCAAGTTTCGCTCGATATAATTCTCGAACAGTTGAAAGAATACATAGTGCAACAATTCAACTTATCTAAAACCTGTATTAAGATCGAACAAAAGTACGGAACCTCCAAAGGACAATGGTCCTTGGATGAGATTAAAAGGGTCTGGGGAAAAACGATCCGTATGAAATATAAAGAGCGAACTAGATGGTCCTTAGCGGTTATGGGCTAGATTCGAAACCGGAATGAAATTATAATGTGTTCTCAACATGATCGAGAACTGACCAGTACAAAGGATCAATTGCAAGCAGTTTGTGCACAGCTGCGACAGAAAAAGCTTGAACTTGAAAAGCTGGAAGCGGAAGTTAAAGATCTTAAAGGTGAAATTAAAGAATGGAAAAAATCATTAGGTCAAGAGACAGTAATAGGAAAAGGAAAATGTATTGATCAATTCCCAGGGTACCCATGTTTGGACAAATTAAAAGCGCAAACTCGAAGACACGACCGAGGAATAGATATGGTTTCTGAATCCTCCGACAATACAGTGTCGGAGGGTGATGAAGAATTAGGGGTGCGCTTTGCCCCGTTTAAAAAAAGACGAGTTGTAGTCAAATCAGAAGAGACTGCGGATGAGGGCGGAACAAAAAAACAAAGAGAAGGGTGTACGAAGAATACTTAGTTCATGATCCGGCAGGCCCAGAGAAAATTGATAAATGGTCCAAGGAATTGCCCAATCCAAAGAAAGGGGGAGTAAAAACGTGGGACCAATTGGACCGCTTAAGAAATAGATATCAACTTCATCCCTGGGACGGAGTGCAAATTTTGACCATAATGGTGCCAAAAACACAGGGAAGAAAATTGCACGACAAGGTAGATGAAGCTTTGGGGCAGAATGAGCACGAATTAGACGCAGGATGGGAGGCGATTAAACACTGGCTGCAAGCCTTCAGTCCAGCAAAGACAGACGGGGGAAAAATTGCAGCTTGCCAACAGAAATGAACAGAGGAGGTCCTGAAGTATGATGAGCGGTTTAGATGCATGTGGCTAGAACATTCGGGTATGAATAATACGGATGAGGAAATGGATGAACATGTGTTTGGATCCCTGAAAGCAGCTTTCGTGGCAGGTCTAACGCCAGAACTGTCCAAAATGCTTAAGGTCGTGTTACCGGACTGGGAAGGTCGAGGAACTACCTTTGCAGCATTGGTGGATCGATGTAACCAATTAGATAGGGATATGGGAGCTCAAGTCCGAGCTGTACAGGCTATGGGATGGAAATCCCAGGATTCCGATAAACAGTCATTTAGAAAAGTACCCGGAAAATGTCGTTATTGTGGGAAAGAAGGTCACTGGGCCAAGACGTGCAGGGCAAAACAGCAAGGTCGTGGCTGGGGAAGAGGACGCAGCCAGGGATACAATTCAGCCAACAAGCCAGGCTTGTCACAAGGTAACGACCTCATAGAAGCATTTAAGCGACTGACAATACAACAACAGAAGGAGTTACTTGGGATAGCAAAAAACAATTAGAGCCCACCCTGGCCCCCCTCCTCGCACGAATACAACAGAGAGGAGATGGGCTATATATAACTGAGGGTGGGCGATAAGGATGTGGACTGTCTTTTAGACACAGGGGTGGAATTAACATGCTTACCCCAACAATATGTAGACGATATCCTGCTAGATTCAAACACAGAAGAACAGCATGAACAAGATTTACGAGCTTTGCTGGATCACCTTCGGCTGAAAGGACATAAAGCCAGCATCGACAAAGCACAAATCACCAAGAAGGAACACCATGGCCCCAGGCACTACCAATAGTGCTATGCAGCATTAGGGCAACCCCGAAAAGAACTACAGGTCTAAGCCCATTTGAAATTATAACAGGAAGACCCATGTCGCTGCCAGGAACTATCGATTTACGGAAAGCTGATGTTCACTTAATGAGTGACACTTTCTTATCATACTGTCAGAACTTAACCAATGCTATTAGTTATTTTTCCCGACAGGTATCGGCAGCTTGGGGTAATCCACCCGAAGGAGGACATGACATCATCCCGGGAGTCTGGGTGTATGTGAAAAAATTGCATAAAGAACCTTTGGGTGCCAAGTGGGAGGGACCTTATCAAGTGTTATTGACCACCCAGGCAGCTGTTAAAGTCCAAGGAAAGAAAGCCTGGATCCTCGCTTCACACGTTAAACGAGCACCTGTAACTGAAGCTGAAATCTAATAAGGACAATTACTTTTTGCAAAAATGTATAAATTTACTGTATTATTGATTGTAGGTATTATAGGCATAGGCCTACTTCTTACTTGCCGGCCCTCTGCACCAAAGGGAAATAGTAGGATAAGAAGGGAATTACATGTAAATACCTTTTTATATATGTCATACATTTATGCCAAACAAGATAACATTTCGAGTTGTTGGGTGTGTACGCATATTCCTATTCACTCAAAGGGAGGGATTCCCTTGAGGCCAGTTCCCTTGAATATCTCGGAAATGGCTGAGTGGATAATAAAACAGGCAATGCGTTTCAGGATACGGAAAACTGGGCACGTAAATGGAAGTCAGCAGGTTACAATTTTACTACCTTTGAAGGGGGATACCAACCGTGGTACAATAATTCCAAACGGCCCCCATTTTTTGTTATCACTAATACAACGGGAATAGGAAGACCGGGGGAATTGGTCTGTCTGATTAGAAACATCAAAGGAGGCCAAAATATGGGTATAGTCACTGCTCCCGGAATTATAATATAATCAAGCCACGGAACCGTCCAAACTGGGCCGATGTGGGAATTTTTAACTTAACGGGGATTCTGAATAAAACAGATGGAAAAGCCTGGACAGGCCCCGGAGTGTTGCTGATAAAGAAACAGCTAACATTCATTGCATATAATGGCACCTATTGGATGTGTGGCCACAAGGCCTACCCTTGGCTGCCCCAGAATTGGATGGGATCCTGCTATTTAGCCGACATTGTGCCTTATATGTATCATATAAAGTCACTGTCGGAACATTTACACCGTCCAATGAGAGCTATCACAGAAACAGAGAGGTTCTTTGCCATCCTGATCCCTGGGTATGGGACCGCAAAACTGGCAAGGGAATCCATTAACATGACATCCGTTGTGGAACGGGTAGCCAATGATTACTCAGAGGCCCTAGTTAAAATCAATGCAGAAATGGTAGCAATCCGCACAGTAGCCCTACAGAATAGACTGGCCCTTGACTATATCCTGGCTGAAAAGGGAGGTACTTGCACCCTACTCGGAACTGAGTGTTGCACATATATCCCAGATAGCTCCGAAGAAATTACCCACTTAGCGGAACATATCCAAAAGGAGGTAGAAAAACTTAAGCAACCCCCATCATTCACTTTGTGGAATGGAGCCACTGAATGGCTAGGTTCAATAGGAAATTCATTGGTGGAAGGTTTAATTCTATTTGTTGTAATTGTTTTACTTTTATATTGTTTATGTTGATTAAATGTTGTTGCGACCAGGCGGCTGTAGCTGCCGTCCCGCAGGTGAGGCACCTTGCAGGTCCCAGCAGACCGCCTGTACGTGGCACAGGGCTATGTTATGCTTAAGGAAAGGTGGTTTACTGGTTGAATTAAGATATTGATTTGGATTAAATTGGAATAAGGTTCATTAATCTATTAAAACCAGACTTCCATTGTGGCCACGATGGAACTCGGGTTGGTGTAAATTTGTGTGGAAGCTACTAGTCTGGACTAGTGGCGAAACACATCAACAAATTTTGGAAGGAAACTCTATTAACATGTATGAAATTATTTTGTAGAATGTTTAACCAGTGATACCTGAAGTTTTATGATTCAGTTTATGAAAGAATCAAAGGGGGGATTGATAGACTATTCAAACAGGCTCATTTAGACAGGCTTTGAAAATTCACAGACCCCCAAGTCAAAGCTACGACGTGCTGCTCAGCATGTTGCATTAACTCATCAATCAACTTGACATTTTCAGGCCTTGGGTAGCGAGCCAATAAAACGTTAAAAGACTTTCAATTGAGCCAATAAGGTCAAAGAAAGCGAGTTCTTTTCTGTAAATTGATCCAGGTATAAAGTACAGCCATTTTTGACCATGTGTCTCAGTAAGACAAAGAAACTGGCAATCAGCCAGCAGTTGTTGCTCTCTGCCGAGATTAAAAAAGTTAAAACTACCATCGGAGTTCGTATTTCATTGGAAATTAAGAGATCTAACACCTCTCTCTATCCATACTGTCCCCCCTCTCTATCCATACTTTCCCATCTCTCTCTATCCATCCATACCGTCCCCTCTCTCTATCCAGTGAGGATATTGTCCGGTCCTGTTGAGGTGCAACCTGTCCGGCTTGTACTGGTCCCCCCTCCCCCAGAAACGCTCCCAATGCCTCAGGAATGTAAAGCCCCCCATCCTGCACCAAACTCCAGCCATGCATTCATCTGCTCTATCCTCTTATTTCTGTACTCACCAGCACGTGGCACCGGGGGTAATCTGGACATTACTACCTTTGAGGTCCTGTTTTTTAATCTCTTTCCTACCTCCCTAAAATCTGCCTGCAGGATCTCATCCCTCTTTCTACCGATGTCATTGGTCCCGATATGGACAACAACCTCTGGATGTTCATCCTCCCCCCTCAACAATGTCCTGCAGCCACTCAGTGACATCCTTGACCCTGGCACCAGGGAAGCAACATACCATCCTGGAATCATGTCTGTGGCTGCAGAAGCGCTTGTTTGTTCCCCTTACTATCAAATCCACTCCCACTTATGCTCTTCCACTCTTCTTCCTCCCCGCCCTATGCAGCTGAGCCACCCACGGTGTCGTGGACATGGCTCTGGCTGCACTCCCCAGAGAAACCAGCAGTATCCAGAACTGAAAACCGGTGAGCAAGCGAGATGCACTCAGGGGACGCCTGTTCTACTCTTGCCCCATAACGCTGAAAATGTTATCAACTCAGGTTTATCACTTTCTAAAGTTACAAATGAATCTGCTTCCACCACCCGAACAGGCAGTGCGTTCCAGGCCATAACATCTCGCTGCTTCATTAGTCCCCTCATGTAGCATCTGGTTCATTTGCCAATCACATTATATCTGTGCCTCTGGTCACTGAACTTTCTGACACTGAAAATTGTTTCTCCTTATTAAGAGGATTGGAGGGCTGGAGGAGGTTACAGAGATAGGGAGGGGTGAGGCCTTGGAGGGATTTGAACAAGAGGATGAGAATTTTAAAGCCTGAAGCCACCAGCCGTCTCCCCCAGTGCAGAATGTGACTCACTGCTAACAGAAAGGATTTTTGTATACTTACAAAAGATGCATAATGAAGGGAAGTCAATCTCTGTATCTTTAACTAACAGCGACATAAGGGAAATGAATGACCTTTAAACACCTGGTTCACTTGGCACCGAAATGTCTGAAACTCATAATAGGAACTACAGGGAAACAAAATATTGACAAATGTTAAACTGTTTTGCTGACAAAAGAAATCTCGATTTAACTTTAAAAGATAAAATTGTTTAACAGGGGTTCACACAGACTCACCTGATAGGCCGACTCAGGATCCACCCCTCAAGCACCGCGATTGGTTGCAGAACACGCTGCTCCCTGGGCCCTCCGGCCTCTGACCTCTCTTCCTGCTGGTTCCCAGGGCAATCAATCACCACTCGCCAACATTACACTGCCACATTAAGTTGAGAGGCTCAGAGGAAGAAATAAAATGGGGCCGTGAATCTGCATTAAGAAATAAAATTAGAAATAAATGATTAAATTTATAAGCAAAACTATTAAAAGTCAAATCAAATGAATTGTTGCATTTAATATATCCTTCTGGGCCAAGTGGGAAACAAGTGATGTGTGGGCAGTGCAGTGTCTGTGCCCGGTTACACAGCGTGTCCCTGGCTCCCCACTCCAAGTGCACATGTTTCAGCTCACATCCAACTGACTGGATAAACCTCGCCCGTCTAAACCCCATCACACAAATAGCAGCATTTGATGTTTAGTTCTTTTCAACCTTTATAAACACTGGTTAGGCCTCAGCTGACACATTGTGCTCAATTCTGGGAACCACACTTTCAGAAGGGTATCTGCACCTTAGAAAGGGACCAGATGAGATTTACTAGAATGGTACGAAGTAGGAGGGACTTCAGTTATGTGGAGATACTGTAGAAGCTGCGGTAATTCTCCTTGGAACAGAAGAGGTGAAGAGGAGATTTTATAGAGTGTTCAAAATCATGAACGGTTTTAATAGACTAAATAAGGAGAAACACTTTCCAGTGGCAGAAGGGTCGGTAACCAGAGGACACAGAGTTCAGGTGATTGGTAAAAGAAGCAGAGGCGACATGAGGAACCATTGTATAAGCAGCGAGTTATTGCAATCTGGAATGCACTGCCTGATAGGGCGGTGGAAGCAGATTCAATAGTGGCTTTCAAAAGTGAATTAGATATATACTATAAGGGACAATATTTGCAGAGCTATGGGGAAAAAGCAGGGGAGTGGAACTAACTGGATAACTCCACCATAGAGCCAGCACAGGCATGATGGGCCGAATGGCCTCCTGAACTTTCATTCTATGAAAATGGCGGATGATCTTATCTAGAATGTTGTGACCACATATCCCCAGAAAACCAAGACCGCCTATTTCCACCTGTGTAATACCGGCCATCTCCACCCCTGCCTCAGCTCACCCTCTGCTGAAACCCACGTCCATTCCTCGGTTACCTCTAGACTTGACTATTCCAAAACACTCCTGGCTGGCTTCCCACATTCTACCCCACGTAATCTTCACCTCATCTAAAACTCGGCTGCCCGTGTCCTAACTCTTTTCAAGTCTCGCTGACCTACATTGGCTCCCGGTTAAGCAACGCTTCGATTTCAAAAATCTCATCCTTGTTTACAACTCCCTCCATGGTCTCGCCCCTCTGTAATCTCCTCCAGCCCCAGAACCCGCAGAGATGTCTGTGCTCCTCTAATTCTGCCCTCCTAAGCATCCCTGATTATAATCGCTCAACCATTAGTGACCTTGTCTTCTGTTGCCAAGGCCACAAGCTCTGGAACACCCTCCCGAAACCTCTGTGCCTCCTCCCTGAAGGTGCTGACTCCAGCTGGTTTCAGTGCTACACTCCCTGGTTCCCCTCCCCTGAAGGTACTGACTCTGGCTGGGTTCAGTTCTACACTCACTGGTTCCCCTCCCCTGAAAGCACTGACTGTGGCTGGGTTCAGTTCTACACTCACTGGTTCCCCTCCCCTGAAGGTACTGATGCTGGCTGGGTTCAGTTCTACACTCACTGGTTCCCCTCCCCTGAAGGTACTGACTCTGGCTGGGTTCAGTTCTACACTCACTGGTTCCCCTCCCCTGAAGGTACTGACTCTGGCTTTGTTCAGTTCGACACTCACTGGTTCCCCTCCCCTGAAAGCACTGACTCTGGCTGGGTTCAGTTCTACACTCACTGGTTCCCCTCTTCTGAAAGCACTGACTCTGGCTGGGTTCATTTCGACACTCACTGGTTCCCCTCTCTCTCCTGAAAAATTGACTCTGTCTGGTTTCAGTTCTGCACTCACTGGTTAACATACGATATCGGAGCAGCAGTAGGCCATGCGGCCCCTCGAACTGCTCCGCCATTTAATACGATCGTGGCTGATCCAATCATGGACTCAAATCCCATTCCCTGCCCGCTCCCCATAACCCCTTATCGTTTGAGAAAGTGTCTATTTCTGTCTTAAATTTATACAATGTCCCAGCTTCCACAGCTCTCTGAGGCAGTGAATTCCACACATCCACAACCCTCAGAAGAAATTTCTGCTCATCTCAGTTTTAAATGGGGGCTCCTTATTCTAAGATTATGCCCTCTAGTTCTACTCTCCCCCATCAGTGATACATCCTCTCTGCATCCACCTTGTAACGCCCCCTCATAATCTTATATATTTCGATAAGATCACTTTTCTATCTTCTGAATTCCAATGAGTAGAGACCCAACATATTCAACCCGCTCATCTCCAGAATAAACTTTGTGAACCTTTTCTGAACTGCTTCCAAAGCAAGTATATCCTTTCGTAAATACAGAAACCAAAACTGTACGCAGTATTCCAAGTGTGGCCTCACCAATACCCTGTACAACTGTAGCAAGACTTCCCAGCTTTTATACTCCATCCCCTTTGTAATAAAGGCCAAGTTTCCATTGGCCTTCCTGATCACTTGCTGTACCTGCATACTGATCTTTTGTGTTTCATGCAGAAGTCCCCCCAGGTCCCGCTGTACAGTAGCACTTGGCAATCTTTCTTCATTTAAATAATAATTTCTTCTGTGATTTTTTTTCTGCCAAAGTGCATGACCTCATACTTTCCAACATTATACTCCATCTGCCAAATTTTTGCCAAATCACTTAGCCTGTCAATGTCGTTTTGCAGATTTTGTGTGTCCTCCTCACACATTGCATTTCCTCCCATCTTTGTATCATCAGCAAACTTGGCTACACTACACTCGGTCCCTTCTTCCAAGTCGCTAATATAGATTGTAAATAGTTGGGGTCCCAGCACTGAACCCTGCGGGAACCCACTAGTTACTGATTGCCAAATTGAGAATGAACCATTTATCCCGACTCAATATTTCCTTATAAGTCAACCCTCTCATCTCCGGAATCACCCTCATGAACCTTCTCTCAACTGTCTCTCGTTTCCTCCCCTGAAGATGCTGAATCTGTCTGGTATCAGTTCTGCACTCACAGGTTCCCCTCTGTCCCCGCCCCTGAAGGTGCTGTCGCGGGCTGGAATCAGTTCTACACTCACTGGTTCCCCTCCATCTCCTCCAATGATGGTACTGACTCTGGCTGGGTTCAGTTCTACACTCACTGGTTCCCCTCCCCTGAAGGTACTGACTCTGCCTGGGATCAATTCTGCACTCACTGGTTCCCCTCCCTCTCCTCACCTGATGGTGCTGACTCTGGCTGGGTTCAGTTCTACACACACTGGTTCCCCTCCATCTCCTCCCCTGATGGTGCTGACTCTGCCTGGGTTCAGTTGTATACTCACTGGTTCCCCTCCCTCTCCTCACCTGATGGTGCTGACTCTGGCTGGGTTCAGTTCTACACTCACTGGTTCCCCTCCCCTGAAGGTGCTGACTCTGGCTGGGTTCAGTTCTGCACTCACTGGTTCCCCTCCCCTGAAGGTGCTGACTCTGGCTGGGTTCAGTTCTACACTCACTGGTTCCCCTCCATCTCCTCCCCTGATGGTGCTGACTCTGCCTGGGATCAGTTGTCTACTCAATGGTTCCCCTCCCTCCCATCTGCCCCGTCCCTTAAGGCGCTAACTCTGGCTGTGTTCAATTCCACGCTCACTGTTTACCCTCCCTCCCCTCTCCAGCACGCAGAGTTCAGGGAGTGAGGAGAGAGATTAAAAAGCAGGACCTCAAAGGTAGTAATCTCCGGATTCCTCCCAATGTCACGAGCTAGTGAGTACAGAAACAGGAGGACAGAGCAGATGAATGCCTGGCTGGAGAGATGGTGCAGGCGGGAGGGCGTTAGTTTCCTGAGGCAGTGTGACCGCTTCTGGGGGAGGTGGGACATGGACAATCCGGACGGGTTGCACCTTAACAGAGCCGGGACCAATATCCTCGTGGCGGGGGAGTTGCTAGTGCTGTTGTGGAGAGTTTAAAACTAGCTTGGCAGGGGGATGGGAACCTGAAAATAGAGTCAGTAGGGAGGGGAGTAAAGCTGGAATTAGGAAGCAAAAATAAAGAAAGTGAGTTTGGAGGAGAGAGGAAACAAGCAGGAAACAAGTGTAAAAAAACACGGCACTTTGTCTAAATGCACGTAGCATGTGTAACAAAATAGATGAGTTGACGGCACAAAGATACAAATGGGTATGATCTGATAGGCATTACAGAGACGTGGTTGCAAGGTGAGCAATTGGGGAATTAAATATTCAGCGGTACTGGACAATCCGGAAGGACAGACAGAAAGGAAAAGGAGGTGGAGTAGCTCTATTGATAAAGGATGGAATCACTGCAATAGTAAGAAACGATATTGGCTCAAATGATCAGGATGTTGAAACGGTTTGGGTGGAGATAATGAACAATAAGCGGAAAAAGTCACAGGTGGGTGCAGTCGATAGGCCCCCTCACAAGAGCTACTCTGTTGGTCAGCGCATAAACCAGGAAATAGTGGGGGCTTGTAAAAAGGGAACAGCAATAATAATGGATGATTTTAACCTCCATATTGATTGGACAAACCAAATTGGTCAGGGTAGCCTTGAGGAGGAGTTCATAGATTGCATAAGGGACGGGTTCCTTCAGCAGTATGTAATGGAACCAACCAGGGGGCAGGCTATCTTAGATCTGGTCCTATGTAATGAGACAGGATTAATAAACAATCTCCTAGTAAAGGATCCCTTGGAATGAGTGATCATAGCATGATCTGAATTTGAAATTCAGATGGTGGGTGAGAAAGTTGGATCTCTAACCAGCGTACTAATCTTAAATAAAGGAGACTATGTAGGTATGAGGGCAGAGTTGGGTAAAGTGGACTGGGAAAATAGATTAAAGTGCAGGACGGTTGATGAACAGTGGTGTACATTTAAGGAGATATTGCACAACTCTCAAGAAAAATATATTCCAGTGAGGAGGAAAGGGTGTAAAAGAAAAGATAGCCAGCCGTGGCTAACTAAAGAAATAAAGGACGGTATCCAATTAAAAACAAGGGCATACAAAGTGGCCAAAACTAATGGGAGGACAGAAGACTGGGAAGCTTTTAAAAGCCAGCAAAGAATGACTAAAAAAAATGATTAAGAAAGGGAAGATAGACTATGAAAGTAAACTAGCACTAAATATAAAAACAGATAGCAAGAGTTTCTACAGGTATATAAAAAGGAACAGAGTGGCTAAAGTAAATGTTGGTCCCTTAGAGGACGAGACCAGGGAATTAGTAATGAGGAACATGGAGATGGCAGAAACTCTGAACAAATATTTTCTCTCAGTCTTTACGGCCGAGGACACTAACAATATCCCAACAGTGGACAGTCAAGGGGCTACAGGGGGGAGGAACTTAACACAATCACTAAGAAGGTGGTACTCAGTAAGATAATGGGACTAAAAGTGGATAAATCCCCTGGAGCTGATGGCTTGCAGCCTAGGGTCTTAAGAGTAGTCGCAGCAGGGACAGTGGATGCATTGGTTGTAATTTACCAAAATTCCCTGGATTCTGGGGAGGTCCCAGCGATTGGAAAACTGCAAATGTAACGTCCTTATTTAACAAAGGAGGCAGAAAAAAAGCAGGAAACTCTGGACCAGTTAGCCTCACTTCTGTGGTTGGGAAAATGTTGGGAGTCCATTATTAAAGAAGCAGTAGCAGGATATTTGGAAAAGCAAAATTCGGTCAGGCAGAGTCAGCATGGATTTATGAAGGGGAAGGCATGTCTGACAAATTTGCTGGAATTCTTTGAGGATGTAACAAACAGGGTGGATAAAGGGGAACCAGTGAGTGTGGTGTATTTGGACTTCCAGAAGGCATTTGACAAGGTGCCACGTAAAAGGTTACTGCACAAGATAAAAGTTCACAGGGTTGGGGGTAATATATCAGCAAGGATAGAGGATTGACTAACTAACAGAAAACAGAGAGTCGGATAAATGGTGCATTCTCTGGTTGGCAACCAGTAACTAGTGGGGTGCTGCAGGGATCAGTGCTGGGATCCCAACTATTTACATTCTATATTAAAGAACTTGGAAGAAGGGACTGAATGTAGTGTTGACGAGTTTGCTGACGATACAAAGGATGGGAGGAAAAGCAATATGTGAGGACACATAAAATCTGCAAAAGGACATTGACAGGCTAAGTGAATGGGAAAAAAATTGGCAGATGGATTATAATATTAGAAAGTGTGAGGTCATGCACTTTGACAGAAAAAAAATTAAAGAGCAAGTTATTATTTAAATGGAGAAAGATTGCAAAGTGCTGCAGTACAGCGGGACCTGGGGGTACTTGTGCATGAAACACAAAAGGACAGTATACAGGTACAGCAAGTGATCAGGAAGGCGAACGGAATCTTGGCCTTCCTGATCCATGTTTATGAAAGGATATACTTGCTTTGGAGGCAGTTCAGAGAAGGTTTCGGGGATGAGGGGGATGACTTATGAGGAAAGGTTGAGTAGTTTGGGCCTCTTCCCATTGGAATTCAGAAGAATGAGAGGTGATCTTTTCGAAACGTATAAGATTATGAAGGGGCGGGACAAGGTGGATGCAGAGAGGATGTTTCCACTGATGGGGGAGACTCGAACTAGAGGGCATGATCTTAGAATAAGGGGCCACCCATTTAAAACTGAGATGAGGAGGAATGTCTTCTCTCAAAGGGTTGTAAATCTGTGGAATTTGCTGCCTCAGAGAGCTGTGGAAGTAGGGTCATAGAAACATAGAAAATAGTTGCAGTAGTGGGCCATTCAGTGTTTTTGTGACTGGAAGGCTGTTTCCAGTGGGGTTCTGCAGGGCTCAGTGCTGGGTCCCTTGTTTTTTGTTGTATATATCAATGACTTGGGCGTCAATGTTGGGTGTATGATTAAGAAGCTTGAAGGTGACACTAAAATAGGCTGTGTGGTTGAGAATTAAGAAGAAAACTGCGGACTGTAGGAAGTTATAAATGTACTGGTCCGGTGGGCAGTAAAGTGGTAAATGGAATTTAATCCGGATAAGTGTGAGGTAATACGTTTGGGGAGGTCTCACAAGGCAAGGGAATATACATTAAATGCTACAACACTGAAAATTGTAGAGGAACAAAGGGACCTTGGAGTGTAGGTCCACAGATCCCTGAAGGTGGCAGGCCAGGTAGATAAAGTGGTTAAGAAGGCATACGGAATACTTACCTTTATTAGTCGAGGCATGGAATACAAGAGCTCGGAGGTTATGCTTGAACTGGTTAGGCCGCAGTTCGAATACTGTGTGCAGTTCTGGTCATCACATTACAGGAAAGATGTGATTGTACTGGAAAGGGTACAGAGGAGATTTACAATAATGTTGCCAGTACTGGAGAATTTTGGCTATGAAGAAAGATTGGAGATGCAGAGTCCATTTTCTTTGGATCAGAGGACACTGAGGGGAGACCTGATGAAAGTGTATTAAATTATGAGGGGCCTGGATAGAGTGGATACGAAGGACCTATTTCCCTTGGCAGAGGGATCAACAACAAGGGGGCACAGATTTAAAATAATTGGTTTAGAGGAGATACAAAGGGAATTTTCTTCACCTAGAGGTTTGTGGGGGTCTGGAACTCACTGCCTGAAAGGGTGGTAGAGGCAGAAACACTCAGCACATTTGAAAAATACTTGGATGTGCACTTCAAGTGTCATCACCGACAGGGCTACGGACCGAGAGCTGGAGAGTGGGATTAGGCTGGATAGCTGTTTGTCGGCCGGCACGGACACAGTGGGCTGAAATGGTCTCCTGCCATGCTGTAAATTTCGATGATTTATGATTAATGACCTAGATGAAGGGACCGAGTGTAATGTATCCAAATTTGTTTAGGATACAAAACTAGGTGGGACAGTAAGCTGTGAGAACACAAGTGTCTGCAAGATATACATAGATAGACTATGTGAGTGGGCAGAAAGGTGGCAGATGGAGTATAATGTAGGGAAATGTGAGGTTATTCACTTTGGTAGGAACAACAGAAGAACAGAGTATCTTTTAAATTATGAGAAACTTTTAAACATTGGTGTTTAGAGAGATTTGTGGTGTCCTTGTGCAAAACACACAGAAAGTGAGCATGCAGGTATGCAAGCAATAAGGAAGGGAAATGGTTTGTCCTTTATTGCAAGGGTTTGGAGTATAAGAGTAAGGAGGTCTTGCTACAATTGTACAGGGCCTTGGTGAGACCACACCTGGAGTACTGGGCACAGTTTTGTTTTCTTATCTAAGGACGGAAACACTTGCCTTGGAGACGGTGCAACAAAGGTTCACAAGATTCCTGGGATGAGAGGGCTGTCTGATGATGAGATAGTGTGTAGAATGGGCCGATACACTCTCGAGTTTAGAATAATGAGAGGTGATCTCATTGAAACATACAAGGTTCTGAAAGGGATTGACAGGTTAGATGCTGAGAGGTTGATTCCCCTGGCTGGACTGTCAAGAACTAGGGGCACAGTCTCAGGATAAGGGGTAGGCCATTTAAGACAGAGATGAGGAGGAATGTCTTCACTCAGAGGATTGTGAATCTTTAGCATTCTCTCCCCCAGAGGGCTGTGGATGCTCAGTCTATTCAAGGTTGAGATAGATAGATTTTTGTATATTAAGGGAATCAAGGGATATGGAGATCAGGCGGGAAAGTGGCGTTGAGGGCGATGATCAGCCATGATCTCATTGAATGCCTCCCACTGCTCTGAGACTGATTTAACTTCAACATAAGAACATAAGATTTCAGAGAAGGAGTAAGCCATTCGGCCCCTCGAGCCTGCTCTACCATTCAATGAGATCATGGCTGATCTTCGACCTGAACTCCACTTTCCTGCACTATTTCATATCCCTTGATTCCCTTAATTTACAAAAATCTATCGATCTCTGTCTTAAATATGCTCAAAGACAGAGCCTCCACAGCCCTCTGGGGTAGAGAATTACAAAGATTAATGAGTGAATACGTTTCTGCTCATCTCAGTCCTAAATGGCCAACCCCTTATTTTGAGACTGTGACCCCTGGTTCTGGACTCCTCAGCCAGAGGAAACATCCTCCCTGCATCTATCCTGTCATGCCTTGTAAGAATTTTGTCTGTTTCAATGAGATCATCTCTCATTCTTCTAAACTCTAGAAAATACATTCCAAGTCTACTCAATCTCTCCTCATAGGACAATCCTCCCATCCCAGGAATTCAGTTTGGTGAACTTTCGTTGCCACCCTCAATGGCAAGTACATCCTTCCTTAGGTAAGCAGTCCAAAACTGTACACAGTACTCAAGCTGCAGTCTCACCAGGAACCTATATAATTGCAGTAAGACGTCTTTACTCCTGTACTCAAATCCTCTTCTAATAAAGGCCAACATACCATTTGCTTTCTTCGTTGCTTGCTGTACCTACATATTAACTTTGTGATTCGTGTACAAGGACACCAAGGTCCCTCTGAACACCAACGTTTCCCAATCTCTCACCATTTCAAATAGCTGTTTCCAGTCCACTTTGGCTAAATCACATCTCAGCTTAGTAAAATTGGCTTTTCCCCAATTGAGAACTTTTATTCCTGGTCTGTCTTTGTCCTTTTCCATAACTACCCTAAATCAAACTGAATTATCATCACTAGCACCAAAATGCTGTCCCATCGATACCCCTTCCACTCACCCAGCTTCAGTCCCTAATACTAAGTCCAGAACTTCCCCCTCTCTTGTTGGGCTTGCTACGTACTGGCTAAAAAGTTCTGATGGTTGCTGACCCCTCTGTGAAGGGAAAAAAGTCCTTCCTCTCCACTCTATCTAGGCTCCTCATAATTTTATCCACCTCATTAAGATCTCCCCTCAGCCTCCTTTGTTCCAAAGAGGGTTGGTGGGCTGGAGGAGGTTACAGAGATAGGGAAGGGTGAGACCCTGGAGAGATTTGAACAAGAGAATGCGTATTTTAAAGGCTGATACCACCAGCCATCTCGCCCAGCACAGAATGTAACTCACTACCAACAGGAAGGATGTTACTTCAAATACTACGAATGCATAATGCGGGGAAATCAATCTCTGTCCCTTTAACTAATGAATGACATTTAAACTCCTGATTAACTTGGCACTGAAGTGTCTGAAACTCATAATAGGAGCTCCAGGAAAACAAAAAACTGAGCAATGTTACATTGTTTTGTTAACAAAAGAAATCTGGATTTAACTTTTAAAAGATAAATTGTTGAACAGGGATTCACACAGACTCACCCGACAGGCCGACTCAGGAACCACCCCTCAAGCACCGCGATTGGTTGCAGAACTCGCTGCTCCCTGGGAACTCCGGCCTCTGACCTCTCTTCCTGTTGGTTCCCAGGGCAATCAATCACTACTCGCCAACATTACACTGCCAGATTAAGTTGAGGGGCTTGGAGGAAGAAATAAAACAAGACCGTGAACCTGAGTGAAGAAATAAAATTAGAGAAGCATGATGAAATAAACAAGGATAGACAATATAAACTGAAGGGTACAATCCGAAAGGGGGTGCATGAACAGTGAGACCTGCGGGTATATGTGGACAAATCACTGAAGGTGACAGGACAGGTTGGGAAAGCAGTTAAAAAAGCTTACAGGTTGCTGGGAATCACAGAGTAGAAAAGCAAGGAGGTTATGATGAACCTTTGTAAAACACTGGTTTGGCTTCAACTGGAGCATTGTGTCCAATTCTGGGCACCGCACATTAGGATGTGAAGGCCTGAGAGAGGGTGCAGAAAAGATTGACCAGAATGATTCACGAGATGAGGGACTTCAGTTCCGTGGATTGACTGGAGAAGCTGGGGTTGTTCTCCTTAGAGCAGAGAAGGTTGAGAGGAGAATTGATAGAAGTGTTCAAAATCATGAGGGGTGTGGACAGAGTAGATAGAGATATACTGTTCCCACTGGCAGAAGGGTAGAGAATCAGAGGAGATGGATTTAAGGTGAATGGCAAAAGAACCAAAGGTGACATCAGAACATCTATTTTATGCAGCGAGTGGTTAGGATCCGGAAAGCACGGCCTGAAAGGGTGGTGGAGGAAGACTCAATCACAGCTTTCAAAAAAAAAAGTTGGATAAGTATCTGAAAGAAAACATTTGCAGGGCTGGGGGAAGGGCAGGCAGTGGGACTAGCTGGGAGCAGGCAAGGGTTCGATGGGCCGAACGGCCTTCCGTGCTGTAACTATTCTCTGATTGTGTGAGCAGAACCACTCTGTTCCCTGACTCAATCTAAAGCCTTCCTGATTGTGAGCACCTGTTAAACCTGCCCTGCACCTTCACTGCTCCACCGAAAAAAGCCAGCGACACAGTAGTCGTGGCCGAGTGGTTAAGGCGATGGACTAGAAATCCATTTGGAGGGACCAGGATGGCCGAGTGGTTAAGGCGTTGGGCTGGTGATCCAATGGGTTTTTACGCTCGTGGGTTCGTATCCCAGTCCTGGTGATTGCTTAATTAAACAAAGATTTCGACCTGGTCGGGTCCTTCGACTTGGTGGACGTCTGGCGAAATCTCCACCCCGACTCCAGCGCCTTTACTTGGGTGAGGCCTGGAGTTGGATGGTCTAGAGTCGACCGCCTTTACGTGTCTCGGGCGTACGTTTCCTGCGTCCCGGCGGCCTCCATGCGGCCGGTGCCGTGTTCGGACCACCACCTGGTGTGGGCGGAGCTCGCTTCGCTCCGCGCGAGGACGGGGTCCGCGTACTGGCACTTTAACAACCGGCTGCTGGAGGACGTGCGGTTCCAGGACTCGTTCCGTCGATTCTGGTCCGACTGGAGAAGGAAGCAGGGGGGCTTCCCCTCCTTGAGGCTATGGTGGGACGTGGGCAAGGCTCACGTCCGCGTCTTCTGTCAAGAGTACGCGAGGGGGTCGACCAAGAGGCGGGCGGCCAGAGTCGGGCGCCTAGAAAAAGAGGTGCTCGACCTGGAAGCCCGTCTCGGTCAAGTCGTCCAGGACCCGGCCCTGCGGACGGTGTACGAAGCGAAGAAGGCCGCGCTGAAGGACCTGCAGCTCGTCGGGTCCCGAGGCGCGTTCGTGAGGTCGCGGATCCGGTTCCTGCGGGATCTGGACCGCGGCTCCCCCTTCTTCTACTCGCTGGAAAAAAGGCAGAGTGTCCGTAAGCAGCTCTTGACGCTGCTGGCCGACGACGGCTCTCTCGTCTCGGATCCGGAGGGCGTCAACAACAGGGTCCGTGAATATTACGGGGCTCTGTTCTCTCCGGATCCGTCCAGCGAGGAAGCGCGTAGAGTTTTGTGGGAGGACCTGCCGAAGGTCGGCCCGGAGGGCGCCGAAAATCTGGAAGCTCCGCTAAGCCTGGCGGAGCTGACCGGTGCCCTCGCCCGGCTCTCGAGGGGAAAATCCCCGGGGCTGGACGGGCTGACCGTGGAGTTCCACAGGGCGTTCTGGGACGTCCTGGGGAGCGACTACGCGCGGGTCCTGGGGGAAAGTCTGGCGACCGGGGAGATGCCCCTCTCTTGGCGCAGGGCAGTCATCGTCCTGCTGCCTAAGAAGGGCGATCTCCGCCTCCTTAAGAACTGGCGCCCGGTCTCCCTCCTCAGCACGGACTACAAAATCTTCGCCAGGGCGATGTCTGCTCGCCTTGGTGCCGTGCTGGACCACATGATCCACCCCGACCAGTCATACACAGTCCCGGGCCGGACAATCCACGACAACATCCATCTGGTCCGGGACCTCATCCATTGTTCCCAGGAGGCTGGTCTGTCGGTCGCCTTCCTATCCCTCGACCAAGAGAAGGCGTTCGACAGGGTGGATCACGACTATCTGCTCGGAACTCTGCGCGCTTTCGGGTTCGGGACGCATTTCGTCGCCCGGATCCGACTTTTGTACGCCGCCGCGGAGTGTCTGATTAAGGTTAACGGGTCCTTGACGGCGCCCCTTCGCTTTAGGAGAGGGGTGCGCCAGGGATGCCCCATGTCCGGCCAGTTATACGCCGTTTGCGTGGAGCCTTTCCTGCGCCTCTTGCGGACGAGGTTGACGGGACTGGCTCTGCAAGGGCCGGGCGTGGAGGTCGTCCTCTCGGCTTACGCCGATGACGTGCTCCTCGCGGTAGAGGATCCCGCTGACCTGCGGAGGATGCGTGAGTGCCAGGAGATTTACTCGGCCGCGTCCTCCGCCAGGATCAACTGGGAGAAATGTTCCGGACTCCTGGTGGGTCAGTGGCGGGTGGACTCCCTGCCGGAGGAGCTCAGGCCTTTTGCCTGGAGCACGACCCATCTCCTCTATCTGGGAGTCTACCTTAGCCCCGACGAGGAAGCCTGGCCGGCGAACTGGCAGGAGCTGGAGGCCAAGGTCGCCGCTCGCCTAGGGCGCTGGACAGGACTGCTCCGAGTGCTGTCCTACAGGGGTCGAGCGCTAGTCATAAACCAGCTGGTGGCCGCAATGCTGTGGTACCGGCTGGTCACTTTGACCCCTCCCCCTGCGTTTGTCGCCAAGATACAGAAGAAGCTGGTGGACTTCTTCTGGAACAACAGGAAGCACTGGGTCTCTGCCGCGGTCTTGAGTCTCCCGCTTGAGGAGGGCGGTCAGTCGTTGGTGTGCGTCAGCGCCCAGCTCGCGACTTTCCGTCTTCAGACCCTGCAGAGATACCTTTACGTCGAGCCCCCTCCTAGGTGGTGTGCTCTGGCGAGGTATTTCTTCCGCCAGCAGCTCGACCTCAATTATGACACGCAGCTCCTGTTTGTGAACTTGGGGGGTGCCAGGACCGCCCTCCGGGAGCTGCCTGTCTTTTACAGGGAACTCATCAGGGTCTGGAACAAAGTCTCCACCAAGCGCAGCTCTCCGCCGGCTGGAGTGGCGGCCGTCCTGCAGGAACCGCTGCTCGGGAATCCGTACCTCCACGGCCGAGGCTTCATGTGGCGGTCGGAAGAGAGGGCTGTGGCTGGTGAGGTGACCAGGGTCAGGGACCTGCTCGATGGCGGAGGAGCGGGCTGGATGGCGCCAGTCACGCTGGCGCGGCGCCTAAATTCTGCCAACGTCCGCCGCGCGGCCGATGCCATCGAGTCGCTAAAAACAGCTCTGGGCCCTGACTCCGTTAGGTGTATCGAGGAGGCTCAAGCACGTGGGGAGATCCCGTCCGAACTGACCCCCGTCCGGACGGAATTCCTCATCGGCGCCAAACCCCGGAACCTCCCTCGGGGGCCGGCGCCTCACAACTTGAGCCGCCTCGGGGAAATCCCCTCCGTGCCTTTCAGTTCCGCGCGGAGGGGTTTCCTGTACGGGCTGCTCCTGCACACCCTCAACTTTGCCATCCTCGCCGGCCGTCCGGACACGCCATGGCGTACCATCTTGCCGTCCGGAGGAGGCGGGGGTCCCCGATGGAGGGCCCTCTACGCAGGGGTCCTCCCACTATTCATCGGAGACTTGGCCTGGAGGGTGGTGCACGGAGCAGTGCCGTGCAACAAATTTTTAAGCCGGTTCACGGACTCCCAGGCCGCCTGCAATTTCTGCGGTCTGGAGGAGTCCGTGTTCCATGTTTTTATGGAATGCACGAGGTTGCAGCCCCTGTTTTATTATTTGAAGGGGCTGCTCCTGAAATTCTGGCTGCACTTCAGTCCCACTCTCCTGATCTTTGGGCACCCTGTGCGGAGGGGAGCGGGTAGGTCCGAGGGCCTCCTCGTAGGACTGCTCCTGGGCACGGCCAAGGGTGCCATCAGCCGGTCCAGGCAGCGGGCGGTCGAGGGGGTCGTTCAACCTGACTGCCTGCCTCTCTTCCGCTCTTACATCCGATCCAGGGTGTCCTTGGAGATGGAGCACGCGGTGTCCACCGGTACGCTCGCGGCCTTCCGCGAGAGGTGGGCACCGGAGGGACTGGAGTGCATCATCACGCCCGGCAACCAAATTTTAATTTGATTTTACGTTTTAAAGTTTAATTTGTTTTAATTGCCGGTGTTTTTAGTGTCCCCCTCTCCTTTTATAGGGGGCACTGGAAAAAGGAAAAATTTGATTTTAGTGCCCCAAAAAAAAAAAACACAAAAAAATAAATAAAAAAGGGGCCTTGTAAATGTCTTGTGTGTGTCATCCAGGTCGGGTGGCACGGATACATGTTTTATGTTTTTGCAGGTGAACTCCAAAAAGAGTTTCACTGCTCCACCGAACTGACCCCCGTCCGGACGGAATTCCTCATCGGCGCCAAACCCCGGAACCTCCCTCGGGGGCCGGCGCCTCACAACTTGAGCCGCCTCGGGGAAATCCCCCCCGTGCCTTTCAGTTCCGCGCGGAGGGGTTTCCTGTACGGGCTGCTCCTGCACACCCTCAACTTTGCCATCCTCGCCGGCCGTCCGGACACGCCATGGCGTACCATCTTGCCGTCCGGAGGAGGCGGGGGTCCCCGATGGAGGGCACTCTACGCAGGGGTCCTCCCACTATTCATCGGGGACTTGGCCTGGAGGGTGGTGCACGGAGCAGTGCCGTGCAACAAATTTTTAAGCCGGTTCACGGACTCCCAGGCCGCCTGCAATTTCTGCGGTCTGGAGGAGTCCGTGTTCCATGTTTTTATTGAGTGCACGAGGTTGCAGCCCCTGTTCCATTATTTGAAGGGGCTGCTCCTGAAATTCTGGCTGCACTTCAGTCCCACCCTCCTGATCTTTGGGCACCCTGTGCGGAGGGGAGCGGGTAGGTCCGAAGGCCTCCTCGTAGGACTGCTCCTGGGCACGGCCAAGGGTGCCATCAGCCGGTCCAGGCAGCGGGCGGTCGAGGGGGTCGTTCAACCTGACTGCCTGCCTCTCTTCCGCTCTTACATCCGGTCCAGGGTGTCCTTGGAGATGGAGCACGCGGTGTCCACCGGTACGCTCGCGGCCTTCCGCGAGAGGTGGGCACCGGAGGGACTGGAGTGCATCATCACGCCCGGCAACCAAATTTTAATTTGATTTTACGTTTTAAAGTTTAATTTGTTTTAATTGCCGGTGCTTTTAGTGTCCCCCTTCCCTTTTATAGGGGGCACTGGGGAAAATTGTTATTTTAGTGCCCAAAAAAAAAAAACAAAAAAAAAAAAAGAAAAAACAAAAAAAAAACACAAAAAAGGGGGGAAAAAAAATGGGCCTTGTAAATGTCTGGAGTGTCACCCAGGTCGGGTGGCACAGTTTAATGTTTATGTTTTCGCAGGTAGACTCTAAAAGAGTTTCACTGCTCCAAGGATCCCCTTCCCTTTTATAGGGGGCACTGGGGAAAAATTGTGATTTTAGTGCCCAAAAAAAAAAAAAAAAAAAAAAAGAAAAAACACAAAAAAAAACACAAAAAAGGGGGGAAAAAAAATGGGCCTTGTAAATGTCTGGAGTGTCACCCAGGTCGGGTGGCACCGTTTAATGTTTTATGTTTTCACAGATAAACTCAAAAGAGTTTCACTGCTCCAAGGATCCCCTTCCCTTTTATAGGGGGCACTGGGGAAAAATTGTGATTTTAGTGCCCAAAAAAAAAAAACAAAAAAAAAAAAGAAAAAACAAAAAAAAAAACACAAAAAAGGGGGGAAAAAAAAAATGGGCCTTGTAAATGTCTGGAGTGTCACCCAGGTCGGGTGGCACAGTTTAATGTTTATGTTTTCGCAGGTAGACTCTAAAAGAGTTTCACTGCTCCAAGGAGAACCACCCCAGATGCTGCAACCACCATCTTATTGAATGGCGGCAGGCTCGAGGGGCCAAAGGGCCGACTCATCTCCTATTTCTGATGTTCTCATGTGTTCATGTCACTAGTCCCCATCCTGCACCTGCTCCCTGCAGTAAGATGGCCGCCGCGCATGCTCCCTGCCCTGCAGCGGGACAATGGAAAGTATAGTGACATCGAGGAAGCCCCGCCCCCCGTGGCGGGCGGCCCCGTGCTGGCCAAAGATGGCGGCCGAACTCCCGGCAAACCCCGACAGTAACCAAGGCCCGTCCCCGCCCGAAGGTGCCCCACAGCCGCCACCCGCCGACTCGGCGGCCAAATCTCACCGCCCGCACGTGTCCGTGAGAAGGTGAGTCCTCAGGGAGGCTGAGCGCGCTGCCCGGGCTGCTCATCCATCCTCCGCGTGGGAGCAAAACATCGTCCGTCCGCAGCTAACCTCCCACAATAGGCTGACCCCGCGCCTGCGCACAACTCCGCCCCGCCTCACCTGGGCCCCGAGCTCAAAGGCTGCGAGCGGAGCCCACCAACAAACCCCCCAACCGCCCGCCCGCAACACTCAGCCCGCAGCCAATGGCGAGGCGGCGCGGGGCACCAGCTCACCCAGCGCGCTGCTCCGCACCAATCAGTGGCGGGGGGGCGGGGCCGCGGCACCAATCAATCACTGGTCCCTGAAGGTACTGACTCTGGCTGGGCTCAGTTCTACGCTCACTGCTTCCCCTCCCCTGAAGGTGCTGACTCTGGCTGGGTTCAGTTCTACACTCACTGGTTCCCCTCCCCTGAAGGTGCTGACTCTGGCTGGGTTCAGTTCTACACTCACTGGTTCCCCTCCCCTGAAGGTACTGACTCTGGCTGGGTTCAGTTCTACACTCATTGGTTCTCCTCCCCTGAAGGTGCTGACTCTGGCTGGGTTCAGGTCTACACTCACTGGTTCCCCTCCCCTGAAGGTGCTGACTCTGGCTGGGTTCAGTTCTACACTCATTGGTTCTCCTCCCCTGAAGGTGCTGACTCGGGCTGGGTTCAGTTCTACACTCACTGGTTCCCCTCCCCTGAAGGTGCTGACTCTGGCTGGGTTCAGTTCTACACTCACTGGTTCCCCTCCCCTGAAGGTGCTGACTCTGGCTGGGTTCAGTTCCAGACATTGACAACATTCACTTTGTTCCTGCACCAAGATGGCCGCGCATGCGCGGTGCTACTCACTGAATCAAAATGGCTGAGCGCTGAACCTGCCTTCCCGCACGAAGATGGCCGCCGTCAGCCTGTTACCGGGAGAAAGCACCGAAGCTGCAACCGCCGATATTTCGTTTATCATTCCGGGCTTGCGGCGGGCACCGGTTGTTTATGAAACCTCCGCGACTCCCTGCTTGTCGATTACTCCCCTCTGCCCCGCCTAAATGGACATTTCTCAGGAACCTCTGAAAAACATGTCCCTCCGCCATTAACTGAACCGCGCATGCTCCAAACACTGTCTGGGCCCGCGCCTGCGCACTGTGCTTCTGTTATCTGGGTGCGGCACATTCTCCCCCGCGGGGCATGCTGGGTACATAGGACCATGAGAAATCGGAGCAGGAGTGGGCCAGATTCGACACGGTTCTATGCAGAGTAAAGCTCCCTCTCTGCTGTCCTAAAGAATCCCAGGGCAGGTACAGCACGGGTTAGTTACAATTTAAAGCTTGCTGTACGCTGATTCATCAAACACTCCCTGGGCAGGTACAGCACATGTTAAATACTCAGCCAGGATCCATCTGCACTGTCCCACCAGGTATTTCCAGGGTATGCACAGCACAGGTTAGATACAGAATAAAGCTCCCTCTGCACTGTCCCAAGAAACAATCCCAGGACAGGTACATCACAACTATTTTGTTGTTGACCTGTAAATCAAAAGAATCCTGATTAAAGGAGGGAGGGGAACTATAACCGACAAAATAAATCAATTAAACTTTGGACGGTAAACTTAAATCAAATTAAAATTTTGCTTGCTGAAGGTGATGATGCACTCCAGTCCCTCCGGTGCCGACCTCTTACAGAAGGTGGCAAGCGTACTGGTGGCAGGTACAGCACATGTTAGATACAGAGTAAAGCTCCCTCTACAGTGACCTATCAAACACTCCCAGGGCAGGTACAGCACGGGTTAGATACAGAGTAAAGCTCCCTCTACACTGTCCCATCAAACACTGCCAGGGTATGTACAGCACATCTTAGATACAGAGTAAAGCTCCATCTACAGTGACGAATCAAACACCCCCAGGTCAGGTATAGCACCGGTTAGATATGGAGTAAAGCTCCCTCTACACTGTCCCATCAAACACTCCCAGGGCAAGTACAGCATAATTTAGATGCGGGGTAAATCTCACTCTAAACAGCCAATCCAAAAATTCACAGGACAGGCACAACACAGGTTAGGTACACATCATCATCATCACAGGTAGTCCGTCAAAATCGAGGAAGACTTGCTTATACTCTAAAGGTGAGTTCTTACGTGACTAAACAATCCAGTACGGGAATTACAGTCTCTGTCACAGGTGGGACAGCCAGTCGTTGAAGCAAAGGGTGGGTGGGACTGGTTTGCCGCATGCTCCTATGCTTTGTTTCGGCATGTTCTCGGCGATGAGACTCGAGGTGCTCAGAGCCCTCCACGATGCACTTCCTCAACTTAGGGCGGACGTTTGTCAGGGACTCCAAGGTATCGGGGGGTTGTTGAATTTTATCAAGGAGGCTTTGAGGGTGTCGTTGAAAGGTTTCCTCTCCCCACTGTAGGCTCGCTTGCCATGTAGGAGTTCCGAGTAGAGCCTTGCTTTGGGAGTCTTGTGTCAGGCAGCTGAACAATGTATCGAGCCAGGGTATCCCTGGAGATTGAGCATGCAGTGTCCACCGGTAGACTCGTGGCCTTCCATGAGAGGTGAGCACCAGAGAGACTGGAGTGCATGATTCCAGAGGGAACAGAATTGTAATTTTGATGCATTTGATTTGATTTGACAAAAGTTATCTTTATGTTGAATTGTTAATATGTGTTTTTGATTCCCCCCAAAAAAACAAGGGGGCACTTTAATGAAAGTTTCTGGAGTGTGACCCCCCTCCACCCTTTAATCAGGAGGAACCTGATTATTGTTCTACTTAAAATAGTTGTGAACAATGTGGCCCACCCAATGCAGCTGGTCGAGTGTGGTCAGTGTTTCGATGCTGGGGATGTTAGCCTGATCGAGGAAACACCAGGATTGGTTTGATGAGAATGACCAGGAGATCCAAGAGCTAATTAATCACAAGCACAGGGTATTTCTGAACCTAAAACAACAACCCAACTCGGGAGCAGCAAAGCAGCATTACAGACGGCTTAAGGCTGATGTACAAGAAAAAAACCTGTGACCGAAAGCATAGATGGTGGGTGGAGAAATCACAGGAGTTTCAGCAGCTGGCCGACAGCCATGATGTGCGAGGATTCGTCATCGCAGTCAAGGCCACCTATGGTCCAAGAACGCAAGGCACCGCCCCACTGCTGGCCAAGAATGGGGAAACACTCATCAAGGACACTGAGGCAGTCAGGACCCGCTGGAAGGTGCACTTCGAAGATGTCCTTAACCGAGACTCTGCCTTTGACTCGAGTGTCCTCGACTCCATCCTGCAGCCTGCTACCCGCCAACATCTCAGCAAAACCTCAGCCCTGCACGTGATAGAAAAGGCCATCCGCCAGCTCAAGAATAACAAGACAACGGGAGTGGATGCAATCCCCGCTGAGGCACTAAAGTATGGTGGAGAGGCAATATTGGCATGAATGCATGACCTCATTTCTCTCATCTGGAAGGAGGAGAGCAGGCCTGGAGATCTCATAGATGCAGTAATTGTGACCATCTTTAACAAAGGGGACAAGTCCGATTGTGGCAATTACAGATGAGTCTCCCTGTTACCAGCCACTGGGAAAGACATCGCTAGAATCCTCCTCAACCGTCTTCCTCTGTGGCTGAGGAGCTCCTCCTGGAGTCGCAATGTGGATTTCGTCCTCTACGGAGTACAATGGACATGGAGTAGATAAAGATTAAAACTCCCTCTACACTGTCCCATCAGACATTCCCAGGGCAAGTACAACATGCGTTATGTAATGTATGCAACCCTATGTAACCAGCAATCTACCGCCATCAGAGGGTATATCTGTTGGAGTCCCAAGACATCCCAGCATCCCTTGGGAGCACTGTATATAAGCAGGTCTCCCATGCTGTATGTGCAAACTGGAGTTAGAAAAGCGAGGACAAGATCACACTTTCTCATGTCTACAGTACTCAATCACGTTACTTTATTCAGGACATAACAATTGGCGACGAGATAATGAACCATCATGTGAAAATGCAGAGAACTGTTGGTATCCTGGAGACATTCTCAGAAGGGGACGATTGGGAGGTCTTCATGCAGCGACTCGACTAATACTTCATGGCCAACGAGCTGGCAGGGAATGTGAATGTTGCCAAACAAAGGGCGATCCTCCTCACTCTCTGCGGGGCAACAACCTATGGCCTCATGAAGAATTTTCTTGCTCCGTTGAAACCAACAACCAAATCGTATGAAGAACTGTGTACACTGGTCCAGGAGCACCTAAATCCGAAGGAGAGCATTCTGATGGCAAGGTATCGATTGTACACATGTCAACGGTCTGAAGGCCAGGAAGTGGCGAGCTGCGTCGACGAAATAAGCCACCTTGCAGGATATTGCGAATTTGATGGATGCCTGGAGTAAATGCTGAGAGATTTTTTGTGCTTGGCATTGGCCATGAGGATATCCTTCGCAAACTATTGACTGTTGAAACACTGCACCTGACCAAAGCCATAACGATAGCCTAGGCATTTATGTCCACCAGCGATAACATCAAACAGATTTCGCAGCGTACAGATGTTTCGGCAAGTACTGTACACAAAGTAACATCGTTTTCAGGCAGGAATGCATATGGCAGAATGTGCACGCCTGCAGCTGCATGATCTCAGATGATTCAGAGTCTGCCATCAAACATTAATGCGAGGCAGTTAACAGCTTGTTGGCACTGCGGAGCTGATCATCGAGCCCATCAATGCAGCCTCAAACACTATGCGTTCAAAGTCTGTGGAACAATGGGACACCTCCAGCGAATGTGCAGATGAGCTGCAAACACTGCAAAGCACCACATTGCAGTGGAAGACCGATCCATGGTGGATCAAACTGAATTAGAGACTCAAACCGAGGAGGCAGAAGTGTATGGGGTACACACCTTCATCAGGAAATGTCCACCAATCATGTTAAATGTTGAACTGATTGGAATTCCAGTATCCATGGAATTGGACATAGGTGCGAGTCAGTCCATCATGGGAAAAGAGCCTTCGACAGGCCCAAGCTGAGCCCCATTCACACCAAACTGAAAACTTACACTCTAGAGCTGATCACTGTAATTGTCAGCACAGTATTAAAAGTCTCTTATGATGGAACCGTGCACGAAATACCACTGAGGAAAGATTCAGTAGATGGCTCCACACTATTCGGCAGAAGCTTGCTGAGAAAAATGCGCTGGAACTGGGAGGACATCTGAGCGCTTTCATCCATCGATGATGCCTCATGTGCCCAACATCTGAGCAAGTTTCCATCGTTGTTTGAGCCAGAGATCGGAAGTTTCTTGAGGGCGAAGGTGCAGATCCACTTGATTCCCGGAACATGACCCATCCATCACAAGGCAAGGGCAGTGACATCTATGATGCGAGAGAAAGTGGAGATCGAGTTAGACAGGCTGCAACGAGAGGGCATCATCGCACTGGTGCAGTTCAACAAGTGGGCCAGTCAGGTTGTTCTGGTTCTCAAGGGCGATGTCATTGTCAGAATTTGCGGGGACTATAAAGTAATGATTAACCTGTTTTCGCTGCAGGACCAGTACCCGCAACCAAGGCAGATGAACTATTTGCGACACTGGCAGGAGAAAAGACATTCACCAAATTGGACCTGACGTCGGCCTACATGACGCAGGAGCTGGCGGAATCTTAAAAAGGCCTCACATGCATCAACACGCACAAAGGTCTGTTCATCGACATTAGATGCACGTTTGGAATTCGATCGACCGTGGCTATTTTTCAAAGAGAAATGGAGAGTCTGCTAAAGTCGGTTCTGCACATCGTGGTTTTCCAGGATGATATACTGGTCACAGGTCGGGACACCATCGAGCACTTGCAGAACGTGGAAGAGGTTTTAAGTCGGCTAGATCATGTGGGACTCAGGTTGAAACGCTCGAAGTGTGTTTTCCTGGCGACAAAGGTCGAGCTTTTAGGGAGAAGAATCGTGGCAGATGGCATCAGACGCACTGACACCAAGATGGAGGCCATCAAGAACGCTCCGAGACCACAGAACGTGACGGAGCTGCGGTCGTTCCTGGGTTTTCTCAATTATTTTGGTAATCTCCTACCCGGGTTGAGCACCTTGCTAGAACCTCGACATATATGGCTGCACAAGTGAGATTATTAGGCATGGGGAAGATCAAAAGAGACTGCATTTGAGAAAGCCAAAAATCTGTTATGTTCCAACAAACTGCTTGTCCTGTATGATTCATGAAAATGTTTAGTGCTAGCTTGCGATGCATCTTTGTACGAACTCGGGCGTGTGTTACAATATGCAAACGAATTGGGAACATTGCAACCGGTCGCCTATGCGTCCAGGAGATCGTCCAAGGCCGAAAGGACCTACAGCATGATTGAAAAAGAAGCTCTGGCATGCGTTTACGGGGTGAAAAAATGCACCAGTATCATTTTGGGCTTTAGTCCGAGTTAGAAACTCACCATAAGCCGCTCATATCGCTATTCACAGAGAGCAAAGGTATTAATACAAATGCTTCTGCTCGCATCCAAAGATTGGCGCTCATGCTGTATGCATATAAGTATGTAATTCACCACTGGCCAGGCACAGAGAACTGCGCTGATGCCCTCAGTCGTCTACTTTTCCCACCTACGGGGTGGAAATGGCACAGCCTGCAGAATTGCTCTTGGTGATGGATGCATTTGAAAATGAAAAGTCACCCATTACGGCCGCCAGATGAGGACCTGGAGCAGCCAGGATCCTTTACTGTCCTTAGTAAAAACGGGGTCCTCCATGGGAGCTAGTCGTGCGCCCCATCCGAGATGCATGAAGAGATCAAGCTGTTCCAGCAGTGTAAAGACGAAATGTCCACACAGACGGACTGTCTTTTCTGGGGTAATCACGTGGTTTTGCCCACGAAAGGCAGGGAAATGTTCAAACGCGACCTACACTGTGCCCACCCAGGCATAGTAATGATGAAATATATAGCCAGACCACATGTGTGGTGGCCCGAAATTGACTGAGATTTGGAGTCTTGCGTGTGCCAATGCACCACTTGCTCACAACTGAGCAGTGCACCCAGGGCACCCAAGTTTGTGGTCATGGCCCTCCAAACCGTGGTCTCGGATCCACGTTGACTTTGCCGGCCCATTTCTAGGCAAAATGTTCTTCGTTCTTGTGGATGTTTATTCTAACTGGATTGAGTGTGTAATAATGTCTGTAAGCACGTCCACTGCCACCCTCGAAAACCTACGAGCCACGCACGGCCTGCCTGATTTCCTTATCAGCGACAACGGGCCATGCTTCACCAGCGCTACATTCAAGTAATTCATGACACGCAATGGGATCAAGCACATCACATCTGCCCCATTCAAGCCCGCATCCAATGGCCAGAAAGAACGTGCAGTCCAAACCATCAAGCAAATCTTGAAACACATGTCAAAAGGCTCCCTGCAGACCCACCTGCCCCGAGTCCTGCTCAGCCACTGCACCAGACACCATTCTCTCACCGGGGTTCCCCAGCTGAGCTGCTCCAGAAAAGGATGCTCAAAATAAGGCTTTCTCTCGTTTACCCTGATCTCCATGATCAAGTCGAGGGCAGGCGGCATCAACAAAGCATGTACCGTGATCGCACAAATTTGTCACGCAATATTGAAGTCAATGACCCTGTATTTGTACTTAACTATGGACCTGGTCCCAAATAGCTTGCTGGCACTGTCATAGCCAAAGAATGGAGGAGGATGTTTCAGGTCAAACTCGCAAATGGAATAACTTGCAGAAAGCATTTGGACCAAACCAAACTGCGATTCACAGACAGCCACAAGCAACCAACTTCGACCATTCGACACACACACAAGTGGCAACCAATATCATGGTTGACCACGAAGCTGAACTCATCATCCCCAGCAGCCCAGCAAGGTGAGCTGCGCAGCAGACCAGCGAAGAACCAACCAACTCACCTGCACCTGCATTTGTACCGAGACGATCGACTCGGGAGCGAAAAGCCCCAGATCGCCTCAACTTGCAAATGAGTGCACTATTTACTTTGGGAGGGAGTGATGTGATGTGTATAACCCTATGTAACCAGAATTCTACCACCACCACAGGGCGTATCTGTTGGAGTCCCAAGGGATCCCAGCGTCCCTTGTGAGCACTGTATATAAGCAGACATTCCATGTTGTACGTGCACTCTGAAGTTAGAATAAAGAGACAGGTCACACTTACTCACGTCTACAGTACTCAATCACATTAAGTTTTCTGGACTTAACAGGTTAAATATAGAATAAAGCTCCCTCTATACTGTTCCATCAAACATTTCCAGTGCAAGTACAGCACAGGTTAGACACAGACTACATCTCCCTCTAACTTGTCCCAGCCATTCCAGGACAGATACAGCATCTGTTAGATGTCGAGAAAATCTCCCTCTATACTGTTCCAGTGTTTATTCGCGGGGCAGGTGTAGCACGGGTGAGATACAGAGTAAATCTCCCTCTACACTGTCCCATCAAACACTCCCAGGACAGACACAGCATGGGTTAGAGACAGAGTAAAGTTTCCTCTACACTGTCTCAGTAACCATTCCCTGGGCAGGTACAACCAAGCTCATGGCCTACAGGGCTGTAGTAATACCCGCCCTCCTGTATGGCTCAGAGGCATGGACACTGTGCAGTAGACAATTTTTCTCGCTGGAGAAATATCACCAATTATGTCTCCGCAAAATCCTACAATTCACCTGGCAGTACAGGCACACCAACATCAACGTCCTCGTCCAGGCTAACGTCTCCAGCATTGAAGCACCGAGTACACTCGATTAGCTCCGCTACGCAGACCACATAGTTCGCATGCCAGACACGAGACTCCCAAAGCAAGTGCTCTATGCGGAGCTTCTTCACGGAAAATGAGCCAAAGGTGGGCAGCGGAACCGTTACATGGACACCCTCAAAGCCTCCCTGATAAAGTGCGATATCCGCACTGACATCTGGGAGTCCCTTTCCAAAGACCACCCGAAGTGGAGGAAATGCATCCGGAAGTCTCATCACCAAGAGCATGCAGAAAACAAGTGCAGGCAGTGGAAAGAGCGTGCTGCAAAGCAGTCCCAGCCACCCCTTCCTTCAACGACTATCTGTCCCACCTGTGACAGAGTCTGTGGCTTTCGAATTCGACTGTTCAGCCACCAAATAATTCACTTCAGATGTGGAAGCAAGTTTTCCTCGATTCCGAGGGACTGCCTATGATGATGATGATGACAACTCAGGTTAGATGCGGAGTAAAGCTTCCTCTACAATGTCTCACCAGACATTCCCAGGCAGAGACAGCTTTGGTTTTTGAAGGTTAAATCTCCTTCTAGCCTGTCCCAAACACTCCCAGGGTTGGTACAGCATTGGTTAGATACAGAGTTAATCTCCCTGTACACTGTCCCATCAAACACTCGCACAATAGGCACAGCATGGGTTAGTCAGAGAGTAAAGCTCTCCATAGACTTATCCATCAAACACTCCCATCGCAGTTACGGCATGGGTTAGATATAGAGTACAACTCCTGCGACATTGTCCCATCAAACACTCCCAGTGCAGGTACAGCACAGATTACATGCACTGTAAAGCTCCCCCGACACTGTCCATCAAACACTTCCAGGACAGGTCAAGCACGGGTTAGATACAGAGTAAATCTCCCTCCACAGCGTCCCATCAGACATACCCAGGGGAGGAACAACACGGGTTAGATACTGAATAAAGCTCACCCTACAAACTCCTATCAAACACTCTATGGAAAGATGCAGCACGGATTAGATAAGAGAGAAAAGCTTGCTTTCCACTATCACATCAAGAACTGCCAGAGCAGGAACAGCATGGGTGAGACAGAAAGGTTTAGGCTGGGTTTTCCAGAACTTGGGGCCTGGGCAACAAAAGGCACAGCCACCAATTATAATCAGGGATGCTCAGGAAGACAGATATTTCATAGGCTGTGTGGGGGGTGGGAGGGTGGTGGCTGGTGGCGGTGTGGTGCTGGTTGGGGCTGGAGGAGTTTACAGAGCCAGGAGGGGCGAGTCCATCGAGAGTTATGAAAATAAGTATTAGAATTTTGAAATCAAGGCATTGCTAAACCAGAAGCCAATGTAGTTCAGCGAGCACAGGGCTGATGGGTGAGCTGGACTTGGTGAGAGTTAGGGCACGGGCAACCTAATTTTGGATCAACTCCAGTTTATACAGATAAGAATGTGTCAGGACTGCGTTGGAATAGTCATGTCCAGAAAGAACAAAGGCAGGGATGAGGGGTCAGCAGCGGATGAGTTGAGGCAAGGGCGATGTTACAGAGGTGCAAATATGCATTCTTAATTATGGTGTGGATATCTGGTCAAAATCATACTTCAGGTTTAAGTATGGCACCATAATTGCAAACAGTCCGGTTCAGGCACAGACATAAGTTGGGGAGAGGGATTGAGTCGGTGGCCAGGGAACTGAGTTTGTGGCAATGAAAATTACAAATTCAGAATATTTCACAGACTATCACGTGCAAAATGTGTGGATGCATTTTAAAATTCAATCGGTTCCAAAACCAGGTTACAGAAAGTAACGGATTTCAAATCTTATGCAAGGCAGTTCAATAAAGGGACGGTTCAAAGGATTTCAGCTGAGTTTAAAGTATGACACTGCAGTTAAGTCTACTACAACTACAACTCGTGTACTCAAACGGAACAAGTTTGGGGTTTGATATAATAGAAGGTGAACTAGGTGAGAAGTGATGTAAGTGAGATTAAGAAAAAGCCCTAAAATGGAACAGTCGGGAACAGAACATCAATTAGTCTCCTCTGATCATGCAGGAATCAAATATTCGACACACTGTGTTTGAAACGAAGACAATTTGTTCAACATTTATACAAGATATTAATCTCCAGCCCATATATAGGGGTTATTAAGATAATCAGAAACAAACAAGAGCTGCCACAATGAACATGGTTCAGTGCCCAAAGCAATCCCAGTAAATTCTGTTCTAGTTACAAATGCAGCTTTTCTCCTCAGAGCATTTAAAACTGAGATGAGGAGGAATTTCTTCTCTCAGAGGGTTGTAATCTGTGGAATTCTCTGCCCCAGAGAGCTGTGGAGGCTTGGTCATTGAATATATTTAAAGCTGATGTCGACAGGTTTAACAGAGGTGCTCACAAAAAGGAAGGCTTCAGATTGAGTCAGGGAACAGAGTGGTTCTGCTCACACAATCAGAGAATGGTTACAGCACGGAAGGCCATTCGGCCCGTCGAGCCCTTGCCGGCTCCCAGCTAGTCCCATTGCCCCGCCCTTTCCCCCCGGTCCTGCAAATGTTTTCTTTCGGATACTTATCCAATTCCCTTTTGAAAGCTGTGATTGAGTCTGCCTCCACCAACCTTTCAGGCCGTGCATTCCAGATCCGAACGACTCACTGCATTAAAATAGATTTTTCTTACACTGTCTTTGGTTCTTCTGCTCATCCACCTTAAATCCGTCTCCTCTGGTTCTCGACCCTCCACCAATGCGAACAGTATCTCTCTATCTACTCTGTCCGGACCCCTCATGATTTTGAACACCTCTATCAATTCTCCTCTCAACCTTCTCTGCTTCAAGGAGAACAACCCCAGCTTCTCCAGTCAATCCACGTAACTGAAGTCCCTCATCTCGTGAATCATTCTTGTCAATCTTGTCTGCACCCTCTCCAAGGCCTTCACATCCTAATGTGCGATGTCCAGAATTGGACACAACGCTCCAGTTGAGACCGAACCAGTGTTTTACAAATGTTCATCATAACCTCCTTGCTTTTGTACTCTGTGATGCCCAGGATCCTGTAAGCTTTGTTAACTGCTTTCCCAACCTGTCCTGCCACCTTCAGCGATTTGTCCACATATACCCGCAGATCTCACTGTTCATGCATCCCCTTCAGGATTGTACCCTTTAGTTTATATTGTCTCGCCTCGTTCATTTAATCATGCTTTTCTAATTGTATTTTTCAACTCAGATTCACGGCCTCATTTTATTTCTTCCTCCGAGCTCCTCATCTTTATCTGGCAGTGTAATGGTGAGTGGTGATTGATTGCCCTGGGAACCAACAGGAAGAGACGTCAGAGGCCGGAGGGCCCAGGAGAAGCGTGTTCTGCAATCAATCGCTTGAGGTGTGGATCCTGAGTCGGCCCATCGGGTAAGTATGTGTCAATCTCTGTGAAATAATTTATCTTTTAAAAGTTAAATCGAGATTTCTTTTGTCAACAAAACAGTTTAACATCTGTCAGTGTTTTATTTCCATTTATGAGTTCCTATTATGAGTTTCAGACACTTCAGTGCCAAGTGGACCAGGTATTTAAAGGTAATTCATTTCCCCCTTTCCATGCCGCTGTTAGTTAAAGGGACAGAGATTGATTTCCTCTCATTGTGCATGCGTAGTAGTAAACGTAACATCCTTCCGGTTGGTATTGAGTTACATTCTGTGCTGGGCGAGATGGCTGGTGGCATCAGCCTTTAAAATACACATTCTCTTTTTCAAATCTCTCCAGGGTCTCACCCTTCCCTATCTCTGTAACATCCTCCAGCCCACCAACCCTCTTAAAAGTTTGTTTTCTTTGGAACAGAGGAGGCTGAGGGCAGACGTTAATGAGCTGTATAAAATTATGAGGAGCCTAGATAGAGTGGATAGGAAGGACCTATTTCCCTTTGCAGAGGGGTCAGCAACCAGCTGAACCTTTTAGCCAGTACGTAGCAAGCCCAACACGAGAGGGGGAAGTTCTGGACATAGTATTAGGGACTGAAGCTGGGCAGGTGGAAGGGGTATCATTGGGAGAGCATTGGTGCTAGTGATCGTAATTCAGTTAGATTTAGGGTAGCTATTGAAAAGTACAAAGATAGACCAGGAATAAAAGTTCTCAATTGGGGAAAAGCCAATTTTACTAAACTGAGATGTGGTTTAGCCAAAGTGGACTGGAAACAGCTACTTGAAATGGTGAGAGATTGGGTAATGTTGGTGTTCAGAGGGACCTTGGTGTCGTTGTACACGAATCACTGAAAGTTAAAATGCAGGCACAGCAAGCAATTAAGAAAACAAATGGTATGTCGGCCTTTATTACAAGAGGAGTTGAGGATAATAGTAAACATAAGAAAAGGAACATGAGAAATAGGAACTGGGGTAGGCCATACCATCGAACCTGCTCCGCCATTCAATCAGATCATGGCTGATCTGATCATAGACTAAGCTCCACTTACCCGCCCGCTCTCCATAACCCCTTATCGCCTTATCATTTAAGAAACTATTTCTGTCTTAAATTTATTCAATATCCCAGCTTCCACAGCTCTCTGAGGCAGCGAGTTCGACAGATTTACAACCCTCTGAGAAGAAATTCCTCCTCATCTGTTTTAAATGGGCGGCCCCTACTTCGAAAATGATGCCCTCTAGTTCGAGTCTCCCCCCATCAGTGGAAACACAGCTCTGCATCCACCTTGTTTCGATCAAATCACCTCTCATTCTTCTTAATTCCAATGAGTCGAGGCCCAAACTACTCAACCTTTCTTCATAAGTCAACCTGCTGATCCCTTATATCAACCTAGTGAACCTTCTCTGAACTGCCTCCAAAGCAATTATATCCTTTCGTAAATATGGAAAACAAAACTGCATGCAGTATTCCATGTGTGGCCTCACCAAAACCTTATATAGCTGTAGCAAGACTTCCCCACTTTTATACTCCATCCCCTTTGCAAAAAAGGTCAAGATACATTGGCCTTCCTGATCACTTGCTGTACCTGCATGCTATCCTTTTGTGTTTCATGCACAAGTAACCCCAGGGCCTGCTGTACTGCGGCACTTTGCAATCTTTCTCAATTTAAATAATAGCTTGCTCCTGGACATCTTACTGCAATTATATAGTACACTGGTGAGACTACACCTGGAGTATTGTGTACAGTTTTGATTGCTTACGTAAGGAAGGATGTACTTACTATTGAGGATGGCAACGAAGGTTCACCAAACTGATTCCTGGGATGGGGCATTATCCTTTGAGGAGAGATTGAGTAGACTAAGCCTATATTCTGTAGAGGATAGAAGAATGAGAGGTGATCTCATTTTAAAATATACAAAATTCTTACGGGGCTTGACAGTGTAGATCAGAGGTGTCAAACATACGGCCCGTGGGCCGGACACGGTCCCGCAAGCCCCTTCCTCCGGCCGCCACGTGTTTTAATTTATGTGACCCCCTTCCCCCCCGGCCACAGCCCCGATATTTTGCTTGCTGACTGGAACACAACCTGAATTTGTCGGCCGTCACGTAACAGGAGGAGGGCGGCGGAGGCACGGGGAAGATCAGTCGGTGTCCACGGGGAGCAATTCTGGGACAACGAGGGCACTCACAAGAATTGTCAGTTGGAGATCAGCTTTGAGTGAGGCAGTGAGTCGATAAATACCGAGAGAGAGGGGGAGGAGTTTCGCTGGAACTCCCGGTGATTTAACAGATGATGGGGGTTAGTGCATGGTAGGTAGTGAGGGGGTTGTGTTGCTGCACTTCTCCCCCCTCCTCGGCCCCAGTGAGGCGCTGATTTTGAAATTCTCAGCATCCTGTTCACACCCCTCGATGTCCCCGCCCCTCCCTATGTCTGTAACCTCCTCCAGCCCCTACACCCCTTCCTCTCTCTGTAACCTTCTCCAGCCACGACACCCCTCCGTTTCTCTGTAACCTCCTCCAGTCCCTACACCCCTCCCTATCTCTGTAACCTCCTCCAGTCCCTACACCCCTCCCTATCTCCGTAACCTCCTCCAGCCCTACACCCCCTCCCTATCTGTCTAACCTCTTCGAGTCCCGACAGCTCTCCCTATCTCTCTAACCTTGTTAGGGTTAACTTGAAACCACCACTAGGATTCTGTTAGCCTTAAAGTAAATGCAGGTTTTATTAATACAAGACGGCAGGGGAGCTATCCTTGAAGGGATGCTCGAAGATACTGCCAGAGACATCTTACTTTATACAGTTTCAGATTATAGCATTAAGTAATTACGCAAGTTACAATTAATTCATGCTGATTGATTAATACATGATTGCTTGGTACAGCGCTTCCTCTAATTTGGCTTCGAAATGCCTTAATTGGCAATTCCAAATACATTTTGTTATGATTCTTTTATTTAACTCTTATTTTGTTATACAATTCCAATTCCATGTTATCTGTGTCCATGCCCAGCTCCCAAGGCCATTGGTCTATGGATTGGAACATCTGCTCCTCTGTGGAAGGCATCCTACACATGCTTCCCACAAAAAACAGGCTGTGTGTTCCATTTTAAAAACCTGTGTACTCCATTTTAAAACATCGCAATTATTATTATTCATTGTAATTACAATTTGTAATCTGCCCTTTCAGTCCCTCCTGTTGGTCCCTGATTATTTCTAAATAATTAGCTGACCACATATATGTTCTGAACCATCTGCTGGAAATGGTGATATCAAGTCCATATCCCTGGGATCACTTGTAGTTCCATCTTTTGCGGAGTCTTTACATACTGCCCCTGACCATTTCCCTGGGATATTGGCACGCCACTTATATTTCTTTTTGAACATACAGTGCATAAGCTCGGGGTCTTGGTTGTTTCCCTAATGCGTTACAAAGTCACTCGCCTCCCTGTCATGCCTACATTACATAATTAACAAGGCTGTTTGCTGTTCGGCTAGAACCACGTGGTTGTATATCTCGCTGATCTTCCACATCAGATATAGTTGGATCACGATACATATCCCTTCCACTACCATTATTACCACAATTGAATGCCACATCAATTTGAGGACTGCGTAGGCTTTAGGTGATCAGCCCTTAAAAAACCCACCATGAACAACAATTTTCCTTTCCCTGCCTTATCCTGTCCTGATTCCTATTTCTCCCACCTCCGTTTCGTTGGTCAGGCGACAGGATTGGGACACTCATGACTCAGATCAGGTATTCATGCCGTCTTTTTGTTTGATTAACCTTCTTTGGATCTAGCAAAGGCTTTCTGCGTTCTTGGTTACGGGTGTTGGCCAATCTCTTCTTTCTACGTCTCTTGTATCTGCCTGTACAGTCTCCCAGAAGCATCAACACCACTATCAGCTGCACTAGGAATAACACATGGGATATAATTCTAATCCCTATCTTGTAAATTTGCTCGGGTAAGCCTCGCCTGTCTTTGCACTTGTTACATAACATTACCAACCAACTCAAGGCTATTACTATCTGTACTGCCATTAGGGTATGGGAAAGGATCCTTATCCAGGGATGTATAATCTCAAGTACCAAGGCGGGTTTTTTAGGTTATCCTTTATTTCACTGTCCAGTTCTTCAGCTTTCTCCTTCGGCTCTTAATATCTTTTAATGTTATTTCTTCAGCTAGTTAAATCTTCAAGTAACAGGGGAATTCATTTTGCTTGCTCTTCCATGTAAACATCAATATCTTGCTTCATCTCATCACTTATATTTCATATCATTGTCTTCCTGGCATGTCATGCGTGCTTTCCCGCTGCCACCGACAGTCTTGGAGTAACGTAATTCCCAGGCTAGTTACCACACAATATTCTCCTCACCCTTGATACGTGTAATGTAGGTTCGCGCAGGTTTTATTCCAATGACGCATCCTTCCGTAGTATTGTCAAACCCGCATCTATCCTTGCTCCCGTCTCCCACTGGATGAGGACCTATCGTTAGGCTTCCTCCTCTCCGGCACACGGATAAAGATATTCCCCTTATATTTCCATTCTTTTTGATCTCATACTGGTCCATCGCGGATGTACTCTTCCCCTAGTATTATGTTTGTTTCCCCTCACATCCTCCTGTAACTGCATTAACCCTTGTCATTCCTTTCAAAAAGGGCCACATTACAGCAAAAGTCTAAAGGGACAAAGTGTGTTAAAAAGATAAGCCTGAATGCTCTGTGCCTCAATGCGAGGGGTATTCGTAATAAGGTGGATGAATTAACTGCACAGGTAGCAATTAATGAATATGATATTATTGGCACCATGGAGACATGGCTGTCCTAAGGCTGTGTCCCCCTGGTTCTGGACTTCCCCAACATCGGGAACAAGCTACCTGCATCTAACCTGTCCCGTCCCGCCAGAATCTTTATGTTTCTACGAACTCCCCTCTCATCCTTCTAAACTCCAATGTAAAAAGCCCAGTTGATCCAGTCTCTCCTCATATGACAGTCCAGCCATCCCGAGAATCAATCTGGTGAACTTTCGCTTCACTCCCTCAATAGCAAGAACGTCCTTCCTCAGATTAGCAGACCAAAACTAAACACACTATTCCAGGTGAGGCCTCACCAAAGCCCTGTACAACTGCAGTAAGAATCTGTTGAATCTGCATTTTACTGCAATTCTATGACATTCTGAGCCGATAAATAAATGGAATCGTGTCTCTCAGTCTCTGCCTCACTCACTACCTCTGTATCTTTAGAGATCTGTGCATGTGTTTGCGTGTTTGAGTCTTTGTCTCCCTCACTCTGCCTCTCTCTGACTCACTCTGTCTCTCCCTGTTTCCCTGTTTGTCTCGGTCTCTCAATCTGCCCGTGTCTTTCACACAGTGTCCAGTTCTGTTGCAATTGGATTCTCTCAGTCTCTCTGTCTGACTTTCTCTCTCTTTCCCATCATTACTGTCTGTCTATGTCTCTGCCTGCCTGTCTCACTTTGCCTGTCTCTGTTCGATCCTGTCTCTAACCTGTTGAGTATTTCCATAATTTTTTGTCTTTATTACTGTCTCTCTCTCTCTATCTTCTCTCTCACTATCTCTCTCTCTCTCTTTGTCGCTTTCTTTGTCCATGTCTTTTACTTTGTCTCTGGTTTTCTTTGTCTCCCTCTCTTCATGGAGCACACACACACACACACACACATCTCTGTGTATGTGTGTGTTTGAGTCTTTGTCTCACTCAGTCTGCCTATCCCTCTCAGTCTCACACTTGATCTCTCTCTATTTCTCTAGCTCGCTGTCTGTCTCTCCCTGTTTCTCTGTTTGTGTCTGTCTCTCAATGTGTCTGTCTCTTTCTCATGATGTCCACTTCTTTTCACAGCTCGATTCCTGCTGTCTCAAAATCTACACCCGTCAGTATCTCATTAGTGCAGTCGTGAGTATCCCCGCCTGTCACGCGGGAGGAAGCATTTTCGAAATGTAGAATTGTACCTCTGTTATTCGGTATAGATTCATATTAAAAGTTCCTGAGCAACATAGAAGAGTAAAAATACAGCAAGAGGAGATTGGCTCTTCCAGATTTTTAGGAAACGGAGACTTTTTCAGGACTCTGCGGCGTTCTGATGCAAAGAGATGGATGATTGAGTTTTATCTGAGTAACATTTAAAGAGGTAAAAACCCAGTAGTCGTGCCTGGGTGATTAAGGCGATGGACCAAAAAACCCATTGGGGTTTCACCGCGCAGGTTCGAGCCTGTCGACTATCGATTTCAGCATTTTTCATTCCATTTCACAATTTCACCAGGTCCCTGCAAAACGGATCCTGATTTCGGTGGAATAACGTCCCACACCTTTCAACACTGACATTTTTTCTCATGTTCATTAATTTGCAATATTCACGATACATATGGATAGAAAAACGCAAAATCAGCCTATTTAGAGACAGTGATTCAGCCTGTCTATCCCTCTATATGTCTGAGGCACTCTGTGTATGTCCATTGGTGCGTGTATATTTTTGTTTATGTGTGTGTGTGTGTGTCTGTCGATCTGTATGTATGTCACTGTGTATGTGCAACTGTCTGTGGATATCATCGCCATGAATTTGGTATGTACTGGAACTTTTTAAAAAGACTTGGGGAAAATAACACAGTTGTGACATTTGATATCGGCTTTGGTTCAGCGGCAGCATTTTCGACTTCAAGTCCAACTCCTGAGACTTGAGCATATAATCTTGGCTGACACTCAAGTGCAGTACTTGCGGAATTTTGCATTGTTGAAGCTGTTGACTTTGGGATGAAATGTTAAATTGAAGCTCCATCTGCTCTCTCCGGTGAATGCGAAAGTTCCCACAGCATTATTCGAAAAAGAGTAGTGAGTTGCCCCGTGTCACTTTTATATAAATATTCTGAAATGCTCACTGAAAACCTGTGTGTATGCGTGTGTCTGTGAGGGTGGAGCTCAAGCCCAGATTCTCACAGAGACAGAATGTGAAGGTTCGCAAGTCCAGAATGGCCGAGTGTATAAGTCGTTGCATTTAGGATCTAATGGGTTTATACCCGCGTGGGTTCGAACCCCACTCCTCGTAGCTCTTGAATTTTGCACCGATTTTCTCCCATCCTGCTCAGTGTTACCCGAATGCCTTCTGTTGAATCTGTAACTCTGTCACACTCTCAACTGACAAAGAAATGGGATTGTGAATTGTATCTGTGCCTCTCACTCTCTGTCTTTCGAGAGATCCTCATGTGTTTCAGTCTCTGTCACTCTCTGACTCACTCTGTCTGAGGACCAACAAGCTGAATTCAGGGAGCTCGGAGTTAAATTAAAAAGTAGGACCTCAAAGGTCGCAAACTCAGGATTGCTACCAGTGCCACCTGCTAGTCGGAGCAGGAATCGCAGGATAGCTCAGATGAATACGTGGCTTGAAATGTGGTGCGGATGGGAGGGATTCAAGTTCCTGGGACTTTGGAACCGGTTCTGGGGGAGGTGGGACCAGAACTAAACCGGATGGTCTGCACCTGGGCAGGACCAGGAACAATGTCCAAGGGGGAGTGTTTGCTAGTGTTATTGGGGAGGGTTTAAAGTAATATGGCAGGGCGACGGGAGACAGAGGGAAGTCGAATGGGCACAGAACAAAAGATTAAAAGTAAAGGTGGAGGGCAGAGAATCCCACAGCAAAAATCAAATAGGGCCACTTTACAGCCAAATTCTAAAGGTTCAAAATGTGCTAAAATAACAAGCCTGAAGGCTCTGTGCATCATTGTGAGGCGTATTCATAATAAGGCGGATGAATTAACTGCACAAGCAGCAATTACTGAATATGATATAATTGGCATGACGGAGACATAGCTCCAGGGTGACCAAGGCTGGGAATTCAACATTCAGGAAGCATAGACAGAAATGAAAAGGTGTTGGGGTAGCGTTGCTGGTTAAAGAGGAAATTAAGGCAATAGTAAGGAACGACATTAGCTTGGATGATGTGGAACATGTATGGGTGGCGCTGCGGAATACCAAAGGGAAGAAAACGCTAGAGAAGTTGTGTACAGATCAGCAAACAGTAGTGTCAGGTTGGAGACAGCATCAAACAAGAAATTTAGGGATGCGTGCCATAAAGATACAGCAATTATCAAGGACGACCTTGCTCTACATGTAGATTGGGCGAACCAAACAGGAAGCAATACGGTGGAGGAGGATTTCCTCGAGCGTATTAGGGATGGTTTTCTCGACCAATATGTCGAGAGACCATCTAGAGGGCTGGCCATCCTGGACTGGATGGTGTGTAATGAGAAAGGACAAATTAGTAATCTTGTTGTGCGAGGCCCCTTGGCAAGAGTGACCATAATAAGGTAGAATTATTTATTAAGGTGGCGAGTGCCACAGTTAATTCAGAGACTTGGGTCCTGCACTTAAGGAAAGGTAACTTCGATGGTATGAGACGTGAATTGGCTGGAACAGACTGGCGAATGATACTTAAAGGGTTGACGGTAGATAGGCTATGGAAAACATTTAAAGATCACATAGACGAACTTCAACAATTGTATATCCCGGTCTCGAGTAAAAATAAAACTGGGAAATTGGCTCAACCGTAGCTAACAAGGGGAATTAAGGATAGTGCAAGGAAGAGGCATATAAATTGGCCAGAAAAAACCGCAACCTGAGGACTGGGAGACATTTAGAATTCAGCAGAGGAGGAGAAAGGGATTAATTAGGAGGGGGAAATTGGATTATGAGAGGAAGCTTGTTGGAAACATAATAAAGTTCTATAGATATGTGAAGACAAAAAGATTAGAGAAGACAAACGTAGGTCCCTTGCAGTCAGATTCAGGCGAATTTATAATGGGGAACAAAGAAATGGTGGAACCGTTGAACAATTACTTTGGTTCTGTCTTCACGAAGGAAGACACGCATAACCTTCCAGAAATACTAGGGCACCGAGCATCTAGCGAGAAGGAAGAACTGAAGGAAATCCTTATCAGTCAGGTAATTGTGTTAGGGAAATTGATGGGATTGAAGACCGATAAATCCCCGGGGCCTGATAGTCTGCATTGGAAAGTACTTAAGGAAGTGGCCCTAGAAATAGCGGATTCATTGGTGATCATTTTCCAACAGTCCATGGACTCTAAATCAATTCGTATGGACTGGAGATTGGCTAATGTAACAACACATTTTTAAAAAGGAGGGAGATAGAAAATGGATAATTATAGACCGGTTAGCCTGACATCAGTAGTGGGGAAAATGTAGGAATCAATTATTAAAGATGAAATAGCAGTGCATTTGTAAAGCAGTGACAGGATCGGTCCAAGCTGCATGAATTTATGAAATGGAAATCAAGCTTGACAAATCTTCTGGAATTTATTGAGGATGTAACTAGTATAGTGGACAAGGGGAACCAGTGGATGTGGTGTAATTACTTTCAAAAGGCTTTCAACAAGGTCCCACACACGTATTGGTGTGCATATCATTGGGGGTAATGTACTGACGTGGATCGAGAACTGGTTGACAGACAGGAAGCAGAGAGTCGGGATAAACGGGTCCTTTTCAGAAAAGCAGGCAGTGACTAGTGGGGTGCCACAGGGCTCAGTGCTGGGACCCCAGCTATTTACAATATACATTAATGATTTAGATGAAGGAATTGAGTGTAATATCTTCAAGTTTGCAGATGATACTAACAGGGTGGCGGCATGAGCTGTGAGGAGGACGCTAAGAGGCTGCAGGGTGACTTGGACAAGTTAGGTGAGTGGGCAAATGCATGGCAGATGCAGTAAAATGTGGATCAATGAGAGGTTATCTACTTTGGTGGCAAAAACACGAAGGCAGAATATTATCTGTATGGCGGCAGATTGGGAAAAGGGGAGGTGCAATGGGAGCTGCGTGTCGTGGTACACCAGTCATTGAAAGTTGACATGCAGTTGCAGCAGGCGGTGAAGAAGGCAAATGGTATGTTGGCCTTTATAGCTAGGGGTTTTCGGTATAGGAGTACGGAGGTCTTACTGCAGTTGTATAGGGCCTTTGTGAGACCTCACCTGGAATATTGTGCTCAGTTTTGGTCTCGTAATCTGAGGAAGGACTTTCTTGCTATTGAGGGAGTGCAGCGAAGTTTCACCATACTGATTCCGGGGATGACAGGACTGACATATGATGAGAGACTGGATCGTCTGGTCTTGTAGTCACTGGAGTTTAGAAGCATGAGAGGGGATCTCATAGAAACATAAAACATTCTGACGGGACTTTACAGGTTAGATGCAGCAAGAACGTTCCCGATGTTAGGGAAGTCCAGAATTAAGGGACACAGTCTAAGGATAAGGGGCAGGCCATTTGAACCGAAGTGAGGAGAAACTTCTTCACTCAGAGAGTTGTTAACCTGTGGAATTCCGTATCGCAGAGAGCTGTTGATGCCAGTTCATTGGCTATATTCAAGAGGGAGTTAGATATGGCCATGAAGGCTAAAGGCATCAAGAGGTTTGGAGAGAAAGCAGGAAAGGGGTACTGAGCTGAATGATCAGCCATGATCTTATTGAATGGTGGTGCAGACTCGAAATCCCGAATGGTCTACTCCTGCACCTATTTTCTATGTTTCTCTGTTTGTCCCTGTCTCTCAATCTGTCTCTTACATTCTCACGGTGTAAAAGTTCTGCTCCAAGGGATTCTCTCAGTCTCCCTGTCTATTTGGCTCTCTCTTTACCATCATCCCTCTCTGTCTGACTGTCTCTCTCTTTCCCATCGTCTCTCTCTATCTGTCTATGTCTCTGCCTGCCTGTCTTTCTTTACTCTGACTCTAACCTGCTGAGTATTTCCATCATTTTCTCTTTTAGTCTCTATCTCTCTTTCTCGATCAGTCACTCTACTTGTCACTGTCTTTATCATTGTCTTTCTCTCACTCTTTCCCTCTCTCTCTTAATAGATCACACACACACATCTCTGTATATGTATATATTTGAGTCTTTTTCTCACTCAGTCTGTCTCTCCTTCACTGTCTCACACTTTCTGTCTCTCGTTGTCTCTATCTCGCTCTCTGTCTCTACCTGTTTGTCGGTTTGTCTCTGTCTCTCAATGTGTCTGTCGACTTCTCATGGTGTCCAGTTCTGTTCACAGCTCGATTCCTGCTGTGACAGCGGTGGTACACATCAGTTCCTCGTTAGTGTAGTGGTGAGTATCCCCGCCTGTCACGCGGGGACCGCGATTCAATTTCCCGACGGGAGGCAGTTGTTTCAAAATGTAGAATTTTACTTCTGTTTCTTGGTAGAGATATATATTAATAATTGCAGCTTGGGTTCTTCCCCACTCCTGGTTTCTATTTAATTTAACACGGATTTCCTCCCATTCTGATCAGTGATGTCCGATTTTCATCTGTTGAATCAGCAAATTTCTGTAACTATGTGACACTCTGAACCGATAATGAAATGAAATTGTGAAATGTGTCTGTGTCGCTGGGTCTCTGCCTCTCTCTCTCTCTTCACAGAGCTTTGTATGTGTTTGTATGTTTGAGTCTTCGTCTCTCTCACTCTGACTCACTCTGTCTGTCCCTGTTTCTCCGTTTGTCTCAGTCTCTCAATCTGTCTCTTTCTCACTGTGCCCACGTCTGTTCCAATGGGATTCTCTCAGATTCTTTGACTGACTGGCTCTCTCCTTCCGATCATTTCGGTCTGTCCATGTCTTTGCCTGTCTCTGTTAGTCGCTGCCTCGAACCTGAGAAGTATTTCCATCATTTTCTGTTTTAGTCTCTATCTCTCTCTCTATCTGTCTCTCTCCTTGTCACTGACTTTATCATTGTCTTTCTCTCACTCTTTCTCTCTCTCTCTTAATAGATCACACACACATATCTCAGTCTCTGTATGTGTTTGAGTCTTTTTCTCACCCAATCTGCCTCTCCTTCTCAGTCTCACACTTTCTGTCTCTCGTTGTCTCTATCTCGGTGTCTGTCTCTCCGTGTTTCTCGGTTTGTCTCTGTCTCTCATTGTGTCTGTCGACTTCTCATGTGTCCAGTTCTGTTCACAGCTTGATTCCTGCTCCGACCGAGTATGTACCCGTCAGTTCCTTGTTGAGACAGGTGATTATCTCCGCTTGTCACGCGGGAGACCGGGGTTCAATTGCCCGACGGGGAGGCAGTTGTTTCAAAACGTTGTATATTACCCCTGTTTCTTAGTAGAGACACATATTAAAAATTCCAGAGCTATATCGAACTGTAAAAATACTGGTAGAGGAGTTTGCCTCTTCCAGATTTTTAGCAAACGGAGACTTTTTCAGGATTCTTTGGCCGTCTGCTGCAGAGATGGATGACTGAGTTTTTTCTGAGTAGCGTTTAAAAAGTCAGCGACACAGTAGTCGTGGCCGAGTGGTTAAGGCGATGGACTAAAAATCCTTTGGGATTTTCCAGCGCAGTTTCGAATCCTGCCGACTACAATTCTCAGCATTTTTCATTCTATTTCACAATTTAACCAGTTCTCTGCCAAACTGATCATGAGATAAATTGAATAACGTCCCACACCTTTCAACACTGACATTTGTTTCTCATTTTTATTAATCTGCAATATTCACGATACATCCGTTTTAAAAATCTCAAAAATCAATCAAAGTTGCGACAGTGATTCAGCCTGTCTATCTGTCGAGATGTCTAAGGCATCTGTGCATTCCCGTTGGTACGTGTAAATTTTTGGTTATGTGTGTGTATGTCTCTGTGTCTGTCTATCTCTATTTTTTCTCTGTGTATGTGCAACTGTCTGTCGAAATCATCACCATGAATTTGGTATGTCCTGGAACTTATAAAGAGGACTTGGGGAAAATAATACGGTTGTGAACTTTTGTATCGGCTTTGGTTCAGTGGCAGCATTCTCGACTGAATCAGAAATTTGTGTGTTCAAGTCGCACTCCTTGGACTTGAGCTTATCATCTTGGCCAACACTCAAGTGCAGCACTTGGGTAATTTTGCAATGTTGAAGCTGTTGACTTTCGGATGAAATGTTAAATTGAAGCTCCGTCTGCACCCTCGGGTGGATATGAAAGGTCCCAGAGCATTACTCGAAACAGAGTAGGAGAGTTGCCCCCGTGTCAATATTCCGACACATGTTCGTAAATGCTCACTTAAAGACGATGTGCATGTGTTTGTATGTGGGATTGGGGTTGAAGCCCAATTTGTCACAGAGACAGAATCCAAGCTCTCACAGGGCCAGGATAGCCGAGTGGTAAAGCCGTTGGCCTTAAACTTAAAAGGGTTTTTGCAGCGTGGGTTCTTCCCCACTCCTGGTTTCTATTTAATTTAACACAGATTTCCTCCCATTCTGATCAGTGATGTCCGATTTTCATCGGTTGAATCAACAATTTTCAGTAACAATGTGACACTCTGAACCGATAATGAAATGAAATTGTGAAAGGTATCTGTGTCGCTCGGTTTCTGCCTCTCTCTCTCTCTTCACAGAGCTGTGTAAGTGTTTGTATGTTTGAGTCTTCGTCTCTCTCAGTCTGACTCACTCTGTCTGTCCCTGTTTCTCCTTTTGTCTCAGTCTCCAAATCTGTCTCTTTCTCACGGTGCCCACGTCTGTTCCAATTGGATTCTCTCAGATTTTTTGTCTGACTGGCTCTCTCTTTCCCATCATTTCGGTCTGTCCATGTCTTTGCCTGTCTCTGTTAGTCCCGGCTGTAACCTGAGAAGTATTTCCATCATTTTCTGTTTTAGTCTCTATCTCTTTCTCTCAATCTGTCTCTCTCCTTGTCACTGTCTTTATCATTGTATTTCTCTCACTCTTTCCCTCTCTCTCTTAATAGATCACACACACACATCTCTGTCTCTGTATGTGTTTGAGTCTTTTTCTCACCCAATCTGCCTCTCCTTCTCAGTCTCACACTTTCTGTCTCTCGCTGTCTCTATCTCGGTGTCTGTCTCTCCCTGTTTGTCGGTTTGTCTCTGTCTCTCAATGTGTCTGTCGACATCTCATGGTATCCAGTTCTGTTCACAGCTCGATTCCTGCTCCGACAGAACAAATACATGTCAGTTCCTCGTTAGTATAGTGGTGAGTATCCCCGCCTATCTCGCGGGAGACCGTGGTTCAATTCCCCGACGTGGAGGCAGTTGCTTCAAAACGTTGAATTTTACTTCTGTTTCTTGGTAGAGATACATATTAAAAATTCCAGAGCTATATCGAACTGTGAAAATACAGGTAGAAGAGTTTGCCTCTTCCAGCTTTTTAGCAAACGGAGACTTTTTCAGAATTCTTTGGCCGTCTGCTGCACAGAGATGGATGACTGAGTTTTTTCTGAGTAACGTTTAAAACGCCAGCGACACAGTAGTCGTGGCCGAGTGTTTAAGGCGATGGACTAGAAATCCATTGGGATTTTCCTGCGCAGTTCGAATCCTGCCGACTACAATTCCCAGCATTTTTCATTCCATTTCACAATTTAACCAGTTCTCTGCCAAACTGATCATGAGATAAATGGAATAAAGTCCCACATCTTTCAACACTGACATTTGTTTCTCATTTTTATTAATCTGCAATATTCACGATACATCCGTTTAAAAAATCGCAAAAATCAGTCAAAGGAGCGACAGTGATTCAGCCTGTCTATCCCTCGAGATGTCTAAGGCATCTGTGCATGCCAGTTGGTGCGTGTAAATTATTGGTTTTGTGTGTGTGTGTCTCTGTGTCTGTCTATCTCTATTTTTGGCTCTGTGTATGTGCAACTGTCTGTGGAAATCATCACCATGAATTTGGTATGTCCTGGAACTTATAAAAAAGACTTGGGGAAAATAATACGGTTGTGAACTTTTACATAGAAACAGAGAAACATAGAAAATAGGTGCAGGGGTAGGCCATTCGTCCCTTCTAGCCTGCACCGCCATTCAATGAGTTAATGGCTGAACATTCAACTTCAGTACCCCATTCCTGCTTTCCCGCCATACCGCTTGACCCAATAGTAGTAAGGACCTCATCTAACTCCTTTTTGAATATATTTAGTTAATTGGCCTCAACAACTTTCTGTGGTAGAGAATTCCACAGGTTCACCACTCTCTGGGTGAAGTAGTTCCTCCGCATCTCGGTCCTAAATGGCTTACCCCTTATGCTTAGACTGTGACCTCTGGTTCTGGACTTACCCAACATTGGGAACATTCTTCCTGCATCTAACCTGTCTAACCCCGTCAGAATTTTAAATGTTTCTATGAGGTCCCCTCTCATTCTTCTGAACTCCAGTGAATACAAGCCCAGTTGATCCAGTCTTTCTTGATAGGTCAGTCCCGCCATCCCGGGAATCAGTCTGGTGAACCTTCGTTGCACTCCCTCAATAGCAAGAATGTCCTTCCTCAGGTTAGGAGACCAAAACTGTACACAATACTCCAGGTGTGGCCTCACCAATGCCTTGTACAACTGTAGCAACACCTCCCTGCCCCTGTACTCAAATCCCCTTGCTATGAAGGCCAACATGCCATTTGCTTTCTTAACCGCCTGCTGCACCTGCATGCCAACCTTCAATGACTGATGTACCATGACACCCAGGTCTCTTTGCACCTCCCCTTTTCCTAATCTGTCACCATTCAGATAATAGTCTGTCTCTCTGTTTTTACCACCAAAATGGATAACCTCACATTTATCCACATTATACTTCATCTGCTATGCATTTGCCCACTCACCTAACCTATCCAAGTCGCTCTGCAGCCTCACAGCATCCTCCTCGCAGCTCACACTGCCACCCAACTTAGTGTCATCCGCAAATTTGGAGATACTACATTTAATCCCCTCATCTAAATCATCAATGTACAGTGTAAACAGCTGGGGCCCCTGCACAGAACCTTGCGGTACCCCACAAGTCACTGCCTGCAATTTTGAAAAGTACCCATTTACTCCTACTCTTTGCTTCCTGTCTGACAACCAGTTCTCAATCCATGTCTGTACACTACCCCCAATCCCATGTGCTCTACCTTTGCACATCAATCTCTTGTGTGGGACCTTGTCGAACGCCTTCTGAAAGTCCAAATATACCACATCAACTGGTTCTCCCTTGTCCACTCTACTGGAAACATCCTCAAAAAATTCCAGAAGATTTGTCAAGCATGATTTCCCTTTCACAAATCCATGCTGACTTGGACCTATCATGTCACCTCTTTCCAAATGCACTGCTATGACATCCTTAATAATTGATTCCATCATTTTACCCACTACCGATGTCAGGCTGACGGGTCTATAATTCCCTGTTTTCTCTCCCTCCTTTTTTAAAAAGTGGGGTTACATTGGCTACCCTCCACTCTATAGCAACTGATCCAGAGTCAATGGAATGTTGGAAAATGACTGTCAACGCATCCACTATTTCCAAGGCCACCTCCTTAAGTACTCTGGGATGCAGTCCATCAGGCCCTGGGGATTTATCGGCCTACAATCCCATCAATTTCTCCAACACAATTTCCCGGCTAATAAGGATTTCCCTCAGGTCCTCCTCCTTACTAGACCCCCGACCCCTTTAATAACCGGAAGGTTGTTCGTGTCCTCCTTCGTGAATACCGAACCAAAGTACTTGTTCAATTGGACCGCCATTTCTTTGTTCACCGTTATGACTTCCCCTGATTCTGACTGCAGGGGACCTACGTTTGTCTTTACTAACCTTTTTCTCTTTACATATCTATAGAAACTTTTGCAATCCGTCTTAATGTTCCCTGCAAGCTTCTTCTCATACTCCATTTTCCCTGCCCTAATCAAACCCTTTGTCCTCCTCTGCTGAGTTCTAAATTTCTCCCAGTCCCCAGGTTCGCTGCTATTTCTGGCCAATTTGTATGCCACTTCCTTGGCTTTAATACTATCCCTGATTTCCCTTGATAGCCACGGTTGAGCCACCTTCCCTTTTTTATTTTTATGCCAGACAGGAATGTACAATTGTTGTAGTTCATCCATGCGGTCTCTAAATGTCTGCCATTGCCCATCCACAGTCAAACCCTTAAGTATCATTCGCCAATCCATCCCAGCTAACTTACGCCTCATACCTTCCAAGTTAGCCTTCTTTAAGTTCTGGACCATGGTCTCTGAATTAACTGCTTCATTCTCCATCCCAATGCAGAATTTCACCATATTATGGTCACTCTTCCCCAAGGGGGCTCGCACAACGAGATTGCTAATTAATCCTCTCTCATTACATAACACCCAGTGTAAGATGGTCTCCCCCCTCGATGGTTCCTCGACATATTGGTCTAAAAAACCATCCCTTATGCACTCCAGGAAATCCTCCTCCACCATATTGCTTCCAGTTTGGTTAACCCAAACGATGTGCATATTAAAGTCACCCATTATAACTGCTGCACCTTTATTGCACGCAACCCTAATTTCATGTTTGATGCCCTCCCCAACATCACTACTACTGTTTGTAGGTCTGTACACAACTCCCACTAACGTTTATTGCCCTTTGGTGTTCTGCAGCTCTACCCATATAGATTCCACATCATCCAAGCTAATGTCCTTCCAAACTATTGTCTTAATCTCCCCCTTAACCAGCAATGCTACCCCACCTCCTTTTCCTTTTATTCTATCCTTCCTGAATGTTGAATACCCCTGGATATTGAGTTCCCAGCCCTGATCATCCTGGAGCCACGTCTCCGTAATCCCAATCACATCATATTTATTAACATCTATTTGCACAGTTAATTCATCCAACTTATTGCGGATACTCCTTGCATTAAGACACAAAGCCTTCAGGCTTGTTTTTTTAACAACCTCTGTCCTTTTAGAATTTTGCTGTACAATGGCACCTTTTGTTCTTCGCCTTGGGTTTCTCTGCACTCCATTTTTCCTCATCTCCTTTCTGTCTTTTGCTTTTGCCTCCTTTTTGTTTCCCTCTATCTCCCTGCATTGGTTCCCATCCCCCTGCCATATTAGTTTAAATCCTCCCCAACAGCACTAGCAAACACTCCCCCGAGGACATTGGTTCCAATTCTGCCCAGGAGCAGACCGTCCGGATTGTACTGGTCCCACATCCCCCAGAACCGGTTCCAAAGCCCCAGGAATTTGAATCCCTCCCTGCTGCACCATTGGTCAAGCCACGTATTCATCTGAGCTATCCTGCGATTCCTATTCTGACTAGCACGTGGCACTGGTAGCGATCCCGAGATTACTACTTTTGAGGTCCTACTTGTATCGGCTTTGGTTCAGTGGCAGCATTCTCGACTGAATCAGGAGTTTGTGTGTTCAAGTCACATTCCTTGGACTTGAGCATATCATCTTGGCTAACACTCAAGTGCAGCACTTGGGTAATTTTGCAATGTTGAAGCTGTTGACTTTCGGATGAAATGTTAAATTGAAGCTCCGTCTGCACCCTCGGGTGGGTATGAAAGGTCCCAGAGCATTACTCGAAACAGAAAAGGAGAGTTGCCCCCGTGTCAATATTCCTAAAAATGTTCGTAAATGCTCACTAAAAGACTATGTGCATGTGTTTGTATGTGGGGTTGGGGTTGAAGCCCAGTTTGTCACAGAGACAGAATCCAAGCTCTCACAGGGTCAGGGTAGTCGAGTGGTTAATGCGTTGGCTTTAAACGTCAAAGGTTTTTCCAGCGTGGGTTCTTCCCCACTCCTGGTTTCTATTTAATTTAACGCGGATTTCCTCCCATTCTGAGCAGTGATGTCCGATTTCCATCGGTTGAATCAACAATTTTCTGTAACTATGTGACACTCTGAACCGATAATGAAATGAAATTGTGAAATGTATCTGTGTCGCTCGGTCTCTGCCTCTCTATCTCTTCACAGAGCTGTGTATGTGTTTGTATGTTTGAGTCTTTGTCTCTCTCAGTCTGACTCACTTTGTCTGTCCCTGTTTCTCCGTTTGTCTCAGCCTCTCAATCTGTCTCTTTCTCACGTTGCCCACGTCTGTTCCAATGGGATTCTCTCAGATTCTTTGTCTGACTGGCTCTCTCTTTCCCATCATTTCGGTCTGTCCATGTCTTTGCCTGTCTCTGTTAGTCGCTGCCTGTAAGCTGAGAAGTATTTCCATCATTTTCTGTTTTAGTCTCTATCTCTCTCTCTCTATCTGTCTCTCTCCTGATCACTATCTTTATCATTGTCTTTCTCTCACTCTTTCCCTCTCTCTCTTAATAGATCACAAACACATATCTCTGTTTCTGTATGTGTTTGCGTCTTTTTCTCACCCATTCTGCCTCTCCTTCTCAGTCTCACACTTTCTGTCTCTCGTTGTCTCTCTCTCGGTGTCTGTCTCTCCCTGTTTGTCGGTTTGTCTCGTCTCTCAATGTGTTCGTCGACTTCTGATGGTGTCCAGTTCTGTTCACAGCCCGATTGCTCCTCTGATAGAACTCATGCTCGTTTGTATAGCGGTGAGTATCCCCGCCTGTTCCGCCGGAGACTGTGGTTCTACTTCCCGACGCGGTGGCAGCATTTACAAAATGAAGAATTTTACTTCTGTTTCTTGGTGTTGAATCATATTAAAAAGTTCAAGAGCAATATAGAACAGTACAAATACAGGAAGAGGAGATTGCCTCTTCCAGATTTTTAGTTAACGGAGACTTTTTCCGGATACTGTGGCCGTCTGCTGCACAGAGATGGATGACTGAGTTTTATCTGAGTAACATTTAATGATGCAGCGAGCCAGTAGTCGTGGCCGAGTGGGTAAGACAATGCACAAAGAATCCATCGGGGTTTTTGTGCGCAGGTTTGAATCCTGCCGACTATGTTTCTCAGCATATTTCATTCTGTTTCACAATTTAACCACGTTACTGCAAAATTGATTCTGAGGTAGATGGAGCAACGTCCCACATCTTTCGACGCAGCCGCTTTTTTCTTTCTTTCATTAATTTGCAGTATTCACGATACATACGGATAGGAAAACGCAAAAGGCAGCCACAGTAGCGACAGTCACACTGCCTGTCTATCCATCTATTTGTCTAAGGCAACCTGTGTATATCTTGATCTGGGTGCCATGGTACATCAGTCATTGAAAGTTGCATGCAGGTGCAGCAGGTGGTGAAGAAGGCAAATGGCATGTTCCCCTTCATAGATAGGGGATTTGAGTATAGTAACAGGGAGGTCTTACTGCAGTTGTACAGGGCCTTGGTGAGGCCACACCTGGAATATTGTGTTCAGTTTTGGTCCCCGAATCTGAGCATGGACGTCCTTGCTATTGAGGGAGTACAGCGAAGGTTCACCAGCATGATTCCCGGGATGGCAGGATTGACATATGAGGAGAGACTGGATCAACTGGGCTGGTATCCACTGGAGTTTAGAAGAATGAGAGGGGATCACACAGAAACATACAAAATTCTGACGAGATTGGACAGCTTAGAGGCTGAAAGAATGTTCTCGTTGCTAGCGAGTATGAGACGAAGTATTACAGTCTAAGAGTAAGGGGTAAGCCATCTAGGACAGAGATGAGGAGAAACATCTTTACTCAGAGAGTGGTTAACATGTGAAATTTTCTACCGCAGAAAGTCGGTGAGGCCAGTTCGTTAGATATATTCAAAAGGGAGTTAGATATGGCACTTACGGCTAAAGCGATCAAGGGGTATGGAGAGCAAGCAGGAAAGGGGTACTGAGGTTGAATGATGAGCCATGATCGAAGGGCCGAATGGCATATTCCTGCACCTAATTCCTATGTCTCTATGTTTCTATATTGATGCATGTATATTTCTGGTTAATTTATGTGTGTGTGTGTCTGTGTATGTCTATCTGTATGTCTGTCTCTGTGTATGTGCAACTGTATGTGGAAATCATCACCATGAATTTGGTACATCCTGGAACTTTTTTAAAAACTTGGGGAAAATAATACGGTTGTGAACTTTGGTATCGGTTTTTGTTCAGTGGCTCCATTCTCGACTGAATCAGGAGGTTGTGTGTGTAAGTCCCACTCCTGAAACTTGAACACATCATCTTAGATGACACTCAAATGCACTATTTGGGGAATGTTGCATTGCTGAAGCTGGTGACCATCAGCTGAGATTTTAAATTGAGGCTTCATCTGCACCCTCGGGTGGATGTGAAAGTTCCCAGAGCCTTAGTGGAAAAATAATAGGAGAGCTGCGCCCGTGTCAATATTACGAAAAATGTTCGTAAATGTTCCCTGAAATCCAATGTGTCTGTGTGTCGCTGTGGGGGTTGAGCTGAAGCCCAGATTCTCACAGAGGCAGAGTCCAACCACTGACAGGTCAGGACCAGGATGGACGAGTGGCAAAGACGTTGGACTTAAGATGTAATGGGTTTATACACACGGGGGTTCAAACCCCACTCGTGGTAATTCCTTAATTAAGCAGAGAATTGTCGCATCCTGCTCTGTGATACCTGATTTTCATCTGCTGAATCTCCAATTTTCTGTAACTATGTAACACTCTGAACCGATAATGAAATGAAATTGTGAAATGTATCTGTGTCGCTCTCTCTGTTCAGAGAGCTGTGTATGTGTTTGTGTGTTTGAGTCTTCGTCTCTGTCTGTCCCTGTTTCACTGTTTATCTCTGTCTCTCAATCTGTCTCTTTCTCACGGTGTCCAGTTCTGATGCAATGGGATTCTTTCAGACTCTCTGTCTGACTGTCTCTCTCTGTCCCATTATCTCTGTCTGTCCATGCCTTTGCCTGTCGCTGTTAGTCCCTGTCTCTAACCTGATAAGTATTTCCATTATTTTCTGTTTTTGTCTCTATGTCTCTCTCTCTCTATCTGTCTTTCTCTCTATCTGTCGCCCTCTTTGTCTCTCTCTTTGTCCCTGTCCTTTTGTCTGGTTCTCAATGTGTCTGTCACTTTCTCACGGTGTCCAGTTCTGTTCGAATGGGATTCTCTCAGTCTCTCTGTCTGACTGTCTCACTCTTTCCCATCATCTCTGTCCGTCTATGTTTCTGCCTATCTGTCTCTCTTTGCCTGTCGCTGGTAATTCCTGTCTCTAACCTGCTGAGTACTTCCATCATTGTCTGTTTATATCTTTGCCTCTGTTTCGATCTGTCGCTCTCTCTCTATCTGTCTCTCTCCTTGTCACTGTCTTTATCACTGTCTTTCTTTAACTCTTTCCCTTTCTCTATTTATTGATCACACACACACATCTCTGTATATGGAGGTGTTTGAGTCTTTTTCTCAGAGTCTGCCTGACTTTTCAGTCTCACCCTTTCTGTCTCTCGTTGTCTCTCTCTCGCGCTATCTGTATATCCCTGTTTGTCTCTGTCTCTCAATGTGTCTGTCGACTTCTGTTCACAGCTCGATAACTGCTCTGCCGCAACCCGTACCTTCGTCCGTATAGTGGTGAGTATCCCCGCCTGTTACATCGGAGAACCGGGTTCAATTCCCCAACGGAAAAGCAGCTTTTTCAAAATGTCGAATTTTACTTCTCTTTCTTGATATAGATTCATATTAAAAAGTTTCAGAGCAATATAGAACAGTAAAGATACAACAAGAGGAGATTGCCTCTTCCAGATTTTTTGCAAACGGAGACTTTTTCAGGATTCTGTGGCCGTCTGCTGCAAAGAGATGGATGACTGAGTTTTTTCTGAGTAACATTTAAAGTGCCAGAGACGCAGTAGTTGTGGCCGAGTGGTTAACGCGATGGTCTAGCAATCCTTTGGGTTTTCCCCGCGCATGAATCAATTCTGCCGGCTCCGATTCTCAGCATTTTTCATTCCATTTTACAATTTAAACAGGTTTTTGCAAAACTGATCCTGAGAAAGGCGGAAGAGCGTCCCACACCTTTCAACACTGACATCTATTTCTCATTTTTATGCAATATCTCAATATCTGCAATATTCAAGATACATACGGATAGAAAAACTCAAAAATCAGCCAAAGTAGCGACAGTGATTCAGCCTGTCTATCCCTCGATATGTATAAGGCATCTGTGCATGTCCGTTGGTGCATGTATATTTTATGTTATGTTTGTGTGTGTGTGTCTCTGTGTCTGTCTATCTGTATCTATGTCTCTGTGTATGTGCAACTGTCTGTGGAAATCATCACCATGAATTTGGTATGTCCTGGAACTTTTAAAAAAGTGTTGGGAAAAATAATGCGATTGTGAACTTTGGTATCGGCTTTGGTTCAGTGGCAGCATCCTCGACTGAAACACGCAAAAGCAAGACAAAGTAGCGACAGTTACCCTGCCTGTCTATCCATCTATTTGTCGAAGGCAAACTGTGTATATCTTAATCTGGGTGTCATGGTACATCAGTCATTGATTGTTGGTATGCAGGTGCAGAAGGCGGTAAAGAAGGCAAATGGCATGTTCGCCTTCATAGTGAGGGGATTTGAGTATAGGAGCAGGGAGGTCTTACTCTAGTTGTACAGGGACTTGGTGAGGCCACACCTGGAATATTGTGCTCAGTTTTGATCTCCAAATCTGAGGAAGGACGTCCTTGCTATTGAGGGAGCACAGCGAAGGTTCACCAGCATGATTCCCGTAATGGCAGGACTGACATATGAGGAGAGACTGGATCAACTCGGCTGATATCCACTGGAGTTTTGAAGAATGAGAGGGGAACTCATTGAAACATATAAAATTCTGATGAGATTGGACAGCTTTGAGGCTGGAAGAATGTTCCCGTTGATATTCGAGACCAAGGATCATAGTCTAAGAATAAGGTGTAAGCAATTTAGGACCGAGATGAGGAGAAACTTCTTCACTCAGAGAGTGGTTAACCTGTGAAATTTTCTACCGCAGAATGTCGTTGAGGCCAGTTCGTTAGATATATTCAAAAGGGCCCTTACGGCTAAAGGGATCAAGGGGTATGGAGAGAAAGCAGAAAAGGGGTACTGAGGTTGAATGATGAGCCATGATCTTATTGAATGGTGGTGCCGGCTCGAAGGGCCGAATGGCATATACCTGCACCAAATTTCTATGTTTCTATGTTTCTATGTTGATGCGTGTATATCTTTGGTTATTGTGTGTGCGTGTGTCTGTGTATGTCTATCTATATGCATGTCTCTGTGCATGTGCAACTCTCTGTGGAAATCATCACCATGAATTTGGTACGTCCTGGAACTTTTAAAAAAACTTGGGGAAAATAATACGGTTGTGATCTTTGAGATCGGTTTTGGTTCAGTGGCTCCATTCTCGACTGAATCAGGAGGTTGTGTGTGTAAGTCCCACTCCTGAGACTTGAACACATCATCTTGGCTGACACTCAAATGCAGTACATGGGGAATGTTGCATTGTTGAAGCTGTTGACCATCGGCTGAAATTTTAAATTGAAGCTCCATTTGCACACTCGGGTGGATGTGAAAGTTCCCAGAGCCTTATTCGAAAAAGAATAGGAGAGTTGCGCCCGTGTCAATATTAAGAAAAATGTTCGTAAATGCTGCCTGAAATCCGATGTGTCTGTGTGTCGCTGTGGGGGTGGAGCTGATGCCCAGATTCTCACAGAGGCAGAGACCAAACTCTGACAGGATCAGGATCAGGACCAGGATGGCCGAGTGGTAAAGGCGTTGGATTTAAGATGTAATGGATTTATACCCGCGTGGGTTTGAACCCCAGTCCTGGTAATTTCTTAATTAAACGTAGATATTTCCCATCCTGCTCAGTGATACCCGATTCTCATCTGCTGAATCTCCAATTTTCTGTAACGATATGACACTCTGAGCCGATAATGAAATGAAATTGTGAAATGTATCTGTGTCGCTCGGTCTCTGCCGCTCTCTCTTTAGAGAGCTGTGTTTGTGTTTGTGTGTTTGAGTCTTTGTCTCTCTCAGTCTGACACTCTCTGTCTGACTGTCTCTCTCTGTCCCATTATCTCTGTCTGTCCATGTCTTTGCCTGTCTCTGTTAGTCCCTGACTGTAACCTGATAAGTATTTCCATTATTTGCTGTTTTTGTCTCTATGTCTATCTCTCGATCTGTCTTTCTCTCTATCTGTCTCCCTCTTTGTCTCTCTCTTTGTCCCTGTCCTTTTCTCTGTCATTCCATCGCTAATTGCCTCCCTCTCTTTATGGAGCACGCAAATACATCTCTGTGTATGTATGTGTTTGAGTCTTTTTCTCATTCAGTCTGATCCTCTCTTTCAGACTCAAACTTTATGTCTCTCTTTGTCTCTATCTCACTGTCTGTCTCTCTCTGTTTCCCTGTTTGTCTCTGGTTCTCAATGTGTCTGTCTCTTTCTCACCGTGTCCAGTTCTGTTCGAATGGGATTCTCTCAGTCTCTCTGTCTGACTGTCTCACTCTTTCCCATCATCTCTGTCTCTCTATGTTTCTGCCTGTCTGTCTCTCTTTGCCTGTCGCTGGTAGTTCCTGTCTCTAACCTGCTGAGTATTTCCATCATTTTCTGTTTAAATCTTTGTCTCTCTCTCTATCTGTCGCTCTCTCTCTATCTTTCTCTCACCTTGTCACTGTCTTTATCACTGTCTTTCTCTCACTCTTTCCCTCTCTTTTTATAGATCACACTTACACATCTCTGTATATGTAGGTGTTTGAGATTTTTCTCGCTGTCTCTGACTGACTTTTCAGTCTCACCCTTTCTGTCTCTCGTTGTCTCTCTCTCGCTGTCTGTCCATCCCTGTTCGTCGGTTTGTGTCTGTCGATCAATGTGTTTGTCGACTTCTGTTCACAGCTTGATTACTGCTCTGACGCAACCCATTCCCTCGTTCGTATAGTGGTGATTATGCTTTCCCTGTTACGCGAGAGAACCGGGTTCAATTTCCTGATGGATAGGCAGTTTTTTCAAAATGTCGAATTGTTCTTCTGTTTCTTGGTATAGATTCATATTAAAGAGTTCCAGAGCAATATAGAACAATAAAAATACAGCAATAGGAGATTGCCTCTTCCAGACTTTTTGCAACGGAGACTTTTTCAGGATTTTGTGGCCGTCTGCTGCACAGAGATGGATGACTGAGTTTTTTCTGAGCAACATTTAAAGTGCCAGAGACGCAGTAGTTTTGCTGAGTGGTTAAAGCAATGGTCTGGAAATCCTTTGGGTTTTCTGCGCATTGGTTCGAACCCTGCCAACTACAATTCACCGCATTTTTCATTCCATTTAAAATTTAACCAGGTTTTTGCAAAATGGATCCTGAGATAGGCAGAATAATGTCCCACACATTTCAACACTGACATTTATTTCTCATTTTTATTAATCTGCAATATTCATGATACATACGGATAGAAAAACGCAAAAATCTGCCAATGTAGTGACAGTGATTCAACCTGTCTATCCCTCTGTATGTCTAAGGCATGTCTGTTGGTGCATGTATATTTTTGGTTATGTGTGTGGGTGTGTGTGTCTCTGCGTCTGTCGTTCTGTATATATGTCTCTGTGTATGTGCAACTGTCTGTGCAAATCATCACCATGAATTTGGTATGTGCTGAAACTTTTTAAAAAGTCGTGGGGAAAATAATACGGTTGTGAACTTTGGTATCGGCTTTGGTTCAGTGGCAGTATCCTCGACTGACAAACGCAAAAGACAGCCAAAGTTGCAACAGTGACCCTGCCTGTCTATCCATCTATTTGTCTAAGGCAATCTTTGTATATCTTGATCTGGGTGTCATGATACATCAGTCATTGATTGTTGGTATGCAGGTGCAGCAGGCGGTGAAGAAGGCAAATGGCATGTTCCCCTTCATAGCTAGGGGATTTGAGTATAGGAGCAGGGAGGTCTTACTGCAGTTGTACAGGGCCCCCGTGAGGCCACACCTGGAATATTGTGTTCAGTTTTGGTCTCCGAATCTGAGGAAGGACGTCCTTGCTATTGAGGGAGTACAGCGCAGGTTCAGCAGCTTGATTCCCGGGATGCCAGAAATGACATATGAGGAGAAACTGGATGAACTGGGCTGGTATCCACTGGAGTTTAGAAGAATGAGAGGAGATTTCAAAGAAACATGTACAATTCTGACGAGATTGGACAGCTTGGAGGCTGGAAGAATGTTCCCGCTGCTGGGGAGTTCGAGACCAAGAATCACAGTCTTTCAGTAAGGGGTAAACCATTTAGAAACGAGATGAGGAGAAACGCTTTCACTCAGAGAGTGGTTAACCTGTGAAATTTTCTACTGCAGAAACTCGTTGTGGCCAGTTCGTTAGATATATTCAAAAGGGAGTTGGATATTGCCCTTACGGCTGAAGGGATGAAGGGGTATGGAGAGAAAGCAGGAAAGGGGTACTGAGGTTGAATGATCAGCCATGATGTTATTGAATGGTGGTGCAGGGTCGAAGCGCCGAATGGCATATTCCTACACCTAATTTCTATGTTTCTATGTTGATGCGTGTATATGTTTGCTAATTTTATGTATGTATGTCTCTGTGTATGTGCAACTGTATGTGGAAATCATCACCATGAATTTGATGCGTCCTGGAACTTTAAAAAAAACTTGGGGACAATAATGCGGTTGTGAAATTGAAGCTCCGCCTGCACCCTCGGATGGATGTGAAAGTTCCCAGAACATTACTCGAAAAAGAATAGGAGAGTTGCCCCCGTGTCAATATCACTAAAAATGTTCGAAAATGCTCCCTGAAACCCACTGTGTCTGTGTGTGTCTGTGGGGGTGGAGTTGAAGCCCAAATTCTGACAGAGACAAAGCCCGTTTTTGCCAGGCCCAGGATGGCCGAGTGGTTAAGGTGTTGGACTTAAGATCCAATGGAATTATAACTGCGAGGGTTCGAACCCCACAACTGGTAATTGCTTAATTAAACAGAGATTACTTCCCATGCTGCTCAGTGATACCCGATTTACATCTGTTGCATTTGCATGTTTCGGCGACACTCTGAGCAGATAATGAAAGGTATCTGTATCGCTCAGTCTCTGCCTCTCTCTCTTTTTAGAGAGCTGTGCATGTGTTTGAGTCTTTGTCTCTCTTAGTCTGCCACTTGTCCAGTTCTGTTCAAAAGGGATTCTCTCAGACTCTCTATCTGACCGTCTCTCTCTTTCCCATCATCTCTTTCTGTGTTGGTCCCTGTCTCTAACCTGATGAGTCATTCCATCATTTTCTGTTTATGTTTCTATGTCTCTCTCTCTATCTGTCTTTCTCTCTATCTGTCTCCCTTTTTGTTCTGTTTTTTTCTTGTCATTCCATCACTTTTTGACTCCCTCTCTTTATGGAGCACGCAAACACATCTCTGTGTATGTAAGTCTTTGAGTGTTTGTCTCACTCAGTCTGACCCTCCCTCTCAGTCTGAAACTTTCTGTCTCTCTCTGTCTCTATCTCGCTGTCTCTCTCCCCCTGTTTCCCTGTTTGTCTCTGGGTCTCAATGTGTCTGTCTCTTTCTCACGGTGTCCAGTTCTGTTCGATTGGGACTCTCTCAATCTCTCTGTCTGACTGCCTCTCTCTTTCCCATCATCCCTGTCTGTCTATGCCTCTGCCCGTCCGTATCTCTTTGCCTATCGTGGTTAGTTCCTGTCTCTAACCTGCTGAGTATTTCCATAATTGCCTGTTTATATCTTTGTCTCTCGATCTGTCGCTCTCTCTCTATCTGTCTCTCTCCTTGTCACTTACATTAACACTGTCTTTGTCTCACTCTTTCCCTCTCTCTCTTTATAGAGCACACACACATATCTCTGTATATGTATGTGCTTGAGTCTTTTTCCCACTGCGTCTGCCTCTCCTTCTGAGTCTCACACTTTCTGTCTCTCGTTGTCTCTATCACGTTGTCTGTCTCTCCCTGTTTGTCGGTTTGTCTCTGTCTCTCAATGTGTCTCTCTAGTTCTCATGGAGTCCAGTTCTCTTCACAGCTCGATTCCTAATCTGACCAAACCCACATTCGTTGGTATAGTGCTTAGTATCCCGGCCTGTTATGCAGAAGACAGGGTTTCAATTCCCCAACGGGCAGGTAGCTTTTTCAAAATGCAGGATTTTACTTCTGTTTCTTGGAAAAGATTCATATTAAAAAGTTCCAGTGCAATACAGAACAGTAAAAATACAGGAAGAGGAGATTTTTTCAGAATTCTGTGTCATCTGCTGCAGATGGTGGATGACTGATTTTTATCTGAGTAACATTTGAAAACATAACGAGTAGACGTGTCCGTGAGGTTAGAGCGATGGACTAAAAAATCCATCGTATTTTCCCCCTGCAGGTCGAATCCTGCCGACAACGATTCTCAGCATTTTTCATTCAATTTCACAATTTAACCAGGTCTCTGCAAATCTCATCCTGAGATAGATGGAATAAAGACCCACACCTTTCAAAACTGTCATTTTTTAAATGATTTTTATTAAACTTCAATATTCACGATACTTACGTATGGAAAAACGCAAAAATCAGCCAAAGTTGCGACAGTGATTCAGCCTGTCTATCCCTCTATATGTCTAAGACATCTGTGCATGTCCGTTGGTGCGAGTATATTTTTGCTTATCTGTGTGTGTGTCTGTGTCTGTCGATCTGTATATATATATATATATATATATATATATATATATATCTGTGTATGTGCAACTGTCTGTATAAATCATCACCATGAATTTGGTATGTCATGAAACTTTTTAAAAAAACTTGAGGAAAATTATACGGTTATGAACTTTGGTATCGGCTTTGGTTCAGTGGCGGTAATCTCGACTGAATCAGGAGTTTGTGTGTTTAAGTCGCACTCCTGAGACTTGAGCAGATAATCTTGGCAGACACTCAAATGCAGTACTTGGGGAATTTTGCATTGTTGAAGCTGTGACTTTCGGAAGAAATGTTAAATTAAATCTCCGTCTGCACACTCGGGTGGATCACAGCATTACTCGAAAAAGATTAGGAGAGTTGCCCCCATGTCAATATTACTAGAAATGTTCCTAAATGCTCACTGAAACGCGATGTGTATGTGTGTGTCTGTGGGGTGGAGTTGAAGCCCAGATTCTCACAGAGACAGAATCGAAACACTGGAAGGACCAGGCTGGCCGAGTGGTTAAGGCGTTGGCCTTAAAATTCAATGGGATTTTCCCACGAGGGTTCGTACTCGAATCTCTTTAATTTATCACTGATTTCCTCCCATGCTGATCAGTGATACCCGATTTTCATCTGTTGAATCAACAATTTTCTGTAACTCTGTGACACTCTGAGCCAATCATGAAATGAAATTGTGAAATGTATCTGTGTATCTCAGTCTCTGCCTTTCTGTCTTTAGAGAGCTGTGCATGTGTTTTTTGTGCTTGAGTCTGAGTCTGACTCACTCTGTTTGTGACTGTTTCTCTGTTTGTCTCTGTCTCTCAATCTGTCTCATTCTCACGGTGCCCACGTCTGTTCCAATGGGATTCTCTCAGACGCTTTGTCTGACTGTCTCTCTCTTTCCCATCATCTCTGCCCATGTCTTTGCCTGTCTCGCTTTGTCCCTGTCTCTAACCTGATGAGTATTTTCATCATTTTCTGTTTTAGAAACATTGAAACATGGAAAATAGCTGCAGGAGTAGGCCATTAGGCCCTTCGAGCCTGCGCCGCCAAACAATATGTTCATGGCTGATCATTCCTTCAGTTTCCCTTTCATGCTTTCTCTCCATATCCCTTCACCCCCTTATCGGTAAGGGCCATATCTAACTCCCTCTTGAATATATCCAATGAACTGGCATCCACAACTCTCTGCGCAGGGAATTCCACAGGTCAACAACTCTGTGAGTGAAATGAAGTTTCTCCTCATCTCAGTGCTAAATGGCCTACCCCTTATCCTAAGACTATGTCCCCTGGTTCTGGAACTCCCCAACATCGAGAACATTCTTCCCGCATCTAACATGTACAGTCCCGTCAGAATCTTATATATTTCTATGAGATCCCCTCTCAGCATTCTAAACGCAAGTGAATAAAGGCCCAGTTGATCTAATCTCTCCTCATATGACAGTCCTGCCATCACTGGAATCAGTCTGTTGACAATATCGGACCAAGTCAGCATGGATTTATGAAAGGGAAATCATGATTGATGAATCTTCTGGAATTTGTTGAGGATGTAACAAGTAGAGTGGACAAGGGAGAACCAGTGGATGTGGTCAGGAGATTGGTGCACAAAGTCCAAGCGCATGGTATTGGGATTAATGTACTGACGTGAATAGAGAACTGTTTGGCAACTGGTTTGCTGCACTCCCTCAATAGCAAGAACGTCCTTCCTCAGACTAGGAGACCAAAACTGAACACAATATACCAGTTCTGGCCGCCTCACTCAGGCCTTGTACAACTGCAGTAAGGTCTCCCTGCTCCTATATTCAAATCCCCGAGCTATGAAGGCCAGCATACCATTTGCCTTCTTTACAGCCTGCTGTACCTGCGTGCCCACTTTCAGTGACTGATGAACCATGACACCCAGGTCTCGTTGCCCCTCCCCTTTTTCTAGTCTGCTGCCATTCAGATAATATTCTGCCTTCGTGTTTTTGCCCCCAAAATGGATAACCTCACATTTATCCAGATTATACTGCATCTGCCATATATTTTCCCAGTCACCTAATCTGTCCAAGCACCCTGCAGCCTCTTAGCATCCTCCTCACAGCTCGCACCGCCACCCAATTTAGTGTCATCCGCAAACTTGGAGATATTACACTCTATTCCTTCAACCAAATCGTTAATGTATATTGTAAAGAGCTGGGGTCCCAGCACTGAGCCCTGCGGCACACCACTAGTAACTGCCTGCCATTCTGAAAAGGACCTGTTTATCCAGATTCTCTGCTTCCTTCTGCCAACCAGTTCTCTATCACGTCAGTGCATTAATCCCAATACCATGCGCTTGGATTTTGTGCACCAATCTCTTGTGCGGGACCTTGTCAAAAGCCTACTGAATATCCAAATACACCACATCCACTGGTTTTCCCTTGTCCACTCTACTCATTACATCCTCAAAAAATTCCAGAAGATTCGTCAAGCATGATTTCCCTTTCATAAATCTATGCTGACTCGGTCCGATCCTGTCACTGCTTTCCAAATGGGCTGCTATATCATCCTTAATGATTGATTCCAACATTTTCCCCACTACTGATGTCAGGCTAACGGGTCTAGAATTACCCGCTTTCTCTCTCCCTCCTTTTTTAAAAAGTACCGTCACATTAGCTACCCTCCAGTCCATAGGAACTGATCCAGAGTTGATAGATTGTTGGAAAATGATCACCAATGCATCCACTATTTCTAGGGCCACTTCCTTAAGTACTCTGGGATGCAGACTATCAGGACCCAGGGATTTATCGGCCTTTAATTACATCAATTCCCCAAACACAATTTCCCGCCAATAAGGATATATTTCAGTTCCTCATTCTCATTAGACTCACAGTCCCCTAGTACATTTGGAAGGTTTTTTGTATCTTCCTTTGTAAAGACAGAACCGAATTATTGTCTCTATCTCTCTCTATATCTGTCTTTCTCTCTATCTGTCTTCCTCTTTGTCTCTCTCTTTGTCCCTGTCTTTGTCTCTGTTATTCCATTACTATTTGCCTCCCTCTCTTTTTGGAGCACACACACACATCTCTGTGTATGTATGTGTTTGAGTCTTTCTGTCATTCACTCTGACCCTCCCTCTCAGTCTCAAAGTTTCTGTCTCTCTGTGTCTCTATCTCGCTGTCTGTCTCTCCCTGTTTCCCTGTCTCTCACCTTATCTGTCTCTTTCTCACGATGTCCAGTTCTGTTCCAATGGGATCCTCTCAGTCTCTCTGTCTGACTGTCTTTCTCATTCCCATCAGCTCTGTCTGTCCATGTCTCTACCTGTCTCTATCTTTGCCTGTGTCTGTTAATTCCTTTCTCTAACCTGCTGAGTATTTCCATCATGTTCTGTATATATCTCTGTCTATCACTCTATCTGTCGCTCACTCTTTCTCTGTCTCTCTCTTTGTCACTGTCTTTGTCACTGTCTTTCTCTCAATCTTTCCCTCTCTCTCTTGAAAGAGCACACACTCACACATCTCTGTATATGTGTGTGTTTGAATATTTTTCTCACTCAGTCTGCCTCTCCTTCTCAGTCTCATACTTTCTGTCTCACGTTGTCTCTATCTCGCTGTCTGTCTCTCCCTGTTTGTCGGTTTGTCTCTGTCTCTCAATGTGCCTGTCGACTTCTCATGGTGTCCAGTTCTGTTCACAGCTCGATTCCTGCTCTGACAAAACAAAAGGCCGTCAGTACCTGTTAGTATAGTAATTAGTATCCCTCCCTGTCACGCGCGAGGTCGGTGTTCAATTCCCTGACGAGGGTGGAGCTTTTTCAAAATGTTGAATATTACTTCGATATGTCCTGGAACGTTATAAAAAGACTTGGGGAAAGTAATACGGATGTGAGCTTTGGTATCGGCTTTGGTTCAGTGGCAGCATTCTCGACTGAATCAGGAGGCTGTGTGTGTCAGTCCGACTCCTGAGACTTGAGCAGAGAATCTTGGCTGACACTCAAATGCAGTACTTAAAAATTTTGCAATGTTGAAGCTGTTGACTTTTGGATGAAATGTTAAATTGAAGCTCCGTCTGCACCCTCGGTGTATGTGAAAGTTTCCAGAGCATTACTCGAAAAATAATAGGAGAGTTGCCCCTGTGTCAATATTATGATGAATATTTGAAAATGCTCATTGAAAACCTGTGTCTCTGAGAGTGGATCTGCAGCCCAGATTCTCACAGAGACAAAATCCGAATGCTGACAAAGCCAGGATGGCCGAGTGGTTTAGGCGTTGGACATAAAATCCACTGGGTTTATACCTGCATGGGTTCGAACCGCACTCCTGGTAAATCTTTAAATTTAAACCGATTTCCTCCCATCCTGCTCAGTTATACTGAATATATTCTGTTGAATCTGCACATGTCGATAACTTTATAACGTTCTCAACTGACAAAGAAATGGGATTGTGCAAGGTTTCTGTGCCTCTCAACCTCTGTCTTAAGAGAGCTCTTTATGTGTTTGTGTTTGAGTCTGATTCACTCTGTGTGAGGAATTACAAGCTGAATTTAGGGAGCTGGGAGGTAAATTAACAAATAGGACCTCAAAGGTAGCAATTTCAGGATAGCTACCACTACCACCTGCGAGTCAGAGTAGGAATCGCAGGATAGCTCAGAAGAATGTGTGGTGCAGAACGGAGGGAATCAATTTCCTGGGACATTGGAACCGGTTCTTGGGGAGCTGGGACCAATGCAAACCGGACGCTTTGCACCTGGGAAGAACCAATGTCCACAGGGGAGAGTTTGCTCGTGTTGTTGGGGAGGGGTTAAACTAATTTGGCAGTGGGATGGGAAACTATGCAGGGAGACAGAGGGAAGTAAAATGGGGGCTGAAAAGTAAAGGTGGAGGGCAGAGAAACCCAAGGCAAAAACCAAAAAGGGGCCACATTGCAGCCAAATTCTAAAGGGACAAGGTGTGTTAAGATAACAAGCCTGAAGGCACTGTGCCTCAATGCGAGGAGAATTCATAATAAGGTGAACAAATTAACTGCACAGGCAGGAATTAATGAATATGATGTAATTGGCATCACGGAGAAATGGCTCCTGGGTGACGAAGGCTGGGATCGCAACATCCAGGGAGATTCACCATTCAGGAAGGATAGATAGAAAGGAAAAGGAGGTGGGGTGGCATTGCTGATTGAAGAGGAAATTAACGCAATATTAAGGAAGGACATTCGCGTGGATTCTGTGTGGGTGGAGCTGCGGAATATCAAAGGGAAGAAAACGCTAGTGGGAGTTGTGTATCACCAAACAATCGTAGTGAGTTTGGGGACAGCATCAAACAAGAAAGTAGGGATGTGTGCAACATAGGTACAGAAGTTATCATGGGAGACTTTAATCTACTTATAGATTGGGCTAACCAAACTGGTAGCAATACGGTGGAGGAGGATTTGCTGGAGTGTATTCGGGATGGTTTACTCGACCAATATGTCGAGGAACCATCTGGAGGGCTGGCCATCCTAGACTGGTTGATGTGTAATGAGAAAAGACTAATTAGCATTCTTGTTGTGGGAGGCCCCTTGGGGAAGAGTAACCACAATAAGGTTGAATTCTTTATTAAGGTGGAGAGTGAAACAATTAATTCTGAGACTGGGGTCCTGAACTTAAGGAAAGGTAACTTCGATGGTATGAGACATGAATTGGCTAGAATGGACTGGGAAATGATACTTAAATGGTTGACGGCAGATAGGCAATGGAAAACATTTAAAATCACATGGATGAACTTCAACAATTGGACATCCCTGTCTGGAGTAAAAATAAAACGGGAAAGGTGGCTCAACCGTGACTAACAAGGGAAATTAAGAATAGCGTTAAATCCAAGGAAGAGGCATATAAATTGGTCAGAAAAAGCATCAACCCGAGGACGGGGAGAAATTTAGAATTCAGCAGAGGAGTATAAAGGGTTTAATTCGGAGGGGGAAACGAGAGTATGAGAGGAAGCTTGCTGGGCACATAAAAACTTCTATAGATATGTGAAGAGAAAAAGATTAGTGAAGGCAAACGTAGGTCCCTTGCAGTCAGATTCAGGTGAAGTTATAATGGGGAACAAAGAAATGGTAGACCAGTTGAACAAATACTTTGGCTCTGCATTCACGGAAGGAGACATGCATAACCTTCTGGAAATAGTATGTGACCGAGGGGCTAGTGAGAAGGAGGAACTGAGGAAATCCTTATTTGTGGGAAATTGTGTTAGGGAAATTGAAGGGACTAAAGACCGATAAATCACCGGGGCCTGATGGTCTCCATCCCAGACTACTTAAGAAAGTGGCCCTGGAAATAGTGGATGCATTGGTTATCATTTTCTAACAGTCCATCGACTGTAGATCAGTTCGTATGGACTGGAGGGTAGCGAATGTAACACCACATTTTAAAAATGAGGGAGAGAGAAAACAGGTAATTACAGACCAGTTAGCCTGACATCAGTGGTGGGGAAAATGTTGGAATCAATTATTAAAGATGACATAGCAGCACATTTGGAAAGCACTAACAGGATCGGTCCAAATCAGCATGGATTTATGAAAAGGAAATCATGCTTGACAAATCTTTGAGAGGATGTAACTAGTAGAGTGGACAAGGGAGAACCAATGGATGTGGTGTAGTGGGACTTTCAAAAGACTTTTGACAAGTTCCCACACAAGAGGTTGGTGTGCAAAATTAAAGCACATGGCATTGGAGGTAATATATTGATGTGGATAGAGAACTGGTTGACAGAGTCGGGATAAACGGATCCTTTTCAAAATGGCAGGCAGTGACTAGTTGGGTGCCACAGGGCTCAGTGCTGGGACCCCAGCAATTTACAATATACATCAATGACTTAGATGAAGGAATTGTGTATAATATCTCCAATTTTGCAGATGACATTATGCTGGATGGCGGTGTGAAATGTGAGGAGGATGCTAAGAGGCTGCAGGATGACTTGGACAGGTCAGGTGAGTGGGCAATTGCGTGGCAGATGTCGTGTAATAACGATAAATGTGAGGTTATGCACTTTGGTGGCAAAACACGAAGGCAGAATATTATCTGAATGGCGGCAGATTAGGCAAAGGGGAAGTGCAACGAGATCCGGGTGTCATGGTCCATCAGTCATTGAAGGTTGGCATGCAGGTGCAGCAGACAGAAAGAAGGCAAATAGCATGTTGGTCCCATACCTTGTGGATTTGAATATAGCAGCAGGGCGGTCCTGCTGCAGCTGTACAGGGCCTTGGTGAGGCCTCACCTGGAATACTGCATTCAGTTTTGTTTCAATCTGAGGAAGGACGTTCTTGCTATTGAGGGAATGCAGCGAAGGTTCACCAGACTGATTTCCGGGATGGCAGGACTGACATATGAGGAGAGATAGGATCGACTGGGCCTGTATTCACTGGAGTTTAGAAGAATGAGAGGGGACCTCAGAAACATTCTGACGGGACTGGGCAAGTTAGATGTAGGAAGAATGTTCCCGATGTTGGGGAAGTCCAGAACCAGTGGTCACAGTCTAAGGACAAGGAATAAGCCATTAGGACCGAGATGAGGAGAAACTTCTTCACTCAGAGAGTTGTTAACCTGTCGAATTATCTTAAGCAGAACGTTGTTGATGCCAGTTCATCAGATATATTAAAGAGGGAGTTGGATATGGCCCTTAAGGTAAAGGGATCAAGGGGTATTGAGCGAAAGCAGGAAAGGGGTACTGAGGTGAATGATCAGCCATGATCTTATTGAATGTTGGTGCAGGCTTGAAGGGCGAATGGCCTATTCCTGCAACCTTTTTCTATGTTTCTATGTTTCTATGTTTCAGGGTGCATGCATCTAATGGCCCAATTTGCTGTGCCACTTCTTTCAACTGGGTACTATTTATTGAATCTGTATCTCGCCTGGTTTGTATCTGATCCATATTGTGTCTCACCTGACCAATCATCCATCTCCCATAGGCATGACATGTGTCTCTTTACCTGTCCTCGGCATCGTCCTCTCAATTCCTGCTTATTTTGCTCGTTAATTGTTCGTGCATGGCCTTCCAATACGGATACACCCTCTAGCATTCTATCCCAATCCTGGGCTGTTTCCTGATTAGTACCTCCGTTGTTCCCCTCAAACTATCTACACCTGCCTTCATCGCCTGCATATCTGGTACATCTACTAGAAATGTCCCTGTAAAGTTAATACGTCATTCGCTGTAAATCTGCTCTGTCTTCCTTCTTTGTGTCACAGCTTGTTGTGTTACTCCGTTGCTCCTGATGTGTCACTAGCTATTCTCAGGATTGTGTCTAGCAATCGTATTTACAAAGCTTTAGTCTTGTGGCTAATTTTTTCTGGCAGGTATAGGGCTGATTAATTTATGCTCACAGGTAACATTTCATGCTGCACATTGTCAAATAACAACATTACTTCTGTTCCAGGTTTAACTACCACGCAATTTCCCAAGGTTAATTCCCCTGGTTTACAATATTCAGGTAACATTTTTTACACACTTATCTTATGGCTTCAAGACAAACGCTCCTGACACTTAGATGCCGCCCCCTAGAGGCTGCTTTACGTAGTTGTTGTACCCTCCGCTGTGGTTAAATGCTTCTGGGCCCCCTAGGGGCGGCCTTGCAGCTTGTCCTTGTGGAATCGGAAGGACGGTGATGATCACGTTTACATTCTGTTGATAAAACACATCCTGGATATTCCAGGTTTTAGTTAGAGTCTTACCATTTCCATTTCAACCGGATTTTCCTTTCACTAGCCACTGTATTGGTTCTGCAATTGCTGTGGTTAGGCACACAATTCCTACAATAGCTAACGAACCCCAGTACCTTACAAACCCCTCAGACTGGTTTTGGTCGGGGCATAATCCTAATGTCCTCCTTCCTGTCATTGGACATGCTCCGAGTTCCTTGGGATATTTCGTGTCCCAGGTCCTGTAACACAGGTTGTCCGATTTGTGCCTTTTTGGGATTTACTTTAAATCCTGCTTTCCGTTATCTCAAATGAATTTTTCATAACTAGAACAGAGTCTAGCACGGAGGCTTTGATAGCTGCTTTCCGTTATCTCAAATGTTCCAGTTTCAAAGCCTTTACGTCTCAGTTTCTGTGGTTCTTCAACCACTGTATCTTAAGTCACAAGTTCAACTTATATTTTCCTTTGTTCTAAACTGCTAAAGCCTGCCGTTTTAATATTTAATTTTTTTCAAAATTCATTTTACACTTTCGCAGATAGCTCCCCACTTGCCCAGGAGTTTGACCTGATCCCTGAAGGTATTTCTACATTGTTTCCAAACATGATAGTTTTATTTTTTTTAAGTGATCAGATTTAACTTTTTATTTTAAATGTATCTCATTTTGTTGTGTATTTTCTTAAAGAGTGGTACTTGAAATCTTCACAACAAAATTAACTCTTCACTGCTCCCATCCTAATTTCTGCTCCGCTTTTGTAGTATTTGTATTTATTGTTGGATTATGAAATGTTAAATATGGTAATACTGTTCTTTAATCGAACTTATCATTTATGCTTATAGTGATTCACAGATCACAGAATGCAAAGTACTTGTTTTATAATTACGTGCCTAACTTCTGTTTTAGAAGCTGAACATCAAAAACTCTAATCTTTTGCGCTGTAACTTCAATTTTGTGATACAGTATCTCATAATTTTAATCTTTTTAAGCTTCAGCTTCTGACGCAGTATGTTTACTTTTATTAAAAGTCTTCCAAACCCGAGATTTTCCAATACAACCAAAATATTTATCAAGGAGAATCACCAGAAATATCTCAAAATCCCAATTCAAATATGCCAATATTTTATTTATTTTTTTTTTTACTGAGCTCGAAGCTTTCGCATCAATATTTTACACAACGAAATATGGGGGCGTATTTCCCAAGCCCGCAGCCTTGAGACACCCACGCAGGATTATTTTTTTAAGGCATTACAATTTCCCTTCTCCGTTCTTTATCTCATTCCTAGACTAAATGTATTGTCTTTCAAACAAATGTAATCAATGATTACATGTTTTCTTTGACAAGTGAGCGTGTCGAAATTTTTTTTTTAAACCATCGGGACCACATATTTTTTATCTTTTGCTCAACAAACCTATCCTTTGTGCATTTCCTAGCTCCATAACATATCATCTGAATAAATCCACACCTGCGTTTCTAAATTAAAATGTAATTCAATTCTAGGTTCACACAATCTTAAAACTTCCTTCATACTGGACAGCACTACAAAGGGTTAAAACAAATTCACTCTCTCTGAAAAAGTGGGTGGGGCCATAACAACAGACATCTCTACCACTTTCTGAAGCAGGCTTTCAGACACCTGAAAAATTCATTAATTCCCACATCAAATATTCTGCAGTCAAAAATCACACAAGCACTTTCATTCAAAGACAGACATTCACAAAAATCTCTCTTCATTCAACAAAGCTTATTGTTTGGCCGACTCTATTTTAGCATCCATACTTCACTTAAGATAGTCACTAACAGTTTTTGTTATGGACTTCCGAAAAATATCTACTAAGCGAGCCTTCTGGCCCCCAATCAATACTTTATTTTCCTCAGGTCCTAATCATAACCCTGTTAGTGGGGGATACAAATTTGGGCCAAATTCCTCTGCCCATTCCCTTCTGTCATCTATATCTATTTTTATACTTACATCCTGTTTTCTTTTGTCACTTTCTCTGTCCATCTCACCTTCGGTATCTTTCTATTCATCTTTCCGGCTGTTAAAATTATCTTTTTCCCTTCATCATATCCTGCCTTAACCATCTTCATGACCTTTTCAGATTTATCTCTCAGAAACTCTTCTGGTAGTTTATACATCAGCCCTCCAAGGGCCTTGGCAGATTCCTTTGCCATTTCATACATTGGGGCTTTTTCCCCAGTTCCTGTTTTACCATCTTTACTTAAGCAGAACTTTTTAAACCAAGGCTTTTTACCTAGTGCTGTTTTTTCGCCTTTACTTATGCGGTACTCTTAGCACTGAGGCTTTTCCCCCGATATCTCGTATACGTACTTATTGTCCCAACACTTACAGTACTTATTTACATTGTCCTGACGCACCCTTCAACTGGATTTACTGGCTGCATGGACTCTACCTCAGATTCGTTGGATCTCTGGTTACTTTGCGAGGAGAATTTCTCAAGGTAATTCTCTACTCACTCATTATTCGGTTGGTTTGGTTTTTGAGTCTAATCTGCCCGTCCAGTAGATCCTGCTGACTCCGCCAAGTTGTTAGAGTTAACTTCAAACCACCACTCGGAGATACAAGCTGGCAGGTGTGCTACCCTTGAATGAATGCTCAGAGAAACTGCCAGAGACATCTTATTTTATACAGTTTCAGATTATCGTCTTACTTAATTACGCACGTTACAATTAATATGTGCTGATTGATTAATACATGATTATCTGGTAGGTTGCTTCCTCCAATCTGGCCTCTATATAATTTAATTAGTAATTCAGGATACGTGTTGTTATGATTCGTTTTATTTAACTTGTATCTTATTATAGAATTCAAATTCTATGTTATCTGTGTCTGTGCCCAGCTCCCAAGGCCTTTGGTCTATGAATTGGAACATCTGACCCTCTGCGGAAGGCATCCCACACATGCTTCCCACATTCTGAAAAACAGGCTGTGGGATCTATTTGAAAAATCTGCTAACTCCATTTTAAAACATCCCAATTATTATTATTAATTGTAATTACAATTTGTGATCTGCCCTTTCAGTCTATTATGGGGTATCTTATCGAAGGCCTTTGGAAATCTAGTTAAATTACATCTACTACATTACGTTAGTTAACGCTATCTGTTACTTCTTCGAAAAATTCAAAGAATTTGGTCAATTCAAGACTTTCCCTTTTATAATCCATGCTGACTATTCATTATTGGTTTCTAGTTGTTTTCCACTTTCTCCTTTAGTCGGGAATTAATTATTTTTCCTCCCAACGACGTTAAGTTGACTGGACTATAGTTCCTCAGACACGTTCTACCTCACTTCTTAAAAATAGGTATTATATTAGGTATCTGCCAATCCTTCGGCACTGCACTTTATTCTAACGAAATATTAAATATGTTTATTAATGCCTCTGCTATCTCTTCCCTCGATGTAATTTGTCCGAAGCCGGCATTTTATCCATTTTAGGTTTGATTAGTTTATATAATATTTTCTCTTTTTATTTTAAATGAAGTTATTTCATTTCTAATATCATCCAATGTCATATCCACCTGTGTTGACTCCCTGATGAATACTGATGCAAAGTAATTGTTTAATATTTCTTCCTATCTCTGCCTGTGGACAACCTTCTGAGCCATGTATCTTGGTATGTATTGTGGATGTCCTCCACGCAATCATTATCCTTATCGTTGGGCAGGAGCAGTGTCTCATTCTGAGCTCTCCTCAGTTCTCACTACACGGCACGCAATCAGCCACGGACTTTCCTGAACCTGCGCTTTTCTGTGGGATGTGACTGTTTTCTGGATTAAATTACTTATCCTGTGTGTTTCAGAGTGTGTCGAACTCGCACTCCAGCCCAATTACCCTGAGCCAGAGAGAATAAAACATAGACATTTCCTGCAGATGTGGGAATGTGGGACAGATTTGATGTCCACAAACTCACACACATTACAGTCTCGACTCATTGCCTGCCATCTTTTGTTATTTTTTGTAAATGTATTTGCTTATTTACACACTGAATTAATTTAATTACTTAGTTTTTATTCAAGGTTATTTATAATGATATTAATTAATTAGTAATTATAGTTAAATTATTAATTTAATAAAGCATTGTTATTGCTCCCAGGTCTTAGTGTGGACCAAGCTTCGAGAAAAAATGTAATACTCACCAAACGTTCATCAACCTGCTGTATTTTGGAGACCAAAGCAGCACCTCCTTCAACCATTGTTCCCATTCAAACTCTCACCAAATTCCGTTTAATATCACTGTACAGAACACACTGTGAATCAGCAGTTAGTGTTTAGTTTTATACCTTTGGAGCCACACACAAGTTACAAGTGCTGTCTCAGCTCCATGCCCATTGCTCGCAGTAATTAGCACATATTTAAGACTAACACTTACAGCTGACTGATAGTTAACTACCACTAACAGGCAGTTTCTGCTAACTTCTGTATTTAAAGTTCTAAGTTCAATTCAAAACATTAATCTAAATGTCCCTTTTTACAGCGAATACTCAGCCAGACTCACCACGGACTTACCACTGAATCTCACTTTCTCTACGTTCCCAAGTTTACCACTCCCTTTGTGCACTCCGTTTAAGATCAGGATGTGATGATAGAGTAAGCTCTGACATGCTCTGCTGGGCTGAAAGGGTCGGGGTGGGGAAGGTCGCTCTGTAAATTTGCAGCCCAGGCAGATGGGCTGCTAACTCCCAGCAAGCCCAGCGATACCTCAGGGGAACGCCTCAGACCAGTTTGCAGCCGCGAGCACCGAATGGCCTATTTCTGTGCTGCAGACATTAAGTAACTCTATGTAAGGTGATGTGTGAAGGAGAAGGGATGTCTGAAATGCGACTCTGGGTCAACCACAGACCAGGGCGTGTCCAGAAGGGCAGGTCTGTGATGTCACAATGCTCAGGCACAGTGTCATGCGAGTTTCCCCGCTTTATTACATCACACATACTGCAATACCGAGCAACAAAGCTCGTTACGACCCTCCCTGAATGTTGCATATTATGGGCTATGTTTAGCTCGGAGATTTTACAGAGAGTGAGGAGGAGCTGAGTTTAATATGTGTCGAGTGTGTGCAGGGAACACTTCATCCTGGAGATCACCGCATTGTTCAGGCAAACTTACAAAGGAACGTTATAGTGGTGAATGTCACTGGGATATACTCCGTCTGCAGGAGACCCTTTAATCCCAAAGGTAGATTATCTGAAACAAGGATACGCCGCTATCACCAGGCGTTGGGGCTGCTCAGGTTAAACGCCACTGGGAGAAAAACACAAGAAGCCTGTAAAAGGATGAAAGCACTGACCTTTGAGTCTTTGAAATCTTCCCTCCCTGGCTGTTGTTTGGTCCCAGGCCATTTCCCCCCAGCTTTCCCTGGGTGTGCTGGGGACTGAGCGGCCCTTCCGCCCATGGACTGAACAGTAACAGAGCCACCTTCCACGCGCCGCTCCCTTTGGGTAAACACATCCGACACGAGCCTGGCGGTCGGGAGCTTTATAAACCCGTCCCAGGCCGCAGCAGACATCTTAGCGGGGATAACACCTGCAGGAGTCCAGCGGGACTGATCTCCGTGGACTTCCCCACCTCTATCATTTTTGTTAGTCGCTGAATCCGCGCGGTAAAAGATATAAACAGGCCTCACTGTGTGTGTATCACAGAGATGAGCGCATTGGGCAGAATACACGCCCAAATCATTATGTGATTCTTATTATTTAATGCATTTAACAATTACAGTAAAGGGATATTTCACCACATTCTTCAACTCCTCTCTGAATTTCGTCTGGGTCACGGCATAAATACATGTGTTGGTGCAGCAACTCAGGAGCTGAAGCATAAATCCCATTTCCTGTACATATCTAGGTAGAGATACAGGAATAAAGTTTAACGAATACAATCGACTCCCCACAGAATACAACAGAAACACTGCCCATAAGAGGATAAAATTGCCGGATATAACAAAGAGTAAAATGATGGATTTCCTTCGCTTCTCCATCTCTGGGTCACTGGGACTCTCCCCACTGCTGTGGGCCCTGATTCTCCTGCGGGCTCTGCTCGACACTAAAACGTGTCTGACAGTTAAAGTATTGAGCAGAAGGATCAGAACAAATGGAATAAACGGTGTTATAATATAATGAAGGAATTCAATTACTGCCCATGATAGTGACTCAGAGACTTCCCATGTAACAAAACAAAACCAGGGATTATTGGAAATCTGATACATACCTCCATACATAAAGTACCAGAAAGTGTTCTTTACACAGAACAGCGCACTCACTGTTCCCATAGCCACAGTCGCCGTTTTCTCGGTGCAATATTTGGTTTTGAGCTTCTGACAACAAATGGCTATACATCGATCAAAGGTAAAAGCAACTGTGAACCAAACGGAACAGTCTGTCACTGCGTAAAGCAGGATGGCATGGATATTACAAACATTAATCTTCCACATGAACTCAAACGCGGTTGAATAAAGAATAGAAATTTGCCTGGATATCAGGTCGAGGATAACGACCAGTAGCTCTGCCGCTGCCATTGCCACCAGGTAACGGCTGACACACTTGGAGAGACCGCACCTTCCTCGAGACAGGATCATTATCGTCACTAAGTTCACTGCAAGAAAGAGAAAAACAGGGAATTTATATTTCAGATTGAGAGCATTAACAGCTGTCTCAAAGAATTATGTGTGAAATGTGTCAGGATTAAATGAACTATCCAATGGGACGTGTGGTGTTTGGGTCAGGACTGATTACACCAGCGGATGGGTCGTGTGGTGTTTGGGTCAGGACTGATTACACCAGCGGATGGGTCGTTTGGTGTTTGGGTCAGGACTGATTACACCAGCGGATGGGTCGTGTGGTGTTTGGGTCAGGACTGATTACACTAGCGGATGGGTCTTGTGGTGTTTGGCACAGGTATTGAAAGAACCAATATATGGGACGTGTGGGTGTCGGGGCAAGGACTGAATGTACCAATGGATGGGATGTTTGGGTGTTATGACAGGGAGTGAGTGAAGCGGTGGATGTGATGTGTGGTTGCTGGGTCATGAATGAAAGAATTAATGTGTTGGATTTTTGCCGGGATGTTAAAGCGCTGAATGAGACTAATATATAACGGCATATCCAAGTCAGAGTGAGCAATAATTCAGCACAAGAAGCCGCGAGTTTGTCAATAACCTTTGTCCATTGAGAGGAATAGAGTCACTGTCCAGGGATGGGAATGTAGTCTGGGGACAGCGAGGGGAATGGAATCTGTGTCCAGGGAGGAGAATGGAATTGTGGGCCAAGGGAGGAATGGAGTCTGTGGCCAAGAAAAGGAATGGAGTCTGTACAGGGAGGGGAATGGAGTCTGTGGCCAAGGTGGGGAATGAAATTTGTTGCCAGAGAGGGGAATGGAGTCTTTGGCGAGATTATGGCGGTTGTGTCAAAGGCTGAAGAAGATGACTTGAATTGCATTATGTATCGAAATCAGAACCTTTCCAACCATTGTATTGAAAGTACACTTTGTAACTGGCTTAAGCTGACTTTCCAAGAATATTGCAAATAATCTTTAAAGAAGGGACTGTCGTTTTACAATAGACTAATGATGACCCATGTTGTATGATGTCACAGAGGATTTTCGAACGTGTCTGTTTACAGCTGGAACCATGTCAACCTGCTGCCTTTCACCTGGTGTGAGAAAGTTACAGACTTCCAGTTGACAGAGAGAATTTGAGACTGGAAATATCAAAATATTTCACAATATAGTGCTACATTTTGAATAGTTGCTACCGTGCGGCCCACACCGAGATCTCCTGAACTGTGGCTGAACAAGGGAAATAAATCAATTGAAACACAACTGAATAAACATTTTACTGGAAGCCGTATTGCAGTTTTAACCCGGTCCTGACCATCTGGAATTAATGACTGTGAGGCAGAGCGGGAGGCGTTGGAAATTACGACAACTGTCTATAGCTGAATCATTAGTGGATAATGTCTCATATCTCAGTGTATTTGTGAAGGATCTCTCAACGCTGATTTCCACAGAGCAGTGTTATTAACAATAACCAGCGGTCCTTAAAACACGTATTACCGCTGAACACATATTTATTATCCAACACTGGGCATCAGTGCAGAAAGCTGACTGCAAGCTGTTCAATAATCTAATCGTTCACTAACATATATTGTGTCAATAAAATCAAATTTCTGTCAAATCCTGTAAACCACTATCACTGGAAACAAGTTGCGGAAACAACACACTATTTATTGAACTGGGAGCAGTGAGTCAGCAAATGATCAAACATTACATGACAGAAACTTCTGTGCATTGCCAGACTCAGAACAAGAGTTTAAATTGTGAAAACAACATACTGTTCATTGAACTGGGATCAGCGAATCAGCAAATTATCAAACATTACATGACAGAAACTTCCGTGCATTGCCAGACACAGAAAACAGGTTTAAATTGTGAAAACAACATACTGTTCATTGAACTGGGAGCAGCAAATTAACAAATGATCAAACATTACATGACAGAAACCTCTTTTCATTGCCAGACTCAGAAAAAGAGGTTGAAATTGAAGACAATTAATAAGTAGAACTAAAGGACAAGGACAGAAAATACAGAGACACATGGGTTTCATAATTAATTGCAGATGAAGGACTCACCAGGAACACCAACAGCAGCGAGGAGCGGGTAATAAATACGTTCCACATTTAAAAATGCCCACAGGATCCAAAGCTCAGTTGGAATCTCCCAGAACATGATTTGACTTTATGTGACCTCCAATGAGCGCTGTTCGTTTTAGACAACAACTTCAGTCAAACATTGCTATACAGGCTGAAAAAAAGTCCCTATTTATAGCCTGAGTGAACTCTCCAGTGAGACAATTAAACTGCACACTGAAGGATATTATTCACAGTCACTGAATAAACAAGTTGTCCGAACCTTTTCTTTGCATCACTTTCAATTGCAAAATATCTTAAAAGCAACGTGGCTTTCAGATCAAATAACTTTATCCAAAACCAAGCACTATTGGTAAAAGCAGAAATAGTTAATTCCACAGAATCACAGCATGCATATGAAGGGAGCAACTTTCATTTAGGGAGTTTCTATTATTACTGAGATGTAAAACAACTCTGTAATTTCAAATTTTCAATTCACTTCTCGGGGTAACACAAGTGAAATAAAACAAATGGAAGGATAGATGCAGGCTAAGTAAAGGTCAGTAACATGCATGGGGACTGACAGTACAGTGCTAATTAAGGATACATGGGCACTGATAAAACAATGGTCAGTAAAGATATATGACGACTGATCACACAATGGTCAGTAAGAATACATGGGGACTGATAATACAATGGTCAGTAAGGATACATGGGGACTGATAATACAGTGGTCAGTAAGGTACATGGGGATAGATAATACAATGGTCAGTGAAGGTACATGAGGACTGAGAATACAATGGTCAGTAAAGATATATGACTACTGATCACACAATGATCAGTAAGGATACATGGGGACTGATAATACAATGGTCAGTAAGGGTACATGGGGACTGATAATACAATGGTCAGTAAGGGTACATGGGGAGGATAATACAGTGGTCAGTGAAGGTACATGAGGACTGATAATACAATGGTCAGTAAGGGTACATGAGGAGGATAATACAGTGGTCAGTGAAGGTACATGAGGACTGATAATACAATGGTTAGTAAGGGTACATGGTGACTGTTAATATAATGGCGAGTAAGGATACATGGGACTGATAATACAGTGGTCACTAAGTGTACATGCGGATGGATAATACAGTCGTCAATTAGGATACATGGGGACAGATAATACAATGGTCAGTAAGGGTACATTGGGAAGGATAATAAAATGGTGTGTAAGGGTACATGGTGACTGTTAATATAATGGTGAGTAAGGATACATGTGGACAGATAATACAGAGGTCAGTAAGGATAAATGGGGACAGATAATACAGTGGTCACTAAGTGGACATGGGGCATATAATATATTGGTCAGTAAGGGTTCATGGGGACAGATAATAAAGTGGTCCGTAAGGGCATATGGGGGCAGATAACATATTGGTCAGTAAGGGTACATGGGGACAGATAATACAATGGTCAGTAAGGATACATGTGTGCTGTTAATACAATGGTCAGTAAGGATTCATGGCGACCTATGCCATACAGATAGTCACACGCCATGCTATCGTTTATTTTCCTCAGAGCAGGTAATGTAGAGACTGGAGGTGAGGAAAGGCGATGAAAGGAGCAGACAGGTGAGGAGGGGAGAAGAGAGAGAACAGGAGGCGGGAGGGGAGTAGGCGAGAGGAGATGAGTGTGGAGGAGAGGAGAGGAGGGGAATAGGAGAGCAGAGGTGAGGGGAGGAGATGAGTGGAGTGGAGAAGACAGCAGAGCAGAGTAGAGGATAGGAGGTGAGAGCAGAGGTTGGAGGAGGAAAGAGAGAAGATGAGCAGGAAGGGGAGGAGGGTTTAGTGGAGGAGAGGACAGAGGAGAGGGGAAGTAGAGAGGAGAGCAGAGCAGAGATGAGTAGAGGAATGGAGAGGAGAGTTGATAAGAGGTAAGGAGAGGACAAGAGAGGAGAAAAGAGGGCAGAGGAGAAGATAGGAGAGGGGAAGAGAGGCGAAGAGGGGAATGGAGATGAGAGTGTAGGGGAGATGGTAGGAGAGGAGAGTAAAATAGAGGTGGGGAGAAGGTAGGGGAGAGAAGAGAGATGAGAGGGGAGAGGAGGAGAGGAGCGGAATGCAGAAGGGAGGAATGGAGTGAAGTGGAGAGGGGAGAGAGGATGCGAGGGAAGGAGAGTAGAGCAGAGGAGAGTTGAAGGGCGGCGGGAGAGTAGAGGAGAGACCATCAGAAGAGAGGAAGAGAGTGGGGAGAGCAGGGGCGAGAAGAGATGAGAAGAGAGGGGAGGAGATAGGGGAAGTGGGAAGGAGAATGGAGGGGAGAAGAGCTGTGGAGTGTCGAGCAACGGAGAGGAGAGTAGAGTAGATGAGAGGAGAGGAGAGAAAAGAAGAAAAGGAGAGAGGAGGGTAGTAGATTAGAGGAGAGGAGAGGATGAGACATGGGACAAGAGAGGAGAGTAGAAAAGAGGGCAGGAGAGGAAAGAAGAGTGGTAGTGGAGAGGGGACTAGAGGTGAATGGAAAAGAGGGGTGGTGAAGTTAGAGGAGAGGAGAGGAGAGAGAAGACAATGAATGAGAGGAGGAGGTGAAAAGATGGTAGAGGAAAGGAGAGCAGATGGGAGTAGAGGTTAGGAGGGCAAGGAGAGGAGTGGAGAAGAGAGGAGTGGAGAGGGTACAGGAGAGCAGAGGGAACGAGAGGAGCGGGAAGGAGAAGAGAGGGGAGAACATCAGAGGACACAAGTTGAGGAGAGGAGTTAAAATGAAAGGGGAGAAGAGGTGAGACGGAGGGGAGAGGAGAAGAGGGGAGAATTTAGGGGAGCGGAGTAGAGATGATTGGATCGGAGAGGAGAGTGGAGATAGAAGCGACTTGAAAACAGGGGGGAGGAGAGGATAGGGGAGGAGAGGAGTTGATTGGAGATGAGAGAGCAGAGGAGAGGAGATGAGAGGAGAATGGAGGAGAGGAAAGGGGAGGAGAAGAGGGTCGGGGTGAGGGGAGAATGGAATAGAGGCATGGAGAAGGTAGGCGAGAGGGGAGAAAATGAGGACATAAGAGAGTTGACGAGAACAGCTGAAAGGGGAGGAGAGTTGTGGAAAGGCGGGGAGATGGGAGAGGAGAGAGGGGAGAACGGGAAAACAGGTGAGGAGAGAAGTGGAGAGGAGAGAGGAGGAGATGGGAGAAGGGATGAGCCGAGTGGAGAGGATAGAGGAGGAGAGGGGAGAGGAGAAGAGAAGATGAAAGGAAAAGGAGGTGAGCAGAGGAGAGAGGAGATGAGAGGAGTGTGGAGGAGAGGGGAGGCGAGAGGAGCAGAGTTGTGGAGAGGGGAGGAAAAGAGGTACGAGCGGAGAGAGGAGGGTAGAGTTGAGCAGGGAGGGGACGAGAGTGTAAGGGAGGAGAGGTGAGAAGAAAGCAGAGGAGGGGAGAGTAGAGGAATGGAGAGTAGATGTGATGAGAGGAGAGGAGAGGAAATTGGAGTGAAGAGGGGAGGGGATTAGAGGAGAGGACTGGGCAGGGGACAGGAGAGGGTAGGGGCGAGGGTAGGAGAGGAGAATAGAGTAGAGGAGGGGAGAAGGCAGAGGAGAGGAGAGGAGACGAGCATAGAAGAGATGTGAGGAGAGAGGAGAGGAGAGGGGAGGGGTGAGGAGGGGAGGTGTTGGGGTAAAAAGGAGGCTTCTCTCCTTTAAGGTGGACTAACTGATGTAGTTAAACGACATCTCGCCCAGCTTCCCACTGTTTTACGACCAAGGAAGTAAACAAACGAAACCTCAGGTTTATTCGTTTTATTACGAGCAATGCACGGGAAGGTTCAATCTTGGAACCTCTGAAATAGAAGGGTTTTCAAGCATAATTTATACAGGTGTTGGAGAGGAGCTTCCCTCCTGAAAAATCATCGATAGGTCTATTGCTATTAGCGAAGGTACATTGATTTGTTGACTCTTATCAGACGGGCTCTGAGTGGTACATGAAACTGCCCATCTCTCATCTTTGTTTTGTTCCATTTTGCCCTCTACCCCAGTCTATCCGATGCCTGGTATGGTTGTCCTGGCTTCTTTATCTCTTCTCAGGGACTTGTAAAGAAAACTGCTGATTTTGGCTAAGGTTAAGCTATAATATACTGCGTATAAGTGTGTTACACCTTTATAAGCAAGTGTTACACACATAGGTAATTGATAAGTTCACAACCTTCAGCATAATTCTGACCCCATAGCTACAACCTTATTATTAATCCTTTTCAATTCCCCCTAATGGCCCTTGGCTATATGCCCAAGATAGGCAATTTCGCAATTAATTCCACATGGGTGAGCTTCCAGGGGTGACCTTTTACTTGGGTTGTGCTACTTCCCGAGCTCCTGGAGCTATCTGTTGGTTTTCCCATCAAGGTTATACTATGTAAGTCCTTTCTGCCGGACTGTCTGATTTCCCTTTCTTCAATGTTTTATCCATAGTACGGACTAGGGCTTGCCTCTTACGTCGGTTACAGCTTTTTAAAGGATAATACTAGCAAGGTGAGTTCCCTTGCACTACAACTAGTACAATGAGTCCAGCATAGTTCGTGTATAAGTCCTTTCTAGCCAATATTTTCTCGGTGTTCGAATTATGCCCCGCCTGCGGTATCCTCTCTTTCTTCTTTTTTTCCTCCACTTGGGGTCTTCTCTATTCTACCGAATTTCTGCCCTTCCTGGGGTATCCTCTATGTTGTTGAATGGCGTCCAATTCAGTCCAGTTTTTTTCTCGTTCAGTTGGAGTATTGGTTTTCCTTGTTGTCCGATGGCCTTCGCATAACTTCCTCAGGTAATATCCATCATTGCCCCGTCGATCTTTCCTCCTTTAGCTCAGGAGTTATATTAAACCCATTTATATCTGTCTCATCAAGTGGAGTAAAGCAGAAGTCCATATCCATAATGGTGCATGACGTGTTCCTTTCTTCATTTCAGTTGCCTTGGTGGTCACACATCAATCGCCATATCCTCGTGAAACAGCGATAATTTAGTAGTCCTGTGTTAGTGGGGGTGGTACTCAAGGTGCACCCGTGCACTTGGTTATATCCACAGTCAACGTTGATCATTCGTAGTGGATCTCGACATAAAGCAACTTGGTTATTTTTATAACAATCTACATATGCTGGGACTCTTAGTACTGTTGTTCTCTTCAATTACATTTCTGGTTTTTCATCGTACCGCACAAGAGTTTGATTCCTTTTTTCTCCTACATTGTTTGATGTAGTGTATCTACCATTGTCACATCATACTGTCCTATAGATAATAAAAAATCTATTTAATGTGCGGTAACACAGCTGGCCTTTGGGACCCAAGCATGATTGTTTCTCTGCACCTCGCAGGCATGAGTCATGTTTTTGTCTAAGGTCCAGTTGGTAAATATATCGAGTGTTATCCAATCCGGCACCTTTCCATTCTGAAGCTTTTCAATGTTATGTTGTATTCCATTCAGCAACCATACTCCATATCCTACATATACTAGTTCTGGCTGTATGGTTTTACTTAAGTTCGTTTCTGCTCTATTCATTTATATTTCTGGCGTGGTCTCGCAATGTGTGGGCCACTGTAATAATTACCTTTCTGCGCCATTACCCAGTTGTGTCTGTAACTTTTCATGATCCTTATCCCTTTCCAGCAATCCCTGTAAGATTTGTGTTTGGGCATTAACTCGATCATCTATCGTGTCTGGCTCTATAGTGTTCCAACTCCCGCAACGTATCCCACCGTGTACCATTTCTAGTATCCCTCTTTTTACCCTGTCCCGTTTTTTACCTGACCCTCTTTCGACAATAAATTTCATGGTTTTGGATTCAGCGCCTTTATGTGCTCGAAGGATCATGTTTCTTTCCAGGCTTATACTGTTTAACCCGCAGATGTTCGGGTAGCTTTATTGTTGAAATTTATGAATACAATAATTATTCGCTGACGTACCCTGAAGTGTAATTTATCCTTGGTCTGCCTTATCAATTTCTCTTTTGCCCCAGTGTTCACAGTTGGACAGGTTTGTGGCGCTGGGCGTGTGATGGTCGAGGCCCTGGTAGTGCTCACTGTTGCTAAACTAGTGGATGGGGCCGTGTTGGTGGGTCTATCTCTGGAGATATCCCTCCACCACAATTCATAGATGTTAGTGAAATCTGCACCCCCTTCCCCGGGTGCAGTATGTTTGTCCCTCCTGTTTAAAAACACACCGCGGTCTTATTCCCACTAATTATGGTTCTATATTATTGGCTCATCCCCAATGTTGTTTCGTTTCCTTGTAACGTTGTTTTATGCCCGTTATTTAACTCTACTGTTGCTCCGTCCGACACCATCAGTGTTTTTGATGTTTTATTAAACTAATGTCGCCCAAGTCCCTGTAATACTGGCCTTGCCATCCCTCAGTCTGTTGTCCCGGATATGAGGCTGCATTACTCCACGTTATTTCCACGAGCTCTCGAGTCCTGCAAAAAGCAATATTTTCCGGTCGTCACTGGTTAGTTAGTGACCATGCTTTTTTAACTGGGTCCAGTGTTTCCACTTGCCGATACTCCTTATAAGTACCATAACTTACCATGATTACCTGATAGAGACCGATCCATTTGGATGCGATCCCGAACCTCTCTGGGGTAATCTCTTGACTGCCTATTTGGGGTGTTTGGAACTTCTGTTTCTTAGTGTCGTTCTCTAAATCCATCACCAGCATCTGGACATCAAATTTATCATGTTTGTTCTACCTGCATGGACTTACCCGTGGTATAAATTTAACAGGCTCCCCTGGATGCATTCCGGGGCCACCACATTCCCATCTTTTCTCCATATCCCGTCGGTCCCTTGTTTGGCCCATCTCTGCTTCCACCCCTCCTGTTCCTGCGGAGTGGCCTCTCCCTGTACCTCAAGCATATTTACTTCTCAGGCCCAATTGTACATGCTCTGCCTTGGGCTTCCCCAGCCAGTGTACCTGCCACTCGCTTTGCTGCTTCATCTGTCCATGCATTCCCCTGTTCACACTGATCATTATTTTTTACGTGTGCTTTGATCTTTATTATCGCACACTCCTGGAGTAGGAAGGAGGCTTCCACTAGATGTTTCCCAATCTCCTCATGTTTAATCGGTCCTCCTCCTGAGGTCGTGTATCACCGTCTGCTGCAGGCTATCATATAATCATGCTCTACTCCGAAAGCATATCGACTGTCTGTATAGATATTTACTCATTTTCCCCTCGCAAGCCTCAGAGCCTCAGTGAGAACCACTAATTCAATCACTTGAGCTGATAGATTCTCTTCTAACCGTCCTTCCCCTTTGACCTGACAGCTGCTATCTACTACGACCCATCCTGTCTGTGGTGTCCCATTGATATAGCGCCGAAACCCATCTACATATAGATGCATGTCTGCCTCCTCAAGCAGGGTTTCACTTGCCTGACTACTTCCCTCATCTTCTGTTGTGCTGCACTGATGCTCCTCTCCCTTTGTAATGATCCACCCTGCAGGCGTCTTTTATTATTGTTACCGTCCCGTTGAGTGGGGCGGGGCGGGGGGTGGGGGGTGGCGGGAGAGGAGGGGGGAGAGCATTATTTACCACCTTGCCATTTGTGCATGGAATACATTTTTAGCCTTCCAGTGTTAAGTAATTCTACTAAGGTATGCTGGGTGTGTAGAATAATGCACCCTGACATTATTATCGGTTTGTTAACTCTGATGGCCCAAGCCGCACAGTCGAGGGCAGCAACGCACCTGGACAGTCCTGCAGCTACAGGTTGCGGTTTGTCTGAGTAATATGCCACGGTCTATGCATGTCGCCATGTAATTGAATCACCACCGCGTTATAATGATGGTTAATATGGTAGGTATAGACGTGAAAGGACCTATTCTGGTCTGGCAGTCCCACGGCTGGAGCACTTGTGAGAGTTTGTTTTAACCGCATACATGCAGTTTCTTGATCTAGGCCCCAGTTTACTGGCTCTTAGGGGGGTTCCCACCCTTTGACCTGGTTCTGTATAGGTTAGGCCACCTTGGCATACTTGGGAATAACATTTCTGCAGTAGTTTAATAGCCCTAGTACCTGCCTGACCCCTTTCACGGTTCCTGGTCTGGGGATTGATTGAATTGCTTCCTTACTGTCCTCGGGCATCTGTCTCTTCTCTTACGATATTATGTATCCCAGATATGTTACTTCGCTCCTTCTTTCTCCGAAGTCTACTGGATTCAAAATCCCTGACAATATTCGATGAAATATGCTCCAGCTGTTATTGAATCCCAGAGGTACCTTCGCCCATGTGTTTTGTTATCCATTTACCGTAAAGACAAATTTTCCTTGAGACTCTTTGGCTAAGGGAATGGTCCAAGTTCCATTCACTATATCCAGCATGGTGAATATCTTATGATCTGGATCCAGGCCATTAAATATTGTGGCTGGACTTGCCACTATTGGGTGTTCTCCGGAAGTCACCTTATTCAGGGTGGTATAATCGATAGTCAATCGGTACGACCTGTCGGGTTTCTTCATCAGCCACACAGGTGAATTAATGGAGGCTATTACATGTTTCAATATACTTTGCTCCTCTAATTCATGCACTATCTGACAGACCGCTACCTCAGCTTCGGGTGTTAATTGGAACTGTCGGTGAGCTTTGTGTTCGGGTCCAGGAATTTTGATGGGTGATATCTCTGGTAATCCATAATCTTGTTTGCATTGTGCCCACAGAGTCGGGTATAATTGGCACACGCTACCCCATACACCCTTTGTTTCCCACTCGGGTTGGATTATGGTTGTTCCGACCACTCGTTGCTGCTGGTGTCCCGGGTTTTAGAACTTAATTCGGTTTTCGTGCTTATCCCCCAAAACTATCCGATTATGCTGAAGAGCGATCAGTACCCCTATCTCCCTTAATGTATCGCTGCCTTCTGTATGCCTTCTTTATGTTGTCTTCTGTATTCTGACAGCACCAAAACTGAACAGGTAGCATAACCCCTGTACTTCGACAACACCATCTCACTTCGGGTTGCTTTCTGATATCCCCCACTCTCTCCTTGTATGTTGATAGTCCTATGGGTCAGGGGCAAATCTAAGTTGGTTATTGGGTGTTCTCTGGTTGGGGCGGTGGTGACAGTGGTACCAGTGGTGCTGGTACCTGTCTGAGCATGTCCATCAGATCTTCCCTGATTAATGATATTCCCTTCTTTGCCTGTTTGTGGTCTCGCCATCCACCGCCTTCCTCATAACTCCAGCAATCTTTGGCCAAATGTCCAAGTTTACCACAATTTTGACATCTCCCTTTAGAATTTCCATAACCTCTGCTTTTCTGCAGGCAATCCCTACTGAAGTTACCTTCCTGATTGCAGTTTAACGTATCAGTGGAGCTGCGCGGGAGTCTGTCTCTTCCTCCTTCGTCTCGGCTGCTAACACTGTTGCTGCTATTTTTGCTCTTTTATCCCTTTGTTCGAACTTTAACTTCTCTACATGTTCTGCCCATTCCAAAGTTTCATCATAATCATCTCCAATGTTAAATACTCACTTAATTATCTTTTGATGTGCCTTTCCCAGTCCATCCTTAAACATTTTCAAGAATGCTGCATCATTTCTGTTGCGGTCATCAGCCACAAAGTGGTTTTTGTATTCAATCCACTTTCGTTCCCCATACTCCCCAACCCTTTTCCCTGCCTTTTGATTCAAAATATTTTACTCCAAACTTTTGTCAGAATTCTGTATTTCTACTATTTTGCTTTAGCGGGTGGTAACTTATTCAATAGAATTTGTCTCCTGTGGGCTGAGGGGCACCTCCTGTTTCGTAATGTGGGAAGCTGTACATCCGCTGGAGCGAATGGTGGTGGTGCGTATCGTTGTCACTAATAAATAGCCATTATCATGTGCTGGGGCCCCTCTACTCTGCAGTCATTAACCCTCTCTGATTGACTGTTAGGTTGGGGTTGTGGCCTATACTTACCTACCGTGGGGTACACCGTAGAGATAGTGCATTGCACTATCCGTCTGGTCCTGTCTTTATCTCTTCCAGCTTATTTATCTTAGCTTCTAACTCTTGCATTTGTTTTGTTTGAGTATCTATATGTCCTCTGTAGCAGGCAAGTATTATTGCATAGGCTTTCTTTGTTTTATTTTTATTCTGACTATACCACCATGTCCTCTGTCTGTCGGGTGAGTCTTCTTTCTTTTATTAAGAAATCCAAACTAATAATGTCCACTATAAATAAAACAGCTGTCAATGGAATGGGTTAACTCCACTACAGGTTTGTAAGAAGGTCTGACGTCATTACGTGACTTTGGGTATTCATCTGAAAATATTTCCCCAAGTCTTTGTGCTTTCAAAACTTGATAAGAAATTAGGAATCCGTTAAAATAGCAGAAATTATTAGTAAAGTTGTCATAATAAAACCTTTTCATCAGGAAAGGCAGCATTTTAGATTAAACTCCAATTTCTCTACACATCCAATTCAAATCCTAGCCAACGAGTTTTTCATTGATTTAAAGCGAGACCACACATTTTTAATAGCTATTCTGTTTAGTTTACAGAAATCCAATTTCCATGCAATCTATATACATTCCAGCAGTTTGGTTTTTTTACGATCCCGTTCACTGAGCAAATCTTATGTTTTATTTCTCTTGGCACAAAATCTAAACTTCGGTGCCGGTCCATCTTTTTTAAGAATTCTGTAACTCCCAGTTTTTTCTTTCTGTGCTGAGTTCGCCTAGCTTACTACTTTTCCCACTTTTGAAACCGAACTTAATCATTTTTTGATGACCTTACTCCAGTCCATAGTTAAACATCGTTGTTTCTCTTTCTCAGCACAAAGCTTTGTCGGGTTTAACTCGTAAGTTTTTATATTTAAACCAATATCTTTTTCACAGTCAATTTAAATCTCGTTTCTTCAAATGAGGTTTTGTAATTTGATGATCTTCCTCCAGTCCATTTCCCTCAACATCTTTGTTTCTCTTTCTAGCTGCTGCAGCTTTCAAGTTCACATTTGTATCTTTTGGTAAAAACAAACTGTCCTTTGTAAATTCAACTGGCTTTTCCAACATTTTTCTTTTCTTTTATTAATTTTCCATTTATTTCAGCTGGCATTTTATCCCACTGCCCAGTTTTCCTAGGATCCTGGGGTCCCACCCCACTTTTTAGCTTGAATTCTTTCTTGCTTGCACTGTGCACGATCAATACCAGCTTCACTGTGTTATTACCATGTCACGCTTCAGGTCATACGCCGTATATTTCCTCTAACGATCGCTGGGGTACACTCTCCCTTTAGTTGTATTCCTTCTTTTTCAGGCAATACACCTATCCTACCCTTGGTTTTCAGCCTTCTGTGGTTCGTTATAACTTGTCCTGCAGCTTACCCCTTCTAATTATTTATACAGATTACCTCCTTCCCGTCAATGCTACAGCCATGTTGCTCCTTTCAGAGTACAACACTGCTTATCTGGTGCTGCTCAAGTTCCTCCTTTTTAATCAGATATCTTGGATATTCCTCATACTGTTTATGGATCGGACCTAACTCAGTCTTCCACCCTTGCAAACGATTCTACCCTATACACCGTCCAAGGTTTCGTTTCATTTCCATTTTTCCTTAGCAAAGGCAAGACCAATCCCACAGGTCTAATATCTTCACTTCTTTCTCCTTCCCTCGGGGACAAAATCCCCATTCCTATTGGCTGCATCACATCAAAGCCTATGATTTTATTCCCCTAAACCATTTTTTCAGTAGTCCTTCATGAATAAACAAAGGGATTTGATTACTCTCTCTCTTGTCTAGTCCCTTCTGTACCACATTCATCATAACTGTCACAGAGGCTACACACAATACCACCAGTAAGCCACATCGTGTTCCCATTCACATTCTATATCTATTCTGTTTACTCCTGCTAACCTTGCTGTGGCTCCTATTCTGAGCTATCCTGTCAGCTCTCACTTTCCTTGCGATTTAAACTGATTCTCCTTGTGTTCCCCATCTTATTCATCCCTTGGTTCCTGTTTTCTATTCTTTACTAACACATCCTTTACTAATTATCTTCCCATTTTGTCTATTAATTGTGAATATCTCCCTTCACATAACCTAGTTGATAGATTCAAGCTCATGTTTAAATCTTTTGATTTCAATTCACAATTTAAAAACGCACATTGTCATATAATACATTTCCTGATTCAGTTCCTTCTAGTCCATTAAATGTGGGTTCTTTTACTGGATCGGACAGGTCGAGTTCTTTTTGTGAGGTGGGATGTCATTTTATTTAAGTCCCACATATGATGATCACGATCAGCATTTGTACTTGGGAAACCAATAGTTAACATTACTGATCAACATACGACATTTCTTACTTTAAAATTACCTTTTAAGTTTGTATTGAAGTATTTTATAATGTTCTTGAATTACATATTGTCCTGGTGTGATACTAACTCTTTAAGTGAACACTATTAATTTAGTGTTTGGGGTCAGGATGTGTCCCAACCCACCTGGTTCAGGAGAGTCTTCCTGGTCTCCCAATCTTCCCAAGGAGCACGCTTTAGGGTTCTTTCTCTATTACCACCAAAATTATGCTTTTGAGGGTCTATACCTCGGTTTATCACGGATTCCAAAACTAACCCTTTTGAGGTCCTCTGCTTCCTCCTGGAGATCGCCTCTCACTTGGATCCATGTTTTGTTATGGAGCCTGTAAGGTCTGGCCTCCTTATCTCCCACCTTCAGCTTGTAGCTGATCTTTACACAGCCATGGCCACCTTGTCCAGACAGAGACAGGCTGACTTTTTTTGTTTTTAGCCTCTCTACAAGCTTTCTTTGTTCAGTACTTAGTGGCGGCCTTGAAACTGACGACCATTCTAGCTGTAAGGAAATCCTCATTTGATCAGCATTCTCACTACTGTTAATTCTAATGCCTCTGACAGGTAGCAGTGTGCTTAACTCTATCCGGATTATTTCAAAGTCGGTTTCTCTATGGAGAATGTGTCACGGCCTTGATGGTTTAAAAAGTTCTCTCACTCTCCTGTGCCACATTAGCCATTTCATGTTGTGCTGTTGTCGATAACTGAGCATGCCTGAGAATCGTTCACACACACGCAGTGGTATCCCAATATCATGCCACATGTGACATCTGACCCAAGCCATTTGAGGTGATCTTATCAAAAGATCGTGGGGTGTCTGAAGATCTTTGCTCATATCCCTCTGCGTGGTCCCGATGTCTCGGGTAGTGGCCAGACGATCAAATTCAGTTTTCTTATTGTTCAGTGCAGGCAATGACACAAATATCTCAGAGAAATCTTAGCAATTTCCTACACATCCCTGACTTTAACACAAATTTACATTAACACCAGATTGTACCCAGGTGATTGATGACAATTCGCCCAGGAACAATGAGTTAAGAAAAAATTCTATTTGGAGGTGTAACTTTCCTGTTTTCCTCTTATATCCTCACTCATTTCCTCTCATTACATTTTATACAGTGTTCACCATTTCATTCATGAGCCCGGAGGAACTTTACTGTCGAATACAATATTATCATACTGTATTTAAACATCAATCAAACATTCCCACTTGCTCCAAGTTTTGACCCAGTTTCTTTGTTTAATTTTATTTAACCGAACCTCTTCTTGGACCTTTTATTCTCCAAAATATGCCAGAGAGCAATTCAGTCTCCAAGAGGAAGGATGTTAGTTACCTTTAGCATAAGAGTCACCCACAAAAACTTATTTCTAAATACATAGTTTGGAAAGAACCACAGAGACGGGACTTCTTCAAAAATAAAACTTAATTATCTCAATTTTCAGTAAATTTTCCTTCCCATGTGTTTGATCAGCGACGCTTAGCAATATATATATATATAAAATCAGTTTTAATTTCACAAACAAATTATGCCCAGACTTTGTCATTTTACAAAGAAGACAAAAGTAACAATTGCGTTTGGATGCAAGTCATTTTTCTTCCCCTTCGAGCAGTGTGACTTGGACAATAGGATTAAATCGGATATACGGCACATAAACAGGCCATTCGGCCCAACCAGTCCATGCCGGAGTTTATGCTCCACTCGAGCCTCCTCCCTTCTTTCCTCATCTAACTATATCCACATAACCCTCGATTCCCATCTCTCTCATTTGGTTCTCTAGCCTCCCCTTAAATGCATCGATACTATTCGCTTCAACCTCTCCCTGTGGCAGCGAGTTGCACATTCTCACCACTCTCCGGGTAGAGGTTTCTTCTTAATTCCCCATTTGATTTCTTGGTGACTATCTTATGTTGATGGCCTCTAATTATGCTGGTTCCCACAAGTGGAAACACTGTGTCTACTCGATCAAAACCTTTCATCATTTTAAAGACAGTCGGTCACCCCTCAGCCTTCTTTTTTCAAGAGAAAAGAGACCCGGCCTGTCCATCCTTTCCCGATAGGTATACGATCGCCTTTCTGGTATCATCCTTGTAAATCTTCTCTGCACCCTCTCCAGTGCCGCCATATCCTTTTCATAATATGGTGACCAGAATTGCACACACAAAGTCTAATCAAGGTTCGATACAAGTTTAGCATAACTTCACCACTTTTCCATTCTATAACAATTCAATTCAATAACAATCAATCCCAATAATTTAACTCAACACTTTAAATTCTTGAGTCCAACTTTGTGACCATGCTGTGACATTCGATGTCTGCAGATAACTGGTGATAATTTTGTTTTAAATGCTGGATCTTTTGCTATGCCATCAACCGCTTATCCAACTGGAACTGGCATTGCCTAATATGGTCGTCTTTGGCTACGGCATAGTCCAGAGACACAAGTCTGCATTTTCTTCAACATACATCAACAATATTGGAAGCATTGGTCTTCCTGTGACAAGCACAAACCACTAGTCTTTGAGCTCGTCTTATTCGCGCATAATATTTCTAATCTAAACATTCTATGATGAAAATATCCACGGCCAGTTGTTTGCAAACACCAACTGCTGCTCAGTGAAATCTCTCTCTATTGATAACAAACTCATTTTCCCCGATATGGAATGAACTAAACATGAACACCTTTCAGAAGCTGAATTAACCGAGTTCCCAATGCCAACACCCCTCTCATCTTCCATTCACTTCAACTGAAAGGAAAACGCCAGATTGTATCAGTCGGGATTTGAAAGATATTTACAACAGATGCTAGATATTATTAGAGTTAGCATTGTTCTCTATTCTTTCTACTCGAGGAGTTTGATAACAGACTTTCTCCTGTGAATGTAGAGCTGGAATATTGGGCTGGGATGTATTTACTTGTTCATCTTGTTGACTCGAAACCGTTGGCAATTATTTGATGTGATCTGTATTCTCTTAAATACATTTCCTGAGTGGATTCAAATTTAAATTGAACCCAGGTTTGCAGGCGTGATGCTCCATTCACACATCGAAGGTGAGAGAGATGCTGTGGGACACACGCTAAGTCCAGTATCTGAAAGTGATTCACAGACTGGGTTTTGTGTTCAGTGATCCCAGGCATGTTATCGACACGTTCCCTCAATACCAAGGCTCGGAGAGGCACTCTGGAAGGGAAGGGGAACTGACATTTGTCCACGAGAGTAACAGAAGGTATGAGAACTGAAATAATCCAGAGTTAGAAAGGAGAAAAGGCCCCAAAATGGTGCACTCAATAACAGGACATCAATTAGTCTCCTCTTATCTTGGAACATTAAATATCGACACACTCTGTTACTGAAACATCAAAATATTATATTCCAGCCCAGTTATAGGGTTATTATCATCAGAAACTAACTTCAACTGTCAGAATGGACACGATTCAGACGGGATGTGATTAACAGCTGCAATGATAGCAGAATCCAACCCCTGATGTCACTTGTGAACTTGCAGGTGTCTCAGCAGGTGGGAAGACCGAGTGAATCGCTTCCCACACTCCGAACAGGTGAACGGGCTCTCCCCAGTGTGAACTCGCTGGTGTGTCAGCAGGTCGGATGACACAGTGAATCTCTTCCCACACTCCGAGCAGGTGAACGGCCTCTCCCTGGTGTGAACTCGCTGGTGTATCACCAGGCTGGATGACTGAGTGAATCGCTTCCAACACTCTGAGCAGGTGAACGGCCTCTCTCCAGTGTGAACCCGCTGGTGTGTCAGCAGGTGGGATGACACACTGAAACCCTTCCCACACTCAGAGCAGGTGAATGGCCTCTCCCCAGTGTGAACTCGCTGGTGTTTCACCAGGCTGGATGACTGAGTGAATGGCTTCCCACACATGGGGCAGGTGAACGGCCTCTCCCCAGTGTGACTGTTGATGAATTTGCAGTGCAGACGGGTAGCTGAATCCCTTCCCACAGTCCCCACATTTCCATGGTTTCTCCGTGGTACGGGTGTGCTTCCGTCTCTCCACGTTGGACGATCAGTTGAAGCCTCCTCCACACACAACACGTTTACAGTTTCTCCCCGCTGTGAATGGTGCAATGGTTTTTCAGGCTGTGTGAATGGTTAAAGCTCTTTCCACAATCAGTGCACTGATACACTCTTACTCGGGTGTGTGGGTCTCTGCTTTTTCAGTCACATTGATGTTTGTAATCTTTCCCCACAGACAAAATAAAAAAACATTTCTACTTCCACATTCAAAGGCCGATGATATTCAAGTCCTGATTAATCGAGTGACTCTATCTGATCTTGACGTGACGTTTAGTTTGAGTTTCCCTCCTTCAAATCCTCCCCTTCTAACACCCTGCAAAAGGAGTTTACAAAAGTCATCACTGTAAGTACAGGATTGATATTCAGAAGAGACAATTCTAGTTTCTATGGAACATTCTTTCCTTCTGCTGTGTGGTTTTAAGTATTGACTTAATAAAAATAATAAAGAGGGAGAAGGTAGATTGAGAGTAAACTGGCAAGAAATATAAATACAGTCAAAGCTTCTACAGATATATAAAAAGGAAGAGATAGCTAAAATAAACGTTGGTCCCTTAGAGGATGAGACGGGGAATTAATAATGAGAAACAGGGAAATGGCAGAGACTTTAAACAAATATTTTGTGTGGTCTTCACGGTGGAAGACACTAAAAGCATCCCAATAATAATAGATAATCAAGGGGTCACAGGGAGCGAGGAACTTAAAACAATCACTATCACTGGAGAAAAGGTACAAGACAAACTATTGTGACGAAAGGTGGACGTCCCCTGGACCTGATGGCCTGCATCCTAGGGTCTTAAAAGAAGTGGCTGCAGAGAAAGTGGATGGATTGGTTGTAACCGACCAAAATTTCCTGAATTCTGACAAAGTCCCAGTGTATTGGAAAACCTTAAATGTAACACTCCTATTCAACAAGGGAGGGAGGGAGAGAGAAAGCAGGAAACTATAGAGCAGTTAGCCGAACATCTATCATTGGGAAAATGCTGGAGTCCATTATTAAATAAATAGTAGCAGGACATTTAGAAAATCATAATAGTCAAGCAGAGACGGCATGGTTTTATGAAAGGGAAATCACGTTTGACAAACTTGCTCGAGTTCTTTGAGGATGTAACGAGCAGGGTGGATGAAGAGGAACCAGTAGCAGTTGTGTATTTGCATTTCCAGTTGACAAACAGTAACAAGTGCGGTGTCGCAGGGATTGATGCTGGGTCCCTCACTGATTTACAGACGCTCCCTAAGAGTTTGAGGCAGACACAGCGCATGCACTGACCGCTCCTTCGGGCTGGAGCGGACTCAGGACCCGGCAGGCAGGGGGAGAATGTTCCCCGGTTTATATCCCCCCCCCCGGTGTGGGGAGAATGTTCCCCGGTTTATATCCCCCCACCCCGGTGTGGGGAGAATGTTCCCTGGTTTATATCCCCCCCCCCACCGGTGTGGGGAGAATGTTCCCCGGTTTATATCCCCCCGGTGTGGGGAGAATGTTCCCCGGTTTATATCCCCCCCTCACCGGTGTGGGGAGAATGTTCCCCGGTTGATATCCCCCCGGTGTGGGGAGAATGTTCCCCGGTTTATATCCCCCCCCGGTGTGGGGAGAATGTTCCCCGGTTTATATCCCCCCCCCCCGGTGTGGGGAGAATGTTCCCCGGTTTATATCTGGGCCCGGGGCTGCACTCGGTGTTGTTGCCCCCAGTGTTTCTTTAACCCGCTCCCTGGATCTCGCTCACCTCCTGCGTCAGCGTCTGCCACCGCCGCCTGCACATGCTCAGCTCACAATGCCCGGGTGATTGACGGCAACTCTCCACCAATAGGAAGAGCGGGGCGGGGCTGGAGAACCAATGTGCGGTTGGTCGTCCAACCAATTGAAGTGTGTGAGGGGCGGGGCTTCCGGCAGGCTGTAACTAGTGGGGTGCAGCAAGGATCAGTGATGGGGCCTCAGCTATTTACAATCTATATTAATGACCTAGATAAAGGGACCGAGTGTAATATTTGCTGACGATACAAAGCTGGGTGAGACAGTAAGCTGTGAGCAGAACACAAGAGTGCAAAGATATATAGATAGACGATGTGAATGGGCAGTAAGGTGGCAGATTGAGTATAATGTCGGGAAATGTGAGGTTATTCACTTTGGTAGGAAGAATAGAAAAACGGAATATCTTTTAAATGGTGAGAAACTTTAAATGTTGGTGTTGAGAGAGATTTGGGTGTCCTTGTGCAAGAAACACAGAAAGCGAGCATGCAGGAACTGCTAGCAGTAAGGGGGTGGAGTATAACAGTCAGGATCTATTGCTACAATTGTACAGCGCCTTGGTGAGACCACACCTGGAGTACTGGGCAGTTTCGGTCTCCTTATCTAAGGAAAGATATACTTGCCTTGGAGATGGTGCAACGGAGGTTCACAAGATTGATTCCTGGGATGAGAGACCTGTCTTAAGATGAGACATTGTGTAGAATGGACCGATACTCTCTGGAGTTTAGAAGAATGAGAGGGGATCTCAACGAAAAATACAAGATTCTGAAGGGTATTGACAGGGTAGATGCTGAGAGGTCAATTACCCCGGGCTGGAGTGACGAGAACTCGGGGGCTCAAGATAAGGGCGAGGCCATTTAAGACAGATATGAGAAATGTCTTCACTCAGAGGGTTGTGAATCTTTGGAATTCTCTGCCCCAGAGGGCTGTGGATGTGCAGTCTATTCAAGGCTGAGATAGATAGATTTTTGGACTCTCGGGGAATCAAGGGATATGGAGATCAGGTGGGAAAGTGGAGTTGAGGGCGATGATCTTATTGAATGGCGGAGCAGGCTCGAGGGGCCGTATGACCTACTCCTGCTCCTATCTCTGATATTCTAATATTGACATCTAAGGGGCTCTAGATTTATTAGTCCCGCCCTTTATCTTAAGGGAACACACTTGCTCTGAACCCTCACTATCTCCTCCTTGAATGCCTCCCACTGCTCTGACACTAATTTACCTTCAAGTAGCTGTTTCCAGTCCACTTTGATTAAATCACATCTCTGCTTAGTAACATTAGCTTTACCCCAATTGAGAACTTTTATTCCTGGTCCATCTTTGTCCTTTTCCATCACTACCCAAAATCTAACTGAATTATGATCACCAACACCAAAATGCTCTCTCACTGATACCCCTTCCACCTGCCCAAGCTTCATTCATTAAACCCAAGTCCAGAACCACCCCCTCTCTTGTTGGGCTTGCTACGTAATGGCTAAAAAACTTCTCCTGAATGCATTTTAAGAATTCTGCTCCTTCTATATCTTTAAAACTAATTCTATCCCAATTAATATTTGGGTAGTTGAAATCCCCGACTATTACTGCCCGATTATTTTTGCACGTATTAGAAATGGGCCGACATATTTGCTCTTCTGTCTCCCTCTGACCGTTTGGGGGTCTATAGTACATCCCCAGCAGTGTGATTGCCCCTTTTTTGTTCTTCACTTCTCCCATGTGGCCTCATTTGACGATCCTTCGAACATATCATTCCTCCCCACAGCTGGAATTGTTTCTTTAATCAACACTGCGACGCACCCTCCTTTTTTTTATCCCCGTCTCTATCTCGTCTTAAAACCCTGTAACCAGGAATGTTGAGCTGCCATTCCTGCAGTTCTTTTAGCCGTGTTTCACTAATAGTTACAATATCATACCCCCACATGTCTGTCTGTGCCCTCAGCCTATCTGCCTTAATCCCCAGACACCTTGCATTGATTGGCATTGAACGATTTCTAGATTGATTCCTGTGATGAGAGGGCTGTCTTATGATGAGAGTTTGTGTAGAATGGGCCTATACTCTCTGGAGTTTAGACGAATGAGAAGTGATCTCATTGAAACACATTGGCACTGGCATTTAGCGCTGCCAAACTCCCTTATTGTCTATTTTCTCGCCATTGTATCCTCTGCCTTCCAAACACTAGCAAAACCCCCAGTGAGGGTATTGTCCGGTCCTGTTGAGGTGCAAACTGTCCGGCTTGTACTGGTCCCACCTCCCCCAGAAACGCTCCCAATGCCTCAGGAATCTAAAATCATCCCTCCTGACCAAACTCCAGCCATGCATTCATCTGTTCTATCTCTTATTTCTGTACTCACCAGCACGTGGCACCGGGAGTAATCCGGACATTACTACCTTTGAGGTCCTGTTTATTAATCTCTTTCTCAGCTTCCTAAAATCTGCCTGCAGGATCTCATCCCTCTTTCTACCGATTTCATTGCGCCCGATATGGACCACAACCTCTGGATGTTCATCCACCCCCCTCAACAATGTCCTGCAGCCGATCAGTGACATCCTTGAGCCTGGCACCAGGGAGGCAACATACCATCCTGGAATCATGTCTGTGCCAGCAGAAGCGCTTGTTTGTTCCCCTAACTATCAAATCCACCACCACTATTGCTCTTCCACTCTTCTTCCTCCCCGCCCTGTGCAGCTGAGCCACACACGGTGTCGTGGACATGGCTCTGGCTGCACTCCCCGGAGAAACCATCGCCCTCATCAGTATCCAGAACTGAAAACCGGTTAGTGAGCGAGATGCACTCAGGGAACGCCTGTGCTAATCTTGCCCCATAACGCTGAAAGTTTTTTCAACTCATGTTTATCTCTTTCGAAAGTTACAAGTGAATCTGCTTCCACCACCCGAAGAGGCAGTGCGTTCCAGGCCAGAACATCTCGCTGCTTCATTAGTCCCCTCATGTAGCATCTGGTTCATTTGCCAATCACATTCAATCTGTGCCTCTGGTTACTGAACTTTCTGACACTGAAAATTGTTTCTCCTTATTAAGAGGATTGGCGGGCTGGAGGAGGTTCCAGAGATAGGGAGGGGCGAGGCCTTGGAGGGATTTTAACAAGAGGATGAGAATTTTAAAGCCTGAAGCCACCAGCCGTCTCCCCCAGTGCAGAATGTGACTCACTGCTAACAGAAAGGATTTTTGTTTACTTACAAAAGATGCATAATGAAGGGAAATCAATCTCTGTATCTTTAACTAACAGAGACATGAGGGAGATGAATGACCTTTAAACACCTGGTCCACTTGGCACTGAAGTGTCTGAAAGTCATAATAGGAACTCCAGTGAAACAAAATACTGACAAATGTTAAGCTGTTTTGCTGACAAAAGAAATCTCGATTTAACTTTAAAAGATAAATTGATTAACAGGGGTTCACACAGACTCACCTGACAGGCCGACTCAGGATCCACCCCTCAAGCACCGCGATTGCTGGCAGAACACGCTGCTCCCTGGGCCCTCCGGCCTCTGACCTCTCTTCCTGTTGGTTCCCTGGGCAATCAATCACCACTCGCCAACATTACGCTGCCAGATTAAGTTGAGAGGCTCAGAGTAAGAAATAAAATTGGTCCGTGACTCTGAGTTAAGAAATAAAATTAGAGAAGCATGATTAAATTTATGAACAAAACTATTTAAAGTCAAATCAAATGAATTGTTGCATGGAATCAATTATTAAGGATGTCATAGAAGTGCATTTGGAACGAGGTGACATGATAGGTCCAAGTCAGCATGGATTTGTGAAAGGGAAATCATGCTTGACAAATCTTCTGGAATTCTTTGAGGATGTTCCCAGCAGAGTGGACAAGGGAGAACCAGTTGATGTGGTATATTTGGACTTTCAGAAGGCGTTCGACAAGGTCCCACACAAGAGATTGATGTGCAAAGATGGAGCACATGGGATTGGGGGTAGTGTATTGACAGGAAGCAAAGAGTAGGAGTAAATGGGTACTTTTCAGAATGGCAGGCAGTGACTCGTGGGGTACCGCAAGGTTCTGTGCTGGGGCCCCAGCTGTTTACACTGTACATTAATGATTTTGATGAGGGGATTAAATGTAGTATCTCCAAATTTGTGGATGACACTAAGTTGGGTGGCATTGTGAGCTGCGAGGAGGATGCTGTGAGGCTGCAGAGCGACTTGGATAGGTTAGTTGAGTGGGCAAATGCATGGCAGATGAAGTATAATGTGGATAAATGTGAGGTTATCCACTTTGGTGGTAAAAACAGAGAGACAGACTATTATCTGAATGGTGACAGATTAGGAAAAGGGGAGGTGCAAAGACCTGGGTGTCATGTTACGTCAGTCATTGAAGGTTGGCATGCAGGTGCAGCAGGCGGTTAAGAAAGCAAATGGCATGTTGGCCTTCATAGCAAGGGGATTTGAGTACAGGGGCAGGGAGGTGTTGCTACAGTTGTACAGGGCATTGGTGAGGCCACACCTGGAGTATTGTGTACAGTTTTGGTCTCCTAACCTGAGGAAGGACATTCTTGCTATTGAGGGAGTGCAGCGAAGATTCACCAGACTGATTCCCGGGATGGCGGGACTGACCTATAAAGAAAGACTGGATCAACTGGGCTTGTATTCACTGGAGTTCAGAAAAATGAGAGGGGACCTCATAGAAACATTTAAAATTCTGACGGGGTTAGACAGGTTAGATGCAGGAAGAATGTTCCCAATGTTGGGGAAGTGCAGAACCAGAGGTCACAGTCTAAGGATAAGGTGTAAGCCATTTAGGACCAAGATGCGGAGTAACTTCTTCACCCAGAGAGTGGTGAACCTGTGGAATTCTCTACCACAGAAAGTTGTTGAGGCCAATTAACTAAATATATTCAAAAAGGAGTTAGATGAGGTCCTTACTACTCGGGGGATCAAGGGGTATGGCGAGAAAGCACGAATGGGGCACTGAAGTTGAATGTTCAGCCATGAACTCATTGAATGGCGGTGCAGGCTAGAAGGGCCGAATGGCCTACTCCAGCACCTATTTTCTATGTTTCTATGTTTCTATGAATACATCCTTCTGGGCCAAGTGGGAAACAAGAGATGTGTGGGCAGTGCAGAGTGTCTGTGCCTGGTTATACAGCGTGTCCCTGGCTCCCCGCTCCAAGTGCACATGTTTCAGGTCACATCCAACTGACTGGATAAACCTCGCCCGTCTAAACCCCATCACACAAATAGCAGCATTTGATGTTTAGTTTGCTCAACCTTTATAAACACTGGTTCGGCCTCAGCTGACACATTGTGCTCAATTCTGGGCACCACACTTTCAGAAGGGTATCTACACCTTAGAGAGGGACCAGAAGAGATTTACTAAAAGGTTACGAAGGAGAAGGGACTTCAGTTATGTGGACATACTGGAGAAGCTGCGGTAATTCACCTTGGAGCAGAAAAGGGTAAGAGGAGATTTGATAAAGTGTTCAAAATGATAAATGGTTTTAATAGACTAAATAAGGAGAAACACTTTCCAGTGGCAGAAGGGTCGGTAACCAGAGGACACAGAGTTCAGGTAATTGGCAAAAGAAGCAGAGGCGACATGAGGAACCATTGTATAAGCAACGAGTTGTTGCAATCTGGAATGCACTGCCTGATAGGGCGGTGGAAGCAGATTCAATAGTGGCTTTCAAAAGTGAACTGGATACATACTAAAGGGACAATATTTGCAGAGCCATGGGGAAAGAGCAGGGTAGTGGAACTAACTGGATAGCTCTACCATAGAGCCATCACAGGCACGATGGGCCGAATGGTCTCCTGCACTTTCATTCTATGAAAATGGCGGATGATCTTATCCAGAATGCTTCGACCACATATCCCCAGAAAACCAAGACCGCCTATTTCCAGCAGTGTAATATCGGCCGTCTCCACCCCTGCCTCAGCTGAAACCCTCTGCTGAAACCCTCATCCATTCCCCGGTTACCTCTCGACTTGACTATTCCAACACACTCCTGGCTGGCCTCCCACATTCTACCCCACGTAATCTTCACCTCATCCAAAACTCGGCTGCCCGTGTCCTAACTGGCACCAAGTCTGATTCACCCATCACCCCCTGTGCTCGCTGACCTACATTGGCTCCCGGTTAAGCAATGCTTTGATTTCAAAATTCTCATCCTTGTTTACAAATCCCTCCATGGCCTCGCCCCTCCCTATCTCTGTAATCTCCTCCAGCCACGCAACCCCCAGAGATGTCTGCACCCATCAAATTCTGCCCTCCTGAGCATCCCTGCTTATAATCGCTCAATCGTTGGTGGCCTTGGCTTCTGTCGCTGAGGCCCCAAGCTCTGGAACTCCCACCGTAAACATCTGTGCCTCCTCCCTGAAAGCACTGACTCTGGCTTTGTTCAGTTCTACACTCACTGGTTCCCCTCCCCTGAAGGTACTGACTCTGGTTGGGTTCAGTTCTACACTAAGTGGTTCTCCTCCTCTGAAGGTACTGACTCTGGCTGGGTTCAGTTCTACACTCACTGGTTACCCTCCCCTGAAGGTACTGACTCTGGCTGGGTTCAGTTCTACACTCACTGGTTCCCCTCCCCTGAAGGTACTGACTCTGGCTGGGTTCAGTTCTACACTCATTGGTTCCCCTCCCCTGAAGGTGCTGACTCTGGCTGGGTTCAGTTCTACACTCACTGATTCACCTCCCCTGAAAGCACTGACTCTGGCTGGGTTCAGTTCTACACTCACTGGTTCCCCTCCCCTGAAGGTACTGACTCTGGCTGGGTTCAGTTCTACACTCACTGGTCCCTGAAGGTACTGACTCTGGCTGGGTTCAGTTCTACACTCACTGGTTCCCCTCCCCTGAAGGTACTGACTCTGGCTGGGTTCAGCTCTACACTCACTGGTTCCCCTCCCCTGAAGGTACTGACTCTGGCTGGGTTCAGTTCTACACTCACTGGTCCCTGAAGGTACTGACTCTGGCTGGGTTCAGTTCTACACTCACTGGTTCCCCTCCCCTGAAGGTACTGACTCTGGCTGGGTTCAGTTCTACACTCACTGGTCCCTGAAGGTACTGACTCTGGCTGGGTTCAGTTCTACACTCACTGGTTCCCCTCCCCTGAAGGTACTGACTCTGGCTGGGTTCAGTTCTACACTCACTGGTTCCCCTCCCCTGAAGGTACTGACTCTGGCTGGGTTCAGTTCTACACTCACTGGTTCCCCTCCCCTGAAGGTGCTGACTCTGGCTGGGTTCAGTTCTACACTCACTGGTTCCCCTCCCCTGAAGGTACTGACTCTGGCTGGGTTCAGTTCAACACTCACTGGTCCCTGAAGGTACTGACTCTGGCTGGGTTCAGTTCTACACTCACTGGTTCCCCTCCCCTGAAGGAACTGACTCTGGCTGGGTTCAGTTCTACACTCACTGGTTCCCCTCCCCTGAAGGTACTGACTCTGGCTGGGTTCAGTTCTACACTCACTGGTTCCCCTCCCCTGAAGGTACTGACTCTGGCTGGGTTCAGTTCTACACTCACTGGTTCCTCTCCCCTGAACGTACTGACTCTGGGTGTCTGTGCTCTCGTCACCTCTTTATACACTCTGACCCTCCCTATATATCTGTAATATCTCCCTGTTTTGGTGATGGGCTCTCCCTGAACACTCACTCCCTGACTCTCACCATTTCAGGGAAGCATACGGCACAGAATTAGGCCATTCGGCCCATCGAGCCTGTCCGACTCACTGAAAGAACCACTCCCTGCACCTGCCCCAAAACATCAGAAAATGTTCCCTTTGACCATTGCTGGTTTTGAAAGTTATTATTGATGTCCGAGAATTGGGGCCAACCCTCAATATCTGAGTCTAACTGGTGAGTGATAAAGGTTGACCAGAACTTGCTTGTTGTACTCTATACTGCAATTAATGCTGGAACAGATTGATCAGCGGACCCTGCCCCTCACAGCTTTGTGTTCACCTGCAAATTGCACCATTTGCTTTAGAATGCCTACCATTTTTCCTGCTTCCCAAATCCCAGCTGGCGGCCGGTGACCCCGCTAACCCCGGGCCTGTCACCGGGGGTCAAGCCCGGGGTCAGCCTCTGGGCTGTGATTTGCCCTGGGCCCTACACCACGTGTTTATGACGCTCACCAGCCCCACGCGCGGCTCCAATTCCTGACCCACGCCGACAACCGACATCATCCGGGCTCCACCAACTGTCGCCACCGCCCGCACATGCTCAGTGCGGGAGATCCGGGCTCAGCCCCGCCCCTCCCACACTCCGATTGGTTGGAGGACCCACCTCCAGCTCGGGCCACCAGCCCCGCCCCTGCTCTTCCTATTGGCCCGGAGCCACCGTCAATCACCCAGGCAGTGTGAGCTGAGCTTGCGCGGTGGGGCGGCTGTGCCCGAGGACGCCGCTGAGAGATGGGCGGAGGGAGGGAGCGGGTTAATAAACCCCGGGGGGCCGCGGGCCTCACACACACCGAGTGCGGGCCCCGGCCCCGCCCGCCCGAGAGAAAACACTCCGCATTATCCGCTTCACACACACCCGCTGTGGGTCTCAGGCCCCGAACACAACCTGCGGCTCCGGCCTTTCCCCGAGCGGGGCCCCCGGGGAGGTGGGCTCTGGGCCCGTGCGGGGCCCCCGGGGAGGTGGGCTCTGGGCCCGTGCGGGGCCCCCGGGTAGGTGGGCTCTGGGCCCGTGCAGGGCCCTCGGGGAGGTGGGCTCTGGGCCCGTGCGGGGCCCCCGTGGAGGTGGGCTCTGGGCCCGTGCTGGGCCCCCGGTGAGGTGGGCTCTGGGCCCCCGGGGAGGTGGGCTCTGGGCCCGTGCGGGGCCCCCGGGGAGGTGGGCTCTGGGCCCGTGCGGGGCCCCCGGGGAGGTGGGCTCTGGGCCCGTGCGGGGCCCCCGGGGAGGTGGGCTCTGGGCCCGTGCGGGGACCCCGGGGAGGTGGGCTCTGGGCCCGTGCTGGGCCCCCGGGGTGGTGGGCTCTGGGCCCGTGCGGGGCCGCCGGGGAGGTGGGCTCTGGGCCCGTGCGGGGCCCCCGGGGAGGTGGGCTCTGGGCCCGTGCGGGGCCCCCGGGGAGGTGGGCTCTGGGCCCGTGCGGGGCCCCCGGGGAGGTGTGATCTGGGCCCGTGCGGGGCCCCCGGGGAGGTGGGCTCTGGGCTCGGGGCACCCGGGGAGGTGGGCTCTGGGCCCGTGCGGGGCCCCCGAGGAGGTGGGTTCTGGGCTCTGGGCCCGTTCGGGGCCCCCGGGGAGGTGGGCTCTGGGCCTCCGGGGAGGTGGGCTCTGGGCCTGTGCGGGGCCCCCGGGGAGGTGGGCTCTGGGCCCTGGGCCCGTGCGGGGCTCCCGGGGAGGTGGGCTCTGGGTCCATGCGGGGACCCCGGGGAGGTGGGCTCTTGGTCCGTGCGGGGCTGTCCGGTGTTGTAATTTCCTCGACCCCGAGTTGGACTCAGACAATTAAGAACATAAGAATTAGGAACAGGAGTAGGCCATCGAGCCCCTCGAGCCTGCTCCGCCATTCAACAAGATCATGGCTGATCTGGCCGTGGACTCAGCTCCACTTATCCGCCCTCTCCCTGTAACCCTTAATTCCATTATTGGTTAAAAATCTATCTATCTGTGATTTGAATAAATTCAATGAGCTAGCCTCAACTGTTTCCTTGGGCAGAGAATTCCACAGATTCACAACCCTCTGGGAGAAGAAATTCCTTCTCAACTCGGTTTTAAATTGGCTCCCCCGTATTTTGATGCTCTGCCCCTTAGTTCTCGTCTCCCCGACCAGTGGAAACAACCTCTCTGCTTCTATCTTGTCTATCCCTTTCATTATTTTAAATGTTTCTATAAGATCATCCCTCATCCTCTGAACTCCAACGAGTAAAGACCCAGTCTACTCAATCTATCATCATAAGGTAACCTCCTCATCTCCGGAATCAGCCGAGTGAATCGTCTCTGTACCCCCTCCAAAGCTAGTATATCCTTCCTTAAGTAAGGTGACCAAAACTGCACGCAGTACTCCAGGTGTGGCCTCACCAATACCCTATACAGTTGCAGAAGGACCTCCCTGCTTTTGTACTCCATCCCTCTCGCAATGAAGGCCAACATTCCATTCGCCTTCCTCTCGCACTTCCTTCGCTTGTCGCACTTTATTTATTTACTTGCGAAAGGGGTAGCAGCTGCTCAATCACCGGATGAGCTGGTCACTCCTCCAACACAAGATATCGCACATATTTATACACACAAGTAAACAGGCTCCGTGTATTAAGTGTAATGAAATTAATGTCATCAGTTAATTGCAGGAATAAGTCACATTGTTATAAAGTCTCACAGGATCTCAGGTTAGTTGATTAAGTTAAAAACAATAAATTCTTGACATATCACAAGGCCATAGATCTGCGCATATCTCTGTCAGCCTTAGTTGTCTGATTGCAGTTTCCCTTATTTTAGGTCATCCTGAGTCTGCCTTACACACTGTCGTCCTTTATCTTCCCCTTTCTGACCTTTGTGTAACTATGTCACAGGATAACGATAACACAGCATGTGGTTTCAACTACTGATGCCTTGATTTAATTCTAGTTGCTGACAAAAGTTTTGGGTTTTTTTAAATTCTAAGTTGGCCAAGTCATATCCCAATCGAACCTTGTAACTATATTTTCACAAGGTGTAACTTTCCTGTTTTCCTCTTATATCCTCACTCATTTCCTCTAATTATATTTTATACAGTGTTCACCATTTCATTCATGAGCCCGGAGGAACTTTACTGTCTAATACAATATTATCATTAACGCAGGAATGGGGTACTGAAGTTGCATGTTCAGCCATGAACTCATTGAATGGCGGTGCAGGCTAGAAGGGCCGAAAGGCCGAATGGCCTACTCCTGCACCTATTTTCGATGTTTCTTTGCATCATACTGTCTTTAAAACATCGATCAAACATTCCCACCAAGTTTTGACCCAGTTTCTTTGTTTAATTTTATTTAACCGAACCTCTTCTTGGACCTTTTATTCTCCAAAATATGCCAGAGAGCAATTCAGTCTACAAGAGGAAGGATGTTAGTTACCTTTAGCATAACAGTCGCCCCCAAAAACTTATTTCTGAATACATAGTTTGGACAGAACCACAGAGACCGGACTTTTTCAAAAATAAAACTTAATTATCACAATTTTCAGCTAAATTTTCCTTCCCATGTGTTTGACCAGCAACGCTTAGCAATATATATATATATGTTTCAAAAATGTTTTTTAATTACACAAACAAATTATGCCCAGACTTTGTCATTTTACAAAGAAGACAAAAGTAACAATTGCGTTTGGATGCAAGTCATTTATCTTCCCCTTCGAGCAGTGTATCTTGGACAATAGGATTACATCGGATATACAACACAGAAACAGGCCATTCGGCCCAACCAGTCCATGCCGGCGTTTATGCTCCACTCGAGCCTCCTCCGTTCTTTCCTCAGCTAACTATATCCACATAACCCTCGATTCCCTTCTCCCTCATATACTTGTCTAGCCTCCCCTTAAATGCATCGATACTATTCACTTCAACCACTCCCTGTGGCAGCGAGTTCCACATTCTCACCACTCTCTGGGTAGAGGTTTCTTCTGAATTCCCGATTTGATTTCTTGGTGACTATCTTATGTTGATTGCCTCTAATTATGCTGGTCCCCACAAGTAGAAACACTGTGTCTATTCTATCAAAACCTTTCATCATTTTAAAGACATTAGCTCACCCCTCAGCCTTCTTTTTTCAAGAGGAGAGAAACCCGGCCTGTCCATCCTTTCCCGATAGGTATACGCTCGTCTTTCTGGTATCATCCTTGTAAATCTTCTCTGCACCCTCTCCAGTGCCCCCGTATCCTTTTTATAATATGGTGCCCAGAATTGCACACACAAAGTCTAACCAAGGTTCGACACAAGTTTAGCATAACTTCGCTACTTTTCCATTCTACAACAATTCAATTCTATAACAATGGATTTAACACAATACTTTAAATTCTTAAGACCAACTTTGTTAGCATGCTGCGACATTCGATGTTTGCAGGTAACTGGAGATAATTTTGTTTTAACTGCTGGATCTTTTGCTGTGCCATCAACCTCTTATCCAACTGGAACTGGCATTGCCTCATACGGTCGTCTTTGGCTACGGCATTTTCTGCATTTTCTTCAACATACATGAACAATGTTAGAAGCACGTAAAACACTGGTCTTCCTGTGGCAAGCACAAATCACTCGTCTCTGAACTTTTCTTATTCTAACACAATATTTCTAATCTAAACATTCTATGATGAAAATATCCACGGCCAGTTGTTTGGAAACACCAACTGTTGCTCAGTGAAATTTATCTCTAATGATAACAACCACATTTTCCCCGGTATGGAATGAACGAAACATGAAGCTGAAGCTGAATTAACCGAGTTCCCTATGCCAACACCCCTCTCATCTTCCATTCACTTCAACTGAAAGGAAAACGCCAGATTGTATCAGTCGGGATTTCAAAGATATTTACAACAGATGCTAGATATTCTTAGATTTAGCATTGTTCTCTATTCTGTCTACTCGAGGAGTTTGATAACAGACTTTCTCCTGTGAATGTAGAGCTGGAATATTGGGCCGGGATGTATTTACTTGTTCAAATTGTTGACTCGAAAACGTTGCCAATTATTTGATGTGATCTGTATTTTCTTAAATACATTTCCTGAGTGGATTCAAATTTAAATTGAACCCAGGTATGCAGGCGTGATGCTCCATTCACACATCGAAGGTGAGAGAGATGCTGTGGGACACATTCTAAGTCCAGTATCTGAAAGTGATTCATAGACTGGGTTTTGTGTTCAGTGATCCCAGGCATGTTATCGACACGTTCCCTCAATACCAAGGCTAGGAGAGGCACTCTGGACGGTATGGGAAACTGGCCCTTTTCCACGAGAGTAACCAAAGGTATGAGAACTGAAATAATCCAGAGTTAGAAAGGAGGAAAGACCGCAAAATGGTGCACTCAGTAACAGGACATCAATTAGTCTCCTCTTATCTTGGAACATTAAATATCGACACACTCTGTTACTGAAACATCAAAATATTATATTCCAGCCCAGTAATAGGGGTTATTATCATCAGAAACAAAATTCAACTGTTGGAATAGACATGATTCAGTCGGGATGTGATTAACAGCAGCAATGATAGCAGAATACAACCCCTGCAGTCACTTGTGAACTCGCTGGTGTTCAGCAGGTTTGATGACCGAGCGAATCCCTTCCCACACTCAGAGCAGGTGAACGGCCTCTCCCCAGTGTGAACTCGCTGGTGACTCAGCAGGCTGGATGACACAGTGAATCCCTTCCCGCACTCAGAACAGGTGAACGGCCTCTCCCCAGTGTGAACTCGCTGGTGTGCCAGCAGGTCGGATGACTGAGTGAATCCATTCCCACATTCAGAGCAGGGGAACGGCCTCTCCCCAGTGTGAACTCGCTGATGTTTCACCAGGCTGGATGGCTGAGTGAATCGCTTCCCACACTCTGAGCAGGTGAATGGCCTCTCCCTCGAATGAACTCGGTCGTGCTGCAGCAGGTGAGATGACTGAGTGAATCCCTTCCCACACTTTGAGCAGGTGAATGGCCTCTCCCCGGTGTGAACTCGCTGGTGTTTGAGCAGGTTGGATGACCCAGTGAATCGCTTCCCACATACGGGGCAGGTGAACGACCTTTCCCCGGTGTGAACTCGCTGGTGTTTCCGCAGGTCGGATGATTGAATGAATCGCTTCCCACACACGGGGCAGGTGAATGGCCTCTCCCCAGTGTGAATGTGTTGATGGATTTCCAGTGCAGACGGGCAGCTGAATCCCTTCCCACAGTCCCCACATTTCCACAGTTTCTCCGTGGTGCGGGTGTGTATCCGTCTCTCCAGGTTGGATGATCAGTTGAAGCCTCCTCCACACACAACACATTTACAGATTCTCCCCACTGTGAATGATGTGATGGTTTTTCAGGCAGCGTAACTGGTTAAAGCTCTTTCCACAATCAGTGCACTGAAACACTCTCACTCGGGTTGTGTGTCTCAGTGCTTTTACAGTCACTCTGATGATTGTAATCTTTCCCCACAGACAGAATAAACTAACATTTCTCCTTCCACATTCAAAGGCCTATGATATTCAAGTCCTGATGAATCGAGTGACTCTATCAGATCTTGACGTGATGTTTAGTTTGAGTTTCCCTCCTTCAAATCCTCCGCTTCCAACACCCTGCAAAAGGACTTTACAAAAGTCATCACTGTAAGTACAGGATCGAAATTCAGAAAAGACAATTCTAGTTTCTATGGAACATTCTTTCCTTCTGCTGTGTGATTTTAAGTATTGACTTAATAAAAAATAATAAAGAGGGAGAAGATAGATTGAGAGTAAACTGACAAGAAATATAAATACAGTCACAGCTTCTACAGATATATAAAAAGGAAGAGATAGCTAAAATAAACGTTGGTCCCTTGGAGGATGAGACGGGGAATTAATAATGAGAAACAGGGAAATGGCAGAGACTTTAAACAAATATTTTGTGTGGTCTTCACGGTGGAAGACACTAAAAGCATCTCAATAATAATAGATAATCAAGGGGTCACAGGGAGCGAGGAACTTAAAACAATCACTATCACGAGAGAAAAAGTACTAGACAAACTATTGGGACTAAAGGTGGACGTCCCCCGGACCTGATGGCCTGCATCCTGGGGTATTAAAAGAAGTGGATGCAGAGAAAGTGGATGGAATGGTTGTAATCGACCAAAATTCCCTGGATTCTGGCAAGGTCCCAGTGGATTGGAAAACCTCAAATGTAACACCCATATTCAACAAGGGAGGGAGGAAGAGAGAAAGCAGAAACTATAGAGCAGTTAGCCGAACATTTATCATTTGGAAAATGCTGGAGTCCATTATTAAGGAAGTAGTAGGAGGACATTTAGAAAATCATAATAGTCAAGCAGAGAAGGCATGGTTTTATGAAAGGGAAATCACGTTTGACAAACTTGCTCGAATTCTTTGAGGATGTAATGAGCAGGGTGGATGAAGTGGAACCAGTAGCAGTTGTGTGTTTGGATTTCCAGAAGGCATTCGATAAGGTGCCAGATAAAAGGTTACTGGTCAATATAAGAGCTCACAGGGTTGGGGGTAATATATTAGCATCGATGTAGGATTGGCTAACTAACAGAAAACAGAGAGTCAGGATAAATGGGTCATTTTCAGGTTGGCAAACGGTAACTAGTGGGGTGCCACAGGGATCAGTGCTGGGGCCGCAACTATTTACAATCTATATTAATGACTTGGATGAAGGGACGGAGTGCACTGCAGCCAAATATGCTGCTGATACAAAGATAGGTGGGAAGGCAAGTTGTGAGGAGAACACAAAGAATCTGCAAAGGGTTATGGACAGGCTCAGTGAGTGGGCAAAAATTTGGCAGATGGAGTATAATGTGGGAAAATGTGAGGTTATGCACTTTGGTAGGAAGAATAAAAATGCTAATTATTATTTAAATGGCGACTACAAAATGCTGCGGTACAGAGGGATCTGGGGGTCCTTTTGCATGAAACACAAAAAGTTAGCATGCAGGTACAGCAAGTAATCAGGAAGGTAAATGCAATGTTGGCCTTTATTGAAGGGGAATGGAGTATAAAAGTAGAGAAGTCTTGCTGCAAATGTACAGGGTGTTCGTGAGACCACACCTGGAGTACCACGTACAGTTTTGGTCTCCTTATTTAAGGAGGGATATACTTGCATTGGAGGCAGTTCAGAGAAGGCTCACGAGGTTGATTCCTGAGGTGAAGGGGTTGTCTTATGAAGTAAGCTTGAGCAGGTTGGGCCTGTACTCATTGCAGTTTCGAAGAAAGAGAGGTGATCTTATTGAAATGTGTAAGATTCTGAGGGAGCTTGACAGGGTAGATGCAGAGAGGATGTTTCCCCTCGTGGGGGAATCTAGAACTCGGGTGCATAGCTTCAGAATAAGGGGTCGCCCATTTAAAACGGAGTTGCGGAGGAATTTCTTCTCTGAGGGTCGTGAATCTTTGGAATTCTCTCCCCAGAGAGCTGTGGAGGCTGAGTCAGTCAATATATTTAAAGGGGAGATAGACAGATTTTTGAAATATAGGGGCGTCAAGAGTTATGGGGAGCAGGCAGGAAAGTGGACTTGGGGTCAAGATCAAATCAGCCATGATTTTAATGAATGATAGAGCAGGCTCGAGGGATCCAATGGCCTACTCCTGCTCCTATTTCTTATTGTTAATCTGTGAACCTTGACCTGAACCTTCCAAAATGTTTCTGATTTTGAGGAATAGACAAAATATCTAAGCATTGATAAATGCATCATCTCACATCTCCAACTGAGCCAACCTGCTCTAACTATGTCAGTATTTGTGTCAGCTGTGACTCAGTGGGTAACACACTTGCCTCTGGGTCACAAGGTTGTGGGTTGATGTCGCACTCCAGAGTCATGAACACAAAAATCTCGGCTGATGCTCCAGTGCAGTGCTGAGTGACTGCTGTACTGTCGGAGGTGCTGTCTTTTGGATAAGATGTTAAACCGAGGCCCCGTCTGATCCCTCAGGTGGATGTAAAAGGTCCCACTGCACTATTTCAAGCAGAACAGGGGAGTTATCCCCGATGTCCTGGCCAATATTTTTCCTTAACATCAGTAAAGCAGATTATCTGGTCATTATCACATTGTAAATTGGTTGTTGCGTTTCCAACATTACGATAGTGACTACACTTCAAAAATAACTTAATTGGCAGTAAAGCGCTTTGGGGCATCTGGTGGTGGTGAAAGGTGCGAAACAAATGCAAGTCTTTTTATTTTCTATATGTCTTTTATTACTCTCCCTTCTCCCATTGTGCCTCTTTTTGTCTGCTGTCACTTCCCGACCTCCTCTTCCCCACCCAACTTTACAGTTGATTTCTTGTGTACATGGTCTCTCTCTCTCTCTCTCTCTCTCTCTCCTTTCCCTCACTCTATCGCTCCCCATAAGCTGTCCATCTGCCATATCTCCCAGTCCTGATCAAATGCTCTCCCTGACCCATCACCATTTCTCCTTCCTTTATAGACAACAACAACTTTCATTGATATAGCACCTTTAAGAACATAAGAGTTATGAGCAGGAGTAGGCCATACGGCCCCTCGAGCCTGCTCCACCATTCAATAACATCATGACGGATCATCAACCTCAGCTCCACTTTCCCGCCCGATCTCCATATCCCTCGATTCCCCGAAACACCAAAAATGTATCGATCTCAGCCGTGAAATAACTCTGTAAAATGGCCCCTGGTGCTTCACAGGAGTATTATCAGATGGAATTTGACTCCGAGGGTCAAAGAGGCACATTTTAAAGAGGGTTAAAAAGGAAAAGAGTGGCTCAAGTAAATGTTGGTCCCCTGGAGGATGAGATTGGGGAATTAATACTGGAGAACAGGGAAATGGCAGAGACGTTGAACTAATATTTTGTATCGGTCTTCACGGTAGAACACACTAAAAACATCCCAATAGTGGATAACCAAGGGGCTATAGGTAGGGAGGAACTTAATACAACCACTATCACTAATGAAGTGGTACTAGGTAAAATAATGGGACTAAAGGCGGACAAGTCCCCTGGACCTGATGCCTTACATACCAGGGTCTGAAGAGAAATGGCTGCAGAGATAGTGGATGCATTGGTTGTAATCTACCAAAATTCCCTGGATTCTGGGGCGGTCGCAGCAGATTGGAAAACCACAAATGTAACGCCCCTATTTAAAAAAGGAGACTGACAAAAAGCAGGAAACTATAGACCAGTTACCCGAACATCTGTCGTTGGGAAAATGTTGGAGTCCATTATTAAGGAAGCAGTAATGGGACATTTGGAAAAGCATGATTCAATCAAGCAGAGTCAGCATGGTTTTATGAAAGGGAAATCAGGTTTGACAAATTTGCTGGAGTTCTTTGACGATGTAGCGAGCAGGATGGATAAGGGGGAACCAGTGGATGTGGTGTATTTGGATTTCCAGAAGGCATTCGATAAGGTGCCACATAAGAGGTTAATGCACAAGATAAAAGCTCACTGGGCTGGGGGTAATATATTAGCATGGATAGAGGATTGGCTAACTAACAGAAAACACAGTCAGGGTAAATGGGTCTTTTTCCAGTTGGTAAACAGTGACTAGTGGGGTGCCGCAGGGATCGGTGCTGGGTCCTCAACTATTTACAATCCAGATTAATAATTTGGATGAAGGGACAGAGTGTAATGTAGCCAAGTTTGCTGATGATACAAAGATGGGTGGGAAAGCAAATTGTGAGGAGGACACAAAATATCTGCAAAGGCTCAGTGAGTGAGCAAAAATTTGGCAGATGGAGTATAATGTGAGAAACTGAGAGATTATCCACTTTTGGCTGCAATAATAGAAAAGCAAATTATAATTTAAATGAAGAAAAATTGCAAAGTGCTGCAGTACAGAGAGACCTGGGGGTCCTTGTGCATGGAACACAAAAAGTTAGTATGTTGGTACAGCATGTAATCAGGAAGGCAAATGGAATGTTGGCCTTTATTGCAAGGGGGATAGAGTATAAAAGCAGAGAAGTTCTGCTACACCTGTACAGGGTATTGGTGAGGCCACACCTGGAGTACTGCGTACAGTTTTAGTCTGCTTATTTAAGGAGGGATATACTTGCATTGGAGGCTGTTAGAGAAGGTTTGCTCGGTATATTCCGGATATGAGGCGGCTGTCTTATGAAGATAGGTTGAATAGGTTAGGACTATACTCATTGGAGTTCAGAAGAATAAGAGGTGATCTTATTGAAACATACAAGATAATGAGAGGGCTCGATAAGGTGGATGCAGAGAGGATATTGGCACTCATAGGGGAAACTAAAAGTAAAGGACATAGTCTTAGAATAAGGGGCCGCCCATTTAGCACTGAGATGAGGAGAAATTTCTTCTTTCAGAGGGTTGTAAATCTGTGAAATTCTCTGCCCCAGAGAGCTGTGGAGGCTGGGTCACTGAATATATTTAAGGTGGAGATCGACAGGTTTTTGAACAATAAGGGAGTAAAGGGTTATGGGGAGCGGGCAGGGAAGTGGAGCTGAGTCCATGATCAGATCAGCCATAATCTTATGTAATGGTGGAGCAGGCTCGAGGGGCCAAATGACCTACTCCTGTTCATATTTCTTACGTTCTTAGGGTGTTAAAGGAGGGAGGGAGGGAATTTGGGAGCTTAGGGCCTAGGCAGCTGAAGACAAGGCCAGCACCAGGAATGTGCAGGAGGCCAGAAATCCTGCAGGGTTATAGGGCTGGAGGAGGTTACAGAGATAGGGAGGGGCGAGGCCACGGAGGGATTTGAAAACAAGGATGAGAATTTTAAAATTGAGGCTTCGTGCCCAGTCACCATTTCTCCTTCCTTTACAGACGCTCCCTGACCACCCTCCATTTCTCCTTCCTTTACAGACGCTCCCTGACCACTCTCCATTTCTCCTTCCTTTACAGACGCTCCCTGATCACACTCCATTTCTCCTTCCTTTACAGACGCTCCCTGACCCCTCTCCATTTCTCCTTCCTTTACAGACGCTCCCTGACCACTCTCCATTTCTCCTTCCTTTACAGACGCTCCCTGACCACTCTCCATTTCTCCTTCCTTTACAGACGCTCCCTGAACCCTCTCCATTTCTGCTACATTTTTTGAAGTATTTAAAGATTTTAAGAAATCTTTGAAGGTGGCAGGACAGGTTAACAAAGCTGTTAATCAAGCTTAAAGGATCCTGGGCTTTATAAATTGAGGCACAGAGTACTAAAGCCGGGAAGTTATGCTAAAGATATATAAAACACGAGCTCGACCCCAGCTGGAGGATTGGGTCCAATTCTGGGCACACTTCAGGTAGGACATAAAGGCTTTGGAGAGGGGACAGAAGAGATTTACTGGAATGGTTCCAGGGATGAGGAACTTCATTTATGTGGAGACTGGAGAAGCTGGGATTGTTCTCCTTGGAGCAGAGAAGGCTAAGACGAGATTTGATAGAGGTGTTAAAAATCATGAAGATGAGATAGAATAAATAGAGAAACTGTTTCTAACGGCTGATAACCAGAGGGCACAGATTTGAGGCGATTGGCAAAAACAGAGGTCATATGAGGAAAACCATTTTCACACAAGGAGTGGTTAGGGTTTGGAATGCACTGCCTGACGGAGCGGTGGAGACAGAGTCAATAGTAGCCTTCAAAAATGAATTGGACAAACACTTGAAGCAGAATGATATTGCAGGGATTTGGGGAAAGAGCGGGGGAAGCGGGATAAATGGATTGCTGCCCAAAAGTATCGGTGCAGAATCGATGGGCCGAATGGCCCCCTTCTGTGCTGCAATATTCTGTGATTCTAGAATTCTTTACAGACGCTCCCTGCTCAGTCACCATTGCTCCTTCATTTACAAACGGTCCCTGGTCCATTAATATTTTTCGTTGATTTACAGACGCTCCCTGAGAGTTTGACGCAGACACAGCGCATTCGCTGACCGCTCCTTCGGTCTGGAGCGGACCCAGGACCCGGCAGGCAGGGGGAGAATGTTCCCCGGTTTATATCACCACCTCCCCCCGGTGTGGGGAGAATATTCCCGGGTTTATATCCCTCCCCACCCCCGATGTGGGGAGAATGTTTCCCGGTTTATATCCCCCCCATCCCCGGTGTGGGGAGAATGTTCCCCTGTTTATATCCCCCCGGTGTGGGGAGAATGTTCCCCTGTTGAAATCCTCCCTCCCCCCCCGGTGTGGGGAGAATGTTCCCCGGTTTATATCCCCCCCCCGGTGTGGGGACAATGTTCCTCAGCTTATATCCCCCCCGGTGTGGGGAGAATGTTCACCGGTTTATATCCACCCCGGTGTGGGGAGAATGTTCCCCGGTTTATATCCCCCCGGTGTGGGGAGAATGTTCCCCGGTTTATATCCCACCCGGTGTGGGGTGAATGTTCCCCGGTTTATATCCCCCCCCGGTGTGGGGAGATTGTTCCCCGGTTTATATCCCCTCCCCCGGTGTGGGGAGAATGTTCCCCGGTTTATATCCCCTCCCCCGGTGTGGGGAGAATGTTCCCCGGTTTATATCCCCCCCCGGTGTGTGGACATTGTTCCCCGGTTTATATCCCCTCCGGTGTGGGGAAAATGTTCCCCGGTTTATATCCCCACCACGGTGTGGGGAGAATATTCCCCGGTTTATACCCCCCCGGTGTGGGGAGAAAGTTCCCCGGTTTATATCCGCCCCCGGTGTGGGTAGAATGTTCCCTCATTTATATCACCCCCCCGGTGTGGGGAGACTGTTCCCCGGTTTATATCCCCCCGGTGTGGGGAGAATGTACCCCGGTTTATATCCCCCCCGGTGTGGGGAGAATGTTCCCCGGTTTATATCTGCCCCGGTGTGTGGAGAATATTCCCCGGTTTATGTCCCCCCTCCCCGGTGTGGGGAGAATGTTCCCCGGTTTATATCCCCCCCCGGTGTGGGGAGAATGTTCCCCGGTTTATATTCCCCCCCCCGGTGTGGGGAGAATGTTCCCTGGTTTATATCCCCCCCGGTGTGGGGAGAATGTTCCCCTGTTTATATCCCCCCCGGTGTGGGGAGAATGTTCCCCGGTTTATATCCCCCCCCCCGTGTGGGGAGAATGTTCCCCAGTTTATATCCCCCCCCGGTGTGGGGAGAATGTTCCCCGGTTTATATCCCCCACCCTGGTATGGGGAGAATGTTCCCCGGTTTATATCCCCCCCCCGTGTGGGGAGAATGTTCCCCGGTTTATATCCCACCCCGGTGTGGGGAGAATGTTCCCCGGTTTATATCCCCCCCCCCCGGTGTGGGGAGAATGTTCCCCGGTTTATATCCGGGCCCGGGGCTGCACTCGGTGTTGTTGTCCCCAGCGTTTCTTAAACCCACTCCCTGGATCTCGCTCACCTCCTGCGTCAGCGTCTGCCACCGCCGCCTGCACATGCTCAGCTCACACTGCCCGGGTGATTGACGGCAGCTCCCCACCAATAGGAAGAGTGGGGCGGGGCTGGTGGACCGAAAGGACGGTTGGTCCTCCAACTAATTGGAGTGTGTGAGGGGCAGGGCTTCCAGCAGGCTGTAACTGGTGGGGTGCAGCAAGGATCAGTGCTGGGTCCTCAGCTATTTACAATCGATATTAATGCTCTAGATAAAGGGACCGAGTGTAATATTTGCTCATGATACAAAGCTCGGTGAGACAGTCAGCTGTGAGCAGAACACAAGAGTGCAAAGATATATAGACAGACGATGTGAATGGGCAGTAAGGTGGCAGATTGAGTATAATGTCGGGAAATGTGAGGTTATTCACTTTGGCAGGAAGAATAGAAAAACAGAATATCTTTTAAATGGTGAGAAACTTTAAATGTTGGTGTTGAGAGAGATTTGGGTGTCCTTGTGCAAGAAACACAGAAAGCGAGCATGAAGGTACAGCAAGCAGTAACGGGGTGGAGTATAAGAGTAAGGATCTATTCCTACAATTGTACAGGGCCTTGGTGAGACCACACCTGGAGTACTGGGCAGTTTCGGTCTCCTTATCTAAGGAAAGATATACTTGCCTTGGAGATGCTGCAAAGGAGGTTCACAAGATTGATTCCTGGGATGAGCGCTGTCTTCCGATGAGAGATTGTGTAGAATGGACCTATACTCTCTGGAGTTTCGAAGAATGAGAGGGGATCTCATTGAAACATACAAGATTCTGAAGTGTATTGACAGGGTAGATGCTGAGAGCTCGATTACCCCGGGCTGGAGTGACTAGAACTCGGGGGCTCAAGATAAGGGTGAGGCCATTTAAGACAGAGATGAGAAATTTCTTCACTCAGAGGGTTGTGAATCTTTGGAATTCTCTGCCCCATAGGGCTGTGGATGCTCAGTCTATTCAAGGCTGAGATAGATAGATTTTTGGACTCTCGGGGAATCAAGGGATATGGAGATCAGGTGGGAAAGTGGAGTTGAGGGCGATGATCTTATTGAATGGCGGAGCAGGCTCGAGGGGCCGTATGACGTACTCCTGCTCCTATCTCTGATATTCTAATATTGACATCTAAGGGGCTCTAGATTTATTAGCCCACCCTTTATCTTAAGGGAACACACTTGCTCTGAACCCTCACTATCTCCTCCTTGAATGCCTCCCACTGCTCTGACACTAATTTACCTTCAAGTAGCTGTTTCCAGTCCACTTTGATTAAATCACATCTCTGCTTAGTAACATTAGCTTTACCCCAATTGAGAACTTTTATTCCTGGTCCATCTTTGTCCTTTTCCATCACTACCCAAAATCTAACTGAATTATGATCACCAGCACCAAAATACTCTCCCACTGATACCCCTTCCACCTGCCCAAGCTTCATTAATAAAACCCAAGTCCAGAACCACCTCCTCTCTTGTTGGGCTTGCTACGTAATGGCTAAAAAAGTTCTCCTGAATGCATTTTAAGAATTCTGCTCCTCTATATCTTTCAAACTAATTCTATCCCAATTAATATTTGGGTAGTTGAAATCCCCGACTATTACTGCCCTATTATTTTTGCACGTATCAGAAATGTGCCGACATATTTGCTCTTCTGTCTCCCTCTGACTGTTTGGGGGTCTATAGTACATCCCCAACAGTGTGATCGCCCTTTTTTGTTCTTCACTTCTCCCATGTGGCCTCATTTGATGATCCTTCGAACATATCATCCCTCCGCAAAGCTGGAATTGTTTCTTTAATCAACACTGCGACGCACCCGCCTTTTTTTATCCCCGTCTCTATCTCGTCTTAAAACCCTGTAACCAGGAATGTTGAGCTGCCATTCCTGCAGTTCCTTTAGCTGTGTTTCACCAATAGTTACAATATCATACCGCCACATGTCTGTCTGTGCCCACAGCTTATCTGCCTTAATCCCGATACTCCTTGTACTGGCTTTCTAGATTGATTCCTGTGATGAGAGAGCTGTGTTATGATGAGAGTTTGTGTAGAATGGGCCTATACTCTCTGGAGTTCAGACGAATGAGAGGTGATCTCATTGAAACACAATGGCACTGGCATTTAACGCTGCCAAACTCCCTTATTGTCTATTTTCTAGCCTTTGTATCCTCTGCCTTCCAAACACTAGCAAAAACCCAGTGAGGATATTGTCCGGTCCTGTTGAGGTGCAACTTGACCGGTCCTGTTGAGGTGCAACCTGTCCGGCTTGTACTGGTCCCACCTCCCCGAGAAACGCTCCCAATGCCTCAGGAATCTAAAGCCCTCCCTCCTGCACCAAACTCCAGTCATGCATTCATCTGCTCTATCCTCTTATTTCTGTACTCACCAGCACGTGGCACCGGGAGTAATCCGGACATTACTACCTTTGAGGTCCTGTTTATTAATCTCTTTCCTAGATCCCTAAAATCTGCATGCAGGATCTCATCCCTCTTTCTACCGATGTCAATGCGCCCGATATGGACCACAACCTCTGGATGTTCATCCTCCGCCCTCAACAATGTCCTGCAGCCGCTCAGTGACATCCTTGACCCTGGCACCAGGGAGGCAACATACCATCCTGGAATCATGTCTGTGCCTGCAGAAGCGCTTGTTTGTTCCCCTAACTATCAAATCCACCACCACTATTGCTCTTCCACTCTTCTTCCTCCCCGCCCTGTGCATCTGAGCCACCCACGGTGTCGTGGACATGTCTCTGGCTGCACTCCCCAGAGAAACCATCGCCCTCATCAGTATCCAGAACTGAAAACCGGTTAGCGAGCGAGATGCACTCAGGGAACGCCTGTCCTACTCTTGCCCCATAACGCAGAAAATATTTTCAACTCATGTTTATCTCTTTCGAAAGTTACAAGTGAATCTGCATCCACCACCCGAACAGGCAGTGTGTTCCAGGCCAGAACATCTCGCTGCTTCATTCGTCCCCTCATGTAGCCTCTGGTTCATTTGCCAATCACATTAAATCTGAGCCTCTGGTTACTGAACTTTCTGACACTGAAAATTGTTTCTCCTTATTAAGAGGATTGGCGGGCTGGAGGAGGTTACAGAGATAGGGAGGGGCGAGGACTTGGAGGGATTTGAACAAGAGGATGAGAATTTTAAAGCCTGAAGCCACCAGCCGTCTCTCCCAGTGCAGAATGTGACTCACTTCTAACAGAAAGGATTTTTGTTTACTTACAATAGAAGCATAATGAAGGGAAATCAATCTCTGTATCTTTAACAAACAGCGACATGAGGGAAATGAATGACCTTTAAACACCTGGTCCACTTGGCACGGAAGTGTATGAAACTCATAATAGGAAGTCCAGGGAAACAAAATACTGACAAATGTTAAACTGTTTTGCTGACAAAAGAAATCTCGATTTAACTTTAAAAGATATATTGTTTCATAGGGGTTCACACAGACTCACCTGACAGGCCGACTCAGGATCCACCCCTCAAGCACCGCGATTGGTTTCAGAACACGCTGCTCCCTGGGCCCTCCGGCCTCTGACCTCTCTTCCTGTTGGTTCCCAGGGCAATCAATCACCACTCGCCAACATTACGCTGCCAGATTAAGTTGAGAGGCTCAGAGGAAGAAATAAAATGGGTCCGTGAATCTGAGTTAAGAAATAAAATTAGAGAAGCATGATTAAATTTATGAACAAAACTATTTCAAGTCAAATCAAATGAATTGTTGCATGGAATCAATTATTAAGGATGTCATAGAAGTGCATTTGGAAAGAGGTGACATGATAGGTCCAAGTCAGCATGGATTTGTGAAAGGGAAATCATGCTTGACAAATCTTCTGGAATTTTTTGAGGATGTTTCCAGTAGAGTGGAAAAGGGAGAACCAGTTGATGTGCTATATTTGGACTTTCAGAAGGCGTTCGACAAGGTCCCACACAAGAGATTGATGTGCAAAGTTGGAGCACATGGGATTGGGGGTAGTGTACTGAAATGGATTGAGAACTGGTTGTCAGACAGGAAGTAAAGAGTAGGAGTAAATGGGTACTTTTCAGAATGGCAGGCAGTGACTAGTGGGGTACCGCAAGGTTCTGTCCTGGGGCCCCAGCTGTTTACACTGTACATTAATGATTTAGATGACGGGATTAAATGTAGTATCTCCAAATTTGTGGATGGCACTAAGTTGGGGGGCAGTGTGAGCTGCGAAGAGGATGCTGTGAGGCTGCAGAGCGACTTGGATAGGTTAGGTGAGTGGGCAAATGCATGGCAGATGAGGTATAATGTGGATAAATGTGAGGTTATCCACTTTGGTGGTAAAAACAGAGAGACAGACTATTATCTGAATGGTGACAGATTAGGAAAAGGGGAGGTGCAAAGACCTGGGTGTCATGGTACATCAGTCATTGAAGGTTGTCAATCAGGTGCAGCAGGCGGTTAAGAAAGCAAATGGCATGTTGGCCATCATAGCAAGAGGATTTGAGTACAGGGGCAGGGAGGTGTTGCTACAGTTGTACAGGGCATTGGTGAGGCCACACCTGGAGTATTGTGTACTGTTTTGGTCTCCTAACCTGAGGAAGGACATTCTTGCTATTGAGGGAGTGCAGCGAAGATTCACCAGACTGATTCCCGGGATGGCGGGACTGACCTATCAAGAAAGACTGGATCAACTGGGCTTGTATTCACTGGAGTTCCGAAAAATGAGAGGGGACCTCATAGAAACATTTAAAATTCTGACGGGGTTAGACAGGTTAGATGGAGGAAGAATGTTCCCAATGTTGGGGAAGTGCAGAACCAGAGGTCACAGTCTAATGATAAGGGGTAAACCATTTAGGACCGAGATGCGGAGGAACTTCTTCACCCAGAGAGTGGTGAACCTGTGGAATTCTCTACCACAGAAAGTTGCTGAGGCCAATTCACTAAATATATTCAAAAAGGAGTTAGATGAGGTCCTTACTACTCGGGCGATGAAGGGGTATGGCGAGAAAGCAGGAATGGGGTACTGAAGTTGAATGTTCAGCCATGAACTCATTGAATGGCGGTGCAGGCTAGAAGGGCCGAATGGCCTACTCCTGCAACTATTTTCTATGTTTCTATGTTTCTATGAATACATCCTTCTGGGCCAAGTGGGAAACAAGTGATGTGTGGGCAGTGCAGAGTGTCTGTGCCCGGTTACACAGCGTGTCCCTGGCTCTCCGCTCCAAGTGCTATGTTTCAGCTCACATCCAACTGACTGGTTAAACCTCGCCCGTCTAAACCCCATCACACAAATAGCAGCATTTGATGTTTAGTTATGCTCAATCTTTATAAACACTGGTTAGGCCTCAGTTGACACAATGTGCTCAATTCTGGGCACCACACTTTCAGAAGGGTATCTGCACCTTAGAAAGGGACCAGAAGAGATTCACCAGAATGGTACGAAGGAGGAGGGACTTCAGTTATGTGGAGATAATGGAGAAGCTGCGGTAATTCACCTTGGAGCAGAAAAGGGTAAGAGGAGATTTGATAAAGTGTTCAAAATCATAAATGGTTTTAATAGATTAAATAAGGAGAAACACTTTCCAGTGGCAGAAGCGTCGGTAACCAGAGGAGACAGAGTTCAGGTAATTGGCAAAAAAAGCAGAGGCGACATGAGGAACCATTGTATAAGCAGCGAGTTTTTGCAATCTGGAATGCACTGCCTGATAGGGCTGTGGAAGCAGATTCAATAGTGGCTTTCAAAAGTGAATTGGATACAATATTTGCAGAGCTATGGGGAAAGAGCAGGGGAGTGGAACTAACTGGATAGCTCTACCATAGAGCCAGCACAGGCAAGATGGGCCGAAGGGCCTCCTGCCCTTTCATTTCATGAAAATGGCGGATGATCTTGTCCAGAATGCTAAGACCACATATCCCCAGAAACCCAAGACCGCCTATTTCCACTTCCGTAATATCGGCCGTCTCCACCACTGTCTCAGATCACCCTCTGCTGAAACCCTCGTCCATTCCTCGGTTACCTCTAGACTTGACTATTCCAACACACTCCTGGCTGGCCTCCCATATTCTACCCCACGTAATATTCACCTCATCCAAAACTCGGCTGCACGTGTCCTAACTCGCATCAAGTCTCGTTCACCCATCACCCCCTGTGCTCACTGACCGACATTGGCTCCTGGTTAAGCAACGCTTCCATTTCAAAATTCTCATCCTTGTTTACAAATCTCTTCTTGGTCTCGCCCCTCCCTATCTCTGTAATCTCCTCCATCCCCACAACCTCCAGAGATGTCTGCTCTCCTCTAATTCTGCCCTCCTGAGCATCCCTGATTATAATCGCTCCACCATTGGTGGCGTCGTCTTCTGTTGCCGAGACTCCAAGCTCTGGAACTCCCTCCCGAAACCTCTGTGCCTCCTCCCTGAAAGCACTGATTCTGGCTTTGTTCAGTTCTTCACTCACTGGTTCCCCTCCCATGAAGGTGCTGACTCTGGCTGGGTTCAGTTCTGCACTCACTGGTTCCCCTCCCCTGAAGGTACTGACTCTGGCTGGGTTCAGTTCTACACTCACTGGTCCCCCTCCCCTGAAGGTACTGACTCTGGCTGGGTTCAGTTCTACACTCACTGGTTCCCCTCCCCTGAAGGTGCTGACTCTGGCTGTGTTCAGTTCTACACTCACTGGTTCCCCTCCCCTGAATGTACTGACTCTGGCTGGGTTCAGTTCTACACTCACTGGTTCCCCTCCCCTGAAGGTACTGACTCTGGCTGGGTTCAGTTCTACACTCACTGGTTCCCCTCCCCTTAAGTACTGACTCTGGGTGTCTGTGCTCCCGTCACCACTTTATACACTCTGACCCTCCCGATATATCTGTAATATCTCCCTGTTTTGGTGATGGGCTCTCCCTGACCACTCACTCCCTGACTCTCACCATTTCAGGGAAGCATACGGCACAGAATGAGGCCATTCGGCACATCGAGCCTGTCCGACTCACTGAAAGACCCACTCCCTGCACCTGCCCCAAAATACCAGAAAATGTTCCCTTTGACCATTGCTGGTTTTGAAAGTTATTATTGATGTCCCAGAATTGGGGTCAACCCTCAATATCTGACTCTAACTAGTGAGTGATAAAGGTTGACCAGAACTTGCTTGTTGTACTCTGTACTGCTATTAATGCTGGAACAGATTGATCAGCGGACCCTGCCCCTCACAGCTTTTTGTTCACCTGCAAATTGCACCATTTGCTTTAGAACGCCTCCCATTTTTCCTCCTTCCCAAATCCCAGCTGGCGGCCGGTGACCCCGCTGACCCCGGGCCTGTCACCGCGGGTCAAGCCCGGGGTCAGCCTCTGGGCTGTGATTGGCCCTGGGCCCTACACCACGTGTTTATGACGCGCGGCTCCAATTCCTGCCCCTCGCTGACAACCGACATCATCCGGGCTCCACCAACTGTCGCCGCCACCGCGCGCACATGCTCAGTGCGGGAGATCCGGGCTCAGCCCCGCCCCTCGCACACTCCGATTGGTTAGAGGACCCAACGCCCGCTCGGTCCTCCAGTCCCGCCCCGCCCCCTGGGTGGCCGCAAGGCCCTCCCCTCGCACACTCTGATTGGTTGGAGGACCAACTGCCCGCTCGGGGCCTGAGGCCCGCGGCCCCCCCGGGGTTTATTAACCCGCTCCCTCCCCCCGCCCATCTCTCAGCCGCCGCCTCAGACACAGCTTTCGATGTGATTCCCTCTCATCCTTCTAAACTTCAGTGAATACAGGCCCAGTCGATCCAGTCTCTCCTCATATGTCAGTCCTGCCATCCTGGGAATCAGTCTGGTGAACCTTCGCTGCACTCCCTAAATAGCAAGATTGTCCTTCCTCAGATTAGGAGAACAAAACTGAACACAATATTCCAGGTGAGACCTCACTAAGGCCCTCTATAACTTCAGTAAGACCTCCCTGCTCCTATACTCAAATCCCCTTGCTGTGAAGGCCAACATACCATTTGCCTTCTTCACCGCCTGCTGTACCTGCATGCTAACTTTCAATGACTGATGTACCATGACACCCAGATCTCGTTGCGCCTCCTCTTTTCCTTATCTGCTGCCATTCAGATAATATTCTACCTTTGTGTTTTTGCCACTAAAGTGGATAACCTCACATTTATCCGCATTAAACTACATATGCCAGGCGTTTGCCCACTCAACTAACCTGTCTAAGTCACCCTTCAGCCTCTTAGCGTCCTCCTCACAGCCCACACCGCATCCCAGTTTAGTTTCATCTGCAGACTTGGAGATATTACACTCAATTCCTCCATCTAAATCATTAATGTATAATGTAACTAGCTGGGGTCCCAGCAGTGAGCACTGCGGCACCCCACTAGTCACTGCTTAGCATTCTGAAAAGGACTCGTTTATCCCGACTCTCTGCTTCCTGTCTGCCAACCAGTTCTCTATCCATGTCACTACATTACCCCCAGTACCATGTGCTTTAATTTTGCACACCAATCTCTTGTGTGGGACCTTGTCAAAAGCCTTTTGAAAGTCCAAATACACCACATCCACTGGTTCTCCCTTGTCCACTCTACCAGTTACATCCTCAAAAAAGTCTAGAAGATTTGTCAAGCATGATTTCCCTTTCATAAATCCATGCTGACTTGGTCCGATCCTGCCATTGCTCTCTCATCCTTAATGATTGATTCCAACATTTTCCTCACTACTGATGTCAGGCTAACTGGTCTATAATTACCCGTTTTCTCGCTCCTTTTTTAAAAAGTGGTGCTACATTAGCTACCCTCCAGGCCATAGGAACTGATCCAGAGTCGATAGACTGTTGTAAAATGATCACCAATGCATCCACTCTTTCTAGGGCCACTTCCTTTACTACTCTGGGATGCAAACTATCAGGCCCCGGGGGTTTATTGGCCTTCAATCCCAGCAATTACTTTGGTCTTGGTGCTTTTGATGCAGGGTTCCTTTTATTTTTTATGTGTTATTTAATTGCTTATTACTTTTTGTGCTTTGTTTCGTGCTTTGTACATCTTGGTGATAGGTGCAGGTTCCTTGTATTTTTTATTTGTTATTGAATGCTTATTTTTGTGCTTTGTTTCGTGCTTGGTGCTTTATTGTCTTTCTGTGTGGCCAGATATGCTGGCCTAAGTTAGTTTGGAGTAACTATTAACTATTCAAACTAGCTTAATGACATCACTGCAGTGCCTAGCAACCAACCTCCCTGAGCACTGCTCATTATGGGCAAGGTTTAGCATTTGATGGGACAGTGTAGAAGGAGCTTTACTTTGTATCTAACCCGTGCTGTCCCTGCCCTGGAAGTGTCTGATGAGAGAGTGTTCAACATAAGAACAAATGAACATAAGGAATAGGATCAGGCCATACTCGAGCCTGCTTCACAACCCAACACGATCATGGCTGATCCGATCATGGACTCTGGACCACTTCCATGCCCTCTCCCCATAACCACTTATTGGTTAATAAACTGCCTATCTCTGTCTTAAATTTATTCAATGAACCAGCTTCCACAGCTCTCTGAGGCAGCGAATTCCACAGATTTACTACAACCCTCCAATACAAGAAACTGCCACCAAAGCAAATATATCCTTTCGTAAATATGGAAACCAAAACTGTACACAGTATTCCAGATGTGCCCTCACCAATACCCTGTATAACTGCAGCAAGACTTCCTTGCTTTTATACTCCATCCCCTTTGCAATAAAGACCAAGATTTCATTGGCCTTCCTGGTCACTTGCAGAACCTGCATACTAAACTTTGCAATTTGTCTCCATTTAATTAAGAACTTGCTCTTTGAATTTTTCTGCCTAAGCACATGACCTCACACTTTTCAACATTATACTCCATCTACCAAATTTTTGCACACTCATTTAGCCTGTCTATGTCCTTTTGCAGATTTTTGTGTCCTCCTCACACATTGCTTTTCCTCCTATCTTTGTATCGTCAGCAAATGTGGCTACGTTACCCTCGGCCCTTTCTTCCACATCGTTAATATAGATTGTAAATAGTCGGTGTCCCAGCACTGATCCCTGCGACACCCCACTAGTTACTGATTGCCAACCCGAGAATGAACCATTTATCCTGACTCTGTTTTCTGTTAGTTAGCCAATCCTCTATCCATGCTAATATATTACCCCCAACCCCATGATATTTTATCTTGTGCGTAACCTTTTTTGTGGCACCTTGTCAAATGCCTTCTGGAAGACCAAATATACCACATCCACTGGTTCCCCTTTATCCCCCTGTTTGTTGCATCCTCAAAGAATTCCAACAAATTTGTCAAACATGACTTCCCCTTCAAAAATCCGTGGTGACTCTGCCTGACTGAATTGTGCTTTTCCAAATGTCCTGCTACTGATTCTTTAATAATGGACTCCAACATTTTCCCAACCACCGATGTTAGGCGAACTGGTCTATAGTTTCCTGTTCTTTGTCTGCCTCCTTTTTTAAATAGAGGTGTTACATTTGCAGTTTTCCAATCTGAATCCAGGGAATTATGTTAAATTTACAATCAATGCATTCACTATCCCTGCCGTTACTTCTCTGAAGACCCGAGGATGCAAGCCATCAGGTCCAAGGCATGTATCCACATTTAATCCCATTACCTTACTGAATACCACCTTCTTAGTGATTGTGTTAAGTTCCTCCCCCCTGTAGCGCCTTCACTGTCCACTGTTGGGATATTGTTAGTGTCCTCGACCGTAAAGGCTGATAGAAAATATTTGTTCACTGTTTCCGCCGTCTCCATGTTCCCCATTACTAATTCCCCGGTCTCGTCCTCTCAGGGATCAACATTTACTTTAGCCACTCTTTTCCTTTTTATATACCTATAGAAACTCTTGCTATCTGTTTATGTTTTGTGCTAGTTTACATTCATAGTCTATCTTCCCTTTCTTAATCATTTTTTTAGTCATTCTCTGCTGGCTTTTAAAAGATTCCCAGTCTTCTGTCCTCCCACTAGTTTTGGCCACTTTGTATGCCCTTGTTTTTAATTGAATACCATCCTTTATTTCTTTAGTTAGGCACGGCTGGCTATCTTTTCTTTTACACCCTTTTCTCCTCACTGGAATATGTTTTTCTTGAGAGGTGTGCAATATCTCCTTAAATGTACACCACTGTTCAACAACTGTCCTACACTTTAATCTATTTTCCCAGTCCACTTTACCCAACTCTGCCCTCATACCTACATAGTCTCCTTTATTTAAGATTAGTACGCTGGTTAGAGATCTAACTTTCTCACCCTCCATCTGAATTTGAAATTCAGATCATGCTATGATCACTCATTCCAAGGGATCCTTTACTGGGAGATTGTTTATTAATCCTGTCTCATTACACAGGACCAGATCTAAGATAGCCTGCTCCCTGGTTGGTTCCGTTACATAATGCTCCAGGAACTCATCCCTTATGCACTCTGTGAACTCTTCCTCAAGGCTACCCTGACCAATTTGATTTGTCCAATCAATATGGTGGTTAAAATCACCCATGATTATTGCTGTTAACTTTTTACAAGCTCCCACTATTTCCTGGTTTATGCTCTGACCAACACAGTTGCTACTGTTGGGCGTCGTCTATATGCCCCATAACAGTGACTTTTTCCCTTTATTATTCCTGATCATTTGAGCCAATATTGTTTCTCATTATTCCATCCTTTATCAATAGAGCTGCCCCACCTCCTTTTCCTTTCTGTCTGTCCTTCCAGATTGTCCAGTACCACTGAATATTTAATTCCCAGACCTGTTCACCTTGCAACCACGTCTCTGTAATGCCCATCAGATCATACCCATTTGTATCTATTTGTGCCGTCAACTCATCTATTTTGTTCCGAATGCTATGTGCATTTAGACAAAGTGGCTTTAAGTTTGTTTTTTTACCCTTTTTTCCTGCTTGTTTCCTCACTCCTTCAAACTCACTTTCTTTAATTTTGCTTTCTAATTCCAGCTAAATTCCTACTGAATCTATTGTCAGGTTCCCTTCCCCCTGCCAAGCTAGTTTAAACCCTCCCTAACAGCACTAGCAACCCCCTCCCCCGTGAGGATATTGGTCCCGTCTCTGTTGAGGTGCAACCCGTCCGGCTTGTACTGGTCCCACCTCCCCCAGAAGCGGTCCCAATGTCTCAGGAAACTAAAGCCCTCCCGCCTGCACCATCTCTCCAGCACAATACATCTGCTCTATCCTCCTATTTCTGTACTCACTAGCTCGTGGCATGGGGAGTAATCCGGAGATTACTAGCTTTGATGTCCTGCTTTTTAATCTCTCTCCTGGCTCCTTAAACTCTGCCTGCAGGACCTCACCCCTCTTTCTACCTGTGTCATTGGTCCCGATGTGGACCACAACCTCCAGCTGTTCACCCTCTCCCCCCAGAATGCCCTGCAGCTGCTCAGTGACATCCTTGACTCTGGCACCAGGGAGGCAACATACCATCCCAGAGTCACGTCTGCGGCCGCAGAAACACCTGCCTGCTCCCCTGACTATTGAATCCCCTACCATCAGAGCTCTTCCATTCTTCTTTCCTCCCCCCTCGCCCCGTGCAGCTGAGACACCCGTGCTGCCGTGGATTTGGCTCTGGCTCACTCCCCAGAGCCACCATCGCCCTCACCAGTACTCAGAACAGAGAACCAGTTGGAGAGCGAGATGGACTCAGGGGACTCCTGCACTACCTGCCCAGTCCTCCTCTTCTGTCCAGGGGTCACCCAATCCCTATCTGCCTGCAGATTCTTAAGCTGCAGGGTGACCACCTCTAGAAACGTGAGATCCCCATAGCTCTCAGTCTCATGGATGCACCGCAGTGACTCCAGCCGCCGCTCAAGCTCCAAAACGCGGAGCTGGAGTTGGTGCAGCTGGAGACACCTCCTGCACATGTGGTCGTCCCGGCTGTGTGAAGCTCCCAGGATTTCCCACATGCCACAGGATGTGTAATCCACGGGACTGAGCTGTCCTGTCATCCCTCCAGTTACACTCACAACTATCAAGTAGAACTAAACTCTAAATCTTAGAGAAATACACCCAGCAACTACTCAGCAATCCACTGATTTAACTAATCTTTATTTAAAGACTAAATACTAACTTAACAGAAAAAAACCTTCAGAGGAGGAGAACTAGTGAATATAGAACTGAACCCAACCAGAATTGGTGTTGCAAACTGGGAGTGGAGGAGAAAGAGTTTAGAATAGTGTGTTGATTTGGATTTCAGCACAGCAGGAGGGACTATGTGTGGAACAGGGATTTACAACATTGAAAGAATAAGAGAGGAAAGAATATTCCATGGAAAGTAGATGTGTCTATTCTGAATTTGTGTCTAGCACTGACAGTGATGAGTTTTGTTATCTCCTTTTACAGCTTATTAGAAGGGAAGATTTTCAGACAGGAAACACAAACCAAACATCGCGTCAAGATCTGACAGAGTCAATCCATTCATCAGGACCTGAATATCATCGGCCTTTGAAAGTGGAAGGAGAAATGTTTGTCTGTCCTGCCTGTGGGAAAAGATTTCATATATCAGTGTGACTGGAAAGGCATAGAGACACACACACCCGAGTGAGTGTTCCAGTGCACTGCCTGTGGAAAGAGCTTTAACCAGTCACACAGCCTGAAGAAACATCACACCATTCACAGCGGGGAGAAACTATAAATGTGTTGTGTGTGTGGGCGAGGCTTCAACTGATCGTCCAAATTTGGAGAGTCACAAGGATACCCGCACCATGGAGAAACTGTGGGGACTGTGGGAAGGTATTTAGATCGCCGTCTGTGCTGGAAATTCATCGACGCTTTCACACTGGGGAGAGGCCGTTCACCTGACCCATGTGTGGGAAGGGATTCACTGGGTCATCCCACCTGCAGTCACACCAGCGAGTTCACACTGGGGAGAGGCCGTTCAGCTGCTCCATGTGTGGGAAGGGATTCACTGGGTCATCCCACCAGCTGAAACACCAGCGAGTTCACACTGGGGAGAGGCCGTTCAGCTGCTCCATGTGTGGGAAGGGATTCACTGGGTCATCCCACCTGCTGAAACACCAGCGAGTTCACACTGGGGAGAGGCCGTTCACCTGCCCCATGTGTGGGAATGGATACACTGGGTCATCCCACCTGCTGAAACACCAGCGAGTTCACACTGGGGAGAGGCCGTTCACCTGCTCCATGTGTGGGAAGGGATTCACTGGCTCAACCCACCTGCTGAAACACCAGCGAGTTCACACTGGGGAGAGGCCGTTTACCTGCCCCATGTGTAGGAAGGGATTCACTGGGTCATCCCACCTGCTGAAACACCAGCGAGTTCACACTGGGGAGAGGCGGTTCACCAGCTCCATGTGTGGGAAGGGATTCACTGGGTCATCCCACCTGCTGAAACACCAGTGAGTTCACACTGGGGAGAGGCCGTTCATCTGCCTCTTGTGTGGGAAGGGATTCACTGGGTCATCCCACCTGCTGTAACACCAGCGAGTTCACAAGTGACTGCAGGGGTTGGAATCTGCTGCTATTGCTGCTGTTAATCACATCCCGACTAAATCATGTTCCTTCTGACAGTTGGGGTTTGTTTCTGCTGATGTTAATAACCCTATAAATGGGCTGGACTTTACTATTCTGGATATATTGCTGATTGTGTTCTCGGGGCTGCTGTGTCCATTTAAGAAACACTGTGTGTTATCTTTCCCCTTAATTCAGCGACTCTCAACAGAAATTTAGTTTCCAATAAAATTATGCATTTTTATTTTAATCCTACATTGATCTTTGGTACAAAATCTACAATAGTGTCAAACTTTCCACTGAATATAATCTTCAATTAGAAGGAGCTTGCTGACAATGCTTACTGACTTGCACATTACACACAGTGGCCCCTCCATTATCCACCAGAAAGAAGGGGAATGGGAATTGATGGGGAATCAGTGTCCCAAAATGTTGCCCCTCCCAACTGGTGTAGCAATCCCCTCGGAACGGGAATGGAGACAAGTCCAGACCAAAACTGTGTGCAGTACTCCAGCTGTGGTCTTACCAATGCCCTGTACAGTTGTAGCAGGACTTCCCTACTTTTATACTCCATTCCCCCTTGCAATAAAGGCCAGCATTCCATTTGCCTTCCTGATTATTTGCTGTAACTGCATGCTAACCTTTTGAGTTTCTTGTACAAGAACCCCCAGATCCCTCTGTACTACAGCATTTTGTAATCGACTCCATTTAAGTAATAATTTGTGTTTTTATTTTTCCTACCAAAGGAGATAACCTGACATTTACCACATTATAGTCCATCTGCCAGATTTTTCTCCACTCACTGAGCCGGTCTATATCCCTTTGTAGATTTGTTGCATCCTGCTCACAACTTGCTTTCCCTCCTATCTTTGTATCAGCAGCAAATGTGGCTGCATTACTCTCGGTCCCTTCATCCAAGTCATTAATATAAATTGTAAATAGTTAAGGCCCCAGCACTGATCCCTGTGTCACCCAACTAGTTACAGTTTAGCAACGTAAAAATGACCCATTTATCCTGAGTCTCTGTTTTATGTTAGTTAGCCAATCCTCTATCCATGCTAATATATTACCCCCACCTCCGTGAGCTCTTAGCTTCTGCAGTTACCTTTTGTTTGGTAACTTATCAAATGCTTTCTGGAAATCAACATATACGACATCAACTGGTTCTACTTGATCCACTCTGCTCGTTACATTCTCAAACAACTCCAGCAAATTTATCAAACATGATTTCCCTTTCATAAAACCAGGCTGACTCTGCTTCACTGCACTATTCATTTTCTAAATGTCCTGCTACTTTTCCTTCATGATGGACTCCAGTATTTTCCCAATGACAGATGGTAGGCTAACTGGTCTATAGTTTCTTGCTTTCTGTCTCCCTCCTTTCTTAAATAGGGGTGTTACATTTGCTGTTTTCCAATCCCTGGGACCTCTCCAGAATTCAGGGAATATTGGTAGATTACAACCAGTGCATCCATTATCTCTGCAGCCACTTCTCTGAAGACCCTGGGATGTATGTCATCAGGTCCAGGAGACTTGTCCACCTTTAGTCCCATTAGTTTGCTGAGTACTTTATTACTAGTGATAGTGACTGTTTTACGTTCCCACCCACCCCTACAATAGCTCCTTGAATAACAACTGTTGGGATGTTTTTAGTGTCCTCTACCATGAAGACAGATACAAAATATTTATTCAAAATCTCTGCCAGTTCCATGTTTCCCATTATTAATTCTCCAGTCCCATCCTCGAAGGGATCAACATTTACTTTAGATACTAATTTCCTTTTTACATACCTGTAGAAGCTCTTGCTCTCTGTTTTTATATGTCTTGCAGTTTGCTCTGATCTGCTATCTTCTCCGTCTTTATCATTTTTCTAGTCGTCCTTTCCTGGTTTCTAAACATTTGCCAATCCTCTGGCCTTCCACGGTCCTTCACAACATTGTCTGCCTTTTTTTTTCAATTTGATATCATCCTTTACTTCCTTAGTTAGCCAGTGATGGTTCATCCTTCTCTTAGCATCTTTATTTCTCACTTGAATAAATCTTTGCTGAGATTATGAAATGGCTCCTTAAATGTTTGGCAGTGCGTTTCTACAGTCTTACCCTTCAACATATTTTCCCAGTCCACTTGGTGTCAGTGATAAGGGTTGGTTTATATCACATGGGAGGAGATTGGTGTGAGTGATTGTGGGGTTGGGTCAACCTTCTTTGACCTGACCAAGGCCTTTGACACTGTCAACCGTGAGGGATTATGGGGTGTACTCTTCAAATTCGGCTGGCCTCAAAAATGTGTCACCATCCTCCACTTGCTTGGTGATAACATGCAAGCTTTGATCCTGAGCAATGGATCCACCACAGACCCAATTCATGTACAGACCGGGGTGAAGCAAGGCTGTGTCACTGCACCCACGCTCTTCTCCATCTTCCTTGCTGCATTGCTACATCTCACCGTCAGTAAGTTTCCCGCTGGAGTTGCGATAATCTACAGAATAAATGGGAAACTGTTCAACCTCCATCGCCTTCAGACCAGATCCAAGGTCGTGCCATCCTCTGTCATCGAATTACAATATGCAGATGATGCTTGTGTCTGCGCTCACTCAGAGGACGAGCTCCAAACCATCGTCAACACGCTCACCGTAGTGTCTGAGAGCAGAGGCCTTACACTAAACATCTCTGTAAAAGAAAGGTGCTCTATCAACCTGCCCCCGCCATACAGCACTGCCCTTCACCCCCACCCCACCCTGGTGATCAAAATCCACGATGAGGCCTTTGGCAAAATGGTCCATTTTTCATACCTCGGGAGCCTACTGTCAACAAGGGCACATATCAATGACTAGGGCCAACACCACCTTCTGTGTGTCAGCACAGCCTTTGGTTGCCTAAGGCATAAAGTGTTTGAAGACCAGAACCGTAAAACCGGCACAAAGCTCATGGTCTACCGAGCAGTAGTGATACCTGCCCTCAAACATGCTTCTCAGACATGGACTATGTACAGCAGGCACATCGAAGCACTGGAGAAATAACATCATCACTGCCTCCGGAAGATCCTGCAAATCCATTGGCAGAATAGACGCACCAACGTCTGTTCTCGCACAGACCAACATCCTCAGCATTGAAGCATGGACCTCGCTCGATCAGCTACGATGGATGGGACACATCGTCCACATGCCCGATACGAGACTCCCAAAGCAAGCACTCTACCTGGAGCTTCAACATGGCAAGCGAGCCCCGGGGGGCCGAGGAAACGCTTCAAGGACACCCTCAAGGCCTCCTTGAAGTTCAACATCTACACCGACACCTGGGAATCCCTGGCACAAGATCGCTCAGAGTGGAAGAGAATAATCCGTGAGGGCGTCGAACACTTCGAGTCTCTCCACCTGGAGCAAGCGGAGACCAAGTGCTGACGGCGGGAGGAGCACACGACAACCCAAGCACTTCAACAAACCGGCACTTCAACCAACGTACTTTCAACCACCGTCTGTCCAACCTGCGACAGAGACTATAGCTCCCGCATTGGACTTAACAGACATCTGAGACCTCATTTGTAATGTGGAAGCAAGTCATCCTCGACTCCAAGGGACTGCCTATGATGATGGTTGGTTTATATCAGACAGGAGGGGATTGGTGTCAGTGACTGGGAGGTGGGTTTATATCAGACAGGAGGGGATTGGTGTCAGTGACTGTGGGGTGGGTTTATATCAGACAGGAGGGCATTGGTGTCAGTGACTGTGGGATGGGTTTATATCAGACAGGAGGGGATTGGTGTCAGTGACTGTGGGGTGGGTTTATATCAGACAGGAGGGCATTGGTGTCAGTGACTGTAGGATGGGTTTATATCAGACAGGAGGGGATTGGTGTCAGTGACTGTGGGGTTGGTTTATATCAGACAGGAGGGGATTGGTGTCAGTGACTGTGGGATGGGTTTATATCAGCCAGGAGGAGATTGGTGTCAGTGATTGTGGGGTGGGTTTATTATCAGACAGGAGGAGATTGGTGTCAGTGACTGTGAGGTGGGTTTATATCAGACAGGAGGAGATTGGTGTCAGTGACTGTGGGGTGGCTTTATATCAGACAGGAGGAGATTGGTGTCAGTGACTGTGGGGTGGGTTTATATCAGACAGGAGGGAGGGATTCAAGTTCCTACCGTATTGGAACCAGCTCTGGGGGAGGTGGGACCAGTACAAACCGGACGGTCTGCACCTAGGCAGGACCGGAACCAATGTCCTCTTGGGAGTGTTTGCTAGTGCTGTTCGTTAGGAGTTAAACTAATATGGCAGGGGGATGGGAACCAATGTAGGGAGACATAAGCAAAAGATAGAAAGGAGATGAGTAAAAATGGAGGGCAGATAAACCCAAGGCAAAAACAAAAAGAGCCACTATATAGCAAAATTCTAAATGGTCAAAGTGTAATAAAAAGACAAGCCTGAAAACTCGGTGCCTTAATGCCAGGAGTATTCGGAACCCAGGAGAGGGCTCTGAGCTAGTTAGAGTGGGTGAGATCTCAGATGAACAGGACCCCAAGAAAGAATGCAAAAGGCAGGAGGCAACAGAGCAGAGTAGCACTGAACCTGAGGAAGGACATTCTTGCTATTGAGGGAGTGCAGCGAAAGTTCACCAGACTGATTCCCGGGATGGTGGGACTGACCTATCAAGAATGACTGGATCAACTGGGCTTGTATTCACTGGAGTTCAGAAGAATGAGAGGGGACCTCATGGAAACATTTAAAACTCTGACGGGGTTAGACAGGTTCGATGCAGGAAGAATGTTCCCAATGTTGGGAAAGTCCAGAACCAGAGGTCACAGTCAAAGGATAAGGGGTAAGCCATTTAGGACCGAGATGCGGAGGAACTTCTTCACCCAGAGAGTGGTGAACCTGTGGAATTCTCTACCACAGAAAGTTGTTGAGGCCAATTCACTAAATATATTCAAAAAGGAGTTAGATGAGGTCCTTACTACTAGGGGGATCAAGGGGTATGGCGAGAAAGCAGGAATGGGGTACTGAAGTTGAATGTTCAGCCATGAACTCATTGAATGGCCTACTCCTGCACCTATTTTCTATGTTTCTATGTAAGTGTAAACCACAACGTGATAGGAAGGGACAATATGTATGAATATAAAGGGGCTGCAGGAGGGGTCAAAACTAAAAATCATGGTTTAAAACCTAGTATTAAAACACTCTACCTAAACGCATGCAACATTCGAAATAAAGTAAATGAGTTGACGGCACAAATCATAACAAATGGGTATGATTTGGTGGCCATTACAGAAACATGGTTGCAGGGTGGCCAAGACTGGGAATTAAACATACAGGGGTATCTGACAATTCGGAAAGATAGACAAGAAGGGAAAGGAGGTGGGGTAGCTCTGTTAATAAAGGATGATATCAGGGCAGTTGTGAGAGACGATATTGGCTCTAATGAACAAAATATTGAATCATTGTGGGTGGAGATTAGAGATAGTAAGGGGAAAAAGTCACTGGTGGGCGTAGTTTATAGGCCCCCAAATAATAACTTCACGGTGGGGTGGACAATAATCAAGGGAATAATGGAGGCATGTGAAAAAGGAACGGCAGTATTCATGGGGGATTTTAACCTTCATATCGATTGGTCAAATCAAATCGCACGGGGTAGCCTGGAGGAGGAATTCATAGAAACAATCCCGTATGCATTCTAAGAACAGTATGTTACAGAACCTACAAGGGAGCAAGCTATCTTAGATCTGGTCCCATGTAATGAGACAGGAATAATAAACGATCTCCTAGTAAAAGATCCTCTCGGAATGAGTGATCACAGTATGGTTGAATTTGTAATGCAGATTGAGGGTGAGGAAGTAGTGTCTCAAACGAGTGTACTCGGCTTAAACAAAGGGGACTACAGTGGGATGAGAGCAGAGTTGGCTAAAGTAGACTGGGAACACAGACTAAACGGTGGCACAATTGAGGAACAGTGGAGGACTTTTAAAGAGCTCTTTCATAGTGCTCAACAAAAATATATTCCAGTGAAAAAGAAGGGCGGTAAGAGAAGGGATAACCAGCCATGGATAACCAAGGAAATAAAGGAGAGTATCAAATTAAAAAACAATGCTTATAAGGTGGCCAAGGTTAGTGGGAAACTAGAAGATTGGGAAAATTGTAAATGACAGCAAAGAATGACTAAGAAAGCAATAAAGAAAGGAAAGATAGATTATGAAAATAAACTTGCGCAAAACATAAAAACAGAGAGTAAAAGCTTTTACCGATATATAAAACGGAAAAGAGTGACTCAAGTAAATGTTGGTTCCTTCGAAGATGAGAAGGGGATTTAATAATGGGAAATGTGGAAATGGCTGAGACTTTAAACAATTATTTTGTTTCGGTCTTCACAGTGGAAGACACAAAAACCATGCCAAAAATTGCTGGTCACGGGACTGTGGGAAGGGAGGACCTTGAGATAATCACTATCACTAGTGGGGTAGTGCTGGACAGGCTAATGGGACTCAAGGTAGACAAGTCCCCTGGTCCTGATGAAATACATCCTAGGGTATTAAAAGAGATGGCGGAAGTGATAGCAGATGCATTCGTTATAATCTACCAAAATTCTCTGGACTCTGGGGAGGTACCAGCAGATTGGAAAGCAGCTAATGTAATGCCTCTGTTTAAAAAAAGGGGGCAGACAAAAGGCAGTTAACTACAGGCCGGTTAGTTTAACATCTGTATTGGGGAAAATGCTTGAAGCTATCATTAAGGAAGAAATAGCGGGACATCTCGATAGGAATAGTGCAATCAAGCAGATGCAACATGGATTCATGAAGGGGAAATGATGTTTAACTAATTTACTGGAATTCTTTGAGGATATAACGAGCATGGTGGATAGAGGTGTACCGATGGATGTGGTGTATTTAGATTTCCAAAAGGCATTCGATAAGATGCCACACAAAAGGTTACTGCAGAAGATAAAGGTACACGGAGTCAGAGGAAATGTATTAGCATGGATCAAGAATTGGCTGGCTAACAGAAAGCAGAGAGTCGGGATAAATGGGTCCTTTTTGGGTTGGAAATCGGTGGTTAGTGGTGTGCCACAGGGATCGGTGCTGGGACCACAACTGTTTACAATATACATAGATGACCTGGAAGAGGGAACAGAGTGTAGTGTAACAAAATGTGCAGATGACACAAAGATTAGTGGGAAAACGGGTTGTGTAGAGGACACAGATAGGCTGCAAAGAGATTTAGATAGGTTAAGCGAATGGGCTAAGGTTTGGCAGATGGAATACAATGTCGGAAAATATGAGGTCATCCACCTTGGAAAAAAACAGTAAAAAGGAATATTATTTGAATGGGGAGAAATTACAACACGCTGCGGTGCAGAGGGACCTGGGGGTCCTTGTGCACGAATCCCAAAAAGTTAGTTTGCAGGTGCAGCAGGTAATCAGGAAGGCGAATGGAATGTTGGCCTTCATTGCGAGAGGGATGGAGTACAAAAGCAGGGAGGTCCTGCTGCAACTGTGCAGGGTATTGGTAAGGCTGCACCTGGAGTACTGCGTGCAGTGTTGGTCACCTTATGTAAGGAAGGCTATACTAGCATTGGAGGGGGTACAGAGACGATTCACTCGGCTGATTCCGGTGATGAGGGGGTGACCTAATGATGATAGATTGAGTAGACTGGATCTTTACTCGTTGGAGTTCAGAAGGATGAGGGGTGATCTTATAGAAACATTTAAAATAATGAAAGGGATAGACAAGATAGAAGCAGAGAGGTTGTTTCCACTGGTCGGGGAGACTAGAACTAGGGGGCACAGCCTCAAAGTACGTGGGAGCCAATTTAAAACCGAATTGAGAAGGAATTTCTTCTCCCAGAGGATTGTGAATCTGTGGAATTCTCTGCCCAAGGAAGCAGTTGAGGCTGGCTCATTGAATTTATTCAAATCACAGAGAAATAGATTTTTAACCAATAAGGTAATTAAGGGTTATGGGGAGCGGGCGGGTAAGTGGAGCTGAGTCCACGGCCAGATCAGCCATGATCTTGTTGAATGGAGGAGCAGGCTCGAGGGGCTCGATGGCCTACTCCTGTTCGTAATTCTTGTGTTATGTTCATTTGTAGGAGGGGCTTGGTGTCAGTGCTGTGGGGTGAGTTTATATCAGACAGGAGGGGATTGGTGTCAGTGCCTGTGGGGTGGGTTTATATCAGACAGGAGGGGATTGGTGTCAGTGACTGTGGGGTGGGTTTATATCAGACAGGAGGGGATTGGTGTCAGTGCCTGTGGGGTGGGTTTATATCAGACAGGAGGGGATTGGTGTCAGTGACTATGGGGTTGGTTTATATCAGACAGGAGGAGATTGGTGTCAGTGACTGTGGGATGGGTTTATTATCAGAGAGTAGGTGATTGGTGCCAGTGACTGTGGGATGGGTTTATTATCAGACAGGAGGAGATTGGTGTCAGTGACTGTGGGATGGGTTTATTATCAGACAGTAGGTGATTAGTGTCAGTGACTCTGGGGTGGGTTTATATCAGACAAGGGGGGATTGGTGTCAGTGACAGTGGGGTGGGTTTATATCAGACAGGAGGGGATTGGTGTCGGTGACTGTGCAGGAGGAGTCTCCAGCTTCAACTACTCGAGCTCCATGTTTCGGAGCTTGAGCGGCGGCTGGAGTCAATACGGTGCATCCGCGAGGCTGAGAGCTCCGTGGATAGCACCTTTCAGGAGGTGGTCACCCCACAGATTAAAAGCGTGCAGGTAGAGGGGAAGTGGGTGACCACCAGACAAAGTAAAAACGCTCGGCAGGTAGTGCAGGAGTTCCCCCGTGAGTCCATCTCACTTTCAAACCGATATTCAGTTCTGAGCATCGGTGAGGGCGATGGTGCCTCTGGGGAGTGCAGCTCGAGCCAATTCCAAAGCACCACGGGTGGCTCAGCTGCACAGGGGAGAAGGATGAAGAATAAAAGAGCTGTAATGATTGGGGTTTCTATAGTTAGAGGAGCAGAGAGGCGTTTCTGCGGCCGCAGACGTGACTCCAGAATGGTATGGTGCCTCCGTCGTGCCAGGGTCAGGGATGTGACAGAGCAGACGCAGGGAATTCTGGGGTAGGGAAAGAGGGTAAACAGCTAGAGGTCATGGTCCACATCAGGACAAGCACCATGGGTAGAAAGAGGGATGAGGTTCTACAGGCAGAATTTAGGGAGCTAGGAAGAAAATTAAAGAGTAGGACCTCAAAGGTAGTAATCTCCGGATTACTCCCAGTGCCACATGCTAATGAGTACAAGAATAGAAGCACAGAGAGAATGAACGCATGGCTGGAGAGTTGGTGTAGGAGGGAGGGCTTTAAATTCTTGAGGGATTGGGACCACTTCTGAGGGAGATGGGACTTGTACAAACCGGACGGGTTGCACCTCAACAGTGCCGGGACCAATATCCTCGCGGGAAGCTTTGCTAGTGCTGTTGGGGAGAGTTTAAACTAGTTTGGCAGGGGGATGGGAACCTGAGAACACCTTCAATAGGGAAGGAAGTGAAGCAGAAATTGGATATCAAAATTAAGAAAGCGAATCTGTAAAACAGAGGAAACAAGGGTTAATAAGTAGTAATCAAGGAGGTCTTCCTGTGCGAAATGGCATATACTTTAATGCAAGGAGTATAGCGAGTAAGGCAGATGAGCTAAGAGCACAGGTAGATACTTGGGAGTATGACATTATAGCCATTACAGAGACATGGCTGAAAGAAGGACAGGTTTGGCAGATCAATATTCCTGGTTACAGGATTTTTAGACAAGACAGAGAGGGGGGTAACAAGGGTGTCACGGTATTGATTAAAGAAACTATTACAGCGGTGAGGAGGGATATTTTAGAGAGATCATCAAATGAGGCTACATGGATCGAATTTAAAAATAAAAAAGAGGCGATCACACTGCTGGCCGTGTATTATAGACCCCCAAACAGTGGGAGGGAGATAGAGGAACAAATATGTCGGCAAATTGCTGTGTTGTCCAAAAACCAGAGGGCAGTAATAGTAGGGGATTTTAACTCTCCTAATATTGATTGGGACAAATTTAGTGTGAAGGGTATAGAGGGTACGGAATTCTTAAACTGCATTCAAGAGAACTTTTTTAGTCAGTATGTAACAAGCCTAACACGAGAGGGGGCGGTTTTGGATTTAGTTTTGGGGAATGAAGCTGGGCAGGTTGAAGGGGTATTAGTGGGAGAGCACTTGCGTGCCAGTGACCATAATTCAGTCAGATTCAAGTTAGTTATGGATAAGGACAAGGATAGGCCTCGAATAAAAGTTCCAAATTGGGGAAAAGCTAACTTTGCTAAGTTGAGGAGTGATTTGGCCACAGTGGACTGGAAACTGCTACTTGTAGGTAAATCAGTGTCGGAACAGTGGGAGACATTCAAGGAGGAGGTCGGGAAGGCTCAGGCCAAACATGTGACTCCATCGTTGCAAGTTCCCTGGAAATAGTTGATGGGACAATATGTATTTAATTGTGTATTTAACCTGTGCTGTCCTGCCATGGGAGTGTTTGATAGGTCAGCTTACAGGGTGCTTTAAATTGTGACTAACCCTTGCTGTACCTGACCTGGGATTCTTTAGGACAGTGCAGGAGGAGCTTTACTCTGTATGTAACCCGTGCTGTATCTGCCGTTGGACTGTGTAGAGAGAGATTTACTCTGTATTTAAATGGTGCTGTACTTCACCTCAGAGTGTTTGATGGGACAGTGTAGGGGGAGCTTTACTCTGTATCTAACCCGTGATGTACCTGCCCTAGTTGTGTTTGATGGGGCAATGTAGACGAAGCTTTACTTTGAATCTGAGTCGGGATAAATGGGACATTTTCCGGTTGGCAAACAGTGATTAGTGGGGTGCTACAGTGATCGGTGCTCAGTCCTCAACTATTTACAATCTATATTAATGACTTGGATGAAGGGACCGAGTGTAATGTAGTAACGATTGCTGATGATCCAAAGATGGATTGGAAAACAGATAAGACAATGAGAGGGCTCGACAAGGTGAATGCAGAGAAGATATTTGCACTCATAGGGGAAACTAAAACTCGGGGACCCAGTCTCAGAATAAGAGGTCACTCATTTAAAACTGAGATGAGGAGAAATTTCTTCTCTCAAGGGTTATAAAGCTATGGAATTTCTGCCTTAGAGAGCTGTAGAGGCTGGGTCATTGAATATATTAAAGGCAGAGATAGACAGATTTTTGAGCGACAAGAGAATAATGTGTATGGGGAGCAGGCAGGAAAGTAGAGCTGAGCTCAAGATCAATCAGCCATAATCTTATTAAATGGCGGAGCAGTCTCGAGGGGCAAGTGGCCTACTCCTGATCCTATTTATTATATTATCATCGACCCTGTTCTATCCTTCCCTGGGAGTGTGTGATGGGACAATGTAGACGGAGCTTTACTCTGTATCTAACGTGTGCTGTACCTGCCTCAGAATTTTTGTTGGGGTATTGTAGAGGGAGAGATTACTCTGTATTTATCCCATGCTGTACCTGCCCTCGGAATGTGTGATGGGACAATGTAGACGGAGCTTTATTCTGTAGCTAACCCCGTGTTGTACCTGCCCTTGGAATGTCTGGTGGGACAGTGTCGAGGGAGCTTTACTCAGTATCTAAGCAAGGCAAGTCTCTCATTCCTTAGATAAGGAGACCATAACTGTGCACAGTGCTACAAGTGTGGTCTCATCAAGGCCCTGTACAATTGTCGAGAGAGATTAGAGAGAGAATTACACTGTATCTAAATTATGCTATACCTGCCCTTGGAATGTTTATTTGGACAGTGCAGAGGGAGCTTTACTTATTATCTAACCAATGCAGTACCTGCCCTGGGAATGCCCGGTGGAACTATATAGAGGGAGACTTAGTCTATATCTAATCCATGCTGTACTTGCCCTGGGATGGTTGGGACAGAGTAGTGGGAGATGCACCCCATGTCTAACCCCGTGCTGTACCTGCCCTGGGAGTGTTTGATGGAACAGTGCAGAGCGAGATTTACTCTGTATCTAACCCCGTGCTGTACCTGCCCTGGTGCTGTTTGATGGAACAGTGTAGAGGGAGCTTTTCTCTGTATCTAACCCATGCTGTACCTGCCCTGGGAGTGTTTGGGATATTGTAGACTGAGATTTAATCTGTATCAACCCTAGTAGTGTTTGGGACAAGATGGAGTGAGATTTACTCTGTATCTAACCCCTGCATTACTGGTCGTCCTGACATCAGTCGCAGCAAAAATGCTAAAATCTACTATGAAGCACGTTGTAAGTACTAACAGGATTGGGCAGAATGAGCACGGATTTATTTAGGGAAATTGTACTTGACAAATCTGATCGCATTTTTGAGGCTGTAACTAGCAGGATAGATCTGGCCGAACCACTGGACGTGGTGTATTTAGATTTACAGAAGGCATTCGATGAGGTGCCACACAAGAGGTTATAAAATAAAATTAGGGCTCATGGGATTGAAGGTAATATACGAGCAAGGATTAAGGATTGGTTAACGGATAGAAAACAGAGAGTAGGAATAAACGGGTGATTTCTGGGTTGGCAGGCTGTAACTGGTGGGGTGATGCAAGGATCGGTGCTTGGGCCCCAGCTATTCACAATCTATATGAATAATTTGGATGAGGGGACCAAATGTAATATATCGAAGTTTGCTGAGGTTGCAAAACTAGTTGGGAATGTAAGTTGTGAGGAGGATGAAAATAGGTTTCAAGGGGATATATACAGGCTCAGTGAGTGGGCAAGAACATGGTAAATGAATATAATGTGAAGAAATGTTAAGTTAGACACTGACAGTAAAAATAGAAAGGCAGAGTATTGTTTTTTTAATGGTGAGATTGGGAAACATTGTGTTCAGAGGGACCTGGGTGTTCTTGTACACAAATCGCCAAAAGTTAATATGCAGGTGCAGCAAGCAATTTAGAAAGCAAATGGTATATTGGCCTTTATTACAATGAGATTTGAATATTTACGTCTTATTGCAATTATACAGGGCCCTGGTGAGACCACACCAGGAGTATTGTGTACTGTTTTGTTCTCCTTACCTAAGGAAAGATAAACTAGCTGTAGAGGGAGTGCAATGAAGATTCACCAGACTGATTCCTGGGATGGGGGGATTGTCCTATGAGAGATTGAATAGACTCGGCCTACATTCTCCAGCGTTTAGAAGAATGAGAGGTGAGAGGCGACACCCACAGTCCATGAACACATTTTTAAAAAGGGATGTGCGGTGTTTAACTTTGATAAAGGACGCCAGCCAAATTATTAGAGACACTCCCTGTCCTTCAGGACATGTGTTCAGGGGAGAAGCTGATGGTTTTATCTGATCTTCTTTGGGTTAAATGTTGTGCTCATTGAGCTGAGCACCTCGTGCCAGCATCAAACACTCTCCAGTCGGGCACAGCTCGGGTTATATACAGAGTGAACTCATCGGTCGCTCCCCGGCATAGATATTGAGGGACAGGCAGTGTCCGGGACACTGACATTTCTCACTCAATAAGGTATAAATTGATCCTGTACTTCTCCCCATTAATCCTGCGCTCCACACGGCTCGAATCCTGCTCCTGTTTCCTTCCTGCAACAGCACTGCGATCAACCCAGCCCATAATGAGCAGGGCTCAGGGAGGGTGGTTGCTCGGCGCTGCAGTGATGTCATAAAGCAGGGCCATTCAGGCCAGCTGGTCGTCTCCTTGCCCTTTAAAGTTGGAGAGCTGGGACATCCTGTCTCCATACACAAACCACTGTTCATACTGAGAGTCCCCGGGGAAGGCCCAAGGCCCAGAGTGTGGAACACAACCAAAGGGGAAAGAGGAGGAGAGAAGGGGAGGTAAATCAAGGAGTGAGGACTGAGAGCCACCAAGCTTCAGTTTTAAAGCCTGGAGACTTCAGGAGGGATCAGTGAGTTCTGTAGTTTCAGGATCCAGGGAGAGAACAAGGAGCAGATGGGGAGACTGGTGTGGATTCCAGCACAGTGAGGATGTAGTGGGAGGTTGATTGTGACGGGCCGTGTATTAAGGGTGCAGGAGGGACAAGAGAGGAAAGTTCAGAGGAGCAATTACTGCAGCCGTGTCCATCAATAGTGAGAGAGAGAAGGTGGGGGTCAGTGTGTGCCCTGGACAGGCCGGGAAACTATTTGTTTGCTGTGACTAGCTTTCCTTCTGTCACAAATAGCCTCCTGTAGCCCAGTGACACAAACAGCCAATTAAACTCCAGCCAATGTCCTTTGGTCGGGTGAGGTCTCCCTTTGTGAAACACGGCTGTTGTTAAAGCTTCTCATTCTGACTCGCTCACAGTGAGACGGTATCCACTGTCCCTTTTATTCCATGGGCTTCATCTTTGCTGGTATTGGTAACACGCCCGGTATCACTAAACACAAAACCCAGTCTGTCAATCACTTTCAGCTACTGGACTTAGCGTGTGCCCCACAGCATCTCTCTCACCTTCGATGTGTGAATAGGGCATCACACCTGCAAAGCTTGTTTAAGTTTGTATCCACGGAGCAAATTTATTTGAGAAAAGCCTGTAGGAAGATGAGACACATTTCAGGTGCCAATGTGCTGCTGGTTTGCCCGGCATTTTGCCTGACATTAAAAAGTAACTGAACATTTCTCCCAGTGTAACCTTTGCTGTAATGAAATGTGTCTTTTAATAAGCCTCATGTCCTTGCTCATGTCTGCTGCAATTGTGTAGAAAGAGGATGTGTGAAGTGATGGTGTTTGTATGGAGATGTGAAACGAGGAAATGGTATTGGCATGTGGCAGTGACACAGCCTTGTCGTCACAGGCAGAACCATGCGCCGATATCCATGTGGTTATGGTTTGAGCAGGGTCAGTTCATGAATGCTCAAGCTAAGAGGTGCCAGGGATCGGGAGCAGCGGCAGTAAATAAAATCTAAATGTAAATTCCGATGTAGTTTATCTTCATTTATTCCTATTATAATAGCTTTTGCTGAATGTGGCCTATGCCAAGTGTCAGGATATTGGATCAGGCCCACCACAGAAAATGAGTTTGACACCTTGAGGTAGATAATGTCAACCGGATTCCGCCATCAACCAACCGAACAACTTCTTCACAAACTCAAGCTAGTTTGTAAGATGTGACCATGTTTACCAGAATCCATGTTCAGTATCTGTAATGGCCCCTTCCCTTTCCCCATGATGGAAAACAACAGCTCTCAGGATCCCTTCTAGCACCTTCCTGGTGATCAAGGTCACGTTGATGGGCCTTCAGTTCCTGAGCTCTGACTTGTGGCCAATTTGGAAAATGGGAACTACATGTGCTATCTTCCAATCTCAGGGAACAACCCATGACTCTACCGAGCTGTTGGAGATATGGGCAAGTGGCTGACAGAGCACCCGTCCCATCTCTTTAAACACCCTTGGGTGGATATCATCCGCACCTTACACCGTCAAGATTAACCCGCACGGTGACTTTGCTGACTGTGAAGAGAGATGAGAAAGACCAAAGTGCCGTTTGCCCCTCTCAGTGTGACCCTGAAGGACTGTGTCGAGGCTGATGTTCTCCCCCATACGACCTTCCCCCAGATTGTCCTCTCTGAGCTCCAGCCAGGTGATGCTAAACACACGGGTGGGAAAGACAAAAATCTACAGCAATGTGTTGAAAGCAACACGAATTTATTTGTCTATATCCCAAATATTAAACTCCAGTCCAGTTACCAGAGTTATTAACATCAGCGGAAACAAACCCCAACTGTCAGAATGAACATGGTTCAGTCGGGATGTGATTAACAGCAGCAATAACAGCAGATACCAACCCCAGCAGTCACTTGTGAACTTGCTGGTGTATCAGTAGGTGCAATGACTGAATGAATCCCTTCCCACACTCCGGGTGGAGTAGCGGCGAGAGATCAGGGCTGAGAGATTGGGGCCCACAAGAGGCGAGAGTTTGGGGTGGAGAGATTGAGGCCTACGAGAGGCACGAATTCGGGGCCCGGAAGAGGCAAGGGCCCAGGGACAGCATGGGCCAGACCACACTGTGATCTATGGGCATTAGGATTATGTGCACCAGGTCTGTGCAGCAGAGCTTGGTCTCCAGTCGTCTTGTTTAACACTTGCCACTGGACCAAGACCTTGCTCTGTCCAGCCCGTGTGGTGGCTGGCGTACAACGGACACACACATTAAAATAATGCATGCACAGGCATCTCCCACCCTTCAATATGTAGTTCGGGACCTGGAATATCAGATCTCATATTGAAACATCTGTGAACTCATCCCTTTTTGGTGTGGAAGTGGGTCATCCTCGATTCAAGGGACTGTCTAATACTATACTGCACAGGAGGCCAGGGATTGACTTCCGCATCCAGCACCCACCCTGATACAGAGCGGCTGGGAACTGCTGGGCCTGCTGTATAAATGCAACCAGTTGTTTTCATGGTTTGGGGGAGGCGCTGCCCTCGGTGTTTACTGGGGCCGAGCCCGGTTCTCTGACTCGGGGCGGGGGAGGGGGCCACACTCGGTGTTGCCCGGGGCCTGAGGGCCGCACTCGGTGCTGCCCGGGGCCTGAGAGCAGCAATCGGTGTTGTCTGGGGCCTGAGAGCCGCACTCGCTGTTGTCCGCGACCTGAGGGCCACACTTGGTGTTGTCTGGGGCCTGAGAGCCGCACTCTGTGTTGCCCGGGACCTGAGAGCCGCACTCGGTTTTGCCCGGGGCCTGAGAGCAGCACTCGGTGTTGCCTGGGGCCTGAGAGCCACACTCGCTGTTGCCCGCGACCTGAGGGCCACACTTGGTGTTGTCTGGGGCCTGAGAGCCGCACTCGGTGTTGCCCGGGGCCTGAGGGCCGCACTCGGTGTTGCCCTGCGCCGTGCTCGCTCCGCTCTGTCCCTGGGAGCCTCTCCGCACAGGGAGGTGCTCCCTGGGAACCAGTCCTTCACTCGCGTTGCCTCCCTGCTGATGGAGATTGGGTGTATTCCCCCGGGCGGAACACTCTGGGTACAATCATTCGCTATTGTCAGGGAGTGGTACAGCACAGAAGGCCATGCGACCCATCGTGTCTGTGCCAGTTCTTCAGTGGAGCTGTTCAATGAGTCTCACTGCTCTCCTCTTTACCGATAGCTCGGTATATTCTACCCGGCAAGTATTTATCCAATTCCCTTTTAAAAGTTACGATTGAATCTGCTTCCACCACCCTGTCGGATAGTGCATTCTGGATCATAACAATTCGTTGGGTAACAAATGATCCCACATTTCACCTCTCGTTATTTTGCCAATCATCGGAAGTCTGACTCCTCTGGTTACCTTCCCTAATGTCGCTGGAAAGAATTTCCATATTTACTCTTTCTTCTAAATCATTCATAATTTTGTACATCTCTGTCAAATATCCTTTTACCCTTTTTTGCTCTCTGGAGAAAACTTCACCAGGCTCTCCACATCACGGAAGTCCCACATCCCTGGCACCGCTACTTCCGCACCTTCTCTAAAATCTTGGCATCATTCCGAAAGTTTGGAGCCCAAACTTGAACACAATTCTCCAGCTGAGGCCGAACCAGTTTTTTTAGAAAGGTTTGGCAAACTAAACATCAAATGCTGATATTTCTCTGATGGGGTTTAAAGGGCGAGGTCCATCCAGTCAGTTGGATGTGTCAATGAGACTGCGATCTGAAATAAGCGCATTTGGAGTGGAGAGCCAGGGACATGCTGTGTAACTGGGCGCAAACAGTCCTGCACTCCCCCCACATCACTTGTTTCCCATTTGGCATGAAAGGAACGTGATAGTTGCAACAATTCATTTGATTTGATTTCAAATAGTTTAGTATAGAAATTGAATTATGTTTCTATGATTTTTTTGCCCCAACTCAGATTCAAGGCCTCAATTTTTCGCTTCGACTGTGTACTGTCACAGGATTCGAATTCTGCGACTGTACATTGCAATTCCAACCCTGGGACTGTATATTGGGATTCTAACCCTGGGAGTGTATGTGGGCATTCTAACCCTGGGGGAGAGTACATAGGGATTCTAACCCTGGCACTGTACATGGGGATTCTAACCCTGGGGCTGTACATGGGGATTCTAACCCTGGGACTGTACATGGGGATTCTAACCCTGGGACTGTACATGGGGATTCTAACCCTGAGAGAGTACATGGGGATTCTAAACCTGGCACTGTACATGGGGATTCTAAGTCTGGCCCTGTACATGGGGATTCTAAACCTGGCACTGTAAATGGGGATTCAAAACCTGGCACTGTACACGGGGATTCTAACCATGGAACTGTATATCGTGTCCAGGCATTCGGGCCCACTATGGAGCCGACCAGGCCTCTACTTCCCCGCAGTGCTCCAGGTGTGGTCTAGCCAGGGCTTTGTGCAGCTGCAGAAGGCTGGCAGTGCCCATGGAATAGTATCAAGGGAGGTAGCTTAGTCGTGACTTTCATTTTAAACTTTAAATCAACTTGGGAAACTTATAAATAACTTGGGAAAACTTTTTTAAAACTCCAAAAGAAACATTTAAAACTTCTAAAAAAACTTTTAAACAACATGGAAGAACTTTCAGGAATTCTTTTCTTTAATTTTTTTTTTTATTGAGGAATTGAATACAGTACCCCAATCTAACGAGAAAATAGTTTGGTGTGTTTTATTAGCATCATTTTCAGTCATTTGAAACGAGGTTACACACGACGATGCCTGGCAAGCAGGTGTGCCTCCGACAAGGTGACCTGGACGTCAGCCTCCCGCCTCCCCCCAGAGGCGAGATTTCATCCCTCCATTTATGTATTTATTTGTCTATATCCCAAATATTAAACTCCAGTCCAGTTACAGGAGTTATCATCAGCAGAAACAAACTCCAATTGTCAGAATGTACATGGTTCAGTCAGGATGTGATTAACAGCAGATTCCACCCCTGCAATCTGTTGTGAACTCGCTGGTGTGCCAGCAGTGTGGATGACTGAGTGAATCCCTTCCCACACTCAGAGCAGGTGAACGGCCTCTCCCCAGTGTGAACTCGCTGGTGTCTCAGCAGGCCGGATGACCGAAATAATCCTTTCCCACACTCAGAGCAGGTGAATGGCCTCTCCCTAGTGTGAATTCCCTGGTGTGCCAGCAGGTGCGATGGCTGAGTGAATCCCTTCCCACACACGTAGAAGGTGAACGGCCTCTCCCAAGTGTGAACTCGCTGGTGTGCCAGCAGGTCAGATGACTGAAAGAATCCCTTCCCACACTCAGAGCAGGTGAACAGCCTCTCCCCAGTGTGAATTCGCTGGTGTGACTGCAGGTGGGATGACTGAGTGAATCTCTTCCCACACACGGAGCAGGTGAATGGCCTCTCCCCAGTGTGAATGCGTCGATGAATTTCCAGTTCTGATGGCGACCTGAATCCCTTCCCACAGTCCCCACATTTCCACGGTTTCTCCATGGTGCGGGTATCCATGTGACTCTCCAGGTTGGATGATCAGTTGAAGCCTCGCCCACACACAAACACGTTTACAGTTTTTCCGCGCTGTGAATGGTGCGATGTTTCTTCAAGCTGTGTAACTGGTTAAAGCTCTTTCCACAGGCAGTGCACTGGAACACTCATTCAGGTGTGTGTGTGTCTCGGTGCTTTTCCAGTCACACTGATATTTAAAATATTGTCCCACAGGCAGGACAGACAAATATTTCTCGTTCCGCTTTCAAAGACCGATGATATTCAGGTCCTGATGAATCGATTGACTCCGTCAGATCTTGACGCGATGTTTGGTTTCTGTTTCCTGTCTGAAAATCTCCCCTTCTAATATGCTGTAAAAGGAAATAACAAAACTCATCACTGTCAGTGCAAGACACAATTTCAGGATAGACACATCTCGGGGCCAGGTTTCGACAGGAGTTGCTCCGATTGTTTTGGAGTATCCAATAAATCACAATTCTCCACGTTTAGTTTGTTCCACTTTCAGTCAGTTAGTTCAGTTTCTTTTTCCAGCCACTTACGCCCGTTTTAGCCAGTTAAGCAAGTTTAGACAGCGAAAAGTTACTCAAAACTAATTTAGGCCTGAGTCAGTGCTCACTTTTGTACGCTCAGAAAAACCTTGTGGAGACTTTAGAAATCAGGCACCGGTAGCCAGAGATGGCGGGTGGGGGAGTGGTTGTGGAGGGAAGGGAAGTTCGAGGATTTTCCAAAGCATTAAATACTTCACTTTTAAAAATAAAGAACCATCATCAATAATAAATGATCAATAACTCAATCAATAAATAACATTTAAAAATAAATTAAAAATCAATCAATAAATAAAAAATTAAAAGTTGCTACCTCACCTACTGCAGCACCTATCCGTTCAGGAGCACTGCGAGCCCTCCAGCAGCACACACAGCCCTGCCTGCCTCCTTACATTTTCAAGGTTGAAGAGTTCAGGCAGGGCGTGCCACTGGGGAAGAGTTTGGGCAGGGCCCGCCGCCGGGGAAGAGTTTGGGTGGGGCCCGCCGCCGGGGAGGTGGTCGGGTGGGGCCCGTCGGAGAGATGGTCAGACGGCCCCATCACGGAGCTGGTGTTTGGGCGGGCCGACAGGGAGGCCTTGACGTAAGAGCAGTGGCAGTGATGCGAGGCCCGAGGACAGGCAGCGGCGAGGTGAGGGACGGTGAGGCAAGGCGAGGGGCGGCAAGGCGAGGCTCAGGCAGGCAGGCTACTCGGCCCGGGCTAGGGGAAGTGAACATCGCGTCGTTCCTTCGGCCAGGGATAGGGTCGCCCGGAGCCACGACACGCTGGGAGGGCCAGGAGCTACTGTGTACACACGCAGACCCCACTGCACACACAGGCATCTGCCGACACACTTTTTGGCGCATGGCTGTAGCTTCGCCCCCCGCTGCTTCTCTTGTGCTCAGCCCAAAGCAGGCCAGATCACCGTGGAGAATCCCGAGGTAAGTATAAGGCTCACTTTTCCTTCGAGAAAGTCGGCGGACCTCTCGGAGGTGCACCGTGCTATGGGTCAGTCGAAACTTGGCCTCCTAGTTTCCATGGAACATTCTGTCCTCTCTTGTTCTTCCAAAGCTGTAAATCCCTGTCCCACACATTGTCTCTCCTGCTGTGCTGAAATCCAAATCAACACACAATTGTGAACTGTTTCTCCTCCACTCCCAGTTTTCACCACCAATTCTGACTGGGTTCAGAAATACACTCACTGGTACACTTGCTTCTCCTATAGGAGTGGACTCTGGCTGGGTTCACTTGTACACTCACTGTTTCCCCTCCCATGTGTGTGGTGATTCTGGTTATTCTCAGTACTACACTCACTGGTTCCCCTCCCTCTGCTCCCCTAAAGGTACTGACTCTGGCTGGGTTCAGTTCTACACTCACTGGTTCCCCTCCCCTGAAGGTGCTGACTCTGGCTGGGTTCAGTTCTACACTCACTGGTTCCCCTCCCTCTCCTCCCCTGAAGGTACTGACTCTGGCTGGGTTCAGTTCTACACTCACTGGTTCCCCTCCCCTGAAGGTACTGACTCTGGCTGGGTTCAGTTCTACACTCACTGGTCCCCTCCCCATAAGCTACTGACTCTGGCTGGGTTCAGTTCTGCACTCACTGGTTCCCCTCCCCTGAAGGTACTGACTCTGGCTGGGTTCAGTTCTACACTCACTGGTTCCCCTCCCTCTCCTCCCATGAAGGTGCTGACTCTGGCTGGGTTCAGTTCTACATTCACCAGTTTCTCTCCAATATATATCCCATGTGCCCGATCTCCATGTGTGAACCTCGACAGTGAGTGTCGACAGTCTATTCCACTGTCCTCACCTGAGGCCTCACACATGCATTTCCCAGCAGGATCACTGGACCCTCCTCACAATGGCTCAGTTTCTAAACAATAAGGTGATAACTGGTTATGGGGAGCGGGCAGGGAACAGAAGAACATAAGAAATAGGAGCAGGAGTAGGCTATAGCGCCCCACGAGCCTGCTCCGCCATTCAATAAGATCATGACTGATCTGATCATGGACTCAGCTCCACTTACCGGCCTGCTCCCCATAATCTCTTATCGTTTAAGAAACTGTCGATTTCTGTCTTAATTTTATTCAATGTCCCAGCTTCCACAGCTCTCTGAGGCAGCAAATTCCACAGATTTACAACCGTTTGATAGAAGAAATTTCTCCTCATCTCTGTTTTAAATGGGCGGCCCAATATTCGAAGATTATGCCCTCTAGTTCTAGTCTCACCTATCAGTAGAAACATCCTCTCTGCATCCACCTTGTCAAAACCCCTCATAATCTTATACATTTCGATAAGATTACCTCTCATTCTTCTGAATTCCAATGAGTAGAGGCCCAACCTATTCAACCTCAAAGGTCAAATCCCTCATCCCCGGAATCAACCTAGTGAACCTTCACTGTACTGCCTCCAAAGCAAGTATATCCTTTCGTAAATATGGAAACCAAAACTGCACGCAGTAGTCCAGCTGTGGCCTCACCAATACCTTATATAGCTGTAGCAAGACTTCCCTGCTTGTATACTCCATCCCCTTTGCAATAAAAGCCAAGATACCATTGGCGTTCCTGATCACTTGCTGTACCTGCATACTATTCTTTTGTGTTTCATGCAGAAGTACCTCCAGGTCCCGCTGTACTGCAGCACTTCGCAATCTTTCTCCATTTAAATAATAACTTGTTGTTTTATTTTTTTTTCTGCCAAAGTACATGACCTCACACTTTCCAACATTATACTCCATCTGACAAATTTTTCCCCACTCACTTAGCCTGTTTATGTCCTTTTGCAGATTTTTTGTGTGCTCACACATTGCTTTTCCTCCCATCTTTGTATCGTCAGCAAACCTGGCTACGTTACACTCAGTCCCTTCTTCCACGTCGTTAATATAGATTGTAAATAGTTGGCGTCCCAACACTGATCCCTGCGGCACCCCACGAGTTACGAGTTGCCAACCCGAGAATGAATCATTTATCCCGACTCTCTGTTTTCTGTCAGTTAGCCAATCCTCAATCCATGCTAATATATTGCCCCCAACCTCCTCAACATTTCCTCATTATTCCATCCCCTCATCTCCAGAATCAACCTCGTAAACCTTCTCTGAACTGCCTCCCCTCTCCACCGCTGAAGATGCTGAATCTATCTGGTTTCAGTTATGCACTCACTGGTTCCCCTGCCCTGAAGGTGCTAACTCTGGCTGGGATCCATTTTGCACTCACTGGTCCCCCTCCCTCCCATCTGCCACTCCCCTTAGGGTGCTGACTCTTGCTGGGTTCAGATATAGACTCTCTGGTTCCCCTCTAATTCCCTGAAGGTGTAGAATCTGGCTGCGATCAGTTCGACCATCACTCATTTCCCTCCCACCCATCTCTCTCCTCCCCTGAAGGTACTGACTCTGGCTGGGTTCAATTCCACACTCACTGGTTCCTCTCCCCTGAAGGTTCTGACTCTGGCTGGGTTCAGTTCTACACTCACTGGTTCCTCACCCCTGAAGGTACTGACTCTGGCTGGGTACAGTTCTACACTCACTGGTTCCCCTCCCCTGAAGGTACTGACTCTGGCTGGGTTCAATTCCACACTCACTGGTTCCTCTCCCCTGAAGGTACTGACTCTGGCTGGGTTCAGTTCTACACTCACTGGTTCCCTTCCCCTGAAAGTACTGACTCTGGCTTGGTTCAGTTCTGCACTCACTGGTTCCCCTCCCCTGAAGGTGCTGACTCTGGCTGGGTTCAGTTCTACACTCACTGGTTCCCCTCTCCTCCCCTGAAGATGCTGACTCTGTCTGGTTTCAGTTCTGCACTCACTGGGTAACATACGATATAGGAGCAGCAGTAAGCCATGCGGCCCCTCGAACCTGCTCCGCCATTTATTACCATCATGGCTGATCCAATCATGGACTCAGGTCCCCTTCCCTGCCCACTCCCCATAACCCCTTATTGTTTAAGAAAGTGTCTATTTCTGTCTGAAATTAATACAATGTCCCAGCTTCCACACCTCTCAGAGGCAGTGAATTCCACACATCCACAACCCTCAGAAGAAATGTCTCCTCATCTCAGTTTTAAATGGAGGCCCCTTATTCTAAGATTATGCCCTCAAGTTCTAGTCTCCCCCATCAGTGAAACATCCTCTCTGCATCCACCTTGTCACGCCCCCTCATAATCTTATATGTTTCGATAAGATCACTTTTCTATCTTCTGAATTCCAATGAGTGTAGGCCCAACATATTCAACCTTTCCTCAGAAGTCAACCCCCTCATCTCCAGAATCAACTTTGTGAACCTTCTCTGAACTGCCTCCAAAGCAAGTATATCCTTTCGTAAATATGGAAACCAAAACTGCACGCAATATTCCAAGTGTGTCCTCACCAATACCCTGTACAACTGTAGCAAGACTTCCCAGCTTTTATACTCCATCCCCTTTGTAATAATGGCCAAGATTCCATTGGCCTTCCTGATCACTTGCTGTACCTGCATACTGATCTTTTGTGTTTCATGCATAAGTACCCCCAGGTCCCGCTGTACAGTAGCACTTGGCAATCTTTCTCCATTTTAAATAATAATTTGATATGTGATTGTTTTTTCTGCTAAAGTGCATGACCTCACACTTTCCAACATTATACTCCATCTGCCAAGTTTTTGCCAACTCACTTAGCCTGTCAATGTGGTTTTGCATATTTTGTGTGTCCTCCTCACACATTGCATTTCCTCCCATCTTTGTATCATCAGCAAATGTGGCTACACTACACTCGGTCCCTTCTTCCAAGTCGTTAATATAGATTGTAAATAGTTGGGGTCCCAGCACTGATCCCTGCAGCAGCCCGCTAGTTACTGATTACCAAACTGAGAATGAACCATTTATCCCGACTCAATATGTCCTTATAAGTCAACCCTCTCATCTCCGGAATCAACCTCCTCTCAACTGCCTCTCCTTTCCTCCCCTGAAGTTGCTGAATCTATCTGGTTTCAGTTCTGCACTCACTGGTTCCCCTCCGCTGATGGTGCTGACTCTGGCTGGGTTCAGTTCTACACTCACTGGATCCCCTCCCCTGAAGGTACTGACTCTGGGTGCGTTCAGTTCCACACTCACTGGTTCCCCTCCCCTGAAGGTACTGACTCTGGCTGGGTTCAGTTCTACACTCACTGGTTCCCCTCCCCTGAAGGTGCTGATTCTGCCTGGGTCCAGTTGTATACTCATTGGTTCCCCTCCCTCCCATCTGCCCCGTCCCTGACGGCACTAACTCCGGCTGTTTTCAATTCCACACTCACTGTTTCCCCTCCCTCCCCTCTCCAGCAGGCAGAGTTTAGGGAGCTAGGAGAGAGATTAAAAAGCAGGACCTCAAAGGGTAGTAATCTCCGAATTCCTCCCGATGTCACGAGCTAGTGACTACAGAAACAGGAGGATAGAGCCTGGCTGGAGAGATAGTGCAGGCGGGAGGGCTTTACTTTCCTGAGGCACTGGGACCGCTTCTGGGGGAGGTGGGACATGGACAAACCAGATGGGTTGCACCTCAACAGAGCCGGGACCAATATCCTCACGGTGGGGTGTGCTCGTGCTTTTGGGGAGGGGTTAAACTAGCTTGGCAGGGGGATGGGAACCTGATAATAGATTCAGTAGGGAGGGGAGTAAAGCTGGAATTAGAAAGCAAAAATAAAGAAAGTGAGTTTGAAGGAGAGAGGAAACAAGCAGGAAAAAAGTGTAAAAAAAACACTTTGTCTCAATGCACATAGCATTTGAAACAAAATAGATGAGTTGACGGCACAAATACATAAAAATGGGTATGATCTGATAGCCATTACAGAGGCGTGTTTGCAAGGTGACCAGGTCTGGGAATTAAATATTTAGCGGTACTGGACAGTCCGGAAGGACAGAAAGAAAGGAAAAGGACGTGGAATAGCTCTATTGATAAAGGATGGAATCACTGCAATAGTAAGAAACGATATTGGCTCAAATGATCAGGATGTTGAAACGGTTTGGGTGGAGATAAGGAACAATAAGTGGAAAAAGTCACTGGTGGGTGTCGACTACAGGCACCGTAACAATAGCTACTCTGTTGGTCAGCGCATAAACCAGGAAATAGTGGGGGCTTGTAAAAAGGGAACAGCAATAATCATGGGTGATTTTAACCTCCATATTGAATGGACAAATCAAATTGGTCAGGGTAGCCTTGAGGAGGAGTTCATAGAGTGCATAAGGGACGGGTTCCTTCAGCAGTATGTAACGGAACCAACCAGGGGGCAGGCCATCTTAGATCTGGTCCTGTGTAATGAGACAAGATTCGAAACAATCTCCTAGTAAAGGATCTCTTGCATTGAGTGATCATAGCATGATCTGAATTTGAAATTTAGATGGTGGGTGAGAAAGTTGGATCTCTAACCAGCGTAATAATCTTAAATAAAGGAGACTATGCAGGTATGAGGGCAGAGTTGGGTAAAGTGGACTGGGAAAATAGATTTAAGTGCAGGACGGTTGATGAACAGTGGTGTACATTTAAGGAGATATTGATTGCACAACTCTCAAGAAAAATATATTCCAGTGAGGAGGAAAGGGTGTAAAAGAAAAGATAGCCATCCGTGGCTAACTCAAGAAATAAAGGACGGTATCCAATTAAAAACAAGGGCATACAAAGTGGCCAAAACTCGTGGGAGGACAGAAGACTGGGAAGCTTTTAAAAGCCAGCAAAAAATGACTAAAAAAATGATTAAGAAAGGGAAGATAGACTATGAAAGTAAACTAGCACAAAATATAAAAACAGATAGCAAGAGTTTCTATAGGTATATAAAAAGGAAAAGAGTGACTAAAGTAAATGTTGGTCCCTGAGAGGACGAGATCGGGGAATTAGTAATGCGGAACATGGAGATGGCAGAAACACTGAACAAATATATTCTATCAGTCTTTACGGCAGGGGACACTAACAATATCCCAACAGTGGACAGTCAAGGTGCTACAGGGGGGAGGAACTTAACACAATCACTAAGAAGGTGGTACTCAGTAAGATAACGGGACTAAAGGCGGATAAATCCCCTGGAGCTGATGGCTTGCATCCTAGGGTCTTCAGAGAAGTCGCAGCAGGGACAGTGGATGCATTGGTTGTAATTTACCAAAATTCCCTGGATTCTGGGGAGGTCCCAGTGATTGGAAAACTGCAAATGTAATGTCCTTATTTAAAAAAGGAGGCAGAAAAAAAGCAGGAAACTATAGACCAGTTAGCCTAACATCTGTGGTTGGGAAAATGTTGGAGTCCATCATTAAAGAAGCAGTAGCAGGATATTTGGAAAAGCAAAATTTGGTCAGGCAGAGTCAGCATGGATTTATGAAGGGGAAGGCATGTTTGACAAATTTGCTGGAATTCTTTGAGTATGTAACAAACAGGGTGGATAAAGGGGAACCAGTGAGTGTGGTGCATTTGGACTTCCAGAAGACATTTGACAAGGTGCCACGTAAAAGTTCACAGGGTTTGCGGTAATATATCAGCAAGGATAGAGGATTGGCTAACTAACAGAAAACAGAGAGTCGGATAAATGGTTCATTCTCTGGTTGGCAACCAGTAACTAGTGGGTTGCTGCAGGGATCAGTGCTGGGAACCCAACTATTTACATTCTATATTCAAGAACTTGGAAGAAGGGACTGAATGTAATGTTGTCGAGTTTGCTGACGATACAAAGGATGGGAGGAAAAGCAATATGTGAGTACACATAAAATCTGCAAAAGGACATAGACAGGCTAAGTGAATGGGAAAAAATTTGGCAGATGGAGTATAATATTAGAAAGTGTGAGGTCATGCACTTTGGCAGAAAAAAAATCAAAGAGCAAGTTATTATTTAAATGGAGAAAGATTACAAAGTGCTGCAGTACAGCGGGACCTGGAGGCACTTGTGCATGAAACACAAAAGGATAGTATGCAGGTACAGCAAGTGATCAGGAAAGCGAATAGAATCTTTGCCTTCCTGATCCATGTTTCTGAAAAGATATACTTGCTTTGGAGGCAGCTCAGAGAAGGTTTCGGGGATGAGGGGGATGACTTATGAGGAAAGGTTGAGTAGTTTGGGCCTCTACCCATTGGAATTCAGAAGGATGAGAGGTGATCTTATCGAAACGTATAAGATTATGAGGGGGGGCAAGGTGGATGCAGAGAGAATGTTTCCACTGATGGGGGAGACTCGAACTAGAGGGCATAATCTTAGAATAAGGGGCCACCCATTTAAAATTGAGATGAGGAGAAATGTCTTCTCTCAAAGGGTTGCAAATCTGTGGAATTTGCTGCCTCAGAGAGCTGTGGAAGTTGGGTCATAGAAACATAGAAAATAGTTCCAGGAGTGGGCCATTCGTTGTTTTTGTGACTGGAAGGCTGTTTCCAGTGGGGTTCTGCAGGGCTCAGTGCTGGGTCCCTTGTTTTTTCTGGTATATATCAATGACTTGGACTTCAATGTTGGGGGTATGATTAAGAAGTTTGCAGGTGAAACTAAAATAGGCTGTGTGGTTGAGAATTAAGAACAAAACTGCACACTGCAGGAAACTATAAATGTACTTTTCAGATGGGCAGTAAAGTGGCAAATGGAATTTAATCCAGATAAGTGTGAGGTAATGCATTTGGGGAGGTCTAACAAGGCAAGGGATTACACATTAAATGCTACAACACTGAAAATTGTAGAGGAACAAAGGGACCTTGAAGTGTAGGTCCACAGATCCCTGAAAGTGGCAGGCCAGGTCGATAAGGTGGTTAAGAAGGCACATGGAATACTTACCTTTATTAGTCGAGGCATGGAATACAAGAGCTAGGAGGTTATGCTTGAAATGGTTAGGCCGCAGTTGGAATATTGTGTGCAGTTCTGGTCATCACATTACAGGAAAGATGTGATTGTACTGGAAAGGGTACAGAGGAGATTTACAAGAATGTTGCCTGGACTGGAGAATTTTGGCGATGAGGAAAGATTGGAGATGCAGAGTCCATTTTATTTGGATCAGAGGACACTGAGGGGAGACCTGATGAAAGTATTAAATTATAAGGGGCTTGGATAGAGTGGATAGGAAGGACCTGTTTCCTGTGGCACAGTGGTCAATAACAAGGAGGCACAGATTTAAAGTAATTGGTTCAGAGGAGATACGAAGGGAAATTGCTTCACCCAGAGGTTTGTGGGGGTCTGGAACTCACTGCCTGAAAGGATGGTAGAGGCAGAAACACTCAGCACATTTGAAAAATACTTGGATGTGCACTTCAACTGTCATCACCGACAGGGCTACGGACCGAGAGCTGGAGAGTGGGATTAGGCTGGATAGCTGTTTGTTGGCCGGCACGGAAACAGTGGGCTGAAATGGTCTCCTGCCATGCTGTAAATTTCGATGATTTTATGATTTATGACCTAGATGAAGGGACCGAGTGTAATGTATCCAAATTTGCTGATGATACAAAACTAGGTGGGACAGTAAGCTGTGAGAACACAAGAGTCTGCAAGATATACATAGATAGATTACGTGAGTGGGCAGTAAGGTGGCAGATGGAGTATAATGTAGGGAAATGTGAGGTTATTCACTTTGGTAGGAAAAACAGAAGAACAGAATATCTTTTAAATTATGAGAAACTTTTAAACTTTGGTGTTTAGAGAGATTTGGGGTGCCCTTGTGCAAGACACACAGAAAGTGAGCATGCAGGTATGCAAGCAATAAGGAAGGCAAATGGTTTGTCCTTTATTGCAAGGGGCTAGAATATAAGAGTAAGGAGGTCTTGCTACAATTGTACAGGGTCTTGGTGAGACCACACCTGGAGTACTGGGCACAGTTTTGGTCTCCTTATCGAAGGACGGAACCACTTGCCTTGGACACTGTGCAACAAAGGTTCACAAGATTGATTCCTGGGCTGTCTTATGATGAGATAGTGTGTAGAATGGGCCTATACACTCTCAAGTTTAGAATAATGAGAGGTGATCTCATTGAAACATACAAGGTTCTAAAGGGGACTGACAGGTTAGATGCTGAGTGGTTGATTCCCCTGGCTGGACTGTCTCGAACTAGGGGGCACAGTCTCAGGATAAGTGGTAGGCCATTTAAGACAGAATTGAGGAGGATTTTCTTCATTCAGAGGGTTGTGAATCTCTGGCATTCTCTCCCCCAGAGGGCTGTGGATGCTCAGTCTATTCAAGGTTGAGATTGATAGATTTTTTATATTAAGCGAATCAAGGGATATGGAGATCAGGCGGGAAAGTGGAGTTGAGGGCGATGATCAGCCATGATCTTATTGAATGGCCGTGCAGGCTCGAGGGAACTTATGGCCTCCTTCTGCCCCTATTTCTTATGTTGATATCCAGGGGGCTCTAGATTTATTAGTCCCACCCTTTTTCTTGAAGGTAACATACTTCCTCTGAACGCTCATTATCTCCTCATTGAATGCCTCCCACTGCTCTGAGACTGATTTAACTTCAACAAAAGAACATAAGATTTCAGAGCAGGAGTATGCCATTCGGCCCCTCGAGCCTGCTCTGCCATTCAATGAGATCATGGCTGATCTTCTACCTCAACTCCACTTTCCTGCACGATTCCATATCCCTTGATTACCTAAATTTACAAAAATCTATCGATCTCTGTCTTAAATATGCTCAAAGGCAGAGCCTCCACAGCCCTCTGGGGTAGAGAATTGCAAAAAATAATGAGTAAATAAGTTTCTGCTCTTCTCAGTCCTAAATGGCCAACCCCTTATTTTGAGACTATGACCCCTGGTTCTAGACTGCTCAGCCAGAAACATCCTCCCTGCATCTATCCTGTCACGCCTTGTAAGAATTTTGTATGATTCAATGAGATCATCTCTCATTCTTCTAAACTCTAGAGAATATGTTGCTCGGTCTACTCAATCTCTCCTCATAGGACAATCCTCCCACCACAGGAATTCAGTTTGGTGAACCTTCGTTGCCATCCTCAATGGCAAGTACATCCTTCCTTTGGTAAGCTGCCAAAACTGTACACAATACTCCAGCTGCAGTCTCACCAGGGCCCTATATAATTGCAGTAAGACATCTTTACTCCTGCACTCAAATCCTCTTGTAATAAAGGCCAACATACCATTTGCTTTCTTCGTTGCTTGCTGTACCTCCATATTAACTTTCAGTGATTCGTGTACAAGGACACACAAGGTCCCTCTGAACACCAAAGTTTCCCAATCTCTCACCATTTCAAATAGCTGTTTCCAGTCCACTTTGGCTAAATCACATCTCAGCTTCGTAAACTTGGCTTTTCCCCAATTGAGAACTTTTATTCCTGGTCTATCTTTGTCCTTTTCCATAACTACCCTAAATCTAACTGAATTACGATCACAAGCACCAATGCTCTCCCACTGATACCCCTTCCACCTGCCCAGCTTCAGTCCCTAATACTAAGTCCAGAACTTCCCCTTCTCTTGTTGGGCTTGCTACGTACTGGCTAAAAAGTTCTGCTGGTTGCTGACCCCTCTGTGAAGGGAAATAGGTCCTTCCTCTCCACAATATCTGGGCCCCTCATAATTTTATACATCTCATTAAAGTCTCCCCTCAGCCTCCTTTGTTCCAAAGAAAACAAACTGTTAAGAGGGTTGGTGCGCTGGAGGAGGTTACAGAGATAGCGAAGGGTGAGACCCTGGAGAGAGTTGAACAAGAGAATGCGTATTTTAAAGGCTGATGCCAACAGCCATCTCGCCCAGCACAGAATGTAACTCACTACTAACAGGAAGGATGTTACTTTAACTACTACGAATGCATAATGCGGGGAAATCAATCTCTGTCCCTTTAACTAACAGTGTCATGGAAAGAGGGAAATGAATGACCTTTAAACACCTGATTATCTTGGCACTGAAGTGTCAGAAACTCATAATAGGAACTCCAGGAAAACAAAGTACTGAGCAATTTTACATTGTTTTGTTAACAAAAGAAATCTCGATTTAATTTTTTAAAGATAAATTGTTTAACAGGGGTTTACACAGACTCACCTGACAGGCCGACTCAGGATCCACCCCTCAAGCACCGCGATTGGTTGCAGAAAACGCTGCTCCCTGGGCCCAACGGCCCCTGACCTCTCTTCCTGTTGGTTCCCAGGGCAATCAATCACCACTCGCCAACATTACACTGCAAGATCAAGTTGAGGGGCTTGGAGGAAGAAATAAAACAAGACCGTGAACCTGAGTGAAGAAATAAAATTGGAGAAGCATGATGAAATAAACAAGGATAGACAATATAAATTGAAGGGTACAATCCGAAAGGGGGTGCATGAACAGTGAGACCTGCGGGTACATGTGCACAAATTACTGAAGGTGGCAGGACAGGTTGAGAAAGCAGTTAAAAAAGCTTACAGGTTGCTGGGCAAGAAAGTTATGATGAACCTTTGTAAAACACTGGTTCGGTCTCAACTGGAGCATTGTGTCCAATTCTGGGCACCGTACATTAGGATGTGAAGGCCTCAGAGAGGGTGCAGAAAAGATTGACAAGAATGATTCATGAGATGAGGGACTTCGGTTACGTGGATTGACTGGAGACGCTGGGGTTGTTCTCCTTGGAGCAGAGAAGGTTGAGAGGAGAATTGATAGAAGTGTTCAAAATCATTAGGGGTCCGGACAGAGTAGATAGAGAGCTCCTGTTCCCACTGGCAGAAAGGTGGAGAATCAGAGGAGATGGATTTGAGGTGAATGGCAAAAGAACCAAAGGTGACATCAGAAAATCTATTTTATGCAGCGAGCGGTTAGAATCCGGAAAGCACAGCCTGAAAGGGTGGTGGAGGAAGACTCAATCACAGCTTTCAAAAAAAAAAGTTGGATAAGTATCTGAAAGAAAACATTTGCAGGACTGGGGGAAGGGCAGGCAGTGGGACTAGCTGGGAGCAGGCAAGGGTTGGACGGGCCGAACGGCCTTCCGTGCTGTAACCATTCTCTGATTGTGTGAGAAGAACCACTCTGTTCCCTGATACAATCTAAAGCCTTCCTGATTGTGAGCACCTGTTAAACCCGCCCTGCATCTTCACTACTCCAAGGAGAACCACCCCAGATGCTGCAGTCATCATCTTATTGAATGGCAGCAGACTCGAGGGGCCAAAGGGCCGACTCATCTCCTATTTCTGATGTTCTCATGTGTTCATATCACTGGTCCCCATCCTGCACCTGCTCCCTGCAGTAAGATGGCCGCCGCGCATGCTCCCTGCCCTGCAGCGGGACAATGGAAAGTATTGTGACGTCGAGGAAGCCCCGCCCGTGTTGCTCCCTGCTCCCCGTGGCGGGCGGACCCGTGCTGCCCAAAGATGGCGGCCAAACTCCCGGCAACCCCCGACAGTAACCAAGGCCCGTCCCCGCACGAAGGTGCCCCACCCGCCGACTCGGCGGCAAATCTCACCGCCCGCGCGTGTCCGTGAGTCCTCAGGGCGGCTGGGCGCACTGCCCGGGCTGATCATCCATCCTCCGCGGGGGGCAAAACGTCGTCTGTCCGCAGCTAATCTCCCACAATAGGCTGTCCCCACGTCTGCGCACAACTCCGCCTCGCCTCACCTGGGCCCCGAGCTCAAAGGCTGCGAGCGGAGCCCACCAACAAACCCGCCAACCGCCCGCAATCAGTGGCGGGGGGCGGGGCCGCGGCACCAATCAATCACTGGTCCCTGAAGATGCTGACTCTGGCTCGGTTCAGTTCTACACTCACTGGTTCCCCTCCCCTGAAGGTACTGACTCTGGCTGGGTTCAGTTCTACACTCACTGGTTCCCCTCCCCTGAAGATACTGACTCTGCCTGGGTTCAGTTCTACACTCACGGGTTCCCCTCCCCTGAAGGTGCTGACTCTGGCTGGGTTCAGTTCTACACTCACTGGTTCCCCTCCCCTGAAGGTACTGACTCTGGCTGGGTTCAGTCCTACACTCACTGGTTCCCCTCCCCTGAAGGTACTGACTCTGGCTGGGTTCAGTCCTACACTCACTGGTTCCCCTCCCCTGAAGGTACTGACTCTGGCTGGGTTCAGTTCTACACTCACTAGTTCCCCTCCCCTGAAGGTACTGACTCTGGCTGTGTTCAGTTCTGCACTCACTGGTTCCCCTCCGCTGAAGGTACTGACTCTGGCTGGGTTCAGTTGTACACTCACTGATTCCCCTCCCCTGAAGGTACTGACTCTGGCTGTGTTCAGTTCTGCACTCACTGGTTCCCCTCCCCTGAAGGTACTGACTCTGGCTGGATTCAGTTGTACACTCACTGGTTCCCCTCCCCTGAAGGTACTGACTCTGGCTGGGTTCAGTTCCGGACACTGGCATCATTCACTTTGTTCCTGCACCAAGATGGCTGCGCATGCGCTCTGCTACTCACTGAATCAAGATGGCGGAGCGCTGAACCTGCCTTCCTGCACGAAGATGGCCGCCGTTAGCCGGGGCCTGTGACAGGGCGAAAGCCCCGAAGCTGCAACCGCCGATATTCCGGTTATTATACCGGGCATGCGTCGGGCACCGGTTCTTTATGAAGCCTCCACGACTCCCTGCTGGTCAATTATTCCCCTCCGCCCCGCCGAAATGAACAGTTCTCAGGAACCTCTGAAAAAGATGTCTCCTCCGCCATTACACGCACTGCGCATGCTCTAAACACAGCCTGGGCCCGCTCCTGCGCACTGAGCTCCTGTAGTCTGGGTGCGTCACATTCTCCCCCGCGGGGCATGCTGGGTACATAGGGCCATGAGAAAGAGGAGCAGGAGTGGGCTCGTTACGACACGGTTATACACAGAGTAAAGCTGCCTCTATGCTGTCCTAAAGAATCCCAGGGCAGGGACAGCACGGGTTAGTTACAATTTAAAGCTTGCTGTACGCTGACTCATCAAACACTCCCAGGGCAGGTACAGCACATGTTAAATACATAGCAAGGATCCATCTGCACTGTCCCACCAGGTATTCCCAGGGTATGCACAGCACAGGTTACTTACAGAATAAAGCTCCCTCTGCACTGTCTCAAGAAACAATCCCAGGGCAGGTACAGCACAACTATTTTGTTGTTGACCTGTAACTCAAATGCATCCTGATTAAAGGAGGGAGGGGAACTATAACCGACAAAATAAACCAATTAAACTTTGGACGGTAAACTTAAATCAAATTAAAATTTGGTTGCTGGAGCTGATGATGCACTCCAGTCCCTCCGGTGCCGACCTCTTACAGAAGGCTGCAAGCGCACTGGTGGCAGGTACAGCACGGGTTAGATACAGAGTAAAGCTCCCTCTACACTGTCCCATCAAACACTGCCAGGATATGTACAGCACATGTTAGATACAGAGTAAAGCTCCATCAACAGTGACGCATCAAACACTCCCAGGTCAGGTACAGAACCAGTTAGATACGGAGTAAATCTCCCTGTACACTGTCCCATTAAACACTCCCAGTGCAGGTACAGCATGGGTTAGATACAGAGTGAAGCTCCGTCTACACTGTCCGATCAAACACTCCCAGGGCAAGTACAGCATAATTTAGATGCAGGGTAAACGTCTCTCTAAACAGCCAATCCAAAAATGCACAGGACAGGCACAACACAGGTTAGGTACACATCATCATCATCACAGACTGTCCGTCAAAATCGAGGAAGACTTGCTTATACTCTAAAGGTGAGTTCTTACGTGACGAAACAATCCAGTACGGGAATTACAGTCTCTGTCACAGGTGGGACAGCCAGTCGTTGAATGACAGGGTGGGTGAGACTGGTTTGCCGCATGCTCCTACGCTTGGTTTCTGCATGCTCTCAGTGATGAGACACGAGCTGCTCAGAGCCCTCCCGGATTCACTTCCTCAACTTAGGGCGGACGTTTGTCAGGGACTCCCATGTATCAGGGGGTTGTTGAATTTTATCAAGGAGTCTTTGAGGGTGTCGTTGAAAGGTTTCCTCTGCCCACTGTAGGCTCGCTTGCCATGTAGGAGTTCCGAGTAGAGCCTTGCTTTGGGAATCTTGTGTCAGGCATGTGAACAATGTGTCGAGCCAGGGTATCCCTGGAGATTGAGCATGCAGTGTCCACCGGTAGACTCGTGGCCTTCCATGAGAGGTGAGCACCAGAGAGACTGGAGTGCATCATTCCAGAGGGAACAGAATTGTAATTTTAATTCATTTGATTTGATTTGACAAAGGTTACCTTTATGTTGAATTGTTAATTTGTGTTTTTGGTTCCCCTCAAAAAAACAATGGGGCACTTTAATGAAAGTTTCTGGAGTGTGACCCCCCTCCACCCTTTAATCAGGGGGAACCTGATTATTGTTCTACTTAAAATAGTTGTGAACAATGTGGCCCACCCAATGCAGCTGGTCGAGTGTGGTCAGTGCTTCGATGATGGGGATGTTAGCCTGATCGAGGAAACACCAGGACTGGTTTGATGAGAATGACCAGGAGATGCAAGAGCTAATTAATCACAAGCACAGGGTATTTCTGAACCTAAAACAACAACCCAACTCGGGAGCAGCAAATCAGCATTACAGACGGCTTAAGGCCGAGGTCCAAGAAAAAAACCTGTGACCTAAAGCATAGATGGTGGGTGGAGAAATTAAAGGAGGCTCAGCAGCTGGCCGACAGCCATGATGTGCGAGGATTCTTCCTCGCAGTCAAGGCCACCTATGGCCCAAGTACCCAAGGCACCACTCCACTGCTGGCCAAGAATGAGGAAACACTCATCAAGGACACTGAGGCCGTCAGGACTCGCTGGAAGGAGCACTTCGAAGATGTCCTGAACCAAGACTCTGCCTCTGATTCGAGTGTCCTCGACTCCATCCAGCAGCATGCTACCCGCCAACATCTCAACAAAACCTCAGCCCTGCATGAGATAGAAAAGGCCATCCGCCAGCTCAAGAACAACAAGGCAATGGGAGCAGATGGAATCCCCACTGAGGCACTAAAGTATGGTGGAGAGGCAATATTGGCATGAATGCGTGACCTCATCTCTCTCATCTGGAAGGAGGAGAGCAGGCCTGGAGATCTCAGAGATGCAGTAATCGTGACCATCTTTAACAAAGGAGACAAGTCCGACTGTGGCAATTACAGATAAGTCTCCCTGTTACCAGCCACTGGGAAAGTCATCGCTAGAATCCTCCTCAATCGTCTTCCCCTGTGGCTGAGGAGGTCCTCCTGGAGTCACAATGTGGATTTCGTCCTCTACGGAGTACAACGGACATGGAGTAGATACAGATTAAAGCTCCCTCTACACTGTCCCATCAGACATTCCCAGGGCAAGTACAACATGGGTTATGTTATGTATGCAACCTGATGAAACCAACAATCTACCGCCATCAGAGGGCATATCTGTTGGAGTCCCAAGGGATCCCAGCATCGCTTGGGAGCATTGTATATAAGCAGGACCCCCATGCTGTACGTGCACTCTGGAGTTAGTAAAAAAGAGACCAAGATCACACATCCTCATGTCTACAGTACTCAATCACATTACTTTATTCTGGACACAACAATTGGCGACGAGATAATGAAACATCATGCAAAAATGCAGAGAACTGTTGGTATCCTGGAGAAATTCTCAGAAGGGGACGATTGGGATGTCTTCATGCAGCGACTCGACTTATACTTCATGACCAACTGGCAGGGAATGTGAATGCTGCCAAACAAAGGGTGATCCTCCTCACTCTCTGCGGGGCAACAACCTATGGCCTCATGAAGAATTTTCTTGCTCCAGTGAAACCAACAACCAAATCGCATGAAGAACTGTGTACGCTGGTCCAAGAGCACCTAAATCCGAAGGAAAGCATTCTGATGGCAAGGTATCGATTTTACACATGTCAACGGTCTGAAGGCCAGGAAGTGGCGAGCTACGTCGGCGAAATAAGGCATCTTGCAGGACATTGCGAATTTGATGGATGCCTGGAGTAAATGCTAAGAGATTTTTTTGTGTTTGGCATTGGCCATGAGGATATCCTTCGCAATCTATTGACTGTTGAAACACTGCACCTAAGCAAAGCCATAATGATAGCCGAGGCATTTATGTCCACCAGCGATAACACCAAACAAATTTCGCAGCAATCAGATGTTTCGGCAAGTACTGTACACAAAGTAACATCGTTTTCAGGCAGGAATGCATATGGCAGAATGTACACGCCTGCAGCTGCATGATCTCAGATGACTCAGAGTCTGCCATCAAGCATTAATGCGAGGCAGTTAACAGCTTGTTGGCACTGCGGAGGTGATCATCGAGCCCATCAATGCAGCTTCAAACACTATGCGTGCAAAGGCTGTGGAACAATGGGACACATCCAGCGAATGTGCAGATGAGCTGCAAACGCTGCAAAGCACCACATTGCAGTGGAAGACCGATCCATGGTGGATCAAACTGAACTAGAGACTCAACCCGAGGAGGCAGATGTGTATGGGGTACACACCTTCACCACGAAATGTCTACCGATCTTGTTAAATGTTGAACTGAACGGAATTCTGTATCCATAGAATTGGACATGGGTGCGAGTCAGTCCATCATGAGAAAACGGCCTTCGACAGGCCCAAGCTGAGCCCCATTCACACCAAGCTGAAAACGTGCACGAAAGAGCTGATCCCTATAATTGACAGCACAGCATATTAAAAGTCTCTTATGATGGAACAGTACACGAACTACCACTAAGGATCGTGTCACGAGATGGCCCCACACTGTTCGGCAGAAGCTGGCTGAGAAAATTACGCTGGAACTGGGATGACATCCGAGCGCTTTCATCCATCGATGACGCCTCATGTGCCCAGGTTATGAGCAAGTTTCCATCATTGTTTGAGCCAGGGATCGGAAGTTTCTTGAGGGCGAAGGTGCAGATCCATTTGATTCCCGGTACATGACCCATCCATCACAAGGCACGGGCAGTGACATATATGATGCGAGAGAAAGTGGAGATCGAGTTAGACAGGCTGCAATGAGAGGACATCATCGCACTGGTGGAGTTCAACGAGTGGGATAGTCAGATTGTTCTGGTTTTCAAGGGTGATGTCACGGTCAGCATATGCGGGACTATAAATTAACGATTAAGCATTTTTCGCTGCAGGACCAGTACCAGCAACCCAAGGCAGACAATCTATCTGCGACACTGGCAGGAGGAAAGATATTTACCAAGTTTGACCTGACCTCGGCCTACATGACGCAGGAGCTGGCGGAATCTTAAAAAGGCCTCACCTGCATCAACACGCACAAAGGTCTGTTCATCGACATTAGATGTCCGTTTGGAATTCGATCGATCGCGGCTATTTTTCAAAGGGACATGGAGAGTCTGCTAAAGTCGGTGCTGCACATCGTGGTTTTCCAGGATGATATACTGGTCACAGGTCGGGACACCATCGAGCACATGCAGAACGTGGAAGAGGTTCCAAATCGGCTAGATCATGTGGGACTCAGGTTGACACGCTCGAAGTGTGCTTTCCGGGCGCCAAAGGTCGAGTTCTTAGGCAGAAGAATCGTGGCAGATGGCACCAGGCGCACTGACCCCAAGACAGAGGCCATCAAGAACGCACCGAGACCACAGAACGTGACGGAGCTGTGGTCGTTCCTGGGATCCTCAATTATTTTGGTAATTTCCTACTCGGGTTGAGCACCTTGCTAGAACCTCTACACATATATGGCTGCACAAGGGAGATTATTAGGCATGGGGGAGATCAAAAGAGACTGCTTTTGAGAAAGCCCGAAATCTGTTATGTTTAAACAAACTGCTTGTCCTGTATGATCCATGTAAACGTTTAGTGCTAGCTTGCGATGTATCTTTGTACGGTGTCGGGCGTATGTTACAATAAGCAAACGAATTGGAAACATTGCAACCGGTCGCCTATGCGTCCAGGTGTTTGTCCAAGGCCGAAAGAACCGACAGCATGATTGAAAAAGAAGCTCTGGCATACGTTTACGGGATGAAAAAATACACCAGTATCTGTTTGGGCTTTAGTTCGATTTAGAAACTCACCATAAGCCGCTCATATCGCTATTCACAGAGAGCAAAGGTATTAAAACCAATGCTTCTGCTCGCATCGAAAGATGGGTGCTCACGCTGTATGCATATAAGCATGTAATTAATCACTGGCCAGGCACAGAGAACTGCACTGATGCCTTCAGTCGGCTACTTTTCCCACCACCGGGGTGGAAATGGCACAGCCTGCAGACTTGCTCTTGGTGAAGGATGCATTTGAAAATGAAAAGTCACCCGTTACGGCCGCCAGATGAGGACCTGGACCAGCCAGGGTCCTTTACTGTCCCTTGTAAAAACTGTATCCTCCATGGGAGCTGGTCCAGCATCCCAGCGGAGATGCATGAAGAGATCAAGCTGTTCCAGCAGCGTAAAGACGAAATGTCCATACAGGTGGCCCGATATCGACTCAGATTTGGAGTCTTGCGTGTGCCAATGCACCACTTGCTCGTAACTGAGCAATGCACCCAGGGCACCCAAGTTTGTGGTCATGGCCCTCCAAACCGTGGTCTCGGATCCACGCTGAATTTGCTGGCCCATTTCTAGGCAAAATGTTCTTCGTTCTTGTGGATTTCTATTCCAACTGGATTGAGTGTGTAATAATGTCTGTAAGCACGTCCACTGCCACCCTCGAAAACCTACGAGCCACGCACGGCCAGCCTGATGTCCTTGTCAGCGACAACGGGCCGTGCTTCACCAGCGCTGAATCCAAGGAATTCATGACACACAATGGGATCAAGCACATCACAACTGCCCCGTTCAAGCCCGCATCCAATGACCAGACAGAACGTGCAGTCCAAACCATCAAACAAAGCTTGAAACACCTGTCAAAAGAATACCTGCAGACCCACCTGTCCCGAGTCCTGCTCAGCCACTGCACCAGACACCATTCTTTCACCGCGGTTCCCCAGCTGAGCTGCTCCTGAAAAGGTTGCTCAAAACAAGGCTTTCTCTCGTTCACCCTGATCACCATGATTAAGTCGAGGGCAGGCGGCATCAATAAAGCATGTACCGTGATCGCACAAATTTGTAACGCAATATTGAAGTCAATGACCCTGTATTTGTACTCAACTATGGACATGGTCCCAAATAGCTTGCTGGCACTGCAATAGACAAAGAAGGGAGGAGGGTGTTTCAGGTCAAATTCGCAAATGGAATAACTTGCAGAAAGCATTTGGACCAAACCAAACTGCGATTCACAGACAGCCACAAGCAACCAACTTCGACCCTCCGACGCACACACAAGTGGCAGCCAACATCATGGTAGACCACGAAGCTGAACTCATCATCCCCAGCCGCCCAGCAAGGTCATCTGCGCAGCAGTCCAGCGAAGAACCAACCAACTCACCTGCACCTGTATTTATACTGAGACGATCGACTCAGGAGCGAAAAGCCCCAGATCATCTCAGCTTGCAAATAAGTATACGATTGACTTTGGGAGGGAGTGGTGTTATGTGTGCAACCCTATGTAACCAGAATTCTACCACCACAATAGGCCGTATCTGTTGGAGTCCCAAGGGATCCCAGCGTCCCTTGGGAGCACTGTATATAAGCAGACCTTCCATGTTGTACGTGCACTCTGAAGTTAGAATAAAGAGACAGGTCACAATTACTCACGTCTACAGTACTCAATCACATTACTTTTTCTGAACTGAACAGGTTAAATATAGAATAAAACTCACTCTATACTGTTACACCAAACGTTTCCAGTGCAAGTACAGCACAGGTTAGACACAGACTGCATCTCACTCTAACTTGTCTCAGCCATTCCAGGGCCGATACAGATCTGTTAGATCTAGAGAAAATATCCCTCTATTCTGTTCCAGCGGATATTCGCGGTACAGGTGCAGCACGGGTGAGATACAGAGTAAAGCTCCCTCTACACTGTCCCACTGTAATAAAAAGGCAAGCATGAAAGCTCGGTGCCTCAATGCGAGGAGTATTCGGAACCAAGAGAGGGCTCTGAGCTAGTTAGAGTGGGGGAGAGCTCAGATGAACAGGACCCCAAGAAAGAATGCAAAAGGCAGGAGGCAACAGAGCAGAGCAGCACTGGGGTAAGAGTAAACCACAAGGTGATAGGAAGGGACAATATTTATAAATATAAAGGGGCTGCAGGAGGGGTCAAAACTAAAAATTATGGTTCAAAAACTAGTATTAAAACACTCCACCTAAACGCATACAGCATTCGAAATAAAATAAATGAGTTGACGGCACAAATCATTACAAATGGGGATGATTTGGTGGCCATTACAGAAACGTGGTTGCAGGGGGGGCCAAGACTGGGAATTAAACATATAGGGGTATCTGACAATTCGGAAAGATAGACAAGAAGTGAAAGGAGCTGGGGTAGCTCTGTTAATAAAGGATGATATCAGGCCAGTTGTGAGAGACGATATTGGCTCTCATGAACAAAATGTTGAATCATTGTGGGTGGAGATTAGAGATAGTAAGGGGAAAAAAGTCACTGGTGTGCGTAGTTTATAGGCCCGCAAATAATAACTTCATGGTGGGGCGGACAATAATCAAGGGAATAATGGAGGCATGTGAAAAAGGATCGGCAGTAATCATGGAGATTTTAACCTACATATCGATTGGTCAAATCAAATCGCACAGGGTAGCCTTGAGGAGGAATTCATAGAATGCATACGGGATTTCTTCTCGGAACAGTATGTTCCAGAACCTGCAAGGGAGCAAGCTATCTTAGATCTGGTCCTGTGTAATGAGACAGGAATAATAAACGATCTCCTCGTAACAGATCCTCTCGGAATGAGTGATCACAGTATGGTTGTATTTGTAATACAGATTGAGGGTGAGGAAGTAGTGTCTCAAACAAGCGTACTATGCTTAAACAAAGGGGACTACAGTGGGATGAGGGCAGAGTTGGCTAAAGTAGACTGGAAACTCAGCTGAGTGGTGCAATTGAGGAACAGTGGAGGACTTTTAAGGAGCTATTTCATAGTGCTCAGCAAAATTATATTCCAGTGAAAAAGAAGGGCGGAAAGAGAAGGGATAACCAGCCATGGATAACCAAGGAAATAAAGGAGAGTATCAAATTAAAAACCAATGCTTATAAGGTGGCCAAGGTTAGTGGGAAACTAGAAGATTGGGAACAGTTTAAACGACAGCAAAGAATGATTAAGAAAGCAATAAATAAAGGAAAGATAGATTACGAAAGTAAACTTGCACAAAACATAGAAACGGATAGTAAAAGCTTTTACCTATATATAAAACGGAAAAGAGTGACTAAAGTAAATGTTGGTCCATTCGAAGATGAGAAGGGGATTTAATAATGGGAAATGTGGAAATGGCTGAGACCTGAAACAATTATTTTGCTTCGGTTTTCACAGTGGAAGACACAAAAACCATGCCAAAAATTGCTGGTCACGGGAATGTGGGAACGGAGGACCTTGAGATAATCTCTATCACTAAGAGGGTAGTGCTGGACAGGCTAATGGGACTCAAGGTAGACAAGTCCCCTGGTCCTGATGAAATGCATCCCAGGGTATTAAAAGAGATGGCGGAAGTTACAGCAGGTGCATTCGTTATAATCTACCAAAATTCTCTGGGCTCTGGGGAGGTACCAGCGGATTGGAAAGCAGCAAATGTAACGCCTCTGTTTAAGAAAGGGGGCAGAGAAAAGGCAGGTAACTATAGGCCGGTTAATTTAACATCTGTAGTGGGGAAAATGCTTGAAGCTATCATTAAGGAAGAAATAGCGGGACATCTAGACAGGAATAGTGCAATCAAGCAGATGCAACATGGATTCATGAAGGGGAAATTATGTTTCACTAATCTACTATAATTATTTGGGGATATAACGGGCATGCTGGATAGAGGTGTACCGATGGATGTGGTATATTTAGATTTCCAAAAGGATAAGGTGCCACACAAAAGGTGACTGCAGAAGATAGAGGTACACGGAGTCAGAGGAAATGTATTCGCATGGATCAAGAATTGGCTGGCGAACAGAAAGCAGAGAGTCGGGATAAATGGGTCCTTTTCGGGTTGGAAATCGGTGGTCAGTGGTGTGCCACAGGGATCGGTGCTGGGATCACAACTGTTTACAATATACATAGATGGCCTGGAAGAGTGGACAGAGTGTAGTGTAACAAAATTTGCAGATGACACAAAGATTAGTGGGAAAGCGGGTTGTGTAGACGACACAGAGAGGCTGCAAAGAGATTTAGATAGGTTAAGCGAATGGGCTAAGGTTTGGCAGATGGAATACAATGTCGGAAAATGTGAGGTCATCCATCTTGGGAAAAAAAACAGTAAAAGGGAATATTATTTGAATGGGGTGAAATTACAACATGCTACGGTGCAAAGGGACCTGGGGGTCCATGTGCATGAATCCCCAAAAAGTTAGTTTGCAGGTGCAGCAGGTAATCAGGAAGGCGAATGGAATGTTGGCCTTCATTGCGAGAGGGATGGAGTACAAAAGCAGGGAGGTCATGCTGCAACTGTATCGAGTATTGGTGAGGCCGTACCAGGAGTACAGCGTGCAGTTTTGGTCACCTTACTTAAGGAAGGATATACTAGCTTTGGAGGGGGTACAGAGACGATTCACTCGGCTGATTCCGGAGACGAGGGGTTTACCTTATGATGATAGATTGAGTAGACTGGGTCTTTACTCGTTGGAGTTCAGAAGGATGAGGGATGATCTTATAGAAACATTTAAAATCATGAAAGGGATAGACAAGATAGAGGCAGAGAGGTTGTTTCCACTGGTCGGGGAGACGAGAACTAGGGGGCACAGCCTCAAAATACGGGGGAGCCAATTTAAAACCGAGTTGAGAAGGAATTGTTTCTCACAGAGGTTTGTGAATCTGTGGAAGTCTTTGCCCAAGGAAGCAGTTGAGGCTAGCTCATTGAATGTATTCAAATCACAGATAGATAGATTTTTAACCAATAAGGGAATTAAGAGTTATGGGGAGCGGGCGGGTAAGTGGAGCTGAGTCCACGGCCAGATCAGCCATGATCTTGTTGAATGGCGGAGCAGGATCGAGGGGCTAGATGGCCTACTCCTGTTCCTAATTCTTATGTTCTTATGTTCTTATCAAACACTCCCAGAACAGATACAGCGTGGGTTGGAGACAGAGTAAAGTTTCCTCTTCACTGTCTCATTAACCATTCCCTGGGCAGGTACAACCAAGCTCATGGTCTACAGGGCTGTCGTAATACCCGCCCTCCTGTATGTCTCAGAGGCATGGACAATGCACAGTAGACACTTTTTCTCGCTGGAGATTTATCACCAACAATGTCCCCGCAAAATCCTACAAATCACCTGGCAGTACAGGCACACCAACATCAGCGTCCTAGACCAGGCTAACGTCCCCAGCATTGAAGCACTGACCACACTCGATTAGCTCCGCTACGCAGACCACATAGTTCGCATGCCAGACACGAGACTCCCAAAGCAAGTGGTCTATGCGGAACTTCTTCACGGAAAATGAGCCAAAGGTGGGCAGCGGATACGTTACAAGGACACCCTCAAAGCCTCCCTGATAAAGTGTGAGATCACCACTGATATCCCTGGCCAGGGAGTCCCTGGCCAAAGACCACCCGAAGTGAAGGAAGTGTATCCGGGAGTTTAATCGCCAAGAGCATGCAGAAAACAAGTGCAAGCAGAGGAAAGAGCGTGCTGCAAATCGGTCCCACCCACCCCTTCCTTCAACAACTATCTGTCCCACCTGCGACAGAGTCTGTGGCTCTCGTATTAGACTGTTCAGCCCCAATTAACTCACTTCAGGTGTGGAAGCAAGTCTTCGTCGATTCTGAGGGACTGCCTATGATGATGATGATGATAACACAGGTTAGATGCAGAGTAAAACTCCCTCTACAATGTCTCACCAGACATTCCCAGGCAGATACAGCTTTGTTTATTGAAGGTTAGATCTCCCTCTTGCCTGTCCCAAACACTCCCAGGGTATGTACAACATTGGTTAGATACAGAGTTAATCTCCCTCTACACTGTCCCATCAAACACTCGCACAATAGGCACAGCAGGGGTTAGTCAGAGAGTAAAGCTCCCCATAGACTGATCCATCAAATACTCGCATCGCAGTTACGTCATGGATTAGATAGAGAGTACAACTCTTGCAACACTGCCCCATCAAAAACTCCCAGCGCAGGTATAGCACGGGTTACTTACAATGTAAAGCTCCCCCAACACTATCCATCAAACACACCCAGGGGAGGAACAACACGGGTTAGATACTGAGTAAAGCTCACCCTACACTCTCCTATCAAACACTCCGTGGAAAGATGCAACACGGAGTAGATGGAGAGAAAAGCTTGCTCTACACTATCCAATCAAGAACTGCCAGGGCAGGTACAGTACGGGTTAGACAGCAATGTTTAGGCTGGGTTTTCCAGAGCTTGGGGCCTTGGCAACAGAAGGCACAGCCACCAAAGCCATCAATGGTTGAACAATTATAATCAGGGATGCTCAGGAAGACAGATATCTCATGGGTGGGCGGGGGGGGGGGCGGTGTGGTGCTGGTTGGGGCTGGAGCAGTTTACAGAGCTAGGGAGGGGCGAGGCCATGGAGAGTTTTGAAAATGTATTAGAATTTTGAAAGCAAGGCGTTGCTGAACGAGAAGCCAATGTAGTTCAGCGAGCACAGGGCTGATGGGTGAGCTGGACTTGGTGAGAGTTAGGGCATGGGCAACCGAATTTTGGATCAACTCAAGTTTATGCAGGTGAGAATGTGGCAGGAATGCGTTGGAATAGTCAAGTCCAGAAGTAACAAAGGCAGGGATGACGGGTCAGCAGCGGATGAGCTGAGGCAACGGCGATGTTACAGAGGTGGAAATATGTATTCATAATTATGCTGTGGATATGTGGTCAAAAACATACTTCAGGGTTAAGTATGGCACCAAGGTTGCAAACAGTCCGGTTCAGGCACAGACACAAGTTGGGGAGAGGGATTGAGTCGGTGGCTAGAGAGCTGAGTTTGTGGCAATGACAATTACAAATATCAGAATATTTCACACGCTATCACGTGCAAAATGTGTGGATGCATTTAAAATTCAATCGGTTCCAAAACCAGGTTACAGAAAGTTACGGATTTCAAATCTTATGCAAGACAGTTCAATAAAGGGGCGGTTCAAAGGATTTCAGCTGAGTTTAAACTGCAGTTAAGTCTATTACAACGACAACTCGTGTACTCAAACGGAACAAGTTTGGGGTTTGATATAATAGAAGGTGAACTAGGTGAGAAGTGACGTAAGTTAGATTAAGAAAAAGCACTAAAATGGAACAGTCGGTAACAGAACATCAATTAGTCTCCTCTGATCATGGAGCAATCAAAAAGTCGACACACTGTTTATGAAACGAAGATAATTTGTTCAACATTTATACAAGATATTAATCTCCAGCCCATATATAGGGGTTATTAAGATAATCGGAAACAAACAAGAGCAGCCAGAATGAACATGGTTCAGTGCCCAAAGCAATCCCAGTAAATCCTGTTCTATTTACAAATGCAGCTTTTCTCCTCAGACCATTTAAAACTAAGATGAGGAGGAATTTCTTCTCTCAGAGGGTTGTAATCTGTGGAATTCTCTGCCCCAGAGAGCTGTGGAGGCTGGGTCATTGAATATATTTAAGGCTGAGGTAGACAGGTTTAACAGAGTTGTTCACAATCAGGAAGGCTTTAGATTGAGTCAGGGAACAGAGTAGTTCTGCTCACACAATCAAAGAATGGTTACAGCACGAAAGGCCATTCGGCTCGTCGAGCCCTTGCCGGCTCCCAACCAGTCTCACTGCCCCGCCCTTTCCCACCGGTCCTGCAAATGTTTTCTTTCAGATACTTATCCAATTCCCTTTTTAAAGCTGTGATTGAGTCTGCCTCCACCACCCTTTCAGGCGGTGCATTCCAGATCCTAACGACTCACTGCATAAAATAGATTTTTCTTCCATTGTCTTTGGTTCTTCTTCTCATCCACTTTAAATCCGTCACCTCTGGTTCTCGACCCCTCCACCAATGGGAACAGTATCTCTCAATCGACTCTGTCCAGACCCCTCATGATTTTGAACACCTCGATCAATTCTCCTCGCAACCTTCTCTGCTCCAAGGAGAACAACCCCAGCTTCTCCAGTCAATCCACGGAACTGAAGTCCCTAATCTCGTGAATCATTCTTGTCAATCTTTTCTGCACCCTCTCTAAGGCCATCACATCCGAATCTGCGGTGCCCAGAATTGGACACAATGATCCAGTTGAGACCGAACCAATGTTTTACAAAGGATCATCATAACCTCCTTGCTTTTGTACTCTGCGATGCCCAGGATCCTGCAAGCTTTTTTAACTGCTTTCCCAACCTGTCCTGCCACCTTCAGCGATTTGTCCACATATACCCGCAGGTCTCACTGTTCATGCATCCCCTTTAGGATTGTACCCTTTCGTTTATATTGTCTCTCTTTGTTCATTTAATCATGCTTTTCTAATTTTATTTCTTAACTCAGATTCACGGCCTCATTTTATTTCTTCCTCCGAACCCCACAACTTAATCTGGCAGCGTAATGTTGGCGAGTGGTGATTGATTGCCCTGGGAACCAACAGGAAGAGATGTCAGAGGCCGGAGGGCAGAGGGTGCAGCGTGTTCTGCAACAAATCACGGTGCTTGAGGGGTGGATCCTGAGTCGGCCCATCGGGTAAGTATGTTTCAACATCTGTTAAACAATTTATCTTTAAAAGTTAAATTGAGATTTCCTTTGTCAACAAAACAGTTTAACATCTGTCAGTATTTTATTTCCATTTATGAGTTCCTATTATGAGTTTCAGACACTTCAGTTCCAAGTGTACCAGGTATTTAAAGGACATTCATTCCCTCTTTTCATGTCGCTGTTAGTTAAAGGGACAGAGATTGATTTCCTCTCATTATGCATTTGTAGTAGTAAAAGTAACATCCTTCCTGTTGGTAGTGATTTACATTCTGTGCTGAGCGAGATGACTGGTGGCATCAACCTTTAAAATACACATTCTCGTGTTCAAATCTCTCCAGGGTCTCACCCATCCCTATCTCTGTAACCATCTCAAGCCCACCAATCCTCTTAACAGTTTGTTTTCTTTGGAACAGAGGAGGCTGAGTGCAGACGTTAATGAGGTGTAGAAAATTATGAGGGACCTAGATAGAGTGGATAGGAAGGACCAATTTCCCTTCGCAGAGGGGTCAGCAACTAGCTGAACCTTTTAGCCAGTATGTAGCAAGCCCAGCAAGAGAGGGGGAAGTTCTGGACTTTGTATTAGGGATTGAAGCTGGGCAGATGGAAGGGGTATCAGTGGGAGAGCATTGGTGCTATTGATCGTAATTCTCTTAGATTTAGGGTAGTTATGGAAAAGGACAAAGATAGACCAGGAATAAAAATTCTCAATTGGGGGAAAGCCAATTTTACTGAACTGAGATGTGGTTTAGCCAAAGTGGACTGGAAACAGCTACTTGTAATGGTGAGAGATTGGGAAATGTTGCTGTTCAGAGGGACCTTTGTGTCCTTGTACACGAATCACTGAAAGTTAACATGCAGGCACAGCAAGCAATTAAGAAAATAAATGGTATGTCGGCCTTTATTACAAGAGGAGTTGAGGATAATAGTAAACATAAGAACAGGAACATAAGAAATAGGAACTGGAGTAGGCCATACGGCCCCTCGAGCCTGCTCCGCCATTCAATCAGATCATGGCTGATCTGATCATAGACTCAGCTCCACTTACCCGCGATCACTCCATAACCCCTCATCCCCTTATCATTTAAACAACTATTTCTGTCTCAAGTTTATTCAATATCCCAGCTTCCACAGTTCTCTGAGGCAGCGAGTTCGACAGGTTTACAACCGTCTGAGAGAAGAAATTCCTCCTCATCTGTTTTAAATGGGCAGCCCCTTCTTCTAAGATCATGCCCTCTAGTTCCAGTCTCCCCCCATCTTATACGTTTCGATAAGATCACCTCTCATTCTTCTGAATTCCAATGAGTAGAAGCCAAAACTACTCAACCTTACCTCATAATTCAACCTGCTGATCCCTTATATCAACCTAGTGAACCTTCTCTGAACTGCCTCCAAAGCAATTATATTCTTTCCTAAATATGGAAACCAAAACTGCATTCAATATTCCAGGTGTGGCCTCACCAAAACCTTCTATAGATGCAGCAAGACTTCCCCGCTTTTATACTCCATCCCCTTTGCAAAAAAGGTCAAAAAACAATTGGCCTTCCTGATCACTTGCTGCACCTGCATACTATCCTTTAGTGTTTCATGCACAAGTAACCCCAGGGCCTGCTGTTTTGCGGCACATTGCAATCTTTCTCCATTTAAATAATAACTTGCTCCGAGATATCTTACTGCAATTATATAGGACCCTGCTGAGACGACACCTGGAGTATAGTGTACAGTTATGATTGCTTACCTAAGGAAGGATGTACTTACCATTGAGGATGGCAACGAAGGTTCGCCAGACTGATACCTGGGATGGAGGGATTGTCCTGTGAGGAGAGATTGAGTAGACTAGGCCTATATTCTGTACAGGTTAGAAGAATGAGAGGTGATCTCATTTTAAAACATAAAAATTCTTACAGGGTTTGACAGTATAGATCAGGGGTGTCAAACATACGGCCCGCGGGCCGAACACGGTCCCGCAAGCCTCTTCCTCTGGCCCACCACGTGTTTTAATTTATATGAACCCTCCCCTCCCCCCCGCCCCGATCTTTTGCTTGCTGACTGGAACACAACTTGAATTTGACGGCCGTCACGGAACAGGAGGAGGGTGGCGGAGGCACGGGAAAGGTCAGTCGGTGTCCACGGGGCGCAATTCTGGGACAACGAGGGCACTCACATGGACTGTCAATGGGAGATAAGTTTTGAGTGAGGCAGTGAGTAGATAAACACCAAGAGAGGGGGGGAGGAGTGTCGCTGGAACTCCAGGTGATGTAACAGATGATGGGGGTTAGTGCAGGGTAGGTAGTGAGGGGGTTGTGTTCTTGCACTTCTCCCCCCTCCTCAGCCCCAGTGAGGCGCTGATTTTAAAATTCTCAGCTAACTGTTCAAACCCCTCGATGGCCCCGCCCCTCCCTATCTCTGTAACCTCCTCCAGCCCCTACAACTTTCCCTCTCTCTGTAACCTTCTCCAGTCCCGACACCCCTCCCTATCTCTGTAACCTCCTCCAGCCCCTACAACTTTCCCTCTTTCTGTAACCTTCTCCAGTCCCGACACGCCTCCCTATCTCTGTAACCTCCTCCAGCCCCTACTCCCTCCCTATTTCTGTAACCTCCTCCAGTCCCTACACCACTACCTATCTCTGTAACCTCCTCCAGACCCTACACCCGTCCCTATCTCTGTAACATCCTCCAGCCCTACACCCCTCCCTATCTCTCTAACCTTCTTGAGCCCCTACACCTCTCCCTATCTTTGTAACCTCCTCCAGCCTTACACCCTTCCCTATCTCTGTAACCTCCTCCAGCCCTACACCCGTCCCTCTCTCTCTAACCTCTTCGAGCCCCTCCACCTCTCCCGATCTCTCTAACGTTGTTAGGGTTAACTTCAACCCACCACTAGGATTCTGTTAGCCTTAAAGTAAATGCAGGTTTTGTTAATACAAGCCGGCAGGGGAGCTATCCTTGAAGGAATGCTCGAAGATAGAGCCAGAGACATATTACTTTATACAGTTTCAGATTATAGCATTAAGTAAATACGCAAGTTCGAATTAATACAAATTGATTGATTAATACATGATTGGTACAGCGCTTCCTCCAATCTGGCTTCTATATGCCTTAATTGGCAATTCCAAATACATGTTGTTATGATTATTTTTAATTAACTCTTATCTTGCTATACAATTCAAATTCTATGTTATCTGTGTCTCTGCCCAGCTCCCAAGGCCTTTGGTCTATGAATTGGAACATCTGCTCCTCTGTGGAAGGCATCCCACACATGGTTCCCACAGTCTGGAAACAGGCTGTGGGATCCATTTTAAAAACCTCTTAACTCCATTTTAAAACATCGCAATTGTTATTATTAATTGTAATTTCATTTTGTAATCTGCCCTTTCAGTCCCTCCTGTTGATCCCTGATTATTTCTAAATAATCAGCTGACCACATATATGTTCTGAGCCATCTGCTGGAAATGGTGATATCAAGTCCATATTCCTGGGATCGCTCGTAGTTCCATCTTTTGCGGAGTCTTTACACACTACCCCTGACCATTCCCCTGGGATATTGGCACGCCATTTATATTTCTTTTTGTACATACAGTGCTTAAGCTCGGGGGTCTTGGTTGTTTCCCTAACGCGTTACAAAGTCACTCGCCTCCCGATCATGCCTTCATTACATAATTAACAAGGCTGTTTGATGTTCGGCTAGAACCACGTGGTTGTATATCTCTCTGATCTGACACATCAGATATAGTTGGATCACGATACATGTCCCTTCCACTACCATTATTATCTCAATTAAATGCCACATCAATTTGAGGACTGCGTAGGCTTCAGGTGACCAGACCTTAAAAATATCCCACCATGAACAACAATCTTACTTTCCCTGCCTTATCCTAACCTGATTCCTATGTCTCCCGCCTCGGTTTCGTTGATCAGGCGATAGGATTGGGACACTCACGACTCAGATCAGGTGTTCATGCCGTTTTTTTTTGTTTGATTTACTCTCTTTGGATCTAGCAAAGGCTTTCTGCGTTCTTGGTTACGGGCCTTGGCCAACCTCTTCTTCCTGCATCTCTTGTATCTGCCTGTGCAGTCTCCCAGGAGCATCAACACCACTATCAGCTGCACTAGGACTAACACATGGGATATAATTCGAATCCCTATCTTGTAACTTTACTCGGGTAAGCCTCGCCTGTCTTTGCACTTGTTACATAACATCACCAACCAACTCAAGGCTATTACTATCTTTACTGCCACTAGGATATGGGAAAGGATCCTTATCCAGGGATGTATAATCTCAAGTACCAAGGCGGGTTTTTCAGGTTATCCTTTATTTCACTGTCCAGTTCTTCAGCTTTCTCCTTCAGCTCTTAATATCTTTTAATGTTATTTCTTGAGCTCAATTAAGTCTTCAGGTAACAGGTGAATTGATTGTGCTTGCTCTTCCATGTAAACATCCATGCCTTGCTTAATCTCATCACTTATATTTCATGTCATTGTCTTCCTGGCATGTCATGTTTGCTCTTCCCACTGCCACTGACAGTCTTGGAGTAACGTAAGTTCCCAGGCTAGTTACCACACAATATTCTCCTCGCCCATGATAGGTGTAATGTGTGGATTCGGTTCGGGCAGGGTTTATTCCCATGACACATCCTTCCGTAGTATTGTCAAACCCGCAGCTATCCTTGCTCCCGTCTCCCACTGGGTGAGGGCATATACTTAGACTCCCTTCTCTCCGGCACATAGATAAAGATATTCCCCTTATATTTCCATTCTTTTTGATCTCATACTGGTCCATCGCCGATGCACTCTTCCCCTCATATATGTTTGTTTCCCCTCACATCCTCCTGTAACCGCATACACCCTTGTCATTCCTTTCAAAAAGGGCCACATTACAGCAAAAGTCTAAAGGAACAAAGTGTGTTAAAAAGACAAGCCTGAAGGCTCTGTGCCTCCATGTGAGGAATATTCGTAATAAGGTGGACGAATTAACTGCACAGGCACCAATTAATGAATATGATATAATTGGCACCACGGAGACATGGCTGTCCTAAGACTGTGTCCCCTGGTTCTGGACTTCCCCAAAATCGGGAACAAGCTACCCGCATCTAACCTGTCCCGTCCCGCCAGAATCCTTATGTTTCTATGAAATCCCCTCTCATCCTTCTCAACTCCAATATATAAAAATCCAGTTGATCCAGTCTCTCCTCATATGATAGTCCAGCCATCCCGGGAATCAGTCTGGTGAACCTTCGCTGCACTCCCTCAATAGCAAGAACGTCCTTCCTCAGATTATGAGACCAAAACTGAACACAATATTCCATGTGAGGCCTCACCAAGGCCCTGTACAACTGCCATAAGAATCTGTTGAATCTGCATTTTACTGTAACTCTATGACATTCTGAACCGATAAAGAAATGGAATCGTGAAATGTATCTGTGTCTCTCAGTCTCTGCCTCACTCTCTACCTCTGTCTCTTTAGAGATCTGTGCATGTGTTTGCGTGTTTGAGTCTTTGTCTCCCTCACGCTGCCTCTCTCTGACTCACTCTGTCTTTCCCTGTTTTTCTGTTTGTCTCGATCTCTCAATCTGCCCGTGTCTTTCTCACAGTGTCCAGTTCTGTTCCAAAGGGATTCTCACAGTCTCTCCGTCTGACTGTCTCTCTCTTTCCCATCATCACTGTCTGTCGATGTCTCTGCCTGTCTGTCTCTCTTTGCCTGTCTCTGTTCGACCCTCTCTCTAACCTGTTGAGTATTTCCATCATTTTCTGTTTTTATCTCTGTCTCTCGCTCTCACCTCTCACTATCTCTCTCTCTCTCTCTTTGACGCTCCCTTTTTCCATGTCTTTGTCTTTGTCTCTGGCTTTCCTGTACTCTTTGCCTCCCTCTCTTTATGGAGCACACACACACACATATCTGTGTATGTGTGTGTTTGAGTCTTTGTTTCACTCAGTCTGCCTATCCCTCTCAGTCTCACACTTGCTCTCTCTCTATTTCTCTAGCTCGCTGTCTGTCTCTCCCTGTTCCTGTTTTTGTATCTGTCTCTCAATGTGTCTGTCTCTTTCTCATGGTGTCTAGTTCTTTTCACAGCTCGATTCCTGCTGTCTCAAAATCTACACCCGTCAGTACCTCGTCAGTATCGTCGTGAGTATCCCCACCTGTCATGCGGGAGGAAGCATTTTCGAAATGTAGAATTGTACTTCTGTTATTCGGTATAGATTCATATTAAAAGTTCCAGAGCAACATAGAAGAGTAAAAATACAGCAAGACGATATTGGCTCTTCCAGATTTTTAGGCAACGGAGACTTTTTCAGGAATCTGTGGTGTTCTGAAGCAGAGAGATGGATGATTGAGTTATATCTTAGTAACATTTAAAAACGCAAAGACGCAGTAATCGTGGCCGAGTGGTTAAGGCGATGGACCAGATGTCCATTGGAGTTTACCCGCGCAGGTTCGAATCCTGCCGACTACGGATTTCAGCATTTTTCATTCAATTTCAGACTTTAACCAGGTTTCTGCAAAACGGATCGAGAGTTGGATGGAATAACGTCCCACACCTTTCAACACTGACATGTTATTCTCATTTTCATTAATCTGCAATACATACGGATAGAAAAAGGCAAAAATCAGCCAAATTAGCGACAGTGATTCAGCCTGTCTATCCCTCTATATGTCTAAGGCACTCTGTGTATGTCCATTGGTGCATCTATATTTTTGGTTATGTATGCGTGTGTGTCTCTGTGTCTGTCTATCTGTGTGTGTGTCTCTGTGTCTGTCTATCTGTGTATATGTCTCTGTGTATGCGCAACTGTCTGCGGATATCATCACCATGAATTTGGTATGTCCTGGAACTTTTAAAAAAGATTTGGGGAAAATAATACGGTTGTGACATTTATATCGGCTTTGCTTCAGCGACAGCATTTTCGACTTCAAGTCCCACTCCTGAGACTTGAGCATATAATCTTGGTTGACACTCAAGTGCAGTACTTGGGGAATTTTGCATTGTTGAAGAAGTTGACTTTCGGATGAAATGTTAAATTGAAGCTCCATCTGCTCTCTCGGGTGAATGTGAATGTTCCGACAGCATTTTTCGATAAAGAGTACTGAGTTGCCCCCATGTCACTTTTATATAAATATTCTGAAATGCTCACTGAAAACCTGTGTGTATGCGTGTGTCTGTGAGGGTGGAGCTCAAGCCCAGATTCTCACAGAGACAGAATGTGAAGGTTCACAATTCCAGAATGGCCGAGTGTATAAGTCGTTGCATTTAAGATCCAATGGGTTTATAGTTACGTGGGTTCGAACCCCACTCCTGGTAACTCTTGAATTTAACACCGATTTTCTCCCATCCTGCTCAGTGATACCCTAATGCCTTCTGTTGAAACTGTAACTCTGTCACATTCTCAACTGACCAAGAAATGGGATTGTGAAGTGCCTCTCACTCTATGTCTTTAGAGAGCTCTGTATATCTTTACGTGTTTGAGTCTCTGACTCAATGTGTCTGAGGACCAACAAGCTGAATTCAGGGAGCTAGGAGTTAAATTAAAAAGTAGGATTTCAAAGGTCGCAAACTCATAATTGCTACCAGCGCCACCTGCTAGTCGGAGCAGGAATCGCAGGATAGCTCAGATGAATACGTGGCTTGAAGTGTGGTGCAGATGGGAGGGATTCATGTTCTGGGACTTTGGAACCGGTTCTGCGGGAGGTGGGACCAGAACGAAACCGGACGGTCTGCACCTGGGCAGGACCAGCACCAATGTTCAAGGGGGAGTGCATGCTAGCGTTTCTGGGGAGGGTTTAAAGTAATATGGCAGGGCGACGGTAGACAGAGGGAAGTAGAATGGGCGCAGAAGTGAAAGAATAAAAGTAAAGGTGGAGGGCAGAGAAACCCACGGCAAAAATCAAATAGGGCCACTTTACAGCAAAATTCTAAAGGGTCAACGTGTGTTAAAATAACAAGCCTGGAGGTTCTGTGCCTCATTGCGAGGAGTATTCGTAATAAGCTGGACGAATTAACTGCACAAGCAGCAATTACTGAATATGAAATAATTGACATCACGGAGACATGGCTCCAGGGTGACCAAGGCTGGGAATTCAACATTCAGGAAGCATAGACAGAAATGAAAAGGTGGTAGGGTAGCGTTGCTGGTTAAAGAGGAAATTAAGGCAATAGTGAGGAAATTAAGGCAATAGTAAAGAACGACATTAGCTTGGATGAAGTGGAATATGAATGGGTGGAGCTGCGGAATACCAAAGGGAAGAAAACGCAAGTGGAGTTGTGTACAGATCAGCAGACAGCAGTAGTGAGGTTGGGGACAGCATCAAACAAGAAATTAGGGATGCGTGCCATAAAGATACAGCTGTTATCAAAGGCGACTTTACTTTACATGTAGATTGTGCTAACCAAACAGGTAGCAATATGATGGAGGAGTATTTCCTCGAGCGTATTACGGATGGTTTTCTCACTCAGTATATCGAGGGATCATCTAGAGGGCTGGCCATCCTAGACTGGGTGATGTGTAATGAGAAAGGACCAATTAGCAATCTTGTTGTGCGAGGCCCCTTGGGAAAGAGTGACCATAATAAGGTAGAATTCTTTATTAAGGTGGCGAGTGACACAGTTAATTCAGAGACTAGGGTCCTGAATTTAAGGAAAGATAACTTCGATGGTATGAGGCGTGAATTTGCTAGAATAGACTGGCGAATGATACTTAAAGGGTTGAAGGTGGATAGGCCATGGCAAACATTTAAAGATCAAATGGATGAACTTCAACAATTGTATTTCCCTGTCTGGAGTAAAAATAAAACGGGGAATGTGGCTCAACCGTGGCTAACAAAGGAAATTAAGGATAGTGTTAAATCCAGGGAAGAGGCATATAAATTGGCCAGAAAAAGCTTCAACCTGAGGACTGGGAGGAATTTAGAATTCGGCAGAGGAGGACAAAGGGTCTAATTAGGAGGGGGAACATAGATTATGAGAGGAATCTTGCTGGGAACATAATAAAGTTCGATAGATATGTGAAGACAAAAAGATTAGAGAAGACAAACGTAGGTCCCTTGCAATCAGATTCAGGTGAATTTATAATGGGGAAGAAGGCAATTGTAGACCAGTTGAACAATCACTTTTGTTCTGTCTTCACGAAGGAAGAAACGCATAACCTTCCAGAAATACTAGGGCACCAAGGATCTAGCGAGAAGGAGGAACTGAAGGAAATCCTTATCAGTCAGGTAATTGTGTTCGGGAAATTGATGGGATTGAAGGCCGATAAATCCCCGGGGCCTGATAGTCTGCATTGGAAAGTACTTAAGGAAGTGGCCCTAGAAATAGCGGATGATCATTTTCGAACAGTCTATCGACTCTAGATCAGTTCATATGAACTGAAGGGTAAATAATGTTACACCACATTTTAAAAAAGGAGGGAGATAGAAAGCGGATAATTACAGACCGGTTAGCCTGACATCAGTACTGGGGAAAATGTACGAATCAATTTATTAAAGATGAAATAGCAGCGCATTTGGAAAGCAGTGACAGGATCGGTCCAAGCTGCATGAATATATGAATGGGAAATCAAGCTCGACAAAACTTCTGGAATTATTTGAGGATGTAGCTAGTATAATGTACAAGGGCAACCAGTGGATGTGGTGTATTTGGACTTTCAAAAGGCTTTCAACAAGGTCCCACACACGTATTGGTGTTCAAAGTTAAAGCACATGGTATTGGGGGTAATGTACTGATGTGGATAGAGAACTGGTTGGCAGACAGAAAGCAGAGAGTCGGGATAAACGGTCCTTTTCAGAAAAGCAGGCAGTGACTAGTGGGGTGCCACAGCGCTCAGTGCTGGGATCCCAGCTATTTACAATATACATTAATGATTTAGATGAAGGAATTGAGTGTAATATCTTCAAGTTTGCAGATGATACTAACAGGGTGGCGGTGTGAGCTGTGAGGAGGACGCTAAGAGGCTGCAGGGTGACTTGGACCGGTTAGGTGAGAGGGCAAATGCATGGCAGATGCAGTATAATGTGGATAAATATGAGGTTATCCACTTTAGTGGCAAAAACACGAAGGCAGAATATTATCTGTATGGCAGCAGATTTGGAAAACGGGAGCTGCAACGAGACCTGGGTGTCATGGTACATCAGTCATTGAAAGCTGGCATGCAGTTCCAGCAGGCAGTGAAGAAGGTAAATGGTATGTTGGCCTTCATAGCTAGGGGATTTGAGTATCGGCGCAGGGAGGTCTTACTGCAGTTGTACAGGACCTTTGTGAGACCTCACCTGGAATATTGTGTTCAGTTTTGGTCTCGTAATCTGAGGAAGGTCTTTCTTGCTATTGAGGGAGTGCAGCAAAGGTTTACCTGACTGATTCCCGGGATGGCAGGACTGACATATGAGGAGAGATTGAATCGACTGTGTCTGTGTGTCTGTCTATCTGCATATATGTCTCTGTGTATGTGCAACTGTCTGTGGAAATCATCACCGTGAACTTGGTATGTCCTGGAACTTAAAAAAAAAGACTTGGGGAAAGTAATACGGCTGTGAACTTTTGTCTCAGCTTTGGTTCAGTGGCAGCATTCTCGACTGAATCAGGAGTTTGTGTGTTCAAGTCGCACTCCTGAGACTTGAGCATATAATCTTTGCTAACACTCAACTGCAGGACTTGGGGAATTTTGCATTGTTGAAGCTGTTGACATTCGGATGAAATGTTAAATTGAAGCTCCGTCTGCACCCTCGGGTGGATGTGAGAGGTCCCAGAGCATCACTTCAAAAAGAATAGGAGAGTTGCCCCCGTGTCAATATTGCTAAAAATGATCGGAAATGCTCCCTGAAACCCGATGTGCATGTGTGTGGCTGTGGGGGTGGAGATGAAGCCCAGATTCTCACAGAGACAGAATCCAATTGCTGACGGGACCAGGATGGCCGAGTGGTTAAGGCGTTGGGCTGGTGATCCAATGGGTTTTTACGCTCGTGGGTTCGTATCCCAGTCCTGGTGATTGCTTAATTAAACAAAGATTTTTTTCCCATCCTGCTCAGTGATACCCGAATTTCATCTGTTACATTTGCATTTTTCTGTAACTCGGTGACACTCTGAGCAGATAATGAAATGAAATTGTGCAATGTATCTGTGTCGCTAAGTCTCTGCCTCTCTCTCCCTTTAGAGAGCTGTGTATGTGTTTGTGTATTTGAATCTTTGTCTCTCTCATTCTGCCTCTCTCTGATTCACTCTGTCTGTCCCTTTTACTTTGTTTGTCTCTGTCTCTCAATCTGTCTCTTTCTCACGGTGTCAAGTTCTGTTGCAAAGGGATTCTCTCAGACTATCTGTCTGACTGTCTCTCTCTTTCCATCATCTCTGTCTGTCCATGTCTTTGCCTGTCTCTATTACTCCCTGCCTCCAACCTGATGAGTATTTCCATCATTTTCTGTTTTTGCCTCTTTGTCTCTCTCTCTATCTGTCTTTTTCTCTATCTGTCTCCCTCTTTGTCTCTCTCTTTGTCCCTGCCTTTTTCTTTTCATTCCATCACTATTTGCCTCCCCTCAGTCTCAAACTTTATGTCTCTCTGTGTCTGTATCTCACTTTCTGTCACTCCCTGTTTCCCTGTTTGTCTCTGTTTCTCAATGCGTCTCTCTCTTTCTCACGGTGTCCAGTTCTGTTCCAATCGGATTCACTCAGTCTCTCTTTCTGACTGTCTCACTCTTTCCCATCATCTCTGTCTGTCTATGTCTCTGCCTGTCTGTCTCTCTTTGTCTGTCTCTGTTAGTCCCTGTCTCTAACCTGATAAGTGTTTCCATCATTTTCTGCTTTTGTCTCTATCTCTCTCTATCTGTATCTCTCCTTGTCACTGTATTTATCATTGTCTTTCTCTCATTCTATCCCTCTCTCTCTTAATAGATCACACACACAGACCTCTGTGTATGTATGTGTTTGAGTCTTTTTCTCACTCAGTCTGCCTCTCATTCTCAGTCTCACACTTTCTGTCTCTCGTTGTCTCTATCTCGCTGTCTGTCTCTCCCTGTTTGTCGGTTTGCCTCTGTCTCTCAATGTGTGTGTCGACTTTTCATGGTGTCCAGTTCTATTCACAACTCGATTCCTGCTCTGACAGAACTGATGCTCGTCAGTTTCTCGTTTGTACAGTGGTGAGTATCCCCACCTGTCATGAGGAGTCCGGGGATCAATTCCCCGACGGGGAGGCAGCTGTTTCAAAATGTTGAATTTTACTTCTGTTTCTTGGAAGAGATTCATATTAAAATGTTCCAGAGCAATATAGAACTGTAAAAATACAGGTAGAGGAGATTGCCTCTTCCTGATTTTGAGCAAACGGAGACTTTTTCATGATTCTTTGGCCGTCTGCTGCACAGAGATGGATGACTGAGTTGTTTCTGCGTAACGTTCAAGGAGGCAGAAATGCATTAGTCGTGGCCGAGTGGTTAAGGCGATGAACTCGAAATCCATTGAGTTTTCCCCATGCAGGTTCGAATCCTGCAACTTCGATACCCAGCATTTTTCATTGCATTTCACAATTTAACCATGTCTCTACAAAACTGATCCTGAGATAGGTGGAATAACATCCCACACCTTTCAACACTGACATCTCTTTCTGATTTTTATTAATCAGCAATATTAAAGATACATACGGATAGAAAAACGCAAAAAGCTGTCAAAGTTTCTACAGTGATTCAGACTGCCTATCCTTCTATATGTCTAAGGCATCGGTGCATCTCCGTTGGTGCGTGTAACTGTCTGTGGAAATCACCACCATGAATTTGGTATGTCCTGGAACTTATAAAAAAGAATTGGGAAAAATAATACTGTTGTGAACTTTGGTATCGGCTTTGTTGCAGTGGCAGCAGTCTCGACTGAATCAGGAGTTTGTGTGTTCAATTCCCACTCCTGAGACTTAAGCATATAATCTTGGCTAACACTCTAGTGCAGCACTTGGGGAATTTTGCATTGTTGAAGCTGTTGACGTTCGGATGAAATGTTAAATTGAAGCTCCGTCTGCACCCTCGTATGGATGTGAAACATCCCAGAGCATTACTCGAAAAAGAATAGGAGAGTTGCCCCCGTGTCAATATTACTAAAAATGTTCGTAAATGCTCACTGAAAAACGATGTGTATGTGTGTGTCTGTGGGAGTGGGGTTGAATCCAGATTCTCGCAGAGACAGAATCCAGATTGTGACAGGACCAGGATGGCCGCGTGGTTAAGGCGGTGGCTTTAAAATTCAATGGACTTTTCCCGCGTGGGTTTGTACCTCACTCCTGGTATCTCTTTAATTTAACACGGATTTCCTCCCATTCTGATCAGTGATACCGGATTTTCATCTGTTGAATCTGTAATTTTCTGTACCTATGTGACACTCTGAGCCGATAATGAAATGAAATTGTGAAATGTATCTGTGTCGCTCGGTCTCTGCCTCTCTCTCTCTTTCGAGAGCTGTGTATGCGTTTGTATGTTTGAGTCTTTGTCTCAATCTATCTGTCCCTGTTTCTCGATTTGTCTCTGTCTCTCAATCTGTCTCTTTCTCACGGTGTCCACGTTTGTCCCAATGGGATTCTCTCAGATTCTTTGTCTGACTGGCTCTCTCTTTCCCATCATTTCTGTCTGACCATGTCTTTGCCTGCCTCTGTTCGTCCCTGTCTCTAACCTGATAAGTATTTCCATCATTTTCATTTTTTGTCTCTATCTCTCTCTCGCTATCTGTCTCTCTCCTTGTCACTGTCTTTATCATTGTCTTTCTCTCACTCTTTCCCTCTCTTTCTTTATAAATCACACACACACATCTCTGTATATGTTTGTATTTGAGTCTTTTTCTCACTCAGTCTGCCTCAGACTCATACTTTCTGTCTCTCGTTATCTCTATCTCGTTGTCTGTCTCTCCCTGTTTGTCGGTTTGTCTCTGTCTCTCAATCCGTCGGTCGGCTTCTCATGGTGTCCAGTTCTGTTCACATCTCGATTCCAGGTCTGACAGAGCCACTATCTGTCAGTTCATCGTTAGTATAGTGGTGAGTATCCCCGCCTGTCATGCGGGAGGCTGGGGTTCAATTCGCCGACGAGGAGGCAGTTGTTTCAAATATACAAAGTTTTACTTTTGTTTCTTGGTATCGACTCATGTTAAAAAGTTCCAGAGTATATAGAACATTAAAAATACAGCAAGATCAGATTGCTGCTTCCAGATTTTTAGCAAACGGAGACCGTTTCAGGATTCTGTGGCCGTCTGCTGCACAGAAATGGATGACTGAGTTTTATCTGAGTAACATTTAAAGAGGCAGCGGACCAGTAGTTGTAGCCGAGTGGTTAAGACGATGGACTGAAAATCCATTGGGGTTTCCCCGTGCAGATTTGATTCCGGCCGACTGCGTTTCTCAGCATATTTCATTCTGTTTGATAATTTAACCAGTTTCATGCAAAACTGATTCTGAGATAGATGGAACAAAAGCCAGCCGAAGTAGCGACAGTGAACCTGCCTGTCTATCCATCTATTTGTAGAAGGCACTCTGTGTATATCTTGATCTGGGTGTCATGGTACATCAGTCATTGAAAGTTGGCACGCAGGTGCAGCAGGCGGTGAAGCAGGCAAATGGCATGTTCGCCTTCACAGCTGGGTGATTTGAGTACAGGAGCAGGGAGGTCTGACTGCAGTTGTACAGACCCTTGGTGGGGTCACACCTGGAATATTGTGTTTAGTTTTGTTCTCACAATCTGAGGAAGGACGTCCTTGCTATTGAGGGAGTACAGCGAAGATTCACCAGCTTTATTCCCGGGATGGCAGGACTGACATATGAGGAGAGACTGGATCAACTGGGCTGGTATCCACTGGAGTTTAGAAGAATGAGAGGCGCTCCCATAGAAATATATAAAATTCTGACGAGATTGGACAGGTTAGAGGCGGGTAGAATGTTCCCATTGCTGTGGAATTCGAGAACCAAGGGTGACAGTGTAAGATTAAGTGGTAAGGTATTTAGGACCGAAATGAGGAGAAACTTCTTCACTCTGGCATTCTCTACCGCAGAAAGTTGTTGAGGCCAGATCGTTAGATATATTCAAAACGGAGTTAGATATGGCCCTTACGGCTAAAGGGATCAAGGGGTATGGAGAGAAAGCAGGAAAGGGGTACTGAGTTTGAATGATCAGCCATGATCTTATTGAATGATGGTGCAGGCTCGAAGGGCCGAATGGCCTACTCCTGCAACTAATTTATTTGTTTCTATGTTTCTATGTTGATGCGTGTATATTTTTGGTTATTGTGTGTGTGTGTGTCTGTGTATGTCGGTCTGTATGCATGTCTCTGTGCATGTGCAACTGTCTATGGAAATCATCACCATGAATTTGGTGCGTCCTGGAAATTTTAAAAAGCTTCGGGAAAATAATACGGTTGTGATCTTTGGTATCGGCTTTTTTTCAGTGGCTCCATTCTCGACTGAATCAGGAGGTAGTATGTGTCAGTCGCACTCCTGAGACTTGAGCACGTCATCTTGGCTGACATTCAAATGCAGTGCTTGGGGAATTTTGCATTGTTGAAGCTGTTGACATTCGGATGAAATGTTAAATTGAAGCTTCATCTGCACACTCGGGTGGATGTGAAAGGTCCCATAGCCTTCTCATGGTGTCCAGTTCTATTCACAGCTCGAATATGGCTTTGACAAAACCCATGCGCATCAATTCCTCGTGGGAAAGTGATGAATATCCCCATCTGTCACACGGGAGACCACGGTTCAATTCCCAAACGGGGAGGCTGCATTTTACAAAAGGCAGAATTTTGCTTCTGTTTCTTGGTATAGATTCATATTAAAAAGTTCCAGAGCAATATAGAGCAGCAAAAATACAGCCTCTTCCAGATTTTTAGCAAACGGTGACTTTTTCACTATTCTGTGGCCGTCTGCTGCACAGAGATGGATGGTTGAGTTTTAACTGAGTAACATTAAAAAAGGCAGCGAGCGAGTAGTCGTGGCCCATTGGTTAAGGCCATAGACTAAAAATCCATTCGGGTTTCACCGCATAGATTTGAATCCTGCCGACTCCGTTTCTCAACATATTTCATTCTGTTTGACAATTTAAACAGGTCCCTGCAAAACTGATTCTGAGATAGACGGAACAAGGTCCCACACCTTTCAATGCTGCCGCTATTTTCTTTCTTTCAATAATCTGCAATATTCACGATACATACGGATAGAAAATCGCAAAAATTAGCCAAAGTTGCGACAGTGATTCAGCCTGTCTATCCCTCGAGATGTCTAAGGCATCTGTGCATGTCCGTTGGTGCTTGTAAATTTTTGTGTGTGTGTCTCTGTGTCTGTCTATCTGTAAAAATGTCTATGTGTATGTGCAACTGTCTGTGGAAATCATCACCATGAATTTGGTATGTCCCAGAACTTAAAAAAAAGACTTGGGGAAAGTAATATGGCTGTGAACTTTTGTCTCAGCTTTGGTTCAGTGGCAGCATTCTTGACTGAATCAGGAGATTGTGTGTACAAGTCGCACTCCTGAGACTTGAGCATATAACCTTGGCTAACACTCAACTGCAGCATTTGGGGAATTTTGCATTGTTGAAACTGTTGACTTTCGGATGAAATCTTAAATTGAAGCTCCGTCTGCGCACTCGGGTGGTTGTGAGAGGTCCCAGAGCTTTGCTCGAAAAAGTATAGGAGAGTTGCCCCCGTATCAATATTCCGAAAAATGTTCGGAAATACTCCCTGAAACCCGATGTGTTTGTGTGTGTCTGTGGAGGAAGAGTTGAAGCCCAGATTCTCACAGAGACAGAATCTAATCGCTGACAGCACCAGGATGGCCGAGTGGTTAAGGCGTTGGGCTTAAGATCCAATGGGTTTATACCGGCGTGGGTTCGAACCCCACTCCTGGTAATTACTTAATTAAACAGTGATTTTTCCCATTCTGCTCAGTGATAACTGATTTTCATCTGTTGCATTTGCATTTTTCTGTAGCTCATTGACAATCTGAGCAGATAATGAAATGAAATTGTGAAATGTATCTGTATCGCTCAGTCTCTGCCTCTCGCTCTGTCTTTAGAGAGCTTTATATGTATTTGTGTGTTTGAGTCTTTGTCTCTCTCAGTCTGCCTCTCTCTCATTCACTCTGTCTGTCCCTGTTTCTCTGTTTGTCTCTGTCTCTCAATCTGTCTCCTTCACACGGTATCCAGTTCTGTTCCAATGGGATTCTGTCATACTCTCTATCTGACTGTCTCGTTCTTTTCCATCATCTCTGTCTTTGCCTGTCTCTGCTCGTCCCTGTCTCTAACCTGATGAGTATTTCCATCATTTTCTATTTTTGTCTCGATGTCTCTCTCTCTCTATTTATCTTTCTCTCTATCTGTCTCCCTCTTTGTCTCTCTCCTTGTCCCTGTCTTTCTCTCACTCTTTCCCTCCCTCTCTTTATAAATCAGACAAACACATCTCTGTATATGTATGTGTTTGAGTCTTTGCCTCACTCAGTCTGACCCTAACTCTCAGTCTCAAACTTTCTGTCTCTCTCTGTCTCTACCTCGCTGTCAGTTTCTCCCTGTTTTGCTGTTTGTCTCTGTCTCTCAATGTGCCTGTCTCTTTCTCACGGTGTCCAGTTGTGTTCCAATGGGATTCTCGCAGTCTCTGTCTGACTGTCTCACTCTTTCCCATGATCTCTGTCTATCTATGTCTCTGCCTGCCTGTCTCTCTTTGCCTGTCGCTGGTAGTTCCTGTCTCTAACCTGCTGAGAATTTCCAACATTTTCTTTTTATTTCTTTGTCTCTCTGTCTATCTGTCGCTCTTTCTCCATCTGTCTCCTTCCTTGTCACTTTCTTTATGATTGTCTTTCTCTCACTCTTTCCCTCTTTCTCTTTATAGATCACACACACAGATCTCTTTGGATGTATGTGTTTGAGAGTCTTTTTCTCACTCAGTCTGCCTCTCGTTTTCAGTCTCACACTTGCTGTCTCTCGCTGTCTGTCTCTCCCTGTTTGTCGGTTTGTCTCTGTCTCCCAATGTGTCTGTCGACTTCTCATGGTGTCCAGTTCTATTCACAGCTCGAATATTGCTTTTGACAAAATCCATGCGCATCAATTCCTCGTGGGAAAGTGGTGAATATCCCTGCCGGTCACACGGGAGACCACGGTTCAATTCCCTAACGGGGAGGCTGCATTTTACAAAAGGCAGAACTTTGCTTCTTTTTCTTGGTATAGATTCATATTAAAAAGTTCCAGGGCAATATAGAGCAGCAAAAATACAGCCTCTTCCAGATTTTTAGCAAACGGTGACTTTTTCACTAGTCTGTGGCCGTCTGCTGCACAGAGATGGATGGTTGAGTTTTAACTGAGTAACATTAAAAAAGGCAGCGAGCCAGTCGTCGTGGCCCATTGGTTAAGGCCATAGACTAAAAATCCATTCGGGTTTCCCTGCATAGATTTGAATCCTGCCGACTCCGTTTTTCAGCATATTTCATTCTGTTTGACAATTTAACCAGGTCCCTGCAAAACTGATTCTGAGATAGACGGAACGACGTCCCACACCTTTCAATGCCGCCGCTATTTTCTTTATTTCATTAATCTGCAATATTCACGATACATGCGGATAGAAAATCGCAAAAATTAGCCAAAGTTGCGACAGTGATTCAGCCTGTCGATCCCTCGAGATGTCGAAGGCATCTGTGCATGTCCGTTGGTGCGTGTAAATTTTTGTGTGTGTGTCTCTGTGTCTGTCTATCTGTAAAAATGTCTATGTGTATGTGCAACTGTCTGTGGAAATCATCACCATGAATTTGGTATGTCCTGGAACTTAAAAAAAAGAATTGGTAAAGTAATATGGCTGTGAACTTTTGTCTCAGCTTTGGTTCAGTGGCAGCATTCTTGACTGAATCAGGAGTTTGTGTGTTCAAGTCGCACTCCTGAGACTTGAGCATATAATCTTGGCTAACACTCACCTGCAGCATTTGGGGAATTTTGCATTGTTGAAACTGTTGACTTTCGGATGAAATGTTAAATTGAAGCTCTGTCTACGCACTCGGGTGGTTGTGAGAGTTCCCAGAGCATTACTCGAAAAAGAATAGAAGAGTTGCCCCCGTGTCAATATTCCGAAAAATGTTCGGAAATACTCCCTGAAACCCGATGTGTTTGTGTGTGTCTGTGGAGGTGGAGTTGAAGCCCAGATTCTCACATAGACAGAATCCAATCGCTGAAGGCACCAGGATGGCCGAGTGGTTAAGGCGTTGGGCTTAAGATCCAATGGGTTTATTCCCGCGTGGGTTCGAACCCCACTCCTGGTAATTACTTAATTAAACAGTGATTTTTCCCATTCTGCTCAGTGATAACTGATTGTCATCTGTTGCATTTGCATTTTTCTGCAGCTCGGTGACAATCTGAGCAGATAATGAAATGAAATTGTGAAATGTATCTGCATCGCTCAGTCTCTGCCTCTCGCTCTGTCTTTAGAGAGCTGTATATATATTTGTGTGTTTGAGTCTTTGTCTCTCTCAGTCTGCCTCTCTCTGATTCACTCTGTCTGTCCCTGTTTCTCTGTTTGTCTCTGTCTCTCAATCTGTCTCCTTCACACGGTATCCAGTTCTGTTCCAATGGGATTCTGTCATACTCTCTGTCTGACTGTCTCGTTCTTTCCCATCATCTCTGTCTTTGCCTGTCTCTGCTCGTCCCTGTCTCTAACCTGATGAGTATTTCCATCATTTTCTGTTGTTGTCTCGATGTCTCTCTCTCTCTATTTATCTTTCTCTCTATCTGTCTCCCTCTTTGTCGCTCTCCTTGTCCCTGTCTTTCTCTCACTCTTTCCCTCCCTCTCTTTATAAATCACACAAACACATCTCTGTATAGGTATGTGTTTGAGTCTTTGCCTCACTCAGTCTGACCCTAACTCTCAGTCTCAAACTTTCTGTCTCTCTCTGTCTCTACCTCGCTGTCAGTTTCTCTCTGTTTTGCTGTTTGTCTCTGTCTCTCAATGTGCCTGTCTCTTTCTCACGGTGCCCAGTTGTGTTCCAATGGGATTCTCTCAGTCTCTGTCTGACTGCCTCACTCTTTCCCATCATCTCTGTCTATCTATGTCTCTGCCTGCCTGTCTCTCTTTGCCTGTCGCTGGTAGTTCCTGTCTTTAACCTGCTGAGAATTTCCAACATTTACTTTTCATTTCTTTGTCTCTCTGTCTATCTGTCGCTCTCTCTCCATCTGCCTCTCTCCTTGTCACTTTCTTTATGATTGTCTTTCTCTCACTCTTTCCCTCTTTCTCTTTATAGATCACACACACAGATCTCTTTAGATGTATGTGTTTGAGAGTCTTTTTCTCACTCAGTCTGCCTCTCGTTTTCAGTCTCACACTTGCTCTCTCTCGTTGTCTCGATCTCGCTGTCTGTCTCTCCCTGTTTGTCGGTTTGTCTCTGTCTCGCAATGTGTCTGTCGACTTCTCATGGTGTCCAGTTCTATTCACAGCTCGAATATTGCTTTTGACAAAATCCATGCGGATCAATTCCTCGTGGGAAAGTGGTGAATATCCCCGCCTGTCACACGGGAGACCACGGTTCAATTCCCTAACGGGGAGGCTGCATTTTACAAAAGGCAGAATTTTGCTTCTGTTTCTTGGTATGGATTCATATTAAAAAGTTCCAGAGCAATATAGAGCAGCAAAAATACAGCCTCTTCCAGATTTTTAGCAGACGGTGACTTTTTCACTATTCTGTGGCCGTCTGCTGCACATAGATGGATGGTTGAGTTTTAACTGAGTAACATTAAAAAAGGCAGCGAGCCAGTAGTCGTGTCCCATTGGTTAAGGCCACAGACTAAAAATCCATTCGGGTTTCCCTGCATAGATTTGAATCCTGCCGACTCCGTTTCTCAGCATATTTCATTCTGTTTGACAATTTAACCAAGTCCCTGCAAAACTGATTCTGAGATAGACAGAACGACGTCCCACACCTTTAAATGCCGCCGCTATTTTCTTTCTTTCATTAATCTGCAATATTCACGATACATACGGATAGAAAATCGCAAAAATCAGCCAAAGTTGCGACAGTGATTCAGCCTGTCTATCCCTCGAGATGTCTAAGGCGTCTGTGCATGTCCGTTGGTGCGTGTAAATTTGTGTGTGTGTGTCTCTGTGTCTGTCTATCTGTAAAAATGTCTATGTGTATGTGCAACTGTCTGTGGAAATCATCACCATGAATTTGGTATGTACTGGAACATAAAAAAAAGAATTGGGAAAGTATATTGGCTGTGAACCTTTGTCTCAGCTTTGGTTCAGTGGCAACATTTTTGACTGAATCAGGTGTTTGTGTGTTCAAGTCTCACTCCTGAGACTTGAGCATATCATCTTGGCTAACACTCAACTGCAGCATTTGGGGAATTTTGCACTGTTGAAACTGTTGACTTTCGGATGAAATGTTAAATTGAAGCTCCGTCTACGCACTCGGGTGGTTGTAAGAGGTCACAGTGCATTACTCGAAAAAGAATAGGAGAGTTGCCCCCGTGTCAATATTCCGAAAAATGTTCGCAAATACTCCCTGAAACCCGATGTGTTTGTGTGTGTCTATGGAGGTGGAGTTGAAGCCCAGATTCTCACATAGACAGAATCCAATCGCTGAAGGCACCAGGATGGCCGAGTGGTTAAGGCGTTGGGCTTAAGATCCAATGGGTTTATTCCCGCGTGGGTTCGAACCCCACTGCTGGTAATTACTTAATTAAACAGTGATTTTTCCCATTCTGCTCAGTGATAACTGATTTTCATCTGTTGCATTTGCATTTTTCTGCAGCTCGGTGACAATCTGAGCAGATAATGAAATGAAATTGTGAAATGTATCTGCATCGCTCAGTCTCTGCCTCTCGCTCTGTCTTTAGAGAGCTGTATATTAATTTGTGTGTTTGAGTCTTTGTCTCTCTCAGTCTGCCTCTCTCTGATTCACTCTGTCTGTCCCTGTTTCTCTGTTTGTCTCTGTCTCTCAATCTGTCTCCTTCACACGGTATCCAGTTCTGTTCCAATGGGATTCTGTCATACTCTCTGTCTGACTGTCTCGTTCTTTCCCATCATCTCTGTCTTTGCCTGTCTCTGCTCGTCCCTGTCTCTAACCTGATGAGTATTTCCATCATTTTCTGTTGTTGTCTCGATGTCTCTCTCTCTATTTATCTTTCTCTCTATCTGTCTCCCTCTTTGTCGCTCTCCTTGTCCCTGTCTTTCTCTCACTCTTTCCCTCCCTCTCTTTATAAAGCACACAAACACATCTCTGTATATGTATGTGTTTGAGTCTTTGCCTCACTCAGTCTGACCCTAACTCTCAGTCTCAAACTTTCTGTCTCTCTCTGTCTCTACCCCGCTGTCAGTTTCTCTCTGTTTTGCTGTTTGTCTCTGTCTCTCAATGTGCCTGTCTCTTTCTCACGGTGCCCAGTTGTGTTCCAATGGGATTCTCTCAGTCTCTGTCTGACTGCCTCACTCTTTCCCATCATCTCTGTCTATCTATGTCTCTGCCTGCCTGTCTCTCTTTGCCTGTCGCTGGTAGTTCCTGTCTTTAACCTGCTGAGAATTTCCAACATTTACTTTTCATTTCTTTGTCTCTCTGTCTATCTGTCGCTCTCTCTCCATCTGCCTCTCTCCTTGTCACTTTCTTTATGATTGTCTTTCTCTCACTCTTTCCCTCTTTCTCTTTATAGATCACACACACAGATCTCTTTAGATGTATGTGTTTGAGAGTCTTTTTCTCACTCAGTCTGCCTCTCGTTTTCAGTCTCACACTTGCTGTCTCTCGTTGTCTCGATCTCGCTGTCTGTCTCTCCCTGTTTGTCGGTTTGTCTCTGTCTCGCAATGTGTCTGTCGACTTCTCATGGTGTCCAGTTCTATTCACAGCTCGAATATTGCTTTTGACAAAATCCATGCGGATCAATTCCTCGTGGGAAAGTGGTGAATATCCCCGCCTGTCACACGGGAGACCACGGTTCAATTCCCTAACGGGGAGGCTGCATTTTACAAAAGGCAGAATGTTGCTTCTGTTTCTTGGTATGGATTCATATTAAAAAGTTCCAGAGCAATATAGAGCAGCAAAAATACAGCCTCTTCCAGATTTTTAGCAGACGGTGACTTTTTCACTATTCTGTGGCCGTCTGCTGCACATAGATGGATGGTTGAGTTTTAACTGAGTAACATTAAAAAAGGCAGCGAGCCAGTAGTCGTGTCCCATTGGTTAAGGCCACAGACTAAAAATCCATTCGGGTTTCCCTGCATAGATTTGAATCCTGCCGACTCCGTTTCTCAGCATATTTCATTCTGTTTGACAATTTAACCAGGTCCCTGCAAAACTGATTCTGAGATAGACAGAACGACGTCCCACACCTTTAAATGCCGCCGCTATTTTCTTTCTTTCATTAATCTGCAATATTCACGATACATACGGATAGAAAATCGCAAAAATCAGCCAAAGTTGCGACAGTGATTCAGCCTGTCTATCCCTCGAGATGTCTAAGGCGTCTGTGCATGTCCGTTGGTGCGTGTAAATTTGTGTGTGTGTGTCTCTGTGTCTGTCTATCTGTAAAAATGTCTATGTGTATGTGCAACTGTCTGTGGAAATCATCACCATGAATTTGGTATGACCTGGAACATAAAAAAAAGAATTGGGAAAGTATATTGGCTGTGAACCTTTGTCTCAGCTTTGGTTCAGTGGCAACATTTTTGACTGAATCAGGTGTTTGTGTGTTCAAGTCTCACTCCTGAGACTTGAGCATATCATCTTGGCTAACACTCAACTGCAGCATTTGGGGAATTTTGCACTGTTGAAACTGTTGACTTTCGGATGAAATGTTAAATTGAAGCTCCGTCTACGCACTCGGGTGGTTGTAAGAGGTCACAGAGCATTACTCGAAAAAGAATAGGAGAGTTGCCCCCGTGTCAATATTCCGAAAAATGTTCGCAAATACTCCCTGAAACCCGATGTGTTTGTGTGTGTCTGTGGAGGTGGAGTTGAAGCCCAGATTCTCACATAGATAGAATCCAATCGCTGACGGCACCAGGATGGCCGAGTGGTTCAGGCGTTGGGCTTAAGATCCAATGCGTTTATATCCGCGTGGGTTCGAGCCCCACTCCTGGTAATTACTTAATTAAACTGTGATTTTTCCCATTCTGCTCAGTGATAACTGATTTTCATCTGTTGCATTTGCATTTTTCTGCAGCTCGGTGACAATCTGAGCAGATAATGAAATGAAACTGTGAAATGTATCTGTATCGCTCAGTCTCTGCCTCTCGCTCTCTCTTTAGAGAACTGTATATGTATTTGTGTGTTTGAGTCTTTGACTCTCTCAGTCTGCCTCTCTCTGATTCACTCTGTCTGTCCCTGTTTCTCTGTTTGTCTCTGTCTCTCAATCTGTCTCCTTCACACGGTATCCAGTTCTGTTCCAATGGGATTCTGTCATACTCTCTGTCTGACTGTCTCGTTCTTTCCCATCATCTCTGTCTTTGCCTGTCTCGGCTCGTCCCTGTCTCTAACCTGATAAGTATTTCCATCAATTTCTGTTGTTGTCTCGATGTCTCTCTCTCTATTTATCTTTCTCTCTATCTGTCTCCCTATTTGTCTCTCTCCTTGTCCCTGTCTTTCTCTCACTCTTTCCCTCCCTCTCTTTATAAATCACACGAACACATCTCTGTATATGTATGTGTTTGAGTCTTTGCCTCACTCAGTCTGACCCTAACTCTCAGTCTCAAACTTTCTGTCTCTCTCTGTCTCTACCTCGCTGTCAGTTTCTCCCTGTTTTGCTGTTTGTCTCTGTCTCTCAATGTGCCTGTCTCTTTCTCACGGTGTCCAGTTGTGTTCCAAAGGGATTCTCTCAGTCTCTGTCTGACTGTCTCACTCTTTCCCATCATCTCTGTCTATCTATGTCTCTGCATGCCTGTCTCTCTTTGCCTGTCGCTGGTCGTTCCTGTCTCTAACCTGCTGAGAATTTCCAACATTTTCTTTTTATTTCCTTGTCTCTCTGTCTATCTGTCGCTCTCTTTCTCCATCTGTCTCTCTCCTTGTCACTTTCTTTATGCTTGTCTTTCTCTCACTCTTTCCCTGGATCACACACACAGATCTCTTTAGATGTATGTGTTTGAGAGTCTTTTTCTCACTCAGTCTGCCTCTCGTTTTCAGTCTCACACTTGGTGTCTCTCGTTGTCTCGATCTCGCTGTCTGTCTCTCCCTGTTTGTCGGTTTGTCTCTGTCTCGCAATGTGTCTGTCGACTGCTCATGGTGTCCAGTTCTATTCACAGCTCGAATATTGCTTTTGACAAAATCCATGCGGATCAATTCCTCGTGGGAAAGTGGTGAATATCCCGGCCTGTCACACGGGAGACCACGGTTGAATTCCCGAACGGGGAGGCTGCATTTTACAAGAGGCAGAATTTTGCTTCTGTTTCTTGGTATAGATTCATATTAAAAAGTTCCAGAGCAATATATAGCAGCAGAAATACAGCCTCTACCAGATTTTTAGCAAACGGTGACATTTTCTCTATTCTGTTGCCGTCTGCTGCACAGAGATGGATGGTTGAGTTTTAACTGAGTAACATTTAAAAAGGCAGCGAGCCAGTAGTCGAGGCCCATTGGTTAAGGCAATAGACTAAAAATCCATTCTGGTTTCCCCGCATAGATTTGAATCCTGCCGACTCCGTTTCTCAGCATATTTCATTCTGTTTGACAATTTAACGAGGGCCCTGCAAAACTGATTCTGAGATAGACGGAACAACGTCCCACACCTTTCAATGCCGCCGCTATTTTATTTCTTTCATTAATCTGCAATATTCACGATACATGCGGATAGAAAATCGCAAAAATCAGCCAACGTTGCGACAGTGATTCAGCATGTCCATCCCTCGAGATGTCTAAGGCATCTGTGCCTGTCTGGTGGTGCGTGTAAATTTTTGTGTGTGTGTCTCTGTGTCTGTCTATCTGTAAAAATGTCTATGTGTATGTGCAACTGTCTTTGGAAATCATCACCATGAAAATGGTATGTCCTGGAATTAAAAAAAAGACTTGGGAAAGTAACATGGCTGTGAACTTTTGTCTCAGCTTTGGTTCAGTGGCAGCATTCTTGACTGAATCAGGAGTTCGTGTGTTCAAGTCGCACTCCTGAGACTTGAGCATATAATCTTGGCTTCCACTCGACTGCAGCATTTGAGGAATTTTGCCTTGTTGAAACTGTTGACTTTCGGATGAAATGTTAAATTGAAACTCCGTCTGCGCACTCGGGTAGTTGTGAGAGTTCCCAGAGCATTACTTGAAAAAGAATAGGAGAGTTGCCCCCGTGTCAATATTCCGAAAAATGTTCGGAAATGCTCCCTGAAACCCGATGTGTTTGTGTGTGTCTGTGGAGGTGGAGTTCAAGCCCAGATTCTCACATAGACAGAATCCAATGGCTGACGGCACCAGGATGGCCGAGTGGTTAAGGCGTTGGACTTAAGATCGATGGGTTTATACTTGCGTGGGTTCGAACCCCACTCCTGCTAATTACTTAAATAAACAGTGATATCTCCCATTCTTCTCAGTAGTAACTGATTTTCATCTGTTGCATTTGCATTTTTCTGTCGCTCGGTGACAATCTGAGCAGATAATGAAATGAAATTGTGAAATGTATCTGTATCCCTCTCGCTCTGTCTTTCGAGAGCTGTCTATGTATTTGTGTGTTTGAGTCTTTGTCTCTCTCAGTCTGCCTCTCTCTGATTCACTCTGTCTGTCTCTGTTTCTCCGTTTGTCTCTGTCTCTCAATCTGTCTCCTTCACACGGTATCCAGTTCTGTTCCAATGGGATTCTGTCATACTCTCTGTCTGACTGTCTCGTTCTTTCCCATCATCTCTGTCTTTGCCTGTCTCTGCTCGTCCCTGTCTCTAACCTGATGAGTATTTCCATCATTTTCTGTTTTTGTCTCGATGTCTCTCTCTCTCTATTTATCTTTCTCTCTATCTGTCTCCCTCTTTGTCTCTCTCCTTGTCCCTGTCTTTCTCTCACTCTTTCCCTCCCTCTCTTTATAAATCACACAAACACATCTCTGTATATGTATGTGTTTGAGTCTTTGCCTCACTCAGTCTGACCCGAACACTCAGTCTCAAACTTTCTGTCTCTCTCTGTCTCTACCTCGCTGTCTGTTTCTCCCTGTTTTGCAGTTTGTCTCTGTCTCTCAATGTGCCTGTCTCTTTCTCACGGTGTCCAGTTGTGTTCCAATGGGATTCTCTCAGTCTCTCTGTCTGACTGTCTCACTCTTTCCCATCATCTCTGTCTATCTATGTCTCTGCCTGCCTGTCTCTCTTTGCCTGTCGCTTGTAGTCCCTGTCTCTAACCTGCTGAGAATTTCCAAAATGTTCTTTTTATTTCTTTGTCTCTCTGTCTATCTGTCGCTCTCTCTCCATCTGTCTCTCTCCTTGTCACTTTCTTTATGATTGTCTTTCTCTCACTCTTTCCCTCTTTCTCTTTATAGATCACACACACAGATCTCTTTAGATGTATGTGTTTGAGTCTTTTTCTCACTCAGTCTGCCTCTCGTTTTCAGTCTCACACTTGCTGTCTCTCGTTGTCTCGATCTCGCTGTCTGTCTCTCCCTGTTTGTCGGTTTGTCTCTGTCTCGCAATGTGTCTGTCGACTTCTCATGGTGTCCAGTTCTATTCACAGCTCGAATATTGCTTTGACAAAACCCACGCGCATCAATTCCTCGTGGGAAAGTGGTGAATATCCCCGCCTGTCACACGGGAGACCTCGGTTCAATTCCCTAACGGGAAGCCTGCATTTTACAAGAGGCAGAATTTTGCTTCTGTTTCTTGGTATAGATTCATATTAAAAAGTTCCAGAGCAATATAGAGCAGCAAAAATACAGCCTCTTCCAGATTTTTAGCAAACGGTGACTTTTTCACGATTCTGTGGCCGTCTGCTGCACAGAGATGGCTGGTTGAGTTTTAACTGAGTAACATTTACAAAGGCAGCGAGTCAGTAGTCGTGGCCCAGTGGTTAAGGCAATAGACTAAAAATCCATTCGGGTTTCCCCGCACAGATTTGAATCCTGCCGACTCCGTTTCTCAGCATATTTCATTCTGTTTGACAATTTAACGAGGGCTCTGCAAAACTGATTTTGAGATAGACGGAACAACGTGCCACACCTTTCAATGCCGCTGCTGTTTTCTTTCTTTCATTAATCTGCAATATTCACGATACATACGGATAGAAAATCGCAAAAATCAGCCAAAGTTGCGACAGTGATTCAGCCTGTCTATCCCTCGAGATGTCTAAGGCATATGTGCATGTCCGTTGGTGCGTGTAAATTTTTGTGTGTGTGTCTCTGTGTCTTTCTATCTGTAAAAATGTCTACGTGTATGTGCAACTGTCTGTGGAAATCATCACCATGAATTTGGTATGTCCTGGAACTTAAAAAAAAGACTTGGGAAATTAATATGGCTGTGAACTTTTGTCTCAGCTTTGGTTCAGTGGCAGCATTCTTGACTGAATCAGGAGTTTGTGTGTTCAAGTCGCACTCCTGAGACTTGAGCATATAATCTTGGCTAACACTCAACTGCAGCATTTGGGGAATTTTGCAGTGTTGAAACTGTTGACTTTCGGATGAAATGTTAAATTGAAGCTCCGTCTGCGCACACGGGTGGTTGAGAGAGGTCCCAGAGCATTACTCGAAAAAAAATAGGAGAGTTGCCCCCATGTCAATATTCTGAAAAATGTTCGGAAATACTCCCTGAAACGCGATGTGTTTGTGTGTGTCTGTGGAGGTGGATTTGAAGCCCAGATTCTCACATAGACAGAATCCACTCGCTGACGGCACCAGGATGGCCGAGTGGTTAAGGCGTTGGGCTTACGATCCAATGGGTTTATACCCGCGAGTGTTCGAACCCCACTCCTGGTAATTACTTAATTAAACAGTGATTTCGCCCATTCTGCTCAGTGATAACTGATTTTCATCTGTTGCATTTGCATTTTTCTGCAGCTCGGTGACAATCTGAGCAGATAATGAAATGAAATTGTGAAATGTATCTGCATCGCTCAGTCTCTGCCTCTCGCTCTGTCTTTAGAGAGCTGTATATGTATTTGTGTGTTTGAGTCTTTGTCTCTCTCATTCTGCCTCTCTCTGATTCACTCTGTCTGCCCCTGTTTCTCTGTTTGTCTCTGTCTCTCAATCTGTCTCCTTCACACGGTATCCAGTTGTGTTCCAATGGGATTCTGTCATACTCTCTGTCTGACTGTCTCGTTCTTTCCCATCATCTCTGTCTTTGCCTGTCTCTGCTCGTCCCTGTCTCTAACCTGATGAGTATTTCCATCATTTTCTGTTTTTGTCTCGATGTCTCTCTCTCTCGATTTATCTTTCTCTCTGTCTGTCTCCGTCTTTCTCTCTCTGCTTGTCACTGTCTTTCTCTCACTCTTTCCATCCCTCTCTTTATAAATCACACAAACACATCTCTGTATATGTATGTGTTTGAGTCTTTGCCTCACTCAATCTGACCCTCCCTCTCAGTCTCAAACTTTCTGTCTCTCTCTGTCTCTACCTCGCTGTCAGTTTCTCCCTGTTTTGCTGTTTGTCTCTGTCTCTCAATGTGCCTGTCTCTTTCTCACGGTGTCCAGTTGTGTTACAATGGGAATCTCTCAGTCTCTGTCTGACTGTCTCACTCTTTCCCATCATCTCTGTCTATCTATGTCTCTGCCTGCCTGTCTCTCTTTGCCTGTCGCTGGTAGTTCCTGTCTCTAACCTGCTAAGAATTTCCAACATTTTCTTTTTATTTCTTTGTCTCTCTGTCTATCTGTCGCTCTCTCTCCATCTGTCTCTCTCCTTGTCACTTTCTTTATGATTGTCTTTCTCTCACTCTTTCCCTCTTTCTCTTTTTAGATCACACACACAGATCTCTTTAGATGTATGTGTTTGAGAGTATTTTTCTCACTATGTCTGCCTCTCGTTTTCAGTCTCAAACTTGCTGTCTCTCGTTGTCTTGATCTCGCTGTCTGTCTCTCCCTGTTTGTCGGTTTGTCTCTGTCTCGCAATGTGTCTGTCGACTTCTCATGGTGTCCAGTTCTATTCACAGCTCGAATATTGCTTTGACAAAACCCATGCGCATCAATTCCTCGTGGGAAAGTGGTGAATATCCCCGCCTATCACACGGCAGACCACGGTTCAATTTACTACGGGGAGGCTGCATTTTACAAAAGGCAGAATTTTGCTTCTGTTTCTTGGTATAGATTCATATTAAAAAGTTCCAGAGCAATATAGAGCAGCAAAAATACAGCCTCTTCCAGATTTTTAGCAAACGGTGACTTTTTCACTATTATGTGGCCGTCTGCTGCACAGAGATGGATGGTTGACTTTTAACTGAGTAACCTTTAAAAAGGCAGCGAGCGAGTAGTGGTGGCCCATTGGTTAAGGCCATAGACTAAAAAAAAATCCGGTTTCCCCGCATAGATTTGAATCCTGCCGACTCCGTTTCTCAGCATATTTCATTCTGATTGACAATTTAACCAGGTCCCTGCAAAACTGATTCTGAGATAGACGGAACAACGTCCCACACCTTTCAATGCCGCCGCTATTTTCTTTCTTTTATTAATCTGCAATATTCACCATGCATACGGATAGAAAATCGCAAAAATCAGCCAAAGTTGCGACAGTGATTCAGCCTGTCTATCCCTCGAGATGTCTAAGGCATCTGTGCATGTCCGTTGGTGCGTGTAAATTTTTGTGTGTGTGTCTCTGTGTCTGTCTATCTGTAAAAATGTCTATGTGTATGTGCAACTGCCTGTGGAAATCATCACCATGAATTTGGTATGTCCTGGAACTTAAAAAAAAGACTTGGGAAAGTAATATGGCTGTGAACATTTGTCTCAGCTTTGGTTCAGTGGCAGCATTCTTGACTGAATCAGGAGTTTGTGTGTTCAAGTCGCACTCCTGAGACTTGAGCATATGATCTTGGCTAACACTCAACTGCAGCATTTGGGGAATTTTGCAGTGTTGAAACTGTTGACTTTCGGATGAAATGTGAAATTGAAACTCCGTCTGCGCACTCGGGTGGTTGTTGGAGGTCCCAGAGCATTATTCGAAAAAGAATAGGAGAGTTGCCCCCGTGTCAATATTCCGAAAAATGTTCGTAAATGCTCCCTGAAACCCGATGTGTTTGTGTGTGTCTGTGGAGGTGGAGTTGAAGCCCAGATTCTCACATAGACAGAATCCAATTGCTGACGGCACCAGGATGGCCGAGTGGTTAAGGCGTTGGGCTTAAGATCCAATAGGTTTAAACCAGCGTGGGTTCGAACCCCACTCCTGGTAATTACTTAATTAAACAGTGATTTTTCCCATTCTGCTCAGTGATAACTGATTTTCATCTGTTGCATTTGCATTTTTCTGCAGCTCGGTGACAATCTGAACAGATAATGAAATGATATTGTGAAATGTATCTGTATCGCTCAGTCTCTGCCTCTCGCTCTGTCTTTAGAGAGCTGTGTATGTATTTGTGTGTTTGAGTCTTTGTCTCTCTCAGTCTGCCTCTCTCTGATTCACTCTGTCTGTACCTGTTTCTCTGTTTGTCTCTGTCTCTCAATCTGTCTCCTTCACACGGCATCCAGTTCTGTTCCAATGGGATTCTGTCATAAATGGTGCAATTTGCAGGTGAACACAAAGCTGTGAGGGGCAGGGTCCGCTGATCAATCTGTTCCAGCATTAATAGCAGTATAGAGTACAACAAGCAAGTTCTGGTCAACCTTTATCACTCACTAGTTAGACTCAGATATTGAGGGTTGGCCACAATTCTGGGACATCAATAATAACTTTCAAAACCAGCAATGGTCAAAGGGAACATTTTCTGGTGTTTTGGGGCAGGTGCAGGGAGTGGGTCTTTCAGTGAGTCGGACAGGCTCGATGGGCCGAATGGCCTCATTCTGTGCCGTATGATTCCCTGAAATGGTGAGAGTCAGCGAGTGAGTGGTCAGGGAGAGCCCATCACCAAAACAGGGAGATATTACAGATATATTGGGAGGGTCAGAGTGTATAAAGAGCATAGACACCCAGAGTCAGCACCTTCAGGGGAGGGGAACCAGTGAGTGTAGAACTGAACCCAGCCAGAGTCAGTACCTTCAGGGGAGGGGAACCAGTGAGTGTAGAACTGAACCCAGCCAGAGTCAGTACGTTCAGGGGAGGGGAACCAGTGAGTGTGGAACTGAACCCAGCCAGAGTCAGTACCTTCAGGGGAGGGGAACCAGTGAGTGTAGAACTGAACCCAACCAGAGTCAGTACCTTCAGGGGAGGGGAACCAGTGAGTGTAGAACTGAACCCAGCCAGAGTCAGTACATTCAGGGGAGGGGAACCAGTGAGTGTAGAACTGAACCCAGCCAGAGTCAGTACCTTCAGGGGAGGGGAACCAGTGAGTGTAGAACTGAACCCAGCCAGAGTCAGTACCTTCAGGGCAGGGGAACCAGTGAGTGTAGAACTGAACCCAGCCAGAGTCAGTACCTTCAGGGGAGGGGAACCAGTGAGTGTAGAACTGAACACAGCCAGAGTCAGCACCTTCAGGGGAGGGGGACCAGTGAGTGTAGAACTGAACCCAGCCAGAGTCAGTACCTTCAGGGGAGGGGAACCAGTGAGTGTAGAACTGAACCCAGCCAGAGTCAGTACCTTCAGGGGAGGGGAGACAGTGAGTGTAGAACTGAACCCAGCCACAGTCAGTACCTTCAGGGGAGGGGAACCAGTGAGTGTAGAACTGAACACAGCCAGAGTCAGCACCTTCAGGGGAGGGGGACCAGTGAGTGTAGAACTGAACCCAGCCAGAGTCAGTACCTTCAGGGGAGGGGAACCAGTGAGTGTAGAACTGAACCCAGCCAGAGTCAGTACCTTCAGGGGAGAGGAACCAGTGAGTGTAGAACTGAACCCAGCCAGAGTCAGTACCTTCAGGGGAGGGGGACCAGTGAGTGTAGAACTGAACCCAGCCAGAGTCAGTACCTTCAGGGGAGGGGAACCAGTGAGTGTAGAACTGAACCCAGCCGGAGTCAGCACCTTCATGGGAGAGGAACCAGTGAGTGAAGAACTGAACAAAGCCAGAGTCAGTGCTTTCAGGGAGGAGGCACAGAGGTTTCGGGAGGGAATTCCAGAGCTTGGAGTCTCGGCAACAGAAGACGACGCCACCAAAGGTGGTTAGATTATAATCAGGGATGCTCAGAAGGGCAGAATTAGAGGAGAGCAGACATCTCTGGAGGTTGTGGGGCTGGAGGAGATTACAGAGATAGGGAGGGGCGAGACCAAGAAGGGTTTTTAAACAAGGATGAGAATTTTGAAATGGAAGCGTTGCTTAACCGGGAGCCAATGTCGGTCAGTGAGCACAGGGGGTGATGGGTGAACGAGACTTGATGCGAGTTAGGACACGGGCAGCCGAGTTTTGGATGAGGTGAAGATTACGTTGGGTAGAATATGGGAGGCCAGCCAGGAGTGTGTTGGAATAGTCAAGTCTAGAGGTAACCGAGGAATGGACGAGGGTTTCAGCAGAGGGTGAGCTGAGGCAGGGATGGAGACGGCCGATATTACGGAGGTGGAAATAGGCGGTCTTGGGTTTCTGGGGATATGTGATCTTAGCATTCTGGACAAGATCATCCGCCATTTTCATGGAATGAAAGCGCAGGAGGCCATTCGGCCCATCGTGTCTGTGCTGGTTCGATGGTAGAGCTATCCAGTTAGTTCCACTCCCCTGCTCTTTCCCCATAGCTCTGCAAATATTGTATCCAATTCACTTTTGAAAGCCACTATTGAATCTGCTTCCACCACCCTATCAGGCAGTGCATTCCAGATTGCAACAACTCGCTGCTTATACAATGGTTCCTCATGTCGCCTCTGCTTCATTTGCCAATTACCTGAATTCTGTGTCCTCTGGTTACCGACCCTTCTGCCACTGGAAAGTGTTTCTCCTTATTTAGTCTATTAAAACCATTTATGATTTTGAATACTTTATCAAATCTCCTCTTACCCTTTTCTGCTCCAAGGTGAATTACCGCAGCTTCTCCAGTATCTCCACATAACTGAAGTCCCTCCTCCTTCGTACAATTCTGGTAAATCTCTTCTGGTCCCTCTCTAAGGTGCAGATACCCTTCTGAAAGTGTGGTGCCCAGAATTGAGCACAATGTGTCAACTGAGGCCTAACCAGTGTTTATAAAGGTTGAGCACAACTAAACATCAAATGCTGCTATTTGTGTGATGGGGTTTAGACGGGCGAGGTTTAACCAGTCAGTTGGATGTGAGCTGAAACATAGCACTTGGAGCGGAGAGCCAGGGACACGCTGTGTAACCGGGCAGAGACGCTCTGCACTGCCCACACATCACTTGTTTCCCACTTGGCCCAGAAGGATGTATTCACAGAAACATAGAAACATAGAAAATAGTTGCAGGAGTAGGCCATTCGGCCCTTCTAGCCTGCACCGCCATTCAATGAGTTCATGGCTGAACATTCAACTTCAGTACCCCATTCCTGCTTTCTCGCCATACCCCTTGATCCCCCTAGTAGTAAGGACCTCATCTAACTCCTTTTTGAATATATTTAGTGAATTGGCCTCAGCAACTTTCTGTGGTAGAGAATTCCACAGGTTCACCACTCTCTGGGTGAAGAAGTTCCTCCGCATCTCGGTCCTAAATGGCTTACCCCTTATCCTTAGACTGTGACCTCTGGTTCTGCACTTCCCCAACATTGGGAACATTCTTCCTCCATCTAACCTGTCTAACCCCGTCAGAATTTTAAATGTTTCTATGAGGTCCCCTCTCATTTTTCTGAACTCCAGTGAATACAAGCCCAGTTGATCCAGTCTTTCTTGATAGGTCAGTCCCGCCATCCCGGGAATCAGTCTGGTGAATCTTCGCTGCACTCCCTCAATAACAAGAATGTCCTTCCTCAGGTTAGGAGACTAAAACTGTACACAATACTCCAGGTGTGGCCTCACCAATGCCCTGTACAACTGTAGCAACACCTCCCTGCCCCTGGACTCAAATCCACTTGCTATGATGGCCAACATGCCATTTGCTTTCTTAACCGCCTGCTGCACCTGCATGACAACCTTCAATGACTGATGTACCATGACACCCAGGTCTTTGCACCTCCCCTTTTCCTAATCTGTCACCATCCAGATAATAGTCTGTCTCTCTGTTTTTACCACCAAAGTGGATAACCTCACATTTATCCACATTATACCTCATCTGCCATGCATTTGCCCACTCACCTAACCTATCCAAGTCGCTCTGCAGCCTCACAGCATCCTCTTCGCAGCTCACACTGCCACCCAACTTAGTGTCATCCACAAATTTGGAGATACTACATTTAATCCCCTCATCTAAATCATTAATGTACAGTGTAAACAGCTAGGGCCCCAGCACAGAACCTTGCGGTACCCCACTAGTCACTGCCTGCCATTCTGAAAAGTACCCATTTACTCCTACTCTTTACTTCCTGTCTGACAACCAGTTCTCAATCCATGTCAGTACACTACACCCAATCCCATTTGCTCCAACTTTGCACATCAATCTCTTGTGTGGGACCTTGTCGAACGCCTTCTGAAAGTCCAAATATACCACATCAACTGGTTCTCCCTTGTCCACTCTACTGGAAACATCCTCAAAAAATTCCAGAAGATTTGTCAAGCATGATTTCCCTTTCACAAATCCATGCTGACTTGGACCTATCATGTCACCTCTTTCCAAATGCACTTCTATGACATCCTTAATAATTGATTCCATGCAACAATTCATTTGATTTCACTTGAAATAGTTTTGTTCATAAATTTAATCATGCTTCTCTAATTTTATTTCTTAACTCAGATTCACGGACCCATTTTATTTCTTCCTCTGAGCCTCTCAACTTCATCTGGCAGCGTAATGTTGGCGAGTGGTGATTGATTGCCCTGGGAACCAACAGGAAGAGAGGTCAGAGGCCGGAGGGCCCAGGGAGCAGCGTGTTCTGAAACCAATCGCGGTGCTTGAGGGGTGGATCCTGAGTCGGCCTGTCAGGTGAGTCTGTGTGAACCCCTGTTAAACAATATATCTTTTAAAGTTAAATCGAGATTTCTTTTGTCAGCAAAACAGTTTAACATTTGTCAGTATTTTGTTTCCCTGGAGTTCCTATTATGAGTTTCAGACACTTCCGTGCCAAGTGGACCAGGTGTTTAAAGGTCATTCATTTCCCTCATGTCGCTGTTAGTTAAAGATACAGAGATTGATTTCCCTTCATTATGCTTCTATTGTAAGTAAACAAAAATCCTTTCTGTTAGCAGTGAGTCACATTCTGCACTGGGAGAGACGGCTGGTGGCTTCAGGCTTTAAAATTCTCATCCTCTTGTTCAAATCCCTCCAAGGCCTCGCCCCTCCCTATCTCTGTAACCTCCTCCAGCCCGCCAATCCTCTTAATAAGGAGAAACAATTTTCAGTGTCAGAAAGTTCAGTAACCAGAGGTTCAGATTTAATGTGATTGGCAAATGAACCAGAGGCTACATGAGGGGACGAATGAAGCAGCGAGATGTTCTGGCCTGGAACACACTGCCTGTTCGGGTTGTGGATGCAGATTCACTTGTAACTTTCGAAAGAGATAAACATGAGTTGAAAAAATTTTCTGCGTTATGGGGCAAGAGTAGGACAGGCGTTCCCTGAGTGCATCTCGCTCGCTAACCGGTTTTCAGTTCTGGATACTGATGAGGGCGATGGTTTCTCTGGGGAGTGCAGCCAGAGCCATGTCCACGACACCGTGGGTGGCTCAGCTGCACAGGGCGGGGAGGAAGAAGAGTGGAAGAGCAATAGTGGGAGTGGATTTGATAGTTCGGGGAACAAACAAGCGCTTCTGCAGGCACAGACATGATTCCAGGATGGTATGTTGCCTCCCTGGTGCCAGGGTCAAGGATGTCAGTGAGCGGCTGCAGGACATTGTTGAGGGGGGAGGATGAACATCCAGAGGTTGTGGTCCATATCGGGACCAATGACACAGGTAGAAAGAGGGATGAGATCCTGCAGGCAGATTTTAGGGAGCTAGGAAAGAGTTTAAAAAACAGGACCTCAAAGGTAGTAATGTCCGGATTACTCCCGGTGCCACGTGCTAGTGAGTACAGAAATAAGTGGATCGAACAGATGAATGCATGGCTGGAGTTTGGTGCAGAGGGGAGGGCTTTAGATTCCTGAGGCATTGGGAGTGTTTCTGGGGGAGGTGGGACCAGTACAAGCCGGACAGGTTGCACCTCAACAGGACCGGACAATGCCCTCACTGCGGGTTTTGCTAGTGTTTGGAAGGCAGAGGAAACAAAGGCTATAAAATAGACAATAAGGGAGTTTGGCAGCGCTAAATGCCAGTGCCAGTGTGTTTCAATGAGATCACCTCGCATTCGTCTAAACTCCAGAGAGTATAGGCCCATTCTCCACAAACTCTCATCATTAGACAGTCCTCCCATCACAGGAATCAATCTAGAAATACTTCAATGCCAATGCAAGGAGTCTAGGGATTAAGGCAGATAAGCTGAGGACACAGACAGACATGTGGGGATATGATATTGTAACTATTGGTGAAACACGGCTAAAAGAACTGCAGGAATGGCAGCTCAACATTTCTGGTTACAGGGTTTTAAGAGGAGATAGAGAAAGGGATAAGAAAAGGCGGGCGCGTCGCAGTGTTGATTAAAGAAACAATTCCAGCTGTGGGGAGGGATGATATGTTCGAAGGATCATCAAATGAGGCCACATGGGAGAAGTGAAGAACAAAAAAGGGGCAATCACACTGCTGGGGATGTACTATAGACCCCCAAACAGTCAGAGGGAGATAGAAGAGCAAATATGTCGGCACATTTCTGATGCATGCAAAAATAATAGGGCAGTAATAGTCGGGGATTTCAACTACCCAAATATTAATTGGGATAGAATTAGTGTGAAAGATATAGAATGAGCAGAATTCTTAAAATGCATTCAGGAGAACTTTTTTAGCCATTACGTAGCAAGCCCAACAAGCGAGGGGGTGGTTCTGGACTTGGGTTTAATGAATGAAGCTTGGGCAGATAGAAGGGGTATCAGTGGGAGAGCATTTTGGTGCTGGTGATCATAATTCAGTTAGATTTAGGATAGTTATGGAAAAGGACAAAGATTGACCAGGAATAAAAGTTCTCAATTGGGGTAAAGCTAATGTTACTAAGCAGAGATGTGATTTAACCAAAGTGGACTGGAAACAGCTACTTGAAGGTAAATTAGTGTCAGAGCAATGGGAGGCATTCAAGGAGGAGATAGTGAGGGTTCAGAGCAAGTATGTTCCCTTAAGATAAAGGGTGGGACTAATAAATCTAGAGCCCCTTAGATGTCAATATTAGAATATCAGAGATAGGAGCAGGAGTAGGTCATACGCCCCCTCGAGCCTGCTCCGCCATTCAATAAGATCATCGCCCTCAACTCCACTTTCCCACCTGATCTCCATATCCCTTGATTCCCCGAGAGTCCAAAAATCTATCTATCTCAGCCTTGAATAGACTGAGCATTCACAGCCCTCTGGGGCAGAGAATTCCAAAGATTCACAACCCTCTGAGTGAAGACATTTCTCATCTCTTGTCATAAATGGCCTGCCCCTTATCTTGAGCCCCTGAGTTCTAGTCACTCCAGCCCGGGGGAATCGAGCTCTCAGCATCTACCCTGTCAATACCCTTCAGAATCTTGTATGTTTCAATGAAATCCCCTCTCATTCTTCTAAACTCCAGAGAGTATAGGTCCATTCTACACAATCTCTCATCGTAAGACAGCTCTCTCATCCCAGGAATCAATCTTGTGAATCTCCGTTGCACCATCTCCAAGGCAAGTATATCTTTCCTTAGATAAGGAGACCAAAACTGCCCAGTACTCCAGGTGTGGTCTCACCAAGGCCCTGTACAATTGTAGCAATAGATCCTTACTCTGATACTCCACCCCCTTACTGCTTGCTGTACCTGCATGCTCGCTTTCTGTGTTTCTTGCACAAGGACACCCAAATCTCTCTCAACACCAACATTTAAAGTTTCTCACCATTTAAAAGATATTCTGTTTTTCTATTCTTCCGACCAAAGTGAATAACCTCACATTTCCCGACATTATACTCAATCTGCCACCTTACTGCCCAGTCACATCGTCTATCTATATATCTTTGCACTCTTGTGTTCTGCTCACAGCTTACTGTCTCACCGAGCTTTGTATCGACAGCAAATATTACACTCGGTCCCTTTATCTAGGTCATTAATATAGATTGTAAATAGCTGAGGCCCCAGCACTGATCCTTGCTGCACCCCACTAGTTACAGCCTGCCGGAAGCCCCGCCCCTCACACACTCCAATTAGTTGGAGGACCAACCGCCCATTCGGTCCTTCAGCCCCGCCCCGCTCTTCCTATTGGTGGGAAGCTGCCGTCAATCACCCGGTCAGTGTGAGCTGAGCATGTGCAGGCGGCGGTGGCAGACGCTGACGCAGGAGGTGAGCGAGATCCAGGGAGCGGGTTAAAGAAACGCTGGGGACAACAACACCGAGTGCAGCCCCCGGGCCCAGATATAAACCGGGGAACATTCTCCCCACACCGGGGGGGGATATAAACCGGGGAACATTCTCCCCACACCGGGGGGGGGATATAAACCGGGGAACATTCTCCCCACACCGGGGGGGGGATATAAACCGGGGAACATTCTCCCCACACCGCGGGGGATATAAACCGGGGAACATTCTCCCCACACCGGGGGGGGGGATATAAACCGGGGAACATTCTCCCCACACCGGGGGGGGATATAAACCGGGGAACATTCTCCCCACACCGGGGGAGGGGGATATAAACCGGGGAAAATTCTCCCCGCACCGGGGTGGGATATCAACTTGGGAACATTCTCCCCACACCGGGGTGGGGGATATAAACCGGGGAACATTCTCCCCACACCGGGGTGGGATATAAACCGGGGAACATTCTCCCCACACCGGGGTGGGATATAAACTGGGGAACATTCTCCCCACACCGGGGTGGGTGATATAAACCGGGGAACATTCTCCCCACACCGGGGTGGGATATAAACCGGGGAACATTCTCCCCACACCGGGGTGGGATATAAACTGGGGAACATTCTCCCCACACCGGGGGGGGGATATAAACCGGGGAACATTCTCCCCACACCGGGGGAGGGGGTGGGGGGGGATATAAACCGGGGAACATTCTCCCCACACCGGGGTGGGATATAAACCGGGGAACATTCTCCCCACACCGGGGGGGGGGATATAAACCGGGGAACATTCTCCCCACACCGGGGGGGGGGATATAAACCGTGGAACATTCTCCCCACACCGGGGGGGGGGGATATAAACCGGGGAACAGTCTCCCCACACCGGGGGGGGGATATAAACTGGGGAACATTCTCCCCACACCGGGGGGGGATATAAACCGGGGAACATTCTCCCCACACCGGGGGGGGGGATATAAACCGGAGAACATTCTCCCCACACTGGGGGAGATATAAACTGGTGAACATTCTCCCCACACTGGGGGGGGGATATAAACCGGGGAACATTCTCCCCACACCGGGGGAGATATAAACCGGGGAACAGTCTCCCCACACCGGGGGGGGGATATAAACCGGGGAACATTCTCCCCACACCGGGGGAGATATAAACTGGGGAACATTCTCCCCACACCGGGGGGGATATAAACCGGGGAACATTCTCCCCACACCGGGGGAGGGGGTGGGGGGGATATAAACTGGGGAACATTCTCCCCACACCGGGGGGGGGATATAAACCGGGGAACATTCTCCTCACACTGTGGGGGGGATATAAACCGGGGAACATTCTCCCCACACCGGGGGAGGGGTGGGATATAAACCGGGGAACATTCACCCCACACCAGGGGGGGGGGGGGATATAAACCGGGGAACATTCTCCCGATACCTGGTGGGGGTGGGATATAAACTGGGGAACATTCTCCCCACACCGGGGGGGGGGGATATAAACTGGGGAACATTCTCCCCACACTGCGGGGGGGGATATAAACCAGGGAACATTCTCCCCACACCGGGGGGAGATATAAACCGGGGAACATTCTCCCCACACCGGGGGGGGGGATATAAACCGGGGAACATTCTCCCCCTGCCTGCCGGGTCCTGGGTCCGCTCCAGCCCGAAGGAGCGGTCAGTGCATGCGCTGTGTCTGCGTCAAACTCTCAGGGAGCGTCTGTAAATCAACGAGTAACAGTAATGGACCAGGGAGCGTCTGTAAATGAAGGAGCAATGGTGACTGAGCAGGGAGCGTCTGTAAAGAATTCTAGAATCACAGAATATTGCAGCACAGAAGGGGGCCATTCGGCCCATCGAGTCTGCACCGATACTTTCGGGGAGCAATCCGGTTATCCCGCTTCCCCCGCTCTTTCCCCAAATCCCTGCAATATCATTCTGCTTCAAGTGATTGTCCAAATCACTTTTCAAGGCTACTATTTACTCTCTCTCCACCGCTCCGTCAGGCAGTGCATTCCAAACCCTAACCACTCCTTGTGGGAAAATGGTTTTCCTCATGTGACCTCTGTTTTTGCCAATCGCCTCAAATCTGTGCCCTCTGTTTATCAGTGTTACAAACAGTTCCTCTATTTATTCTATCTCATCTTCATGAATTTTAACACCTCTATCAAATCTCGTCTTAGCCTTCTCTGCTCCAAGGAGAACAATCCCAGCTTCTCCAGTCTCCACATAAATGAAGTTCCTCATCCCTGGCACCATTCCAGTAAATCTCTTCTGTCCCCTCTCCAAAGCCTTTGTGTCCTTCCTGAAGTGTGCCCAGAATTGGACCCAATCTTACAGCTGGGGTCGAGCTAGTGTTTTATATCGCTTTAGCATAATTTCCCGGCTTTAGTACTCTGTGCCTCGATTTATAAAGCCCAGGATCCTTTACGCTTTATTAACAGCTTTGTTAACCTGTCCTGCGACCTTCTAAGATTTATTAAAATCTTTAAATATTTCAAAAAATGTAGCAGAAATGGAGAATGGTCAGGGAGTGTCTGTAAAGGAAGGAGAAATGGTGAGTGGTCAGGGAGCGTCTGTAAAGGAAGGAGAAATGTAGAGTGGTCAGGGAGCGTCTGTCAAGGAAGGAGAAATGGAGAGTGGTCAGGGAGCGTCTGTAAAGGAAGGAGAAATGGAGAGTGGTCAGGGAGCGTCTGTAAAGGAAGGAGAAATGGGGAGTAGTCAGGGAGTGTCTGTATAGGAAGGAGCAATGGAGAGTGGTCAGGGAGCGTCTGTCAAGGAAGGAGAAATGGAGAGTGGTCAGGGAGCGTCTGTAAAGGAAGGAGAAATGGAGAGTGGTCAGGGAGCGTCTGTAAAGGAAGGAGAAATGGAGAGTGGTCAGGGAGCGTCTGTAAAGGAAGGAGAAATGGAGAGTGGTCAGGGAGCGTCTGTAAAGGAAGGAGAAATGGAGAGTGGTCAGGGAGCGTCTGTAAAGGAAGGAGAAATGGAGAGTGGTCAGGGAGCGTCTGTAAAGGAAGGAGAAATGGTGACTGGGCACGAAGGCTCAATTTTAAAATTCTCATCCTTGTTTTCAAATCCCTCCGTGCCCTCGCCCCTCCCTATCTCTGTAACTCCCTCCAGCCCTACAACCCTCCAGGATTTCTGGCCTCCTGCACATTCCTGGTTTTAATCACACCACCATTGCTGGCCATGCTTTCAGCTGCCTAGGCCCTAAGCTCCAAAATTCCCTCCCTCTCCTTTAACACCCTAAGAACGTAAGAAATAGGAGCAGGATTAGGCCATTTGGCCCCTCGAGCCTGCTCCGCCTTTCCATAAGATTTTGGCTGAACTGATCATGGACTCAGCTCCACTTCCCTGCCCGCTCCCCATAACCCTTTACTCCCTTATTGTTCAAAAATCTGTCTATCTCCACCTTAAATATATTCAATGACCCAGCCTCCACAGCTCTCTGGGGCAGAGAATTTCACAGATTTACAACCCTCTGAAAGAAGAAATTTCTCCTCATCTCAGTGCTAATTGGGCGGCCCCTTATTCTAAGACTATGTCCTCCAGTTTTAGTTTCCCCTATGAGTGCAGATATCCTCTCTGAATCCACCTTATCGAGCGCCCTCATTATCTTGTATGTTTCAATAAGATCACCTCTCATTCTTCTGAACTCCAATGAGTATAGGCCCAATCTATTCAACCGATCTTCATAAGACAACCTCCTCATATCTGGAATCAACCGAGTGAACCTTCTCTGACAGCCTCCAATGCAAGGATATCTCTCCTTAAATAAGGAGACTAAAACTGTACGCAGTACTCCAGGTGTGGTCTCGCCAATACCTGTACAGGTGTAGCAGGACTTCTCTGCTTTTATACTCTATTCCCCTAGCAATAAAGGCCAACATTCCATTTGCCTTCCTGATTACTTGCTGTACCAACATACAAACTTTTTGTGTTCCATGCACAAGGACCCCCAGGTCTCTCTGTACTGCAGCACTTTGCAATTTTTCTTCATTTAAATTATAATTTGCTTTTCTATTATTTCAGCCAAAATTGGATAATCTCACAGTTTCCCACATTATACTCCATCTGCCAAATTTTTGCTCACTCACTGAGCCTTTGCAGATTTTTTGTGTCCTCCTCACAATTTGCTTTCCCACCCATCTTTGTATCATCAGCAAACTTGGTTACATTACACTCTGTCCCTTCATCCAAATCATTAATATGGATTGTAAATAGTTGAGGACCCAGCACCGATCCCTGTGGCACCCCACTAGTCACTGTTTGCCAACTGGAAAAAGACCCATTTACCCTGACTGTGTTTTCTGTTAGTTAGCCAATCCTCTATCCATGCTAATATATTACCCCCAGCCCAGTGAGCTTTTATCTTGTGCAGTAACCTCTTATGTGGCACCTTATCGAATGCCTTCTGGAAATCCAAATACACCACATCCACTGGTTCCCCCTTATCCATCCTGCCCGTTACATCCTCAAAGTACTCCAGTGAATTTGTCAAACCTGATTTCCCTTTCATAAAACCATGCTGACTCTGCTTGATTGAATCATGCTTTTCCAAATGTCCCATTACTGCTTCCTTAATAATGGACTCCAGCATTTTCTCAACGACAGATGTTCGGGTAACTGGTCTATAGTTTTCTGCTTTTTGTCTGCCTCCTTTTTTAAATAGGGGCGTTACATTTGTGGTTTTCCAATCTGCTGGGACCGCCCCAGATTCCAGGGAATTTTGCGAGATTACAAACAATGCATCTACTATCTCTGCAGCCATTTCTCTTCAGACCCTGGGATGTAAGGCATCAGGTCCAGGGGACTTGTCCGCCTTTAGTCCCATTATTTTACCTAGTACCACTTCATTACTGATAGTGATTGTATTAAGTTCCTCCCTACCTATAGCCCCTTGATTATCCACTATTGGGATGTTTTTAGTGTCTTCTACCGTGAAGACCGATACAAAATATTTGTTCAACGTCTCTGCCATTTCCCTGTTCTCCATTATTAATTCCCCAGTCTCATCCTCCAGGGGACCAACATTTACTTGAGCCACTCTTTTCCTTTTTAACCCTTTTTAAAATGTGCCACTTTGACCCTCAGTGTCAAATTCTATCTGATAATGCTCCTGTGAAGCACCAGGGGCCATTTTACAGAGTTATATCAAGGCTGAGATAGATACATTTTTGGTGTTTGGGGAATGGAGGGATTTGGAGATCGGGCGGGAAAGTGGAGTTGAGGTTGATGATCAGCCATGATGTTATTGAATGGTGGAGCAGGCTCGAGGGGCCGTATGGCCTACTCCTGCTCATAACTCTTATGTTCTTAAAGGCGCTATATAAATGAAAGTTGTTGTTGTCTATAAAGGAAGGAGAAATGGTGATGGGTCAGGGAGAGCATTTGATTAGGACTGGGAGATATGGCGGATGGACAGCTTATAGTGAGCGATAGAGTGAGGGAAAGGAGAGAGAGAGAGAGAGAGAGAGAGAGAGAGACCATGTACACAAGACATGAACTGTAAAGTTGGGTGGGGAAGAGGAGGTGGGGAAGTGACAGCAGACAAAAGGAGGCACAATGGGAGAAGGTAGAGTAATAAAAGACACATAGAAAATAAAAAGACTTGCATTTATTTCGCACCTTTCACCACCACCAGATGCCCCAAAGTGCTTTACAGTCAATTCAGTTCTTTTTGAAGTGTAGTCACTATCATAATTTAGGAAACGCAGCAAGCAATTTAAAATGTGATAATGACCAGATAATCTGCTTCACTGATAAGGAAAAATATTGGGCAGGACATCGGGGGTAACTCCCCTGTTCTGCTTGAAATAGTGCAATGGGAGCAGACGGGGCCTCGGTTTAACATCTTATCCAAAAGACAGCACCTCCGACAGTACAGCAGTCCCTCAGCACTGCACTGGAGCATCATAGAAACATAGAAACATAGAAAATAGGTGCAGGAGTAGGGCATTCGGCCCTTCTAGCCTGCACCGCCATTCAATGAGTTCATGGCTGAACATTCAACTTCAGTACCCCATTCCTGCTTTCTCGCCATACCCCTTGATCCCCCTAGTAGTAAGGACCTCATCTAACTCCTTTTTGAATATATTTAGTGAATTGGCCTCAACAACTTTCTGTGGTAGAGAATTCCACAGGTTCACCACCCTCTGGGTGAAGAAGTTCCTCCGCAACTCGGTCCTAAATGGCTTACCCCTTATCCTTAGACTGTGAGCTCTGGTTCTGGACTTCCCCAACATTGGGAACATTCTTCCTCCATCTAACCTGTCTAACCCCGTCAGAATTTTATATGTTTCTATGAGGTCCCCTCTCATTCTTCTGAACTCCAGTGAATACAAGCCCAGTTGATCCAGTCTTTCTTGATAGGTCAGTCCCGCCATCCCGGGAATCAGTCTGGTGAACCTTCGCTGCACTCCCTCAATAGCAAGAATGTCCTTCCTCAGGTTAGGAGACCAAAACTGTACACAATACTCCAGGTGTGGCCTCACCAATGCCCTGTACAACTGTAGCAACACCTCCCTGCCCCTGTACTCAAATCCCCTTGCTATGAAGGCCAACATGTCATTTGCTTTCTTAACCGCCTGCTGCGCCTGCATGCCAACCTTCAATGACTGATGTACCATGACACCCAGGTCTCTTTGCACCTCCCCTTTTCCTAATCTGTCACCATTCAGATAATAGTCTGTCTCTCTGTTTTTACCACCAAAGTGGATAACCTCACATTTATCCACATTATACTTCATCTGTCATGCATTTGCCCACTCACCTTACCTATCCAAGTCGCTCTGCAGCCTCACAGCATCCTCCTCGCAGCTCACACTGCCACCCAACTTAGTGTCATCCGCAAATTTGGAGATACTACATTTAATCCCCTCATCTAAATCATTAATGTACAGTGTAAACAGCTGGGGCCCCAGCACAGAACCTTGCGGTACCCCGCTAGTCACTGCCTGCCATTCTGAAAAGTACCCATTTACTCCTACTCTTTGCTTCCTGTCTGACAACCAGTTCTCAATCCATGTCAGTACACTACCCCCAATCCCATGTGCTCTAACTTTGCACACCAATCTCTTGTGTGGGACCTTGTCGAACGCCTTCTGAAAGTCCAAATATCCCACATCAACTGGTTCTCCCTTATCCACTCTACTGGAAACATCCTCAAAAAATTCCAGAAGATTTGTCAAGCTTGATTTCCCTTTCACAAATCCATGCTGACTTGGACCTATCATGTCACCTCTTTCCAAATGCACTGCTATGACATCCTTAATAATTGATTCCATCATTTTACCCACTACCGATGTCAGGCTGACCGGTCTATAATTCCCTGTTTTCTCTCTCCCTCCTTTTTTAAAAAGTGGGGTTACATTGGCTACCCTCCACTCCATAGGAACTGATCCAGAGTCAATGGAATGTTGGAAAATGACTGTCAACGCATCCACTATTTCCAAGGACACCTCCTTAAGTACTCTGGATGCAGTCCATCAGGCCCTGGGGATTTATCGGCCTTCAATCCCATCAATTTCCCCAACACAATTTCCCGGCTCATAAGGATTTCCCTCAGTTCCTCCTCCTTACTAAACCCCCCGACCCCTTTTATAACCGGAAGGTTGTTCGTGTCCTCCTTCGTGAATACCGAACCAAAGTACTTGTTCAATTGGTCCGCCATTTCTTTGTTCCCCGTTATGACTTCCCCTGATTCTGACTGCAGAGGACCTACATTTGTCTTTACTAACCTTTTTCTCTTTACATATCTATAGAAACTTTTGCAATCCGTCTTAATGTTCCCTGCAAGCGTCTTCTCATACTCCATTTTCCCTGCCCTAATCAAACCCTTTGTCCTCCTCTGCTGAGTTCTAAATTTCTCCCAGTTCGCTGCTATTTCTGACCAATTTGTATGCCACTTCCTTGGCTTTAATACTATCCCTGATTTCCCTTGATAGCCACGGTTGAGCCACCTTCCCTTTTTTATTTTTATGCCAGACAGGAATGTACAATTGTTGTAGTTCATCCATGCGGTCTCTAAATGTCTGCCATTGCCCATCCACAGTCAACCCCTTAAGTATCATTCGCCAATCCATCCCAGCCAATTCACGCCTCATACCTTCAAAGTTAGCCTTCTTTATGTTCTGGACCATGGTCTCTGAATTAACTGTTTCATTCTCCATCCCAATGCAGAATTCCACCATATTATGGTCACTCTTCCCCAAGGGGCCTCGCACAACGAGATTGCTAATTAATCCTCTCTCATTACATAACACCCAGTCTAAGATGGCCTCCCCCCTAGTTGGTTCCTCGACATATTGGTCTAAAAAACCATCCCTTATGCACTCCAGGAAATCCTCCTCCACCGTATTGCTTCCAGTTTGGTTAGCCCAATCTATGTGCATATTAAAGTCACCCATTATAACTGCTGCACCTTTATTGCACGCACCCCTAATTTCATGTTTGATGCCCTCCCCAACATCACTACTACTGTGGATGGATTGGTAGTAATCTACCAAAATTCCCTGGATTCTGGCAAGGTCCCAGTGTTTTGGATAACCTCAAATGCAACACCTCTATTCAACAAGGGAGGGAGGGAGAGAGAAAGCAGGAAACTATAGAGCAGTTAGCCTAACATCTATCATTGTGAAAATGCTGGAGGCCATTATTAAAGAAATAGTAGCAGGACATTTAGAAAATCATAATAGTCAAGCAGAGACGGCATGGTTTGATGAAACGGAAATCACGTTTGACAAACTTGCTCGAGTTCTTTAAGGATGTAACGAACAGGATGGATGAAGAGGAACCAGTAGCAGTTGTGTATTTGGATTTCCAGAAGGCATTTGATAAGGTGCCAGATAAAAGGTTACTGCACAATACAAGAACTCACAGGGTTGGGGGTAATATATTAGCATAGATGTAGGATTGGCTAACTAAGAGAAAACAGAGAGTCGGGATAAATGGGTCATTTTCAGGTTGGCAAACTATAACTAGTGGGGTGCCACAGGGATCAGTGCTGGGGCCTCAACTATTTACAATCCATATTAATGACTTGAATGAAGGGACGGAGTGCACTGCAGCCAAATATGCTGCTGATACAAAGATAGGTGGGAAAGCAAGTTGTGAGGAGGACACAAAGAATCTGCAAAGGGTTATGGACAGGCTCAGTGAGTGGGCAAAAATTTGGAAGATGGAGTATAATGTGAGAAAATGTGAGGTTATGCACTTTGGTTGGAAGAATAAAAAAGCAAATTATTATTTAAATGGAGACTATAAAATGCTGCGGTACAGAGGGATCTGGGGGTCCTTGTGCATGAAACACAAAAAGTTGGCATGCAGGTACAGCAAGTGATCAGGAAGGTAAATGGAATGTTGGCCTTTATTGAAGGGGAATGGAGTATAAAAGTAGAGAAGTCTTGCTGCAAATGTACAGGGTGTTCGTGAGACCACACCTGGAGTTCTGCGTACAGTTTTGGTCTCCTTATTTAAGGAGGGATATACTTGCATTGGAAGCAATTCAGAGAAGGCTCACGAGGTTGATTCCTGAGATGAAGGGGTTATCTTGTGAAGTAAGCTTGAGCAGGTTGGGCCTGTACTCATTGCAGTTTCAAAGAATGAGAGGTGATCTTATTGAAACGTGTAAGATTCTGAGGGGGCTTGACAGGGTAGATGCAGAGAGGATGTTTCCCCTCGTGGAGGAATCTAGAACTAGGGTGCATAGTTTCAGAATAAGGGGTCGCCCATTTAAAACGGAGATGCGGAGGAATTTCTTCTGAGGGTCGTGAATCTTTGGAATTCTCTCCCCCAGAGAGCTGTGGAGACTGAGTCAGTCAATATATTTAAAGGGGAGATAGACAGATTTTTGAAATATAGGGGAGTCAAGAGTTATGGGGAGCAGGCAGGAAAGTGGGCTTGAGGTCAAGATCACATCAGCCATGATTTTATTGAATGTCAGAGCAGGCTCGAGGGATCCAATGGCCTACTCCTGCTCCTATTTCTTATTGTTAATCTGTGAACCTTGACCTGAACGTTCCAAAATGTTACTGATTTTGAGGAATAGACAAAATATCTAAGCATTGATAAATGCATCATCTCACATCTCCAACTGAGCTAACCTGCTCTAACTATGTCAGTATTTGTGTCAGCTGTGACTCAGTGGGTAACATACTTGCCTCTGGGTCACAAGGTTGTGGGTTGATGTCGCACTCCAGAGACATGAACACAAAAATCTCGGCTGTTAACAAATATGATGTGATTGGGATTACGGAGACGTGGCTCCAGGATGATCAGGGCTGGGAACTCAACATCCAGGGGTATTCAATATTCAGGAAGGATAGAATAAAAGGAAAAGGAGGTGGGGTAGCATTGCTGGTTAAGGAGGAGATTAAGGCAATAGTTAGGAAGGACATTAGCTTGGATGATGTGGAATCTATATGGGTAGAGCTGCAGAACACCAAGGGGCAAAAAACGTTAGTCGGAGTTGTGTACAGACCTCCAAACAGTAGTAGTGATGTTGGGGAGGGCATCAAACAGGAAATTAGGGGTGCGTGCAATAAAGGTGCAGCAGTTATAATGGGTGACTTTAATATGCACATAGATTGGGCTAACCAAACTGGAAGCAATACGGTGGAGGAGGATTTTCTGGAGTGCATAAGGGATGGTTTTTTAGACCAATATGTCGAGGAACCAACTAGGGGGGAGGCCATCTTAGACTGGGTGTTATGTAATGAGAGAGGATTAATTAGCAATCTCGTTGTGCGAGGCCCCTTGGGGAAGAGTGACCATAATATGGTGGAATTCTGCATTGGGATGGAGAATGAAACAGTTAATTCAGAGACCATGGTCCAGAACTTAAAGAAGGCTAACTTTGAAGGTACGAGGCGTGAATTGGCTGGGATGGATTGGCGAATGATACTTAAGGGGTTGACTGTGGATGGGCAATGGCAGACATTTAGAGACCGCATGGATGAACTACAACAATTGTACATTCCTGTCTGGCATAAAAATAAAAAAGGGAAGGTGGCTCAACCGCGGCTATCAAGGGAAATAAGGGATAGTATTAAAGCCAAGGAAGTGGCATACAAATTGGCCAGAAATAGCAGCGAACCTGGGGACTGGGAGAAATTTAGAACTCAGCAGAGGAGGACAAAGGGTTTGATTAGGGCAGGGAAAATGGAGTATGAGAAGAAGCTTGCAGGGAACATTAAGACGGATTTCAAAAGTTTCTATAGATATGTAAAGAGAAAAAGGTTAGTAAAGACAAATGTAGGTCCTCTGCAGTCAGAATCAGGGGAAATCATAACGGGGAACAAATAAATGGCGGACCAATTGAACAAGTACTTTGGTTCGGTATTCACGAAGGAGGACACGAACAACCTTCCGGTTATAAAAGGGGTCGGGGGGTCTAGTAAGGAGGAGGAACTAAGGGAAATCCTTATGAGCCGGGAAATTGTGTTGGGGAAATTGATGGGATTGAAGGTCGATAAATCCCCAGGGCCTGATGGACTGCATCCCAGAGTACTTAAGGAGGTGGCCTTGGAAATAGTGGATGCGTTGACAGTCATTTTCCAACATTCCATTGACTCTGGATCAGTTCCTATGGAGTGGAGGGTAGCCAATGTAACCCCACTTTTTAAAAAAGGAGGGAGAGAGAAAACAGGGAATTATATCAGCCTGATATCGGTAGTGGGTAAAATTATGTAATCAATTATTAGGGATGTCATAGCAGTGCATTTGGAAAGAGGTGACATGATAGGTCCAAGTCAGCATGGATTTGTGAAAGGGAAATCATGCTTGACAAATCTTCTGGAATTTTTTGAGGATGTTTCCAGTAGAGTGGATAAGGGAGAACCAGTTGATGTGGTATATTTGGACTTTCAGAAGGCGTTCGACAAGGTCCCACACAAGAGATTGATGTGCAAAGTTAGAGCACATGGGATTGGGGGTAGTGTACTGACATGGATTGAGAACTGGTTGTCAGACAGGAAGCAAAGAGTAGGAGTAAATGGGTACTTTTCAGAATGGCAGGCAGTGACTAGTGGGGTACCGCAAGGTTCTGTGCTGGGGCCCCAGCTGTTTACACTGTACATTAATGATTTAGATGAGGGGATTAAATGTAGTATCTCCAAATTTGCGGATGACACTAAGTTGGGTGGCAGTGTGAGCTGCGAGGAGGATGCTGTGAGGCTGCAGAGCGACTTGGATAGGTTAGGTGAGTGGGCAAATGCATGGCAGATGAAGTATAATGTGGATAAATGTGAGGTTATCCACTTTGGTGGTAAAAACAGAGAGACAGACTATTATCTGAATGGTGACAGATTAGGAAAAGGGGAGGTGCAAAGAGACCTGGGTGTCATGGTACATCAGTCATTGAAGGTTGGCATGCAGGTGCAGCAGGCGGTTAAGAAAGCAAATGGCATGTTGGCCTTCATAGCAAGGGGATTTGAGTACAGGGGCAGGGAGGTGTTGCTACAGTTGTACAGGGCACTGGTGAGGCCACTCCTGGAGTATTGTGTACAGTTTTGGTCTCCTAACCTGAGGAAGGACATTCTTGCTATTGAGGGAGTGCAGCGAAGGTTCACCAGACTGATTCCCGGGATGGCGGGACTGACCTATCAAGAAAGACTGGATCAACTGGGCTTGTATTCACTGGAGTTCAGAAGAATGAGAGGGGACCTCATAGAAACATTTAAAATTCTGACGGGGTTGGAAAGGTTAGATGCAGGAAGAATGTTCCCAATGTTGGGGAAGTCCAGAACCAGAGGTCACAGTCTAAGGATAAGGGGTAAGCCATTTAGGACCGATATGCGGAGGAACTTCTTCACCCAGAGAGTGGTGAACCTGTGGAATTTTCTACCACAGAAAGTTGATGAGGCCAATTCACTAAATATATTCAAAAAGGAGTTAGATGAGGTCCTTACTACTAGGGGGATCAACGGCTATGGCGAGAAAGCAGGAATGGGGTACTGAAGTTGAATGTTCAGCCATGAACTCATTGAATGGCGGCGCAGGCTAGAAGGGCCGAATAGCCTACTCCTGCACCTATTTTCTATGTTTCTGTGTTTCTATGTTTCTCTGCAGACACTTTTAAGACCCCAGGATGCAGGCCATTAGGTCCAGGGGACGTCCACCTTTAGTCCCAGTAGTTTGTCTCGTCCTTTTTCTCCAGTGATAGTGATTGTTTTAAGTTCCTCGCTCCCTGTGACCCCTTGATTATCTATTATTATTGGAATGTTTTTAAGTGTCTTCCACCGAGAAGACCACACAAAATATTTGTTTAAAGTCTCTGCCATTTCCCTGTTTAATCCTCTCAGGGACCAACGTTTATTTTAGCTATCTCTTCCTTTTTATATATCTGTAGAAGCTCTGACTGTATTTATATTTCTTGCCAGTTTACTCTCAGTCTATCTTCTCCCTCTTTATTATATTTTTAAGACAATACTTAAAACCACACAGCAGAAGGAAAGAATGTTCCATAGAAACTAGAATTGTCTCTTCTGAATATCAATCCTGTACTTACAGTGATGACTTTTGTAAACTCCTTTTGCAGGGTGTTAGAAGGGGAGGATTTGAAGAAGGGAAACTCAAACTAAACGTCACGTCGTGATCAGATAGAGTCATTCGATGCATCAGAACTTGAATATCATCGGCCTTTGAATGTGGAAGGAGAAATGTTTGTTTATTCTGTCTGTGGGGAAAGATTACAAACATCAGTGTGACTGAAAAAGCAGAGACACACACACCCGAGTGAGAGTGTTTCAGTGCACTGATTGTGGAAAGAGCTTTAACCAGTTACACAGCCTGAAAAACCCTCGAACCATTCACAGCGGGGGAAAACTGTAAACGTGTTGTGTGTGGAGGAGGCGTCAACTGATCATCCAACCTGGAGAGACGGAAGCACACCCGCACCACGGAGAAACCGTGGAAATGTGGGGACTGTGGGAAGGGATTCAGCTACCCATCTGCGCTGGAAATTCATCAACACATTCACACTGGGGAGAGGCCGTTCACCTGCCCCGTGTGTGGGAAGCCATTCACTCAGTCATCCAGCCTGGTGAAACACCAGCTTGTTCACACTGGGGAGAGGCCGTTCACCTGCTCTGAATGTGGGAAAGGATTCACTCAGTCATCCGATCTGGTGGCACACCAGCGAGTGCACACTGGGGAGAGGCCGTTCACCTGCCCCGTGTGTGGGAAGCGATTCATTCAGTCATCCTACCTGCTGAAACACCAGCGAGTTCACACCGGGGAGAAGCCATTCACCTGCTCAAAGTGTGGGAAGGGATTCACTTGGTCATCCACCCTGCAGAAACACCACCGAGTTCACACAGGAGAGAGGCCATTCACCTGCTCAGAGTGTGGGAAGCAATTCACTCAGTCATCCAGCCTGGTGAAACACCAGCTTGTTCACACTGGAGAGAGGCCGTTCACCTGCTCTGAATGTGGGAAAGGATTCACGCAGTCATCCGACCTGCTAGCACACCAGCGAGTTCACACTGGGGAGAGGCCGTTCGCCTGCTCTGAGTGTGGGAAGCGATTCACTCAGTCATCCAGTCTGCTGACATACCAGCGGGTTCACACTGGGGAGAGGCTGTACATCTGTTCAGAGTGTGGGAAGGGATTCACTTGGCCATCCCACCTGCTGACACACCAGCGAGTTCACACTGGGGAGAGGCCGTTCACCTGATCGGAGTGTGGGAAAGGATTCATCGTGTCATCCCGCCTGCTGACACACCAGCGAGTTCACACTGGGGAGAGGCCATTCACCTGCTCTGAGTGTGGGAAGGGATTCACTGTGTCATCCAGCCTGCTGAGGCACAAGCGAGCTCACACTGGGGAGAGGCCATTCTCCTGCTCTGAGTGTGGGAAGGGATTCACTCGGTCATCCCACCTGCTGAGACACCAGCAAGTTCACAAGTGACTGCAGTGGTTGGATTCTGCTATCATTGCTGCTGTTAATCACATCCTGACTGAATCGTGTCCATTCCGACAGTTGAAGTTTGTTTCTGATGATAATAACCCTATAACTGGGCTGGAATATAATATTTTGATGTTTCAATAACAGAGTGTGTCGGTATTTAATGTTCCAAGATAAGAGAAGACTAATTGATGTCCTGTTACTGACTGCACCATTTTGGGGTCTTTTCTCCTTTCTAACTCTGGATTATTTCAGTTCTCATACCCTTGGTTACTCTCGTGGACTAGTTCAAGTTCCCCTTACCTTCCCGAGTGCCTCTCCTAGCCTTGTTATTGAGGGAAGGTGTCGGTAACACACCCGGGATCACTAAACACTAAACCCAGTCTGTGAATCACTTTCAGATACTGGACTTAGCGTGTGCCCCACAGCATCTCTCTCACCTTCGATGTGTGAATGGAGCATCACGCCTGCAAACCTGGGTTCAATTTAAATTTGAATCCATTCAGGAAATGTATTTAAGAAAATACAGGTCACGTCAAATAATTGGCAACGATTTCGAGTCAACAAGATGAACAAGTAAATACATCCCGGCCCAATATTCAAGCTCTACATTCACAGGAGAAAGTCTGTTATCAAACTCCTCGAGTAGACAGAATATAGAACAAAGCTAACTCTAAGAATATCGAGCATCTGTTGTAAATATCTTTCAAATTCCAACTGATGCAATCTGGTGTTTTCCTTTCAGTTGAAGTGAAAGGAAGATGTGAGGGGTGTTGGTATAGGGAACTCGGTTAATTCAGCTTCTGAAAGGTGTTCATGTTTAGTTCATTCCATATCGGGGAAAATGTGGTTGTTATCATTAGAGAAAGATTTCACTGAGCAACAGTTGGTGTTTGCAACCAACTGGCCATGGATATTTTCATCATAGAATGTTTAGATTAGAAATATTATGTTAGAATAAGAAAAGTTCAGAGACTAGTGGTTTGTGCTTGCCACAGGAAGACCAGTGTTTTACGTGCTTCTAACATTGTTGATGTATGTTGAAGAAAATGCAGACTTGTGTCTCAGTTCCAGTTGGATAAGAGGTTGATGGCATAGCAAAAGATCCAGCAGTTAAAACAAAATTATCTCCAGTTATCTGCAGACATCGAATGTCGCAGCATGCTGACAAAGTTGGACTTAAGAATTTAAAGTATTGAGTTAAATTATTGGAATCGATTGTTTTAGAATTGAATTGTTATCGAATGGAAAAGTGGTGAAGTTATGCTAAACTTGTATCGAACCTTGGTTAGACTTTGTGTGTGCAATTCTGGTCACCATATTATAAAAAGGGTATGGAGGCACTGGAGAGGGTGCAGAGAAGATTTACAAGGATTATACCAGAAAGGCGAGCGGATACCTATCGGGAAAGGATGGACAGGCCAGGTCTCTTTTCTCTTGAAAAAAGAAGGCTGAGGGGTGACATAATATCTCTAAAATGATGAAAAGTTTTGATAGAGTAGACACAGTGTTTCCACTTGTGGGGACCAGCATAATTAGAGGCCATCAACATAAGATAGTCACCAAGAAATCAAATGGGGAATTCAGAAGAAACCTCTACCCAGAGAGTGGTGAGAATGTGGAACTCGCTGCCACAGGGAGTGGTTGAAGCGAATAGTATCGATGCATTTAAGGGGAGGCTAGAGAAACATATGAGGGAGAAGGGAATCGAGGGTTATGTGGATATAGTTAGATGAGGAAAGAAGGGAGGAGGCTCGAGTGGAGCATAAACACCGGCATGGACTGGTTGGGCCGAATGGCCTGTTTCTGTGTCGTATACCGATGTTATCCTACTGTCCAAGTCACACTGCTCGAAGGGGAAGATAAATGACTTGCAAACAAACGCAATTGTTACTTTTGTCTTCTTTGTAAAATGACAAAGTCTGGGCATAATTTGTTTGTGAAATTAAAACTGATTTTAGATACATATATATATTGCTAAGCATCGCTGGTCAAACCCATGGGAAGGAAAATTTACTGAAAATTGAGATAATTATGTTTTATTTTTGAAAAAGTCCCGTCTCTCTGGTTCTGTCCAAACTGTATTCAGAAATAAGTTTTTCGGGGTGACTGTTATGCTAAAGGTAACTAACATCCTTCCTCTTGGAGACTGAATTGCTCTCTGGCATATTTTGGAGAATAAAAGTTCCAAGAAGAGGTTTGGTTAAATAAAATTAAACAAAGAAACTGGGTCAAAACTTGGAGCAAGTGGGAATGTTTGATCGATGTTTAAAGACAGTATGATAATATTGTATCAGACAGTAAAGTTCCTCCGGGCTCATGAATGAAATGGTGAACACTGTATAAAATGTAATGAGAGGAAATGAGTGAGGATATAAGAGGAAAACAGGAAAGTTACACCTCCAAATAGAAATGTTTCTTCACTCATTGTTCCTGGGCGAATTGTCATAAATCACCTGGGTACAATCTGGTGTTAATGTAAATTCTTGTTAAAGTCAGGGAAGTGTAGGAAATTGCTAAGATTTCTCTCTGAGATGTTTGTGTCATTGCCTACACTGAACAATAAGAAAACTGAATTTGATCGCCTGGCCATTACCCGAGACATCGGGACCGTGCAGAGGGAGATGAGCAAAGATCTTCAGACACCCCACGATCTTTTGATAAGATCACCTCAAATGGCTTGGATCAGATGTCACGTGTGGCATGATACTGGGATACCGCTGCGTGTGTGTGTGAACGAGTCTCAGGCATGCTCAGTTATCGACAACAGCACAACATGAAATGGCTAATGTGGCTCAGGAGAGTGAGACAACTTTTTAAACCATCGAGGCCGTGACACATTCTCCAAAGAGAAACCGACTTTGAAATAATCAGGATAGAGTTAAACACACTGCTACATGTCAGAGGCATTAGAATTTATAGTGGCGAAAATGCTGATCTAATTAGGATTTCCTTACAGCTAGAATGGTCATCAGTTTCAAGGCCTCCACTAAGTACTGAACAAAGAAAGCTTGAAGAGAGGCTAAAAACAAAAAAAGTCAGCCTGTCTGTGTCTGGACAAGGTGGCCATGGCTGTGTACAGATCAGCTACAAGCTGAAGGTGGGCGATAAGGAGGCCAGACCTCTCAGGCTCCATAACAAAACATGGATCCAAGTGAGAGGCGATCTCCAGGAGGAAGCAGAGGACCTCAAAAGGGTTAGTTTTGGAATCCTTGATAAACCGAGAAGAGACCCTCAAAAGCATAATTTTGGTGGTAATAGAGAAAGAACCCTAAAGCCTGCTCCTTGGGAAGATTGGGAGACCAGGAAGACTCCCCTGAACCAGGTGGGTTGGGACACACCCTGACCCCAAACACTAAATTAATAGTGTTCACTTAAAGAGTTAGTATCACATCAGGACAATAAGTAATTCAAGACCATTATAAAATACTTCAATACAAACTTAAAAGATAATGACGGCAGGTTATTTTAAAGTAAGAAATGTTGTATGTTGATCAGTAATGTTAACTATTGGTTTGCCAAGTACAAACACTGATAGTGATCATCATATGTGGGACTTAAATAAAATGACATCCCACCTCACAAAAAGAACTCTACCTGTCCGATCCAGTAAAAGAGCCCACATTTTAATGGACTCGAAGTAACTGAATCAGGAAATGTATTATATGACAATGTGTGTTTTTAAATTGTTAATTGAAATCAAAAGTTTTAAACATGAGCTTGAATCTATCAACTAGATTATGTGAAGGGAGATATTCACAATTAATAGACAAAATGGGAAGAGAATTTGTAAAAGGATATGTTAGGAAAGAATAGAAAATAGGATCCAAGGGATGAGGAAGATGAGGAACACAAGGAGAATCAGTTTAAATCACAAGGAAAGTGAGAGCTGACAGGATAGCTCAGAATAGGAGCCACAGTAATGTTAACAGGCGTAAACAAAATAGATATAGAAAGTGAATGGGAACATGATGTGGCTCACTGGTGGTATTGTGTGTAGCCTCTGTGACATTTATGATGAATGTGGTACAGAAGGGACTGCACAAGAGAGAGTAATCAAATCCCTTTGTTTATTCATGAAGAACAACTGAGAAAATGGTGTGGGGAACCAAGTCATAGGCTTCGATGTGATGCAGCCAATAGGAATGGGGATTTTGGCCCTGAGGGAAGGAGAAAGAAGTGAAGATCTTAGACCAGTGGGATTGATCTTGCCTTTGCTAATGAAAAATGGAAATGAAATGAAACCTTGGACGGTGTATAGGGTAGAATCGTTTGCAAGGGTGGAAGACCGAGTTAGGTCCGATCCATAAACAGTATGAGGAATATCCAAGATATCTGATTAAGAAGGGAGGAACTTGGATAGCACCAGATATGCAGTGTTGTACTCTGAAAGGGACAACATGGGTTTGTAGATGTTCCAGCTTGTGGGTTCACCTTCGACAAAGAATCTCCAGAATGCCAGATTGAAATAAATAAATGGGGCGAAGGCCAAACTAATACCGTGTATAAAGGAAAAGGACAGTATTGTGTGACTACTACTGTCACGTATATGACTGTGGGTTCAACCCGATGCCCCATACTAGAACATCACTTTAGCTTGAATCCACCGAGGAACACATGCATCGGTGCTAAACGTTGGTTCTGGTACATCATCACAACGCAACTTATCTGCAGACAAGACTGCCTCTGGAGGATGAAGCCAGTTGCGTCATTCCACACATAGAACACTATATGCTCCCTGTTTCTGGCTTTAAAGCTCATAATTCTGCGAATTAACACACAGTGCAAATCATATAGAGGAATAGAGAGACAGAACAGGCAATCCCGAGACTTGCCAATCAGGAATGGTGGAAAGTCGGATCGAGTTAGATTGTTCCAGCTGGGATTGGTGATAGCACGTATAATAGCTTCAGGGATTCTGGTCATTGCATTATGCTGTAAGGAAGTCAATAAGGGACAATGAAAATATAAGGAAAGGGAAGGACGCTGAGAGGAAACCAGGATTAGTAAAGACAAAGAAAGATATAAAACACGTTATCAACAGGTAATGTAACCCATAAAAAAAACCTGTGGGATAGGTTGACATGTGGACCCTGGTTAATTCAGCTTCTGAAAAGGGTTTATGTTTCATTCATTCGATAGAGGAAAACATGTGTTTCGTATTATTAGGGAGAGAGAGACAGATTTCACTGAGCAACAGCTGGTGTTTTGCGACAAACCAGGCTTCGATATTCATAACAGAATTGATTAGAAATATTGTTTGGATAAGAAAAGTCAAGAACTGGTGGTTTATAATCACCGTAGCCAGGCCGCAATGCTTCTAAATGTGTTGCTGATGTAAACTTGTGTCTCTGGTCTCTGCAGTAGCCGAGACTACCATATTGGGCAATGCCGGCTCCAGTTTGATAAGAAAACAGTCTATAAATGTAAGCTTTTTCCTTTGTTTGTTAGCGTGGAGATACTCGTGCCTGGTTACACGTGCTCCATCTGTGACTATACTCCACTTGTAAATTGATTATAAACAAGATTGAATTCGTTACTACTCAAGTGAACAAACAGAAGTTTGTTTTAAATCAACACTTGGTTCTTTTTTTTAAGTTTGGAACTTCAAAACTTCCTTCGGAATTAAAAATTCGTTAAAACAGCAGAAATCATTCGTAAAGCTATCATTATTGACCTTGAATAAAACATAGCTTAGTTAATTTCAATAACTCCAATTTAATTTAGATTAATATTTTATGAACTAAATACAATACAGTGCAGAAAAAATAAAACAAAATAGCACATGCTTACAGAACACAGTAAATTACATCATTGTTACCTTCAGGTGCTTTTAAGGAAAGATAAACTTCCTATAGAGGGAGTGCAATGAAGATTCACCAGACTGATTCCTGGGATGGGCGGATTGTCCTATGAGAGATTGAGTAGACCAGGCCTATATTCTCCAACGTTTAGAAGAATGAGAGGTGAGAGGCGACACCCACATCCCATGAACGAATGTTTAAAAAGAGATGAGGAATTTAAATTTGATCAAGGACACCAGCCAAATTAATAGAGACACTCCCTGTCCTTCAGGACCTGTGTCCAGGGGAGAAACTGATGGGTTTATCTGATCATCTTTGAGTTAAATGTTGTGTTCTTCGAGCTGAGCAGCCCATGTCAGCATCAAACACTCTCCAGTCAGGCACAACACAGGTCAGATACACAGTGAACCCATCGGTCGCTCCCTGACACAGATACTGAGGGACAGGGAGTGTCCGGGACACTGACATTTCTCACTCAATAAGGTATAAATTGATCCTGTACCTCTCCCCATTGATCCTGGGCTCCACATGGCTCGAATCCTGCTCCTGTTTCCCTTCCTGTAACAGCACTGAGCTCAACCCAGCCCATAATGAGCAGTGCTCAGGGAGGGTGGTTGCTCGGCACTGCAGTGATGTCATAAAGCAGAGCCATTCAGCCCAGCTGGTCCTCTCCTTGTCCCTTTCAAGGTGGAGAGCTGGGACATTCTGTCTCAACACACATCCCCCTGTTCATACTGAGTTCCCGGGGAAGGCCCAAGGCCCAGAGTGTGGAACACAACCAAGGGGGAAAGAGGAGGAGAGAAGGGGAGGTAAATCAAGGAGTGGAGACTGAGGGCCACCAAGCTTCAGTTTTGGAGCTTGGAGACTTCAGGAGGGATCAGTGAGTTCTGTAGTTTCAGGATCCAGGGAGAGAACAAGGAACAGATGGGGAGGCTGGTGTGGATTCCAGCACAGTGAGGATGTAGGGGGAGGGAGATTGTGTCGGGCCGTGTATTAGGGATGTAGGAGGGACAAGAGAGGAAAGGTCAGAGGAGCAATTACTGCAGCAGTGTCCATCAATAGTGAGAGAGAGAAGGTGGAGGTCAGATTGGGCCCTGGACAGGCCGGTAAACTGTTTGTTTGCTGTGACCAGCTTTCCTTCTGTCACAAATAGCCTCCTGTCACCCAGTGACACAAACAGCGCATTAAACGCCACCAATGTCCTTTCGTCTGGAGAGGTCTCCCTTTGTGAAACATCGGCTGTTGTTAAAGCTTCTCATTCTGACTCGCTCACAGTGAGACAGTATCCACTGTCCCTTTTATTCCATGGGCTTCATCTTTGCTGGTATTGGTAACACGCCCGGGATCACTAAACACAAAACCCAGTCTGTCAATCACTTTCAGCTGCTGGACTTAGCGTGTGCCCCACAACATCTCTCTCACCTTCAATGTGTGAATAGGGCATCACGCCTGCAAAGCTGGTTAAGTTTATATCCAGGCAGAAAATCTATTTAAGAAAAGCCTGTAGGCCAATGAAACACTGTTCAGGTGCCAATGTGCTGCTGGTTTGTCCGGAATTTTGCCTGTAATGGAAAATAACTGATCATTTCTCCCAGTGTAACCTTTGCTGCAATGAAATATGTATTGTAATAAGCCTCAGGGCCTTGCTCATGTCTGCTGCAATTGTGTAGCAAGGTGATGTGTGAAGAGATGGTGTTTGTATGGAGATGTGAAGCAAGGAAACGGTATCTGTGTGTGGCAGTGACACAGCCTTGTGGTCACAGGCAGAACCATGCACCGTTACCCTTGTGCTTATGGTTTGAGCAGGGTTAATTCATGAATGCTCAAGCTAAGTGGTGCCAGGGATTGGGAGCAGCGGCAGTAAATAAAATCTAAATGTAAATTCCGATGTAGTTTATCTTCAATTATTCCTATTTTAATAGCTTTTGCTGAATGTGTCCCATGCCAAGTGCCAGGATATTGGATCAGGCCCACCCTAGAAAATGAGTTTGACACCTTGAGGTAGACAATGTCAACCAGATTCCCCCATCCACCAACCTAACAACTTCTTTACAGACTCAAGCTAGTTTGTAAGACGTGACCTTGTTTTCCGGAATCCATGTTCAGTATCTCTAATGGCCCCTTCACTTTCCCCATGATGGAAAACAGCATCTCTCTGGATCCCTTCAAGCACCTTCCCAGTGATCAAGGTAACGTTGATGGGCCTTCAGTTTCCGAGCTCTGGCTTGTGCACAATTGAAAAATGGGAACTACATGTGCTACCTTCCAATCTCAGGGAACAACCCATGAATCTACTGATCTGTTGGCGATATGAGCAAGAGGCTGGCAGAGCTCCCATCCTATCTCTTTTAGAACCCTTGGGTGGATATCATCCGCACCTTACACTGTCAAGATTAACCCGCACGGGTTGCTGTCAGTGAAGAGAGATGAGAAAGAACAAAGTGCCATTTTCCCATCTCAGTATGACCCTGAAGGACTGTGTCCATGCTGAAGTTCTTCACCCATATGATCCTCCCCCCAGATTGTCCTCTCTGAGCTCCAGCCAGGTGATGCTAAACACTCGGGTGGGAAAGAGAAAAGCCTGCAGCAATGTGTTGAAAGCAAAATGAATTTATTTGTCTATATCCCGAATATTACAGGAGTTTTCATCAGCGGAAACAAACCCCAACTGTCAGAATGAACATGGTTCAGTCGGGTTGTGATTAACAGCAGCAATAACAGCATAATCCAACCCCTATAATCATTTGTGAACTCGCTGGTGCCTCAACAGGTGGGATGACTGAGTGAATCCCTTCCCACACTCAGAGCAGGTGAATGGCCTCTCCCCGGTGTGAATTCTCTGGTGTGCCAACAGGTTGGATGACTCATTGAATCCCTTCCCACACTCAGAGCAGCTGAACGGCCTCTCCCCAGTGTGAATTCGCTGGTGTGTCAGCAGGACGGATGACTGAATGAATCCCTTCCCACACACGGAACAGGTGAACGGCTTCTCCCCAGTGTGAATTCGCTGATGTATCAGCAGGTTGGCTGACTGAGTGAATCCCTCCTGACACTCAGAGCAGGTGAACGGCCTCTCCCCAGTGTGAACTCGCTGGTGTGTTTCCAGCTGGGACGGGTAGTTGAAACGTTTCCCACAGTCCCCACATTTACACAGTTTCTCCCCAGTGTGACTGCGCTTGTGTCTCTCCAGTTTGGATGATCGGCTGAAGCCTTGTCCACACGCAGAGCATGTGTACACTTTCTCCCCACAATGAACAGTGCTTTTTGCATCCATAGCTGCTGGATGATATTCCATTCCCGATGAATCGAGTGACTTCGTCAGATGTTAATGTGATGTTTGAGCCTCCGGTCGATAAATCCTCCACTTTTAATACCCTGTAAAGTGAATTTCATTCATGAAAAGGGTGGATGAGAGATAACCCACACAAACACAAAGGCACTTTGAGAAATTGAGCTTAATGAACTTGGTAATTTCTGGCACCAGCACTAGAAATAGTAGCCACGGAAGCTGCCAGTTTGTGGTAAAACCTAACTGGTTCATTAATGTCCCTCAGGAAAGAGAACCCACCTCCATTGAGAGCCCCACATGGGGAATTGTTGGTCCCACTGGGCCCAGAATTACTGGGGTTGAAACCCAGCAGCTTCTCCTCCATCTCCACTCCAGCTCAAACAGATGCAACAAACAGACCCACACAGGAGGCCAGGTATCCAAAGCGTCTTTCTAACATTTGCAGCATAGTTGAGAGGCGATTTATTCTAAATTGCCCTAGATTTGTAGACTTGAGATTCTAGATTTTGCTTTGTACCGGAATCCAGGTCAGCGATTGTAGCATGGACAGGATCATCATAGAAACATAGAAACATAGAAAATAGGTGCAGGAGTAGGCCATTCAGCCCTTCTAGCCTGCACCGCCATTCAATGAGTTCATGGCTGAACATGAAACTTCAGTACCCCCTTCCTGCTTTCTCGCCATAACCCTTGATCCCCCGAGTAGTAAGGACTTCATCTAACTCCCTTTTGAATATATTTAGTGAATTGGCCTCAACTACTTTCTGTGGTAGAGAATTCCACAGGTTCACCACTCTCTGGGTGAAGAAGTTTCTCCTCATCTCGGTCCTAAATGGCTTACCCCTTATCCTCAGACTGTGACCCCTGGTTCTGGACTTCCCCAACATTGGGAACATTCTTTCTGCATCTAACCTGTCTAAACCCGTCAGAATTTTAAACGTTTCTATGAGATCCCCTCTCATTCTTCTGAACTCCAGTGAATACAAGCCCAGTTGATCCAATCTTTCTTGATAGGTCAGTCCCGCCATCCCGGGAATCAGTCTGGTGAACCTTCGCTGCACTCCCTCAATAGCAAGAATGTCCTTCCTCAAGTTAGGAGACCAAAACTGTACACAATACTCCAGGTGTGGCCTCACCAAGGCCCTGTACAACTGTAGCAACACCTCCCTGCCCCTGTATTCAAATCCCCTCGCTATGAAGGCCAACATGCCATTTGCTTTCTTAACGGCCCAGGTACAGCAGGTGGTGCGGCAAGCAGCAGAGGAGTGGTGAGGTCCAGGTGGAGTAGCGCCGGGAGATCGGGGCTGAGAGATTGTGGCCTACAAGGCCGAGAGTTCGAGGCTGAGAGATTGGGGCCAAGGAGAAGGAAGAGTTCGGGGCTGAGAGATTGGGTCCAAGGAGAGGAAAGAGTTCGGAATGGAGAGATTGGGGCCAAGGAGAAGTGAGTGTTCAGGGAGGAGAGATTGTGGCCAAGGAGAGATGAGAGTTCAGGGCGGAGAGATTGGGGCCCAGGAGAGGTGAGGGATCGGGGCGGTGAGATTGGGGCCCACAAGCAGCGAGAGTTCTGGACGGTGAGATTGGGCCCCACGAGAGGCGAGAGTTCAGTGGGGGAAGAGATTGGGGCCCACGAAAGGCGAGAGTTCGGGGCGGAGATATTGGGCCCCACAAGAGACAGGAGTTTGGGGTGAAGAGATTGGGGCCACAAGAGGCGCGAGTTCGGGGCCCGGGATAGGCAAGGGCCCAGGGACAGCATGGGCCAGACCACACTGCGATCTATGGGCAGTAGGAGTATGTGCACCAGGTCTGCGCAGAAGAACTTGGTTTCCAGTCATCTTGGTTAACCCTTCCCACTGGACCAAGACCTCGTAATGTTCAGCCCGTGTGGTGGCTGGTATGCAACGGACACACGCGTTAAAAGAATCCACGCACAGGCATCTCCCTCCCTTCAATATGTCGTTCGGGACCTGGAATATCAGGTCTCATATTGAAACATCTGTGAACTCATCACGTTTTGGTGTGGAAGTGGGTCATCCTCGATTCAAGGGACTGCCTAATATTATACTGTACAGGAGACCAGGGAGTGACTTCCGCATCCAGCACCCACCCTGATACAGAGCGGCTGGGAATTGCTGGGCATGCTGTATTTCATGGTATGGGGGAGGCACTGCCCCTGGGATTTGCTGGTGTCGGGCCCGGAGGCTTTGACACGCAGGCTGAGAGCCGCAATCGGTGTTGCCCGGGACCTGAGAGCCACACCCGGTGTTGCCCGGGGCCCGAGAGCCACACTCGGTGTTGCCCGGGGCCTGAGAGCCGCACTCTATGATGCATGCGACCTGCTGCATGAGGCCTGGGAGCCACAATCGGTGCTGCCCGGGACTGAGAGTCACACTTGGTGTTGCCTGGTGCCTGAGAGCCACACTTGGTGATGCTGATGCCATGCTCGCTCCAATCAGTCCACGGGAGCCTCTCCGCACAGGGGCATACTCTCCAGGGACCAGGCCTACCCACGTTGCCCCCCTGCTGATGGAGATAGGGCGTATTCGGAGCACTCTGGGTAAGATCATTCACCATTGTCACGGAGAGTACGGCACAGGAGGCCATGCAGCCCATCCTGTCTGTGCCGGCTCTTTGGTGGAGCTGTTCAATGAGTCTCACTCCTCTGCTCTTTACCCATTGCTGGATATATTTTTCCCAGCAAGTATTTATCCAATTCCCTTTTAAAAGTTACAATTCAATCCACCACCCTTTAAGACCGTGCAATCTGGATTAGAACAATTTGCTGAGTAACAAATGATCCCACATCTCACCTCTCGTTATTTTGCCAAACATCTGAAGTCTGACTCCTCTGGTTACCTTCCCTAATGCCACTAGAAACACTTTCTCCATATTTACTCTACCTAAATCGTTCATAAATTTGTACATCTCCATGAAATCTCCTTTAACCCTTTCCTGCTCTCTGGAGAAACCTTCAGCAGGCTCTCCACATCACGGAATTCCCATTCTCCCTGGCACCATTCCTTCTGCACCTTCTCTAAAAGCTTGCCATCATTATGAAAGTTTGGAGCCCAAACTTGAACACAATTCTCCAGCTGAGGCCTAACCAGTGTTTTATAAAGGTTTAGCAAATTAAACATCAAATGCTGATATTTCTCTGATGGGGTTTAAAAGGCGAGGTCCATCTAGTCAGTTGGATGTGTCAATGAGACTGTGAACCTAAAGAAGTGCATTTAGAGTGCAGAGCCAGGGACATGCTGTGTAACCGGGCGCAAACACTCCTGCATAGCCCACACATCACTTGTTTCCCATTTGGCATCAAAGTAATGTGTTAATTGCAACAATTCATTTGATTTGATTTCAAATAGTTTAGGATAGAAATTGAATCATGTTTCTATGATTTTTCCAAAACTCAGATTCAAGGCCTCAATTTTTCTCTTCATCTGTGTGCAGTCACAGGATTCCAAACCTGAGACTGTACATTGGGATTCCAATTCTGGGACTGCACATGGGGATTCGAACCCTGGGAGAGTACTTGGGCATTCTAACACTGGGAGAGTACAGGGGGATTCTAACCCTGGGACCATACATGGGGGTTCTAACCCAGGCACTGTAAATGGGGATTCTAACCCTGGGACTGGAAATGGGGATTTTATCCCTGGGCGAGCATGTGGGCATTCTAACCCTAGGAGAGTACATGGGGAATCTAAACCTGGGACTGTACATGGGGATTCTAACACTGGGAATGTACATGGCGTCCAGGCATTCGGGCCCCCTTCAGAGATGACTGAGCCTCTACTTCCCCGCAGTGCTCCAGGTGTGGTCTAGCCAGGGCTTTGTGCAGCTTCAGTCGGATGGCAGCACCCATAGAACAGTATGGAGGCAGGTAGCGTACTACTGACTTTCATTTTAAACTTTTAATCAACTTGGGAAAACTTTTAAAACTTCAAGAGAAACGTTTAAACAACTTGGGGAAACTTTTAAAACCTCTGGAAAAAATTTTAAATAACTTGGGAAACCTTTTTTAAAACTCCGGGAGAAACTTTTAAAACTTCTGAAGAAACTTTTAAACAACGTGGAGGAACCTTTAAGAATAATTTTATTTTAAAAATGTTTTATTAAGCAATTGAATACTGTACCCCAATCTAAATAGAAAATAGTTTGGTGTGCTTTATTAGCATAATTTTCAGCCATTTGAAACCAGGTTACTCACGATGGCGCCAGCAAGCAGGTGTGCCTCCGACCAGGCGACCACAACATCACCCGGCCCCTCCTGCGGCGGGCCTACATCCCTCCAGCGGCGGGTTTTCGTCCCTCCAGCAGCGGGCCTACATCCCTCTCCTCATCGACGGCTGGACCTCCCCTTCCCCACTGGTGGCCTGGCTATGATTCTTTCACCCTCCTACTCCTTGCTGACCTCCCACTTGGAACTCCAGCAGACAACTGACTAACTAATGCCTGCCCCCAACCAAGCCTCGGACCACTTACCAACAAGGGTGCTACTCAGCGCCGAGCTTGCAGCCAACATTTCACCTTAGGCAATTAGGCTCATACAGAAGTGCCTGGTCTCCAGTCGTCTTGGATCCCTTGCCACTGTACCAAGACCTTGCTCAGCTATGCCACCCCACGTTAAAAGAACTCACACACAGGCATCTTCCACTCCGTTAACATGAAGTTCGGGACCTGAAACGACAGGACTCCCATTGGACAGGCCAGAATGCCGCACCACCATAGTTGCCCGGGAACTTAGAAGCTTTGACATCGACATCGCCACCCTAAGCGAGATCCAGCAGCCAGGGGAAGGCCAGCTCAAGGAACAAGATGGAGGTTACAGCTTTTTCTGGAAAAGAATACCAGAGGAAGAACGCTACCTTCGCCATCAAAATGAGCTGGTCGACAGCCGCAAAGACACCCCCTGTGGAGTTAACGAACGCCTCTTGACGCTTCAACTCACCCTATCCCGGAACCAATGCACCACAGTCATCGGTGCGTATGGCCCAACACTGGAAGCAATGGATGAGACCAAAGAGGATTTTTATTCCAACCTCGAAACATCCCTGTCCTGTGTCCCCGCAGGTGACAAACTGATTCTCCTCGGTGACTTCAATGCCAGGGTCGGCAAAGATGCAGCCCTCTGGGGAGGCGTGATTGGCAGTGAGGGGGTAGGGAAAGCCAACTCCAGCAGTATCCTACTCCTGACAAAATATCTAGAACATGAACTTCTCATCACCAACACTTTGTTCCGCCAGAAGGAAAAATACAAGGCATCGTGGCAACACCCTTGCTCCAAATGCTGGCACCTGCTCGACTATGTCATCGTCCGAGCCAGGGATCGCAAGGGTGTGCGCATCACCCATGTAATGACAGGAGCTGATGACTGTTGGCCGGACGACCGCCTGACTCATCATCGACATTAACCCCAAAGTGGAGGGGACAGCAGAAGCAGTGCCACAAGAAAGTCAATGCCGGGGCACTGAAAGACCCAGCTAAGACAGCCCTATACAGCCAACGCTTCACAGCTAACCTGACGTGCCTTGATGACGCTGAGATGCTGAATGCCCACAGTTCTTGGTCTGCCCTCCAGGCCTCATAACCAGTGCCTGTGAAGAGACACTTGGTCAGTCAACCAGAACACACGAGGACTGGTTTGATGAGAATGATCAGAGATCCAAGAATTTTTATTTCTGAGGTTCAAGCAAAAACCCAACTCAGGAGCAGCAAAGCAACACTACAGGTGGCTCAAAGCTGAGGTCCAACAAAAAACCTGGCACCTAAAGAAGGTAGTGGATGGAGAAAGCACAGGAGATACAATAACTGGCCAACAGCCATGATGTGCGAGGATTCTTCATATCAGTCAAGGCCACCTACGGTCCAAACGCCCAAGGCCCCACCCCACTGCTGGCCAAGAATGGCGAAACACGCATCAAGGACACCGAGGTTGTCAAGGCCCGCTGGAAGGAGCACTTCGAAGATCTCCTCAATCGACATTCTGACTTTGACTTGAGTGTTCTCGACTCCATCCCACAGAATGCGTCCCGCCCCCACTTCAGTGAAACACCAACGTTGCATTAGGTAGGAAAAGCCATAAGACAGCTCAAGAACAACAAGGCTACGGGAGCGGATGGAATCCCTACTGAGGCGCTAAAGCATGGCGGAGATGTGCTGTTGGCATGCATACATGACCTCATCGCTCTCATCTGGAGGGAGGAGAGCATGACGGGAGATCACAGAGAGGCAGTGATCGTGACCATCTTTAAAAAAAGGGGGGCAATTCCAACTGCAGCAACTACAGAGGGATCTCACTGCTAATCAGGCACTGGGAAAGTTTTTGCTCGAGCCCTCTTCAACCGTCTTCTCCCTGTGGCCGAGGAGCTCCTCCTGGAATCACAGTGCCCCACGGGGCACTTCGGACATGATCTTTGGAGCGCGACAGCTGCAGGAAAAATGCAGGGACCAGCGCCAGCCGTAATACATGGGCTTTTTCAACCGTACAAAGGGATTTGACACTGTGAACCATGAGGCTCTATGGAGCGTCCTCCTCCATTTTGGATGCCCTGAAAAATGTGTCAACATCCTTCACCTGCTCCATGATGACATGCAGGTGATAATCCTTACCAACGGATCCATTACAGATCCAATCCACGTCCGGACCAGTGTCAAACAGGGCTGCGTCATTGCTCCCACCCTCTTCTCAATCTTCCTCGTTACCATGCTCTACCTCACAGTCAACAAATTCCCTGCTGGAGTGGAACCAAACTACAGAACCAGCAGGAAGCTGTTTAATCTTCGCTGCCTCCGGGACAAAGTCCAAGATAACCCCAACCTCTGTCGTTGAGCTACAGTACGTGGACAACGCCTGTGTCTGCGCACATTCTGAGGCTGAACTCCAGGATATAGTCGACGTATTTACTGAGGAACACGAAAGCATGGGCCTTAGGCTAAATATCCGTAACACAAAGATCCTCCACCAGCCAGTACTCAACGTACAACACTGCCACCCAGTCATCAAGATCCACGGCGCAGCCCTCGACAACATGGACCATTTCCCATACCGCGGGAGCGTCTTATCAACAAAAGCAGACATTGATGAGTAGATTCAACACCACCTCCAGTGCGGCAGTGCAGCCTTCAGCCGGCGGAGGAAAAGAGTGCTCAAAGACCAGGCCCTCAAAGCTACCATCAAGCTCATGGTCTACAGGGCTGTAGTAATACCCACCATCCTGAATGGCTCAGAGGCACGGATCATGTACAGCAGATACCTCAAGTCGTTGGAGATATATCACCAATGATGTCTCCACAAGATCCTACAAATCCCCTGGAATGACAGGTGCACCAACATCAGTGTACTCGTCTAGGCTAACATCCCCAGCATTGAAGCACTGACCACACTCGAACAGCTCCGCTGGGCAGGCCACACAGTTTGCATGCCAGACATGAGACTCCCGAAGCAAATGCTCTTTGTGGAGGACCTTCATGGCAAACAAGCCAAACGTGGGCAGCAGAAAGGTTACAAGGACACCCTCAAAGCCTCCCTGATAAAGTGCGACATCCCCACTGACACCTGGGAGTCCCTGGCCAAACACCGCACTAAGCGGAGGAAGTGCATCCGGGAGGGCTCTTGAGTCTCAATGCAGAGAGCATTCAGAAATCAAGCGCAGGCAGCGGAAAGAGCGTGCGGCAAACCAGTCCCACCCACCCCTTTCCTCAACGACTTACTGTCCCACCTGTGACAGAATCTGTGGCTCTCGTATTCGACTGTACAACCGCCAATAAACTCAGTTCAGGAGTGGAAGTAAGTCTTCCTCGATTCCGAGGGACTGCCTATGATAATGATGAGATGGGGATTCTAACCCTGGGACTGAACATGGGGATTCTAACCCAAGGAGTGAATATTTCTGGGCCATCTCTGTTACAATTATGTAGGACTTAAACCATATGGTCGGTACTAAGCATCGCCTTTAGGGGAGATGGTGAGAAATTCGAGGTGTGGAGAGTGAGAATAAAATATCTGAAATATCCTTTACCCACTGGGACCCGGTTGGAAACAGACACTGACACGTTGTTCCTGTACCAAGATGGTCGCGCATGCGCGGTGCGACTCACCGAATCAACATGGCGGAGCACTGAACCCGGCTTCCTGCACGAAGATGGCCACCGTTAGCCTGGGCCTGTGACCGGGAGAAAGACCCGAAGCTGCAACCGCCGATATTCTGGTTTTTATTCCGGGCTTGCGGCGGGCACCGGTGGTTTATGAAGCCTCCCGCGCCACCCCACCCGCTGGTCCATTGCTCCCCTCCACCCGCTCAAATTGAGCGCTTCTGCGGAAGGCATGTTACCCATTTCTCCTTCGTCACTACATTCGCCGCGCATGCTCCAAACCCAGCCAGGACACGCGCCTTCGCACTGAACTCCTGCAGTCTGGGTTCGGCATTTTCTTGCTCGTGGTGCATACTGGGTAAATACGCCGCCATTGCAATACTGCGTTGGTGAATTGAACAGGATTTCCTGGGATTGCATTGGGCATTGAACCATATTCATTCTGGCAGTTATTGTTTGTTTCTGCTGATCTTAATAACCCCTATATCTGTGCTGGAGATTAATGTTCTATATTAATGTCCTGTGATAGTTTGAACTGGTGCTCTCCTCTCCCTATCCTGTGACAATTGGAGCTGGTGCTCTCCACTCTCTCTCCTGCGACATTTGGAGCTGGTGCTCTCCACTCTCCCGTTGGTGTAGGAGGGAGGGCTTTAGTTTCCTGAACAATTGGGACCGCTTCTGGGGAAGGTGGGACCTGTGCAAGTCAGGACAGGATACACCTCAACAGCGACGGGACCAATGTTCTCGCGCGTGGTTTTGAAAGTACAGTTGGGAGGGCTTTAAATTATCTTGGCAGGGGGATGAGTACCCAGCAGAGGTCTCTCAGCTAGCTGGAGTGGGTGAGAGCTCAGATGAACAGAACCACAAGAAAGAATGCAAAAGCCAGGAGGCAACAAAGCAGAGTAGCACTGGTGGAAGTGGAAACCACAAGGTGATAAGAAGGTACAATATGTATGAATATAAAGGGGCTGCAGGAGGGGTCAAAACTAAAAATCATGGTTTAAAAATTAGTATTAAAATACTCTACCAAAACGCACGCAGCATTCGAAATAATTTAAATGAGTTGACGGCACAAATCATTACAAATGGGTATGATTTGGTGGCCATTACAGAAACGAGGTTGCAGGGTGGCCAAGACTGGGAATTAAACATACAGGTGTATCTGACAATTCGGAAAGATAGACAAGAAGGGAAAGGAGGGGTGTTAGCTCTGTTAATAAAGGATGATATCAGGGCAGTTGTGAGAGACGATATTGGCTCTAATGAACAAAATGTTGAATCATTGTGAGTGAAGATTAGAGATAGTAAGGGTAAAAAGTCACTGATGGGCATAGTTTATAGGCCCCCAAATAATAACTTCACGGTGGAGCCGACAATAATCAAGGGAATAATGGAGGCATGTGAAAAAGGAACAGCAGTAATCATGGGGGATTTTAACCTACATATCGATTGGTCAAATCAAATCACACGGGGTAGAAACATAGAAACATAGAAAATAGGTGCAGGTGTAGGCCATTCAGCCCTTCTAGCCTGCACCGCCATTCAATGAGTTCATGGCTGAACATGAAACTTCAGTACCCCCTTCCTGCTTTCTCGCCATACCTCTTGATCCCCCGAGTAGTAAGGGCTTCATCTAACTCCCTTTTGAATATATTTAGTGAATTGGCTTCAACTACTTTCTGTGGTAGAGAATTCCACAGGTTCACCACTCTCTGGGTGAAGAAGTTTATCCTCATCTCGGTCCTAAATGGCTTACCCCTTATCCTTAGAGTGTGACCCCTGGTTCTGGACTTCCCCAACATTGGGAACATTCTTCCTGCATCTAAACTGTCTAAACCCGTCGGAATGTTAAACGTTTCTATGAGGTCCCCTCTCATTCTTCTGAACTCCAGTGAATACAAGCCCAGTTGATCCAGTCTTTCTTGATAGGTCAGTCCCACCATCCCGGGAATCAGTCTGATGAATCTTCGCTGCACTCCCTCAATAGCAAGGATGTCCTTCCTCAAGTTAGGAGACCAAAACTGCACACAATACTCCAGGTGTGGCCTCACCAAGGCCCTGTACAACTGTAGCAATGCCTCACTGCCCCTGTACTCAAATCCCCTCGCTATGAAAGCCAACATGCCATTTGCTTTCTTAACCGCCTGCTGTACCTGCATGCCAACCTTCAATGACTGATGTACCATGACACCCAGGTCTCGTTGCACCTCCCCTTTTCCTAATCTGTCACCATTCAGATAATAGTCTGTCTCTCTGTTTTTACTACCAAAGTGGATAACCTCACATTTATCCACATTATATTTCATCTGCCATGCATTTGCGCACTCACATAACCTATCCAAGTCACTCTGCAGCCTTGGAGCATCCTCCTCGCAGCTCACACTGCCACCCAACTTAGTGTCATCCGCAAATTTGGAGATACTACATTTAATCGCCTCGTCTAAATCATTAATGTACAATGTAAACAGCTGGGGCCCCAGCACAGAACCTTGCGGTACTCCACTAGTCACTGCCTGCCATTCTGAAAAGTACCCATTTACTCCTACTCTTTGCTTCCTGTCTGCCAACCAGTTCTCAATCCACATCAGCATACTACCCCCAATCCCATGTGCTTTAACTTTGCACATTAATCTATTGTGTGGGACCTTGTCGAAAGCCTTCTGAAAGTCCAAATATACCACATCAACTGGTTCTCCTTTGTCCACTTTACTGGAAACATCCTCAAAAAATTCCAGAAGATTTCTCAAGCATGATTTCCCTTTCACAAATCCATGCTGACTTGGACCAGTCATGTCACCATTTTCCAAATGCGCTGCTATGACATCCTCAATAATTGATTCCATCATTTTACCCACTACTGAGGTCACGCTGACCGGTCTATAATTCCCTATTTTCTCTCTCCCTCCTTTTTTTAAAAGTGGGGTTACATTGGCTACCCTCCACTCCATAGGAACTGATCCAGAGTCAATGGAATGTTGGAAAATGGCTGTCAATGAATCCGCTATTTTCAAGGCCACCTCCTTAAGTACTCTGGGATGCAGTCCATCAGGCCCTGGGGATTTATCGGCCTTCAATCCCATCAATTTCCCCAACACAATTTTCCGACTAATAAAGATTTCCCTCAGTTCCTCCTCCTTACTAGACCCTCTGGCCCCTTTTATATCCGGAAGGTTGTTTGTGTCCTCCTTAGTGAATACCGAACCAAAGTACTTGTTCAATTGGTCTGCCATTTCTTTGTTCCCCGTTATGACTTCCCCTGATTCTGACTGCAGGGGACCTACGTTTGTCTTTACTAACCTTTTTCTCTTTACATACCTATAAATACTTTTGCAATCCGCCTTAATGTTCCCTGCAAGCTACTTCTCGTACTCCATTTTCCCTGCCCTAATCAAACCCTTTGTCCTCCTCTGCTGAGTTCTAAATTTCTCCCAGTCCCCGGGTTCGCTGCAATTTCTGGCCAATTTGTTTGCCACTTCCTTGGCTTTTATACTATCCCTGATTTCCCTAGATAGCCACGGTTGAGCCACCTTCCCTTTTTTATTTTTACACCAGACAGTAATGTACAATTTTTGTAGTTCATCCATGCGGTCTCTAAATGTCTGCCAGTGCCCATCCACAGGCAACCCCTTAAGTATCATTTGCCAATCTATCCTCGCCAATTCACGCCTCATACCTTCAAAATTACCCTTCTTTAAGTTCTGGACCATGGTCTCTGAATTAACTGTTTCATTCTCCATCCTAATGCAGAATTCCACCATATTATGGTCACTCTTCCCCAAGGGGCCTCGCACAATGAGATTGCTAATTAATCCTCTCTCATTACACAACACCCAGTCTAAGATGGCCTCCCCCCTAGTTGGTTCCTCGACATATTGGTTTAGAAAACCATCCCTATGCACTCCAGGAAATCCTCCTCCACCGTATTGCTTCCAGTTTGGCTAGCCCAATCTATGTGCATATTAAAGTCACCCAGTATAACTGCTGCACCTTTATTGCATGCAGCCCTAATTTCCTGTTTGATGCCCTCCCCAACATCACTACTACTGTTTGGAGGTCTGTACACAACTCCCACGAACGTTTTTTGCCTTTAGTGTTCTGCAGCTCTACCCATATAGATTCCACATCATCTAAGCTAATGTGTTTCCTATTGCATTAATCTCCTCTTTAAGCAGCAATGCTACCCCACCTCCTTTTCCTTTTATTCTATCGTTCCTGGATGTTGAGTTCCCAGCCCTGATCATCCTGGAGCCACGTCTCCGTAATCCCAATCACATCATATTTGTTAACATATATTTGCACAGTTAATTCATCCACCTTATTGCGGATACTCCTTGCATTAAGACACATAGCCTTCAGGCTTTTTTTTTAACACCCTTTGTCCTTTTAGAATTTTGCTGTACAGTGGCCCTTTTTGTTCTTTGCCTTGAGGAGGAATTCATAGAATGCATACGGGATAGTTTCTTAGAACAGTATGTTACAGAACCTACAAGGGAGCAAGCTATCTTAGATCTGGTCCTGTGTGCTGAGACAGGAATAATAAACGTTCTCCTAGTAAAAGATCCTCTCGGAATGATTGATCACAGTATGGTTGAATTTGTAATACAGATTGAGGGTGAGGAAGTAGTGTCTCAAACGAGCGTACTATGCTTAAAAAAGGGGACTACAGTGGGATGAGGGCAGAGTTAGCTAAAGTAGACTGGGAACAGAGACTAAACGGTGGCACAATTGAGTTACAGTGAAGGACTTTTAAGGAGCTCTTTCATCGTGCTCAACAAAAATATATTCCAGTGAAAAAGAAGGGTGGTAAGAGAAGGGATAACCAGCCGTGGATAACCAAGGAAATAAAGGAGAGTATCAAATTAAAAACCAATGCGTATAAGGTGGCCAAGGTTAGTGGGAAACTAGAAGATTGGGAAAATTTTAAACGACATCAAAGAATGACTAAGAAAGCAATAAAGAAGGGGAAGATAGATTATGAATGTAAACTTGCACAAAACATAAAAACAGATAGTAAAAGCTTTTACAGATATATAAAATGGAAAAGAGTGACTAAAGTAAATGTTGGTCCCTTAGAAGATGAGAAAGGGGATTTAATAATGGGAAATGTGGAAATGGCTGAGACCTTAAGCAATTATTTTGCTTCGGTCTTCACAGTGGAAGACACAAAAACCATGCCAAAAATTGCTGGTCACGGGAATGTGGGAAGGGAGGACCTTGAGATAATCACTTTCACTAGGGGGGTAGTGCTGGACAGGCTAATGGGACTCAAGGTAGACAAGTCCCCTGGTCCTGATGAAATGCATCCCACGGTATTAAAAGAGATGGCGGAAGTTATAGTAAATGCTTTCGTTATAATCTACCAAAATTCTCTGGACTCTGGGGAGGTGCCGTCGGATTGGAAAGCAGCTAATGTAACGCCTCTGTTTAAAAAAGGGGGCAGACAAAAAGCAGGTAACTATAGGCCGGTTAGTTTAACATCTGTAGTGGGGAAAATGCTTGAAGCTATCATGAAGGAAGAAATAGCGGAACATTTAGATAGGAATACTGCAATCAAGCAGACGCAAGATGGATTCATGAAGGGGAAACTATGTGTAACTAATTTATTGGAATTCTTTGAGGATATAAAGAGCATGATGGATAGAGGTGTACCGATGGATGTGGTGTATTTAGATTTCCAAAAGGCATTCGATAAGGTGCCACACAAAAGGTTACTGCAGAAGATAAATGTACGCGGAGTCAGAGGAAATGTATTAGCATGGATCGAGAATTGGCTGGCTAACAGAAAGCAGAGAGTCGGGATAAATGGGTCCTTTTCGGGTTGGAAATCGGTGGTTAGTGGTGTGCCACAGGGATCGGTGCTGGGACCACAATTGTTTACAATATACATAGATGACCTGGAAGAAGGGACTGAGTGTAGTGTAACAAAATTTGCAGATGACACAAAGATTAGTGGGAAAGCGGGTTGTGTGAGGACACAGAGAGGCTGCAAAGAGATTTAGATAGGTGAAGCGAATGGGCTAAGATTTGGCAGATGGAATACAATGTCGGAAAATGTGAGTTCATCCACCTTGGGACAAAAAACAGTAAAAGGGAATATTATTTGAAAGGGGAGAAATTACAACATGCTGCAGTGCAAAGCGACCTGGGAGTCCTCGTCCATGAATCCCAAAAAGTTAGTTTGCAGGTGCAGCAGGTAATCAGGAAGGCAAATGGAATGTTGGCCTTCACTGCGAGAGGGATGGAGTAAAAAGCAGGGAGGTCCTGCTGCAACTGTACAGGGTATTGTTGAGGCCGCACCTGGAGTACTGCGTGCAGTTTTGGTCATCTTTCTTAAGGAAGGATATATTAGCTTTGGAAGGGGTACAGAGACGATTCACAAGGCTGATTCCGGAGAAAAGGGGGTTACGTTATGATGATAGATTGAGTAGACTGGGTCTTTACTCGTTGGGAGTTCAGAAGGATGAGGGGTGATCTTATAGAAACATTTAAAATAATGAAGGGGATAGACAGGATAGAGGCAGAGAGGTTGTTCCACTGGTCGGGGAGACTAGAACTAGGGGGCACAGCCTCAAAATACGGGGGAGCCAATTTAAAACCGAGTTGAGAAGGAATTTGTTCTCCCAGAGGGTTGTAAATCTGTGAAATTCTCTGCCCAAGGAAGCAGTTAAGGCTAGCTCATTGAATATATTCAAATCACAGATAGATAGATTTTTAACCAGTCAGGGAATTAAGGGTTATGGGGAGCGGGCGCATAAGTGGAGCTGAGTCCACGGCTCGATCAGCCGTGATCTTGTTGGGTGGCGGAGCAGGCTCGAGGGGCTAGATGGCCAACTCCTGTTCCTAATTCTTATGTTCTTCTGTTCTTATGTTCTTATTAATGTTGGGGAAGTCCAGAACCAGGGGTCACAGTCTTAGGATAAGGGTAAGCCATTTAGGACCGAGATGAGGAGAAACTTCTTCACCCAGAGAGTGGTGAATCTGTGGAATTCTCTACCACAGAAAGTTGTTGAGGCCAATTCACTAAATATATTCAAAGAGGAAATAGATGTAGTCCTTACTACTCGTGGGATCAAGGGGTATGGTGAGAAAGCAGGAATGGGGTACTGAAGTTGCATGTTCAGCCATGTACTCATTGAATGGCGGTGCAGGCTCGAAGGTCCGAATGGCCGACTCCTGCACCTATTTTCTATGTTTCTATAAATATTGAATAAATCAGCTTGGTTCCAACACAGTGTGTCGAATGTTTGATTTCTCCATAATAATAACTAATTAATGTTCTGTTACCGACTGTTCCATTTTGGGCCTTTTCTTACTTTAGATTATTTCACTTCTACCCCAGTTGATCTTTTATGATATCAAATACCGAGGTTGTTCTCTATGAGTATACGGCTTGTGGGTGTCATAAACTGAACCGGAATGTTTCACATTACACTCATATGACATTCCTTTCAAGCAACCATTGAAAGTACTATGTTGCTTAAGACTGGAAATCTATTATTTTGTACATTGTTTAACGCTTTTTGAATGTGGTTACTATATGTAATCGTCTTTGAAATGTGTGATCTTATTAACTGTCTTTCCTGATGTAATAGTTTTGTTGATATAATTTCTTGTTACTAACATAGCTTGCAGAATTTCTTGTATCAAGATAATTGTTTAAATACTTCCATTATCGGCTCTTTAGCTCCTCCATTGATCCCTGTGAACAACCTTTGATTCGGGACTGGGTTTGGGAGCGGGTTTAGGGTTTAGTGGTTGTGGTTATTTGTTAGGATTGGGGTTAGTGGTTGGGATAGTCAGTCGGATATTAGGCACCTTGGAATCCCTGGCCAAAGTCTACCATAAGCGAAGGAAGAGTTTCCAGGAGGGCACTGAACACCTCGAGTCTCCTCGCCGAGAGCATGCAGATATCAAGTGCAGGCAGCAGAAAGAGCGTGCACAAACCAGTCCCACCTACCCGTTCCTTCAACGACTATCTGCCCCATCTGTGACAAGTCAGTGGCTCTCGTATTGGACTGTTCAGCCACCAAAGAACTTACTACAGGAGTGGAAGCAAGTCTTCCTTGATTCCGAGGAACAGCCTATGATGATGAGTAATTAACACAGAAACCATTATTGACAATATAAATCACTGGACGTGTCCTTTTCCATTTCATGCCTTTAACCTCATGCAGACGAGTCACAAACCTGCCTCACAAACTGTTCATTCAAAGAACCTTCTTTCCTGCAAGCCTCATTTCCTCCCTTCTCTACAAATCTCACCGAACATTTAATTAGGGACATTAGATTTTGGTATTTTGGAACAAAAACAGACGGATACGTTTGCTGTGCTGGTTACATCAAATTATCAGCCTGTCTGAAAAGTGCTTCTGACAATAACCTATTACAAAATTGAAAAAAATCGAAAAGCAAATTATAATTTAAATGGAGAAAAATTGCAAAGTGCTGCAATACAGAGGGAGTTGGGGGTCCTTGTGTATGAAACACAAAGCGTTAGTATGCAGGTACAGCAAGTAATCAGGAAGGCAAATGGAATGATGACTTTTATTGAAAGGGGGATGGATTAGAAAAGCTGAGAATTCCTGCTGCAACTGCACAAGGTATTGGTGAATCCAAACCAAGAGTACTGCATACAGTTTTCATCTCCGTATTTAAGGAGGAATATACTTGCATTGGAGGTGGTTCAGAGAAAGTTCACTGGGTTGATTGCAGTGATGAGGTGATTGACTTATGAAGATAGGTTGAGTAGGCTGGGCCTATACTCATTGGAGTTCAGAAGAATGAGAGGTGATCTTATTGAAAAATATAGGATCATGAGGAAGCTCGACAATATGCTTGCAGAGAGGATATTTCCACGCACAGGGGAAACTAAAACTAGGGGGCAAAGTCTCTGAATAAGGGACCGCCCACTTAAAACTGAGATGAGGAGGAATTTCTTCTCTCAGATGGTTGTAAATCTGTGCAATTCTCTGCCCCCGAGAGCTGTGGAGGCTCGGTCATTGAATATATTTAAGGCGGAGATACATAGATTTTTCAGCAATAAGGGAATAAAGGTTTATGGGGAACGGGCAGGAAAGTGGAGCTGAGTCCATGATCAGATCAGCCATGAGGGGCCAGGTGACCGACTCCTGTTCCTACTTCTTATGTTCCAGTACCAGGCCCCATCAGTCACCATGTGATTCCACCGTCATATCTTCATCCATTACTCAGCTTTTGCCCTCAGCAGAGCTGGTTTGATCATCATGACCATTGCCCACACTAAGACTCTCTAATTCCCGAATGGTGCACAAAGGCCAGCATGGACTGATTATTCCGAATTGCCCATTTGTGTGTCGTAAATCCTATGTAATTTTGTAGTCTCAGTGGAAGTGGTCCCTGGATTTGGTGCCTCAGTGTAACTGGTCCAAGGATCTCGTGTCGCAGTGTAAGTGGTCCCTGGATTTGGTGTCTCAGTGTAAGTGGTCCCTGGATTTGGTGTCACAATGCGAGTAGTTTTTGGATTTGTTGCCGAAAGCACCTCGTCACTGGGACTGAGTGCAAACCCGCAGCCCAGCATTGCATTCAGCACAGAATGATCCCACTCAGTCTATTCCCAATTAACACGGTCCACGTTAATTCAACAGAAGCAACCCAGTGCCCACAAGTAACTGCTGCCCCGCATTTAACTTCAGTGAATTATAAACATTTTAAAATAAAAATGAACCGCATCATATCACAACAGAGGTGATTAATTTCAGTAAATCCCTTTCACTCATACACCTCCTTCACCCCGACTCTTCAACTCCCTCTCTAAATACAACTCCTCACCCCAGCTCCTCTTTCACACTGGAGGTAAATCTCAGGAGCTTCTGTGTGACGGTGCGATGATCACTGGACAATAAAGCGCAGAGACGGCGGGGAGGGGGGGAGGGGCTGCTCATTATCCTCGATGTGATTTAATCCGCTTTCCCACTGATTACTGCAGACAGACATGGTCACCTTGTAACAGAATGGTCAGTGTGACGTCACTTTTTGAACAAGAGCACACAAGACAATGTATTATCAATAAATGGTAAAGTTATTAAACACCCCGCAATTGCATTGTAAACAGAATGGAAATAAATTGTTGGAAAATAATTGGTGAAGATAAGTATTTATCTCTGTGGAATTGACTAGCAAACATTAAGAGTGTCGTGTTTTGTTTACAAACACACATAAATATTTATATATATAGCAAAGAATCTGTGTTTGCCCTTTTCAGTTGTTCTGCTCAATCCGACCGTTTTTACGATGTGCAATTTAGGACCCTGCGGCAGCCCATCCGGCGGTGCTTGCCGGGTCAGGATATAAAGAGACCGTGCGTTGTTCCTCTTCCCACTGCCTGGGGGAATGAGGCAGGTATTTAAAGGGACAGGGACTCCCCTTTCTCTGCTTCTTTATAGTTAAAGGGACAGTCCAGTTCATCTTGGGGTGTCGGAGGACTTCACTAACAGAGCTCCCATTGACAGTCGCTCCCTTCTGTACTGTGCAGTGATTGTAAAGCTGTCCATTTCAGTTACTTGAACATTTCTAAAATGTCTCACTGATTTTGATGATTCAATTGTATAATTTGGAAAGAGTCCAGAATTGTGCAGTGTGAGGAAGATTTAATTTAAAGGTGGAGTAAAATTTGTTTCAAAATATTCTGTTCTAATCCTTCCCCAACCCCCCAAATTTTAGAACACTACAATACTGACTGGGAAGGTCCCAAGTTCAATCCTTGAACTGGGCTGTTGGTTGACCTCAGCCAAGGCAGCAGTTCAGGGGTTATAATTGTCCTCAATACCATTGGGCTAAATAAGGGTAAAAATCAGACACTGCCCCTGCTCTTCAGACCGATCAAGTGACGTCAACTGGGAAGTGCGTGGATGTCATTTGAGGACAGGATTTGAGGCTGTGATGCCTACAAAAGTGGGAATCCTGCTGGCACTCACTGTGTCGACTGACGGTGAGGCACTAGAGGTTTTCTAATGTCTGCGGAATTGCACCCAGCCAGATTCAGCACTTTCTGGAGATAATACATCTCAGGCGATGAAAGGAATGTTGATTTTAGAGAGTGAGGATGGAGGGTAGAGTCTTGAATAAGGAATTTACAGCTCAGGGGGGACAGGAGAGGACAGGATGTTCTGTAGAATCTGGAATAGTGTGTTCTGAATTTCAATCCTTTACTTAAAGTAACAACGTTTGTAACCACCATTTGCAGGGTATTAGAAGAGGAGGATCTGCAGCTGGAAAACTCAAACCGGACATCACGTCAAGATTTGAGAGATTCCCTGGATTGATCAGGATCACCTTATCAGCCTTTGTAAAAACACCAATCACAGCGGGGAGAAACAGGACACATGTTCTGTGTGTGAATGTACCTTCAACCAATCGTTCAACCTGTGAGACTCGTGCGCCCACCTGACTCAACACTGTAAATGTAGGGACAGTGGGAATGGATGCTGTTGCAGGTGGAAAGTGATTCAGTCGCTCATCTCACCAATTGACATTCGAGGCGTTGGATAACAGACTTTCTCCTGTGAATATAGAGCTAGGTTATTCGGCTGTGATTTGTTTACTTATTCATTTAGTTGATTCTAAACCTTTGCCAATTATTTGATGTGATTGGTTTAGAGAGAGATGCTGCGGGGTGTTGTGGAAAAATATTTCCGAGATTGTATAATATATAAAAAGAGGTTTATTAAATCGGAGACAAAGCTTTGGGAGAAGTGTTAGATACCCCTGTCTCTGAACCAGCTTCTCAATTTGATATCTCCAGTGAGCTTCTTTTATCTTACAAATTACGTCACTTTACATCACGTGCTTTCGCACTAGTCCTTAAGTCGCATTATAAAGTTTACAAAGCTTTTCATACAATTACTGTCCAAGGCTGAGCTCTTGATATAAACCAGCCTCGCATTGTGACAGGAATTATATACATCCAAGAGGACTTGTTCCCCTTTTATCAACAAAAAAACAAGTGGCAGGCTTTTTGGCACTGGTATAGACAAACATACCACCACTTATCTCTCCAGTCGTTCATTATCTCACTTTCCTATCTCCATAACTCAAGGTCAGCATACCTTGAAGTCTAACTGTGTTTTTTTGTATAAAGCATATTACATCAGTATTGTCCCTTACAAAATTCATTCAAGTGGAAAATAAAAAAAAATGATTGGTCCCGTATACTAGTCAAGTATATGTCCAAAAATCTGCTCCAACAATATTCCCCCTTTTGGTCCTGGAGGATGTTCACGAAATCCAAATGACCACAATGATAGTAGCATGGTGTCATATATTCGTCCTTTGGGGTATGTTACTTCCCTGATGTTGCGTATGTCCACCTTGCCTGTAGCTCTAGGCTACCCTTCAAAGATAATGGTCGGTGTCAACGTCGTCTGTTTCTTCATCCTTGGTGTCTTCAGGTATTTCCATCAGGTGTGCTGCTGCTTCTTCGGCGATTACACTGGCTACTGGATCAGTCGGGCCATCATAACTTTACAGCAGATATTAAAACACCCGATAATCAGAAAGCAAGTAATTATTATTACAACAAGAATAATTACTCCATGCATAAGATAGGACTCCCAGGATTCCCCTAACAGCCAGTCAAACCAGCCAGATCATCCTGCTGTCGTGGATAACTTATTTACGTCCCTTCTTATGTGATCAGCGAGGTTGGTTATGTTTTCTGAATTATCTGGATGCAAGTGCAACATTCAGCTCCAAATAAAGCACATGTGCCCCCACTTTGTACTAGTATCTAGGGCCATTCGGTTCTGGAGTACCATTGTGCGCATGGCTATCATTTCAGCCGTTATGCCCTCCATTGCTTCAGCAGTGTCGTTAACTATCTGTTGCAGTACCCTCCCTAGGTTACGTAATTCATCCATGGTGTGTCCTATCCCGAATGGGAGCATCATGACCCCAAATAGCCTCTCTACCGGGGTAAGAGCTCGTCTTATTCGACCTGATGTCTGTACTTCTGCTAAAGTATGTACCCGTCTGACAAAGGTGACCACATATCCCAAATAACAGGACCCCCTCCAGTCCTGTGGCAACCAGGGGTAGGCCTTGTGCCCGCACACAAAATAAATGCCATTGTATGCTTTGAGATTCGATCCCAATCTCTCTCTCTCAGCCCCCGTCGCCACCTAATCTCAGGGTACCAGTCCTGGCTACTTGTCTGATTCTTCAAACCCTCCATTTCAAGGACCCCCTGGTTTATTGTTTCGCTGTCTGTTATGTTCCACCTGGTGAGGTTAAAGAATTGCGTACAATTGCTATATCCTGCTCAAAACCTGTTTCCTCACCAGTCAGGTTTCTAGTGAAACAAATGTCAGCGGTGAGCCTTCCAACTCCTGAGGTGTTGGTCAAAACCATGAATGGGGGTCGTACCGACCTATTGTATTCCGGCTGGTACCATCCGTCAATGCATCCAAAAGGTAACCCCCCCATCTCCACGTTTCTTTATTATCCACTCCACTACTTCCGAAATGTTGAGGGAGATTGACCTCAAAGGGATGCCTCCTTTGCTATGTATGCGGATGTGCAAACATACCTAACAACCAGAAAAGTTCCCATTTTGCGCGTAAACATAAGACATGTATAAAAAGGTATTCACATGTAACTCTCGTTTTGGTCTAGCTAGCAGGCCGGACCAAACACGAACTATGATAATCGCACCGATCACAATATATAGTTTCATCTTATTACTCTATAATTAACAAATAGTCAAAGGCAAAATGGCGATATGGCTTGCTTGAAGAATCTCTCGCTGTCAATCTGTAAATAGACAAACAACAACAACTAATACGTGTGCTAAACGGCTGGTTCAAAAACCTAAAGCTGGGTCCAATGCTTCCATTGTCCGTTCCCTTTAACATCGATGCAGGCGCAAGTGTCCCCGCTGATTATAACCTCATATGGTCCTATCCATTTTGGGGCAAACCCCAGTTTTCCCGGGAGGACCCTTACCATAAAGCGACTTCCCCCCAACGGGACTTCAGGGAACTTTGTAAGCTCTGCTTCAGCGTATCTTTCTTACTGATTGCCGCTAACTAATTTACACATCCCTTTTAATTGAGTACTTAGTTCCAAGACATACCGTTTTATTTTGTCTTTTAATGGGCCTACATCGGCCCCCCCTGTTATGATGTTCTCTGGTAATTTCATCGCCCTTCCTGTCATTAGTTCATAAGGGGTTAATCCGGTTGTCCAGTTTGTCGTGGCTCTTAACTTCATCAATATAATGGGTACGACTTCCGTCCACGTTTTTCCTGACGTTTGCATGGGCTTTGCCAGGGCGTTCTTAAGGGTATGGTTCATGCGCTCTACCATCCCAGAACTTTGCGGGTGGTAGGGGATGTGGAATTTTTGTTTTATGCCCATCAGCTGGCATATTGTTTTTACAATCTTCCTGGTGAATTGGGTGCCTTGGTCAGAATATCCTTACCACTGTTGAGGCAGTGCAATCACGTGTGGGGATAACTTCGACCCACCGGGTAAGTTGATCTATAATCACTAGGCAATATCTTTTTTCCATGGGATGGGGACAAAGGACCTGTGAAATCAATTTGTACATGTTCCCATGGCCCCCGTTGATGGTGCTGGTGTCCCATTTTAATTTTAATGGGCCGGCCTGGATCATATTGTGCGCACGTAATGCATTGATGGCAATGTTTGGTGATATCTCTCCCCATCGCTTTCCACCACCAATCTCTCCCAAGACTCCCGGTCATGGCCTCTCATCCTGAATGAGACAGGCCATGATGCAACTCCAATAAGGTATTCTGTATGCATTCAGGCGCCATTACCTTGTCGTTTCATCTCCAAACGTTATCCTTCCCTTGCGTTGCGCCCTGCTTTGTCCACATACCTATTTCCTCCCCAGAAGTGTCCTGGTGTAGTTTCTCAATACTTGTCTGTTCATCTCGGGCCCCAGCGGCACTGACTTAATTTTAATAATTTAAAATCATTATCAATGGAGAGTGTTTTTTACCTCTTCAAATTCTTTATTTTTTTCCAATTAAACCAATATCTTTTTCACAGCTGATATGAACTGGTATTTAGTAAGTTATGTCTTTATCCATCGCAAACACCCCTTTTTTTCCAGATCCTAATTAGTGCATTACGTCTTTTTTTTTAGATCACCTTTCTTCAAATTAGGTTTTGTATTTAAAATCATCAGACAATCGAAGACACTTTTTCTTTCCAATCGTTCAATTTGTTTATTTTCAAAGTTGCGTCTTTATCTTTTTCTTTTCTAAACTGCTAAAGCTTACTGTTTTAGCCTTTTGCAAAAGTCCATTTTACACCTTCACAGATAGCTCACCACTCGCCCAGGAGTTTGACCTGATCCCTGAAGGTATTTCTAGATTTAAAGCTTTTGTTTTTAACCTGAGCTAGAAGCTTTTGTGTCAAGGTTTTACACAAAGGAAAATGGGAGTGTTTTAAAAGGCATTCTGTATCTCATTCCTAGACTAAATTTATGTCTTTCAACCCAATTGCATGTTTTCTTTCGACAAGTAAAGTGAGCGTGACTAATAAATTCTTTATTTTTTTACTACCAGGACCATGAATTTTTATCTTTTATTCAACAAACCTATCCTTTGTGCATTTCCTAGCTCTGTAACTTATTACCCGTATATATCCACACCTGCGTTTCTAACTTAAAATGTAATACCAGAAGGTTCACACTTTCTTAAACTTCCCATATACAGGACAACACTACGAAATGTTAAAAAAACTTTCACTCTGTTTGGAAAAGGTGGGTGGAGCTAAAACAGTCAGCCACTCCATACCTTCCCAAACAGGCTTTTCATTCATTCCGCTGTCAAAATCACTCAAGTATTCTCATTCAAAATAGACATTCACAAAAGTCTCTCTTCATTCAACAAAGCTTAAGTCTGGCAAGTTCTATTTTTGGATCCATATGTCACTTAAGATAGTTACCATCAGCTTTTTTATGGCATTACGTAATTACGCAAGTTACACTTAATGATAGGAATTAATTAATGACCCGGGCAGCCCGCGTTTTACATTCCCTTCCTTACCTTCCATGTTCGCCAGTCTCGGACGTTTCCCTTTGTTTCTGTAATACTCACGGCCATGACTACTCTGTGTAGACCCTTTGTCTTCGCAACAAAGCTAGCGTGTTTCCTTACCACCAGAGTTTCGCCTCTAGGTTGGAGTGATCAGCTCACTTCTGCACCGACCTTATTTACTAAAGGGACAACTCAAACTGGTTAGTCAGCCTCCTCCTGCTATCTATTGCTCGTATCTTATACACTATCCCGTCGTGCTCATACACCTCTCTCTCAGTCTCTAACACCAGATTCCAGATACTGTCTTAAGTGATCACGTCTGATCGGACAGTATCCTGTTTGTGACGCCATTTTGTTGTGGAAAAATATTTCCGAGACTGTATAATATATAAAGAGAGATTTATTAAATCGGAGACAAAGCTTTGGGAGAAGTGTTAGAGACCCCTGTCTCTGAACCAGCTTCTCAATTTGATATCTCCAGTGAGGTTTTTTATCTTACAAATTACGTCACTTTACATCACGTGCTTTAGCACTAGTCCTTAAGTCCATTCATCGCATTACAAGGTTTACAAAGCTTTTCATACAATTACTGTCCAAGGCTGATATAAACCAGCATCGCATTCTGACAGGAATTATATACATCCAAGAGGACTAGTTCCCCTTTTATCAACAAAAAAACAAGTGGCAGGCTTTTTGGCATCGGTAAAGACAAACATACCCCCACTTATCTCTCCAGTTGTTCATTATCTCACTTTCCTATCTCCATAACTCAAGGCCAGCATACCTTGAAGTCTAACTGTGTTTTTTTGTATAAAGCACAATGCATCAGTATTGTCCCTTACAAAATACATTCAAGGGGAAAATAAAAACAAATGTTTGGTCCCGTATACTAGTCAAGTATATGTACAAAAATCCGCTCCAACAGCGGCACACACTCAGTCCAGTATCTGAAAGTGGTTAAGAGACTGGGTTTTGTGTTTAGTGATCCCGGGCATGTTTCTGACACCTTTGCTCAATACCAAGGCAAGTAGAGGTACTCTGGAAGGTAAGAGGAACTGGGACTTGTCCCTGAGAGTAACCAAAGATATGAGACTGAAATAATGTAGAGTTAGAAAGTAGAAAATGCACAAAATGGTGCAGTCGGTAACAGGATATAACTTAGTCCCCTCTTATCTTGGAGACATCAAATATCGCCACACTATGTTATTTAAAATATCACATTATTAAACTCCAGCCCAATTATAGGGATTATTCTCATCAGCAGAAACAAATTCCAACCAATACAAGAAACAAGATTCAGTCAGGAAGCCATTAACACCAGCAATAACAGCAGAATCTAACCCCTGCAGTCACTTGTGAACTCGCTGGTGTGTCAGCAGGTTGGATGACTGAGTGAATCACTTCCCACACTCAGAGCAGGTGAACGTCCTCTCCCCAATGTGACTGTGATGATGCATTTCCAGTTTACAAGGTTGGGTTCAGTTCTGCACCCGCTGTGCGCAGAGTGAGAATAAAATCAATGAGCTGCTGATTCTCTCTGCTGGACACTCCGTCTTTTGTGCTGGTCCAATAGGGTGAGCCCATGCTGCCCCAATAAGGTGAGCCCGGGATGGCCAATAGGGTGAGCCCAGGCTGGCCCAATGGGGTGAGCCCAGACTGGCCCAATAAGGTGAGTCGGGCTGGCCCAGAGTCACCAGGCAACAATCAGCACAAGAAGACTCCCTTTCAGGGGCCACTGACCTGGTCACAAACATGTGGTCCAATCAAACTGACAGACAACCTGAAGCCCCGCCCACCCATTGTCCCTGCTGAAAAAGCCACGCATGCGCCGCGAAACCCGCCCTGACCAGTATGGCGGCCGCTGAGCACGCTCCCTCCACCCTGACCAGTATGGCGGCCGCTATGCCTGCTCGCCCCGCCCTGACCAAGATGATGGCCGCTGAGCCCACTCCCCCGGACGCTCATTGACCGTGTCTGTAACCGGTGGGTAAACACGGGGTCTGCAGGCTGTGATTCGGGGACTGGACGAGCCCAGGTGTGGGTGAAGCGGATGGTGCGGAGTGTTGTCTCTCGGGCCTGGGCCCACACTCGGGCTGTGAGACCCCTCTCACTCCCCGGGTTTATTAACCCAGGAAACTATTGGTTCTGCACTTTGTGATTGACAAGCTGCAAGCCCCGCCCCCTCCTGGACCGAATCATTCCATGCAGGTGGTGCAGAGAAATAGGACTTGGTTAAGGCACTTCGGCTGGGGGAGGGATACATTTGGACTGGGGGAAGGCACTTCGGCTGGGGAGGGATACACTGGGACTGGAACAATGCACTTCAACTGGGGAAGGCACTTCAACTGGGCGACGGATACACTTGGACTGGTGTAAGGCACTTCGGCTGGAGAGGGATACACTGGGACTGGAACAATGCACTTCAACTGGGGGAGGCAATGCACTGGGACTGGGGGTAGGCACTTCCACTGGGAGAGGGATACACTTGGAATGGGGTAAGGCACTTCGGCTGGGGAGGGATACACTGGGACTGGGGTAAGGCACATCAACTGGGGAAGGCACTTCGGCTGGGGGAGGGATACATTTGGACTGGGGGAAGGCACTTCGGCTGGGGAGGGATACACTGGGACTGGAACAATGCACTTCAACTGGGGAAGGCACTTCAACTGGGCGACGGATACACTTGGACTGGTGTAAGGCACTTCGGCTGGGGAGGGATACACTGGGACTGGAACAATGCACTTCAACTGGGGGAGGCAATGCACTGGGACTGGGGGTAGGCACTTCCACTGGGAGAGGGATACACTTGGAATGGGGTAAGGCACTTCGGCTGGGGAGGGATACACTGGGACTGGGGTAAGGCACATCAAATGTTGGAGGGATACATTGGGACAGGAACAAGGTACTTCAACTGGGGGAGGCATACACTGGGACTGGGGTAAGGCACTTCAACAGAGGGAGGGTTACAGTGGGACTGAGGTAAGGCACTACAGCTGGGGATGGCATATACTGGGATTGGGGTAGGGCACTTTGGCTGAGGAGGCATGCACTGGGACTGGGGTAAGGTACTACGGCTGGGGGAAGCATATACTGGGACTGGGGTAAGGCACTTCAACTGGGGGAGGGAAAAACTGGCACTGGGTTAAGGCACTTCAAATGCGGGGAGGCATACATTGGGACTGGAGTAAGACACTTCGGCTGGGGAGCGATACACTGTAACTGGAGGAAAGGCACTTCAACTGTGGGATGGATACACTGGGTCTGGAATAAGGCACTTCAACTGCGGGAGGCTTACACCGGGACTGGGCTAAGGCACTTCAGCTGGGGAGGGATACCCTGGGACTGCGGTAAGGCACTAAGGCTGGGGGCGCATATACTGGGACTGGGGTAAGGCACTTCAACTGGGGCAGGGATACACTGGACCGGGGTAAGGCACTTCAACTAAGGGAGGGATACACTGGCACTGGGGTAAGGCACTTCAACTGGGGGAGGGATTCCCTGGGACTGGAGGAAAGGCACTTCAACTGTGGGAGGGCATGCACTGGGAATAGGGTAAGGCACTTCGGCTAATGGAGAATATACTGGCACTGGGGTAGGGTACTTTGGTTGTGGGAGGTGTGCACTGGGACTGGGGTAAGGCACTTTGGCTGGGATAGGTATGAACTTTGACTGGTTTAAGGCACTTTGGTTGGTGGAGGCATATACTGGGACTGGGACAAGGCATTTTGGCTGCGAGAGGCATGCACTGGCACGTGTGTAAGGGACTTCGGCTGGCAGAGGTGTGCACTCGGACTGGAGTCAGGCACTTTAACTGGGGGAGGCATGCACTGGGACTGGGGGAAGGCACTTCAACTGGGGGAGGGATACACTGGGACTGAGGTAAGGCACTTCAAATGTGGGAGGGATACATTGGGACAGGAACAAGGTACTTCAACTGGGGGAGGCACACACTCAGACTGGGGTAAGGCACTTCAACAGAGGGAGGGTTACACTAGGACTGAGGTAAGGCACTACAGCTGGGGGAGGCATATACTGGGATTGGGGTTCGGCACTTCGGCTGGGGGAGGGATACACTGGGACTAGGGTAACGCACTTCAACGGGGGGAGGGATACCTGGAACTTGTGTAAGGTACTTCAACTGGGGGAGGCATGCACTGGGACTGCGGTAAGGCACTTCAACTGGTGGAGGGATACACTGGGACTTGTTTAAGACACTTTGGCTGGGGGAGGCATTCACTGGGACTGGGTTAGGGTACTTTGGTTGACGGAGGCATGCATTTGCACTGAGAAACGCTACTTCGGCTGGGGGAGGCATATATTGTGACTTGGGTAAGGCACTTCAAATGGGGAGGGATACAGTGGGACTGGGGTAAGGCACATCGCCTCAGGGAGGGATACATTGCGACTGGGGTAATGCACTTCAACGGGTGGAGGGATACACTGGGACTGTGGTAAGGCACTTCAACTGCGGGAGGGATACACTGGGACTGTGATGAAGCACTTCAACTGGGGGACGTTAACACTGGGACTGGGGTAAGACACTTCAACTGGGAGAGGGAGACACTGGGACTGGGCTAAGGCACTTCACCTGGGGGAGGCATGCACTGGGACTGGGGTAAGGCACTTCAACTGAGGGAAGGATAAACTGGGACTGGGGTAAGATACGTCGGCTGGGGGAGGCATTCACTTGGACTGCATTAAGGCACTTCGGCTGGGGGAGGCATGCACTGTGACTGGGTTCAGGCTCTTCGGCTGGGGGAGGCATATGTTTTGACTGGGGTAAGGCACTTCGGCTGGGGGACGCATGCAATGGGACTGGGGTAAGGCACTTCGGCTGGGGGTGGCACATACTGTGACTGGGGTAAGGCACCACAGCTGGGGGAGGCATGCACTTGAACTTTGGTAAGGCGCTTCGGTTGGGGGACGCATGTACTGGGACTGGGGTAAGGTGTTTCAACTGGGGGATGCTAACACTGGGACTGGAGTAAGACACTTCAACTGGGGGAGGGATACACTGGGACTTGGATAAGGCACTTCAGCTGGGGGATGCATATACTGGGATTAGGGTAAGGCACTTCGGCTGGGCAAGGCATGCACTGCGACTGGGGTAAAATACTTTGGCTGGGGGAGGCATGCACTCACACTGTGGCAAGGCACTTCGGTTGGGGGAGGTGTGCACTGGGACTGGGGTAAGGCACTTCGGCTGGGATAGGCATAAACTGCGACTGGTTTAAGGCACTTCGGTTGGTGGAGGCATATACTGGTACTGGGACTGGGACAAGGTACTTTGGCTGGGAGAGGCATGCACTGGCACTGGTGTAATGGACTTCGGCTGGCAGAGGTGTGCACTCGAACTGGAGTAAGGCACTTCAACTGGTGGAGGCATACACTGGGACTGCGGTTAGGCATTTCAACTGGGAGAGGCATGCACTGGGACTGGGGTAAGGCACTTCATCTGGGGAGGGACACAGTGGGACTGGGGTAAGGCACTTCGGCTGTGGGAGGGATACACTGTGACTCGGGTAACGCACCTCAACTGGGGGAGGGATACCTGGGACTTGTGTAAGGTACTTCAACTGTGGGATGCTAACACTGGGACTGCGGTAAGGCACTTCAACTGAGGGAGGGACAAACTGGGACTGGGGTAAGGCAATTCGGCTGGGGTGGCATTCACTGGGACTGGTGTAACGCACTACAGCTGGGGGAGGCATATATTGGGACTGGGGTAAGACAATTCGGATGAGCGTGAAATGCAATGGGACTGGATTAAGCCACTTCGAGTGGGGGAGGCCTGCACTGGGACTGGGGTAAGGCACTTCGGCTGGGGGATGCATATACTGTGACTGGGGTAAGGCACTTTGGCTGGGGGAGGCAAATACTGGGACTGGGGTAAGGCACTTTGCCTGGGGGAGGCATATACTGGGACAGTGGTAAGACACTTCGGCAGGGAGAGAAATGCAATGGGACGAGGGTAGGGCACTTCGGCTGGGGGAGGCCTGCACTCGGACTTGGGTAAGGCACGTTGGCTGGGGGCAGGTGCACTAGGACTGGGCGAAGGCACTTCAGCTGGGGGAGGCATTGACTGGGACTGGGGTAAGGCACTTCAGCTGGGGAAGGGTTGCACTGGGACTGGGGTAAGACACTTCAGCTGGAGGAGGGATGCACTGAGACTGGGGTAAGGCACTTCGGCTGGGGGAGGCATGCACTTGAACTTTAGTAAGGCCCTTCGGCTGGGGGAGGCAAATACTGCGACTGGGGTAAGGCACTTTGGCTGGGGGAGTGATACACTGGGACTGGGGTAAGGCACTTCAGCAGTGGGAGGGATATATTGCGACGGTGGTAAGACACTTCGGATGAGGGAGAAATGCAATAGGACTAGGGTAAGGCACTTTGGCTGGGGGAGGCCTGCACTGGGACTATGGTAAGGTATTTTGGCTGGGGGAGGCATGCACTCTGACTGGGGTAATGCACTTTGGCTGGGGGAGGCATGCACTGTGACTGGGGTAAGGCACTTCGGCTGGGGGAGGCATGCACTTGAACTTTGGTAAGGCCCTTCGGCTGGGGGAGGCATATACTGGGACTGGGGTAAGGCACTTTGCCTGGGGGAGGCATCGACTAGGACTGGGGTAAGGCACTTCAACTGGGGGAGGCTTATACTGGTACTGGGATATGGCACTTTGGCTGTGGGAGGCATATACTTGGACGGTGGTAAGATACTTCGGCGGGAGGAGAAATGCAATGGGACTAGAGTCGGGCACTACTGCTGGGTGAGGCATGCACTGGTACTGGGGTAAGACATTCAGCTGGGGGAGGCATATCTTGGGACTGGGGTAAAGCCCTTCTGCTGGGGGAGGCATGTATTGGGACTGGGTAAAGTACTTCGGCTGGGGGAGGCATGCACTGGGATGGGGGTAATGCATTTTGACTGGGGGAGGCATGCACTGGGACTGGCGTAATGTACTTCGGCTGGGGGAGGCATGCACTGGGACTGGGGTAAAGCCCTTCTGCTGGGGGAGGCTTATCTTGGGACTGGGGTAAAGCACTTCGGCTGGGGGAGTCATGTATTGGACTGGGGTAAAGCACTTCGGCTGGGGGAGGCATGTATTGGGACTGGGGTAAAGCTCTTCGGCTGGGGGAGGCATGTATTGGACTGGGGTAAAGCACTTCGGCTGGGGGAGGCATGTATTGGGACTGGGGTAAAGCTCTTCAACTGGGGGAGGCAGATCTTGGGACTGGGGTAATGTACTTCTGCTGGGGGAGGCATGCACTGGGATGGGGGCAAGGTACTTTGGCTGGCCCTTGCTATCTTATGGGGAGCTCTGTCATCTGTCACTTCAGGAATTCAAAGTGGATCAAGTTACAATTTGCAAAGTCAGTGAGACCTTGCGATGGGCGGTTCCAGTTACACATTCCAGTGAAATCTCAGGGTGTGGCTTATCCTCCAAGGGACCAATCAGAGACAAACGGTGCGGCGTGGCGGCCATTTTGGCAGTACAAATAAGCGTGTTCTTTATTAACCCGCTCCCTCCCTCCGCCCATCTCTCACTTGCTGACTCACCCACTGTGCATGCTCAGTTCACACTGCCTGGCTGATTGACGGTAGCTCCCGACCAATAGGGGGAGTGGGGGCGGGGCTGGAGGACCAGGCAGGCGGTTGATCCTCCAAGCAATCACAGTGTGCGAGAGGTGGGGCTTGCAGCCCCCAGTGGGCGGGGCTGGGTCCGGATCTCGCTCATTGGCTGAAACTCTGCCCCATTGTTAAAGCTGATGTCCCTCAAACTCCAGGAGGAAACGGGACATTTCTGTCGTGGCTTTAAACAGACGGAACTCTGTGCGGTGGAGGAAACATTGCTCATTTGGTAGTGACATGGATTCTTTCAGGCCAGACAGCGGGGATTATTTCTGGAAATAACACAGTGTAGCTGTTTCTGTTGAAACAGATGAAACCCTGTCGTTGTGCAGCAACCACACTTCTCGTGTCCTCGTCAATCACGTGTGCAACAAGTGTCGTCATGGAAGTAAAGGATGGTATCAAATTGGAAAAAATGGCAGATAATGTTGTGAAGGACAGTGGAAGGCCAGAGGATTGGGAATTTTTAGGAACCTGCAAAGGATGACGAAATATGAAAAAGACAGAGAAGATAGCAGATGAGAGCAAACTAGCAAGAAATATAAAAACAAACAGTAAGAGCTTCTGCTGGGATATAAAAAGGAAACGAGTATCTAAAGTAAGCATTGGTCGCTAGAGGATGACATTGGAGAATTACTAATGGGAAACACGGAAATGGCAGAGATTTTGAACGAAATTTTGTATTAGGCTTCACGGTAGAGGACACAAATACATACCAACAGTTGCTAACCAAGGAGCTATTGCGGAGGGGGAGTGGGGGGGATGACTTAAAACAATCACTATCACTACAGATAAAGTGCTAATCAAACTAATGTGACTAAAGGTGGACAAGTCCTCTGGAGCTGATGGCATACATCCTCGGGTCCTAAAATAATTAGTTGCAGAGATAGTGCATGCATTGGTTGTAATCCACCAAAATACCCTGAATTCTGGAGAGGTCACAGTGGACTGGAAAACTGCAAATGTAACACGTTTATTCAAGTAAGGAGGGAGACAGAGAGCAGGAAACTATACATCAGTTAGATTTCCATCTGTCAGTGGGAAAATACTCGAGTTCATCATTAAGGAAGTACTAGCAGGACATTTAGAAAACCATACTGCAGTTTGGCAGAGTTAGCATGGTTTTATGAAAGGGAAATCATGTTTGACAAATTTGCTGTAGTTGTTTGAGGATGTAACGAGCAGAGTGGGTAAGGGAGAACCACTTGATGTTGTATATTTTGAATTCCAGAAAGCATTCAATAAGGTGCCACACAAAATATTACTGCACATGCTAAGAGCTCACGGGGTTGGGGATAATATATCAGCATGGATAGAGGATTGTTGAACTAACAGAAAACAGAGAGTCCGGATAAATGGGTCATTTTCAGGTTGGCAAACAGTAACTTGTGGGGTGCCGCAGTGATAAGTACTGGGGCCTCAACTAATTACAATTTATATTAATGACTTGGATGAAGGGACCGAGTGTAACATTGTCAAATTTGCCGATGGTACAAAGATAGGTGGGAAAGCAAGTTGTGAGGAGGATGCAAAGAATCTACAAAGGGATATAGATAGGTTCAATGAGTGGGCAAAAATCTGGCAGATGGACTATAACGTGGTAAAATATAAGGTGATTTCATTTGGTAGGAAAAAAAAAGCAAATTATTATTTAGATGTGGACGATTATAAAATGCTGTTATACAGAGAGATCTGGGGATTTTTGTACATGAAACTCAAAATGTTTGCATATAGGTACAGCAATAATCAGGAAGGCAAACTGAATGCTGGCCTTTATTGCAAAGGGGATGGAGTCTAAAAGTAAGGAAGTCCTGCTACAACTGTAAGACCACACCTGGGCTACTGCGCACAGTTTTGGTCTGGACTTGTCTCCATTCTCGTGCCGAGAGGATTGACACACCCAGATGGGAAGGACAACATTTGGGTACACTGATTCCCCACCAATTCCTATTCCCCTTTTTTCTGGTGGATATGGAGGGGCCACTGTGTGTAATGAGCAAGGCATTAAGAATTGTCAGCAAGCTCATTCCAATTGGAGATTTTATTCAGTGGAAACTTTCACACACTATTCTAGATTTTGTACCAAAGATCAATTTAGGATTAAAGTAAAAGTTCATAATTTTATTGCAAACTAAATTTCTGTTGAGAATTGCTGAATTAAGGGGAAAGATAACCAGCAGTGTTTCTTAAATGGACACTGCAGCCCCGAGAACACAATCAGCAATATATCCAGAATATTAAAGTCCAGCCCAGTTACAGGGTTATTAACATCAACAGAGACAAACCACAACTGTCAGAATGAACATGGTTCAGTCAGGATGTGATTAACAGCCTCAATAACAGCAGAATCCAACTCCTGCAGTCACTTGTGAACTCGCTGGTGTTTCAACAGGGTGGATGACTGAGTGCATCCCTTCCCGCACTCCAAGCAGGTGAACGGCCTCTCCCCAGTGTGTACGCGCTGGTGTGTCAGCAGGTGGGATGCCTGATTGAATCCCTTCCAACACTCCGAGCAGGTGAACGGCCTCTCTCCAGTGTGTACTCGCTGGTGTGTCAGCATGTTGGATGACTGTGTGAATCCCTTCCCACATTCAGAGCATGTGAATGGCCTCTCCCCAGTGTGAACTCCCTGGTGTGTCAGCAGGTGGGATGAACAAGTGAATCCCTTCCCACACTCATAGCAGGTGAACGGCCTCTCCCCAGTGTGAACTCGCTGGTGTGCCAGCAGGTTGGATGAACAAGTGAATCCCTTCCCACACTCCGAGCAGGTGAACGGCCTCTCCTCAGTGTGCACTCGCTGGTGTGACTGCAGGTGTGATGACTGAGTGAATCCCTTCCCACACTCAGAGCAAGTGAACGGCCTCTCCCCAGTGTGAATTCGCTGGTGTGTCAGCAGGATGGATGGCTGAGTGAATCCCTTCCCACACTCCGAGCAGGTGAACGGCCTCACCCCAGTGTGAACTCGCTGGTGTGTCAGCAGGTTGGATGAACAAGTGAATCCCTTCCCACACTCTGAGCAGGTGAACGGCCTCTCCCCAGTGTGAACTCGCTGGTGTTTCAGCAGGTTGGATGAACAAGTAAATCCCTTCCCACACTCTGAGCAGGTGAACGGCCTCTCCCCAGTGTGAACTCGCTGGTGTTTCAGCAGGTCAGATGATGCAGTGAATCCCTTCCCACACTCCGAGCAGGTGAATGGCCTCTCCCCAGTGTGAACTCGCTGGTGTTTCAGCAGGTCGGATGACTGAGTGAATCGCTTCCCACACTCAGAGCAGGTGAATGGCCTCTCCCCAGTGTGACTGTGTTGATGAATTTCCAGGACAGATGGTGATCTGAATCCCTTCCCACAGTCCCCACATTTCCACAGTTTCTCCATGGTGCGGGTATCCTTGTGACTCTCCAGGTTGGACGATCAGTTGAAGCCTCGCCCACACACACAACACGTTTACAGTTTCTCCCCGCTGTGAATGTTGCAATGTTTCTTCAGACTGTGTAACTTGTTAAATCTCTTTCCACAGGCAGTGCACTGGAACACGGTGCTTTTCCAGTCACACAGATATTTGAAATCTTTTCGCACAGTCAGAACAAACAAACATTTCTCCTTCCACTTTCAAAGGCCGATGATATTCGGGTCCTGATGAATCGATTGACTCCATCAGATCTTGACACGATGTTTGGTTTGTGTTTCCGGTCTGAAAATCTCCCCTTCTAATAAGCTGTAAAAGGAGATAACAAAACTCATCTCTGTCAGTACAAGACACAAATTCAGGATAGACACATCTAGTTTCCATTGAACATTCTTTCCTCTCTTGTTCTTCCAAAGCTGTAAATCCCTGTCCCACACATTGTCCCTCCTGCAGCGCTGAAATCCAAATCAACACATTTCTAGCCTGTTTCTCCTCCACTCCCAGTTTTCACGACCAATTCTGGTTGGGTTCAGTTCTGTAGTCACTGGTTCCCGTCCCGCTCCTCCCCTGAATGTTCTGACTGTGGCTGGGTTCAGGTCGACACTCATTGGTTCCCAATTCCCCTGAAGATGCTGAGTCTGGCTGTGTTCAGTTCCGCACTCACTGGTTCCTCTACCTCTGCTCCCCTGATGGTGCGTTCTCTGGTTAGGGTCATTTCTATAATCACTGGGTCCTCTCCGTCCCTCCCCTCTTTCCCCACCACTGAAGATGCTGACTCTGGCTGGGTTTAGTTCTACTGTCACTGGTTCCTCTCCCTTGAAGGTACTGACTCTGGCTGGGTTTAGTTCTACAGTCACTGGTTCCCCGCCCCTGAAGGTGCTGACTCTGGCTGTGTTCAGTTCTACACTCACTGGTTCCCCTCCCTTGAATGTACTGACTCTGGCTGGGTTCAGTTCTACACTCATTGGTTCCCCTCCCCTGAAGGTACTGACTGTGGCTGGGTTCAGTTCTGCACTCACTAGTTCCCCTCCCCTGAAGGTACTGACTGTGGCTGGGTTCAGTTCTACACTCACTGGTTCCCCTCCCCTGAAGGTACTGACTCTGGCTGGGTTCAGTTCTACACTCACTGATTCCCCTCCCCTGAAGTTGCTGACTCTGGTTGGGATCAGTTCTACACTCACTGGTTCCCCTCCCCTGAAGGTACTGACTGGCTGAGTTCAGTTCCAGACACTGACATCATTCACTTTGTTCCTGCACCAAGATGGCCACGCATGCGCTGTACTGCTCATTAAATTAAATTGGCAGCGTGAACATGCCTTCCTGCACCAAGATGGCCGCCGTTAACCTGGGCCTGTGACCGGGAGAAAGCCCCAAAGCTGCAACCGCCAATATTCCGGTTATTATTCCGGGCTTGCGGCGAGCACCGATTGTTTATGAAGCCTCCCCAGCTCCCCGCTGGTCCATTATTCTGCTCCGTCCCGCAGAAAAGGACACTTCTTCGGAGCCTGTACAAAACGTGTCTCCTCCGCCATTACACGCACTGTGCATGCTCCAAACACAGCCAGGACTCGCGCCTGCGCACTGAGCTCCTGTAGTCTGGGTGCAGCACATTCTCCCCCCGGGGCAGGCTGGGTACATATGACCATGAGAAATAGGAGCAGGAGTGGGCCACCCAGACCCCCGGGCCTGCTCCCCATTCAATAAGGTCTGGCTGGTCTGATCATCGGCTCAGCTCCATTCCCTGCCCACTCCCCAGAACCCTTTACTCCCTTATCGCTCAAAAATCTGGCTATCTCCACCTTAAATATATTCAATGACCCAGCTTCCACTGCTCTCTGGTGCAGAGAATTCCAGAGATTTACAACCCTCTGAGAGAAGAAATTCCTCCTCATCTCAGTTTTAAATAGGTTGAGGAGAAAGATTGCATTTGTGACTAGAACACGATGTACTGTGATTGCATTGGGCACTGAACCATGTTCATTCTGGCAGCTCTTGTTTGTTTCTGATTATCTTAATAACCTCTATACCTGAACATAAGAAATAGCAACAGGAGTAGGTCATACGGCCCCTCGAGCCTGCTCCGCCATTCAATAAGATCATGGCTGATCTGATCATGGACTCAGCTCCACTTCCCCGCCCGCTCCCCATGCCCCCATATTCCCATATCGTTTAAGAAACTGTCTATTTCTGTCTTAAATTTATTCAATGGCCCAACTTCCACAGCTCTCTAAGGCAGTGAAGTCCATAGATTTACAACCCTCTGAGAGAAGAAATTGCTCCTCATCTCTCTTTTAAATGGGCGGCCCCTTATTCTAAGATCATGCAATCTAATTCTAGACTCCCCATTATCAGTGGAAACATCCTCTCTGCATCCACCTTATCAAGCCCCCTCATAATCTTATACGTTTTGATAAGATCACCTTTCATTCTTCTGAATTCCAGTCAGTAGAGGCCCAACCTACTTAATCGTTCCTCATAAGTCAAACCCATCATCACCCCCAGCAACCAAATTTTCATTTGATTTAAGTTTACTGTCCAAAGTTTAATTGGTTTATTTTGTTGGTTATAGTGCCCCCCACCCCCCCACCCTCCCGCCCCAGCTTTAAGCAGGGGGCACTTGATTTACAGATCAACAACAAAATAGTTGTGCTTTACCTGCCCTGGGATTTTTTTATTGGAACAGTGTAGAGGGAGAAATTACTCTGTAATTAGCCCGTGCTGTTCGTGCCTGGAGTGTTTGTGGGACTTGTACTCCATATGTGATGTACGAGCCCTCGTCTGTTTGTTGCGACAATGTTGAGGGAGCTTTATTCTGGATATAACCCATGCTGTACCTGCCCTGGGACTTTTTAATGGGACCGTGTAGAGAGATTTACTCTCTGTTTAAACTTTGCTGTACTTCACCTGAGAGTATTTAACGTGGCAGAGTAGAGTAGCGGGAGCTCTACACACTGTATCTAACCCATGCATCACATCATGGGCCACCCCAACCTGCGAGAGAACATCTCCACAGGTTGGGGCTATAAAAAGAGATCGACCAATGTGCTCTAGGATATCGTGGGCCACCCCAACCTGCGAGAGAACATCTCCACAGGTTGGGGCTATAAAAAAAGATCGACCAATGGGCTCTAGGATATCGTGGGCCACCCCAACCTGCGAGAGAACATCTCCACAGGTTGCGGCTATAAAAAGAGCAGGAGCGAGCCACTGCAGCTTCAGTGTGAGCTGACACAAATGTGTGACGGCTTCGAGGTAGACGACTGGGTGACATCATCAGGGCCCAGATTGCCACTTGGAGCGTGGGCAGGAGCATCGGCAGGGCCCTGGTACAGCAGAGGAACATGGAAGGTTGTGCTGGACTTGCGACGAGTGATCGGAGCAGAGAAGTGATGAGGGAGCATGCCTGAGATTTGGTGGGTGATCGTGATGGAGGTTCAGTGAATGTTTGGTGCAGAGATGGGGCAGGAGATCGTGGCGGAGGTGCGGCGAGTGTTTTTTTGGAGGGAGAGCGGAGAGGGATCGTGGCGGAGGTGAAGTGAATGTTTGTGGTGGAGGAGTGGCGAGAGATCGTGGTGCAGGTGCGGCGAATGAGGGTACCGGGTGCAAAAGAGGCGAGAGCCCAGGGGCAGCACGGACCAGCCCACACTGTTATATTTGTGCACACTAGCTCCGTACAGCAAAACAGGTCTCCAGTAATCCTGATTAACCTTTGCCACTGGACCAATCCTAGCTCTGTCATGCCCGTGTCGTGGCTGGTGTGCAACGGTCACCACACGTTAAAAACAATCCACCCATAGGCATCTTCAACCTCCTCAATTGGAGGTCAGGACTGGAACATTGGGTCCTTCATTGAAACATCTGTGAACTCATGTGGAAGCAAATCATCCTCTTTCGAGGGGCCAGCTATGATCATCTAACCCGTGCTTTACATGCCCTGGGATTGTTCAGAACAGTGTAGAGGGAGCTTTATTCTGTATCTATCCCATGCTGTAGTTTCCTCTGGCACTGACTCTCAGTGGGGTACAGTTCCTTTGGCACAGATTTACTGTATATTTAATTCGTGCTGTACCTATCCTGGGAGTGTTTGATAGGATAGTGCAGAGTGAGTTTTATTCATTATCTAACCAATGCAGTATCCACTCTGGAAAGCATGGGACAGGTTGAGGGAGATATATACATATCTCCCCTTGGAATGTCTCGTGGGATAGTGTTGAGGAAGCTTTACTCTGTATCTAAGCAAGGCAAGGATATCCTTCCTGAGAGAAGGAGACCAAAACAGTGCACAGGACTCCAGGTGTGGTAAGGGAGTGAAGGGTTCTGGGGAGCGGGCAGGGAAGTGGAGCTGAGCCGATAATCAGACCAGCCAAGACCTTATTGAATGGGGAGCAGGCTCAGGGGTCTGGGTGGCCCACTCCTGCTCCTATTTCTCATGGTCTTATGTACCCAGCATGCCCCGCAGGGGAGAATGTGCCGCACCCAGACTACAGGAGCTCAGTGCGCAGGCGCGGGCCCTGGCTGTGTTTGGAGCATGCGCGGTGCGTGTAATGGTGGCGGCAACACGTTTTGTACAGCCTCCTCAGAAGTGTCCTTTTCAGTGGGAAAGAGCGGAGTAATGGACCAGCGGGGAGCCGGGGAGGCTTCATAAACAACCGATGCCCGCTGCAAGCCTGGAATAATATCCGGAATATCGGTGGTTGCAGCTTCGAGGCGTTCTCCCGGTCACAGGCCCAGGCTGACGGCGGCCATCTTCGTGCAGGAAGGCAGGTTCAGCGCTCCGCTATTTTGATTCAGTGATTAGCAGAGCGCATGTGTGGCCATCTTGGTGCAGGAACAAAGTGAATGATGTCAATGTCTGGAACTGAACCCAGCCAGAGTCAGTACTTTCAGGGGAGGGGAACCAGTGAGTGCAGAACTGAACCCAGCCAGAGTCAGTACCTTCAGGGGAGGAAAACCAGTGAGTGTAGAACTGAACCCAGCCAGAGTCAGTTCCTTCAGGGGAGGAAAACCAGTGAGTGTAGAACTGAACCCAGCCAGAGTCAGTACCTTCAGGGGGGACAGGACAGGGAGGGGATAATAGTTCACGGGGTTGGGGGTAATATATTAGCATGGATGGAGGATTTGCTGACTAACAGAAAACAGAGAGTCAGGATAAATGGTTGCTTCTCGGGTTGACAATCAGTAACTAGTGTAACGAAGCCAAGTTTGCTGATGATACAATGATGGAAGGAAAAGCAATGTGTGAGGCGGGGACACAAATTCTGCAAAAGGACATAGGCAGGCTGTGAGTGAGCATAAATTTGACAGATGGAGTATAATGTTGGAAAATGTGAGGTCATGCACTTCGGCAGAAAAACATTAAAAAGCAAGTTATTATTTAAATGTTGAAAGGTTGCAAAGTGCTGCAGTACAGCGAGGACAGGGGGTACTTGTGCATGAAACATAAAAGGATAGTATGCAGGTACAGCAAGTGATCAGGAAGGCCAATGTAATCTTGGCCTTTATTGCAAAGGGGATGGAGTATAAAAGCAGGGAAGTCTTGCTACAGTTGTTCAGGGTATTGGTGAGACCACACCTGGTATATTGCGTGCAGTTTTGGTTTCCATATTTCCAAAAGGATATACTTGTATTGGAGGCAGTTCAGAGAATTTTCACAAGGTTGATTCCAGGGATGAGGGGGTTGACTTATGAGAAAAGGTTGAGGTTGGGCCTCCACTCATTGGAATTCAGAAGAATGAGCGGTGGTCTTAACGAAATGTGTAAGATTATGAGGGGGCTTTGACAAGGTGGATGAAGAGAGGAATTTCCACTGATAATGGGGAGACTAGAACTACGGGGCATAATCTTAGAATAAGGGGCCGCCCACTTAAAAGAAGAAATTTCTTCTCGCAGAGGGTTGTGGATCTGTGGAATTCACTGCCTCAGAGAGCTGTGCAAGCCGGGACATTGAATAAATTTAAGACAGAAACAAAGATTCATAAACGCTTAGGGAATAAGTGGTTATGGGGAGCGGACAGGGGAGTGGACTCTAGTCCATGATCGGATTAGCCATGATCGTATTAAATAGAGGAGCAGGCTCGAGGAGCCGTATGGGCTATGCCTGCTCCTATTTCTTATGTTCTTATGTTAACTCGTGAGTGCAGAACTGAAACCAGACAGATTCAGCATCTGCATTGGATGAGAGGGGAGCCAGTTAGTTTGGAACAGATTCCAGCCAAAGTCAGCACCTTAAGGGGAGGGGACCAGTGATTGTAGAACTTGATCCAGCCAGAGCTGACACCTTTAGGGGAGGAGAGGGAGGGGAACCAGTGAGTGTGGAACTAAACCCAGACAAAGTCAGTACCTACAGGGGAGGAACGAGTGAATGCAGAACTGAACCCAGCCAGAGTCAGTACCTTCAGGGGAGGAGAGGGAGGGGAAGGAGATTGTAGACCTGAACGCAGCCAGAGTCAGTACCTTCAGGGGAGGGGAACCAGTGAGTGTAGAACTCAACCCAGCCAGAGTAAGCACCTTCAGGTGAGGAGAGGGATGGGAACCAGTGAGTTTCGAACTGAAGCCAGACAAAGTCAGCAGTTGAGAGAAGGTTCAGTAGGTTGATCTGGAGATGAGTGCGTTGGCTTATGAGGAAAGGTTGAGGAGGTTGGGGTTCAGAAAAATGAGAGGTGATCACATCAAAACATTAAAGCACATGGGATTGGGGGTAGTGTGCTGACATGGATTGAGAACTGGTTGTCAGACAGGAAGCAAACAGTAGGAGTATATGGGGACTTTTCAGAATGGCAGGCAGTGACTAGTGGGGTACCGCAAGGTTCTGTGCTGGGGCCCCAGCTGTTTACACTGTACATTAATGATTTAGACGAGGGGATTAAATGTAGTATCTCCATATTTGCGGATGACACTAAGTTGGGTGGCAGTGTGAGCTGCAAGGAGGATTCTATGAGGCTGCAGAGCGACTTGGATAGGTTAGGTGAGTGGGCAAATGCATGGCAGATGAAGTATAATGTGGATAAATGTGAGGTTATCAACTTTGGTGGTAAAAACAGAGAGACAGACTATTATCTGAATGGTGACAGATTAGGAAAAGGGGAGGTGCAAAGAGACCTGGGTGTCATGGTACATCAGTCATTGAAGGTTGGCATGCAGGTACAGCAGGCGGTTAAGAAAGCAAATGGCATGTTGGCCTTCATAGCGAGGGGATTTGAGTACAAGGGCAGGGAGGTGTTGCTACAATTGTACAGGGCCTTGGTGAGGCCACACCTGGAGTATTGTGTACAGTTTTGGTCTCCTAACCTGAGGAAGGACATTCTTGCTATTGAGGGAGTGCAGCGAAGGTTCACCAGACTGATTCCCGGTATGGCGGGACTGACCTATCAAGAAAGACTGGATCAACTGGGCTTGTATTCACTGGAGTTCAGAAGAATGAAAGGGGACCTCATAGAAACATTTAAAATTCTGACGGGGTTAGACAGGTTAGATGCAGGAAGAATGTTCCCAATGTTGGGGAAGTCCAGAACCAGAGGTCACAGTCTAAGGATAAGCGGTAAGCCATTTAGGACCGAGATGCGGAGGAACTTCTTCACCCAGAGAGTGGTGATCCTGTGGAATTCTCTACCACAGAAAGTAGTTGAGGCCAATTCACTAAATATATTCAAAAAGGAGTTAGATGAGGTCCTTACTACTAGGGGGATCAAGGGGTATGGCGAGAAAGCAGGAATGGGGTACTGAAGTTGAATGTTCAGCCATGAACTTATTGAATGGTGGTGCAGGCTAGAAGGGCCGAATGGCCTACTCCTGCACCTATTTTCTATGTTTCTATGGCGGGACTGACCTATCAAGAAAGACTGGATCAACTGGGCTAGTATTCACTGGAGTTCAGAAGAATGAGAGGGGACCTCATAGAAACGTTTAAAATTCTGACGGGGTTAGACAGGTTAGTTGCAGGAAGAATGTTCCCAATGTTGGGGAAGTCCAGAACCAGGGGACACAGTCTAAGGATAAGGGGGAAGCCATTTAGGACCGAGATGAGGAGGAATTTCTTCACCCAGAGAGTGGTGAACCTGTGGAATTCTCTACCACAGAAAGTTGTTGAGGCCAATTCACTAAATATATTCAAAAAGGAGTTAGATGAAGTCCTTACTACTAGGGGAATCAAGGGGTATGGTGAGAAAGGAGGAATGGGGTACTGAAGTTGCATGTTCAGCCATGAACTCATTGAATGGCGGTGCAGGCTAGAAGGGCCGAATGGCCTACTCCTGCACCTATTTTCTATGTTTCTATAAGATTATGAGGGGGCTTGACAAGGTGGATGCAGAGAGAATGTTTCCACTGATGGGGGAGATTGAACGAGAGGGAATAATCTTAGAATAAAGGGCCGCCCATTTAAAACTGAGATGAGGAGGAATTTCTTCTCAGTTGTAAATCTGTGGAATTCACTGCCTCAGAGAGTTGTGGAAGCTGGGTCATTGAATAAATTTAAGACAGAAATAGACAGTTTATCAACCGATAATGGAATAAGGTGTTATGGAGAGCGGGCAGGAAAGTGGACCTGAGTCCATGATCAGATCAGCCATGATCGTATTTAATGGCGCAGTAGGCTCGAGGGACCGTATGGCCTACTCCTACTCCTATTTATGTTCTTATGAGTTTGGAACTGAACCCAGCCAGAGTCAGTACCTTCAGGGGAGGGGAACCAGTGAGTGTAGAACTGAACCCAGACCGAGTCAGTACCTACAGGGGAGGGGAACCAGTGAGTGTAGAACTGAACCCAGCCAGAGTCAGTACCTTCAGGGGAGGGGAACCAGTGAGTGTCGAAATGAACCCAGCCAGGGTCAGCAACTTCAGGGGAGGGGAACCAGTGAGTGTAGAACTGAACCCAGCCAGAGTCAGTACCTTCAGGGGAGGGGAACCAGTGAGTGTAGAACTGAACCCAGCCAGAGTCAGTACCTTCAGGGGAGGGGAACCAGTGAGTGTCGAAATGAACCCAGCCACAGTCAGCACCTTCAGGGGAGGGGAACCAGTGAGTGTAGAAATGAACCCAGCCAGAGTCAGCACCTTCAGGGGAGGGGAACCAGTGAGTGTAGAACTGAACCCAGCCAGAGTCAGCACCTTCAGGGGAGGGGAACCAGTGAGTGTCGAAATGAACCCAGCCGGAGTCAGCACCTTCAGGGGAGGGGAACCAGTGAGTGTTGAAATGAACCCAGCCAGAGTCAGCACCTTCAGGGGAGGGGACAGAGGGCAACCAGTGATTGTCGATGAAATTGGATTTTAGAATCTCACTGTCGAAAGACCCTGGCAATAGTCAAAGTAGGACAGCAACAAACCCGGTTGCCTGAGCAACAGGAGGATGGAGCTGTAATAATAAAGTACATCACAGACAATGTTCCAAGAAATCGCATGGGACAGGATGTTCGGCTGCGAGAATGTAAACCAGTCAGCTGAGACCGCGAGGTGTGCACGTCTCTGTAAATGTCACAGACATTGTGGTTGAGATGCACAAAGCACACAATTCGAGCAAAGTTGTATTAATGCATTATCAACACCATGTTTTAGAAGCAATGTTAAATGTCATGAAAGCTTGCGTCAGGCCGAGCAGGTGTGTCTCTGACCAAAATAGGTCAATGTCGCTGTAAAACTGAACCCAGCCAGAGTCAGCACCTTCAGGGGAGGGGAGAGATGGGAGGGAGGGAGAGAGATGGAGAGAGATGGGAGGGAGGTGGAGAGTTGGGAGGGAGGGGAAGCATGGAGTATAGAACTGAACCCAGCCACAGAAGGTACCTTCAGGTTCACTCCCTGGTTGCCCTCCCGTCTGGTGTAGCAATCCCCTCAGCACGGGAATGGAGACAAGTCCAGACCAAAACTGTACGCAGTATTCCAGGTGTGGTCTTACCAACGCCCTGTGCAGTTGTAGCAGGACTCCCCGACTTTTATGCTCCGTCCCCCTTGCAATAAAGGCCAGCATTCCATTTGCCTTCCTGATTACTTGCTGAACCTGCATACTAACTTTTTGAGTTTCATGTACAAGAAACCCCAGATCCCTCTGTATAACAGTATTTTGTAAGCGTCCATTTAAATAATAATTTGTTTTTTTATTTTTCCCACCAAAGGAGGTAACCTGACATTTACCACATTATAGTCCATCTGCCAGATTTTTCCCCCACTCACTGAGCCGGTCTATATCCCTTTGTAGATTTGTTGCTTCCTCCTCACAACTTGCTTTCCCACCTATCTTTGTATCATCAGCAAATTTGACTGCGTTACTCTCGGTCCCTTCATCCAAGTCATTAATATAAATTGTAAATTGTTGAGGTCCCAGCGGCACCCCACTAGTTACAGTTTGCCAACCTGAAAATGACCCATTTATCCCGACTCTGTATTTTGTGTGTTACCCAATCCTCGATCCATGCTGAAATAGTATCGACAACCCCGTGAGCTCTTAGCTTATGCAGTAACCTTTTGTGTGGCACCTTATCGAATACTTTCTGGAAATCCAAATATACAACATCAAAGGGTTGTCCTTTATCCACTCTGCTCGTTACATCTTCAAACAACTCCAGCAAATTTGTCAAACATAATTTCCCTTTCATAAAACTATGCTGACTCTGCTTGACTGCAATATGATTTTCTAAATGCCCTGCTACTACTTCCTGAATGATGGACTCCAGTATTTTCCCATTGACAGATGGTAGGCTAACTGGTCTATAGTTTACTGTTTTCTGTCTCCCTCCTTTCTTCAACAAGGATGTTACATTTCCAGTTTCAAGTCCACTGGGACCGCTCCAGAATTCAGGGAATTTTGGTAGATTACAACCAGTGCATCCACTATCTCTGCAGCCACTTCTCTTAAGACCCTGGGATGCATGCCATCAGGTCCAGGGGACTTGTCCACCTTTAGTCCCATTAGTTTGCTGAGTACTTTATCTCCAGTGACAGTGATAGTGATTCTTCGAAGGTCCCCGCCCCCAGCAATAACTCTTATCAACTATTGGGATGTTTTTAGTGTCCTCTATCGTGAAGACCGATAGAAAATATTTGTTCAAAGTCTCTGCCATTTCCGTGTTTCCCATTATTAATTCTCCAGTCCCATCCTCTAAGGGACCAACATTTACTTTAACTACTCTCTGCAGAAGCTTTTAATGCCTGTTTTTATATTTCTTGCTAGTTTGATCTCGTATGCTATCATCTCTGTCTTTATCATTATTTTTAGTCGTCCTTTGCTGGTTTCTAAACATTTCCCAATCCTCTGGCTTTCCACTGTCCTTGGCAACATTGTATGCCTTTTTTTTTCAATTTGATACCATCCTTTACATCCTTAGTTAGCCAGGGATGGTTCATCCTTCTCTTAGCATCATTATTTCTCTGCTGAGATTATGAAATATCTCCTTAAATGTTTCACAATGCATTTCTACAGTCTTACCCTTTAACATATTTTCACAGTCCACTTGGTGTCAGTGACAAGGATTGGTTTATATCACATGGGAGGAGATTGGTGTCAGTGACTGTGGGGTTAATTCAACCTTCTTTGACACTGTCAACCGTGAGGGATTATGGGGTGTACTTTTCAAATTCGGCTGTCCTCAAAATTTCTCACCATCCTCCACTTGCTTGGTGATAACATGCAAGCTGTGATCCTGACCAATGGATCCACCACAGACCCAATTCATGTAAGGACCGGGGTGAAGCAAGGCTGTGTCACTGCACCCACGCTCTTCTCCATCTTCCTTGCTGCATTGCTACATCTCACCGTCAGTAAGCTTCCTGCTGGAGTGGAGATAATCTACAGAATAAACGGGAAACTGTTCAAACTCCATCGCCTTCAGACCAGATCCAAGGTCGTGCCATCCTCTGTCATCGAATTACAATATGCAGATGATGCTTGTGTCTGCGCTCAATCAGAGGATGAGCTCCAAACCATCGTCAACACGTTCACCGTAGTGTCTGAGAGCCGTACACTAAACATCTCCGGAAAAGAAAGGTGCTCCATCAACCTATCCCCGCCACACAGCACTGCCCTTCACCCCCACCCCACCCTGGATGATCAAAATCCACGATGAGGCCTTTGGCAAAATGGTCCATTTTTCATACCTCGGGAGCCTACTGTCAACAAGGGCACATATCAATGACTAGGTCCAACACCACCTTCTGTGTGTCAGCACAGCCTTCGGTCGCCTAAGTCATAAGTCAAGGACACCCTCAAGGCCTCCTTGAAGAAGTTCAACATCCCCGCCGACACCTGGGAATCCCTGGCACAAGATAGCTCAAAATGGAAGAGAATAATCTGTGAGGGCGTCGAACACTTCGAGTCTCTCCACCTGGAGCAAGCGGAGACCAAGTGCTGATGGCGGAGGGAGCACACGACAACCCAAGCACTTCAACAAACCGGCACTTCAACCAATGTACTTTCAACCACCGTCTGTCCAATCTGCGACAGAGATTGTAGCTTCTGCATTGGACCTAACAGACATCTGAGACCTCATTTGTAATGTGGAAGCAAGTCATCCTCGACTCCAAGGGACTGCCTATGATGATGGTTGGTTTATATTGGACAGGAGGGGATTGGTGTCAGTGACTGTGGGGTGGGTTCATATCAGACAGGAGAGGATTGGTATCAGTGACTGTGGGGTTGGTTTATATCAGAGAGGAGGGGATTGGTATCAGTGACTGTGGGGTTGGTTTATTTCAGACAGGAGGGGATTGGTGTCAGTGACTGTGGGGTAGGTTTATATCAGACAGGAGGAGATTGGTATCAGTGACTGTGGGGTGGGTTCATATCTGACAGGTGGAGATTGCTGTCAGTGACTGTGGGGTGGGTTTATATCAGACAGGAGGGGATTGGTATCAGTGACTGTGGGGTGGGTTTATATCAGACAGGAGGAGATTGGTATCAGTGACTGTGGGGTGGGTTTATATCTGACAGGAGGAGATTGGTGTCAGTGACTGTGGGGTGGGTTTATATCAGACAGGAGGGGATTGGTATCAGTGACTGTGGGGTGGGTTTATATCAGACAGGAGGGGATTGGTGTCAGTGACTGTGGAGTGAGTTTATATCAGACAGGAGGGGATTGGTGTCAGTGACTGTGGGGTGGGTTTATATCAGACAGGAGGGGATTGGTGACATGGAATCATAGCAGTTTACAACACAGAAGGAAGCCATTTGGTCCACTGTGTCAGTGTGGCTGAAAAAGAGCTATCCAGCCTAATCCCACTTTCCAGCTCTTGGTTCAGAGCCCTGTCGGTTACGGCACCTCCAGTGCATATCCAAGTACTTTGGCAAATGCGATCAGGGTTTCTGCCTCTACTGTTCTTTCAGGCAGCAAGTTCCAGACTCTGGAGGTTATGCTAGGAATGTGTAAAACACTACTTAGACCACAGCTAGAGTATTCACACAGTTCTGGTTACCACAGTGCAGGAAATATGTCTTTGCACTGGAGAGGGTACAGATGAGATTTACAAGGATGTTGCCTGGACTGAAGTATTTTAGCTGAAGAATTTTAGATGGGCTGGTGTTATTTTCTTTGGAATAGAGGAGGCCGACGACAGAATTGCGTACAAAATTATGGAGGGTCCCAGATGGAGTGGATAGGAAGGACATAAGAACATGAGGACAAATAAATAGGAGTAGGCCATCGGACCCCTCGAGCCCACTCCGGCATTCAATAAGATCATGGCTGATCTGATCTTGGTCCCAACTCCACTTCTCTGCCCACTCGCATAAATCGTTGACTTCTTTATCTATCAAAAATCTGTCGATCTCCACCTTAAATATATTCAATGACCCAGCCTCCACAGTTCTCTGGGGCAGAGAATTCCAAAGATTCACGACCCTCTGGGAGAGAAATTCTTCCTCATTTCCATTTTAAATGGACAACCCCTTATTCTGAAACTATGCACCCTAGTTCTAGTTTCCCACACGAGGGGAAACATCCTCTCTGCATCGACCCTGTCAAGCCCCCTCAGCATCTTATACATTTCAATATCACCTCTCAGTCTTCTAAACTCCAATGAGTACAGGCTCAACCTATCTTCATATGACAACCCCTTTACCTCAGGAATCAACCTTGTGAACCTTCTTTGAACTGCCTTGTGAACCTTCTCTGAACTGACTTATTTCCCTTCGCAGAGAGGTCAATAACCAGGGGGCACAGATTTAAAGTAATTGGTAGAAGGATTAGAGGGGAGTTGAGCAGAAAGTTTTCACCCAGAGGTTGGTGGGGGTCTGTAACTCACTGCCTGAAAGCGTGGTAGAGGCAGAAACCCTCACCACATTTGAAACATACTTGGATATGCACTGGAAGTGTCATAACCCACAAGGCTGTGGAGCAAGAGCTGGAAAGTGGGATTAGGCTGGATAGCTCTTTTTCGACCGGTACAGAGACAGTGGGCCAAATGGCCTCCTTCTGTGCTGTAAATGTCTATGATTCTGTGGTCGTTGAAATCCCCGACTATTGCTGCCCTATTGGTTTTGGACTTCTCAGAAATCTTCCTCCATATTTGCTTTTCTATCTCCCTCTGACTGTTTATAGTACACTCCCAACATTGTGATTGGCCCGCTTTTGTTTATCAGTTCAACACATATGGCCTCATTTGATGATTCTTCCAACATCTCATCCCTCCTCACTGCTGTAACAACACCTCAGCTGATCTGTCTTATCCCCTAGACTTCTTGCATTGAAGTATATACCATTAAGCGCGGCCAAACTCCTTTGTAGTCGATTTTCTAGCCTTTGTTTCCTCTGCCTTCCAAACTCATTTACGAATTTTCTACTCCCATTTCCAAGCTTTGCTTCTCTCCCTCCTGAATCTACGCTCAGGTTCCCATCCCCCTGCCAAGCAAGTTTAAACCCTCCCCAACAGCATTAGCAAATCCCCGGGAGGATAATGGTCGGGGCCCTGTTGAGGTGTGACCTTATCCGGCTTGTACAGTCTCCAGCCCCTCAGGAATCTGTCTGTTCACGCTCGCCCTTCAGAATGTCCTGCAGCCTCTCAATGATATCCTTGACTCTGGCACCAGGAAGTCAACCTACCATCCTGGAGTTATGTCGGTGGCCGCAGAAAGACCTGTCTGTTCCTGTAACTATGGAAACCCCTTTCAATATTGCCGACCTGACCTTGCCCTTCACCCCCCTTCCGTACAGTTGAGCACCCATGATGCCTTGGACTTGGCTCTGGCTGTACTCCCTGAGGAACCACCAGTACAGAGAGTGAGATGCACTGAGAGGTGTCCTGCACTACCTGCCTGGTCCTCCATGTCTGTCTGGGCAGTCACCCATTCCCTCTCTGCCTGCACACTCTTATGCTGCGAGGTGATGACCCCCCGAAAGGTGCTATCCACGTAGCTCTCAGCCTCGCGGATGCAGTGACACTCGCTGCTGCTCAAGCTCCGAAACCCGGAGATCGAGCTCCTCCAGATGACGACACTTATTGCACATGTATTTGACCAGGATACGAGAAGCGTGGTTGTTCCACAATGACAGGGTTTCATCTGTTTAAACAAAAACTCCACTGTTATTCCCTGAAATAATCCCCGCTGCCCGGCCTGAATGAATCCATGTTTGCTCCACCTCACAGGGTTCCATCTCTTGAAATGCATCCCTCACCCAGCCAAAGTGCCTTGCCCCAGTCCCAGTGCATGCCTCCCGCAGCCAAAGTTCCTTATCCCAGTCGCAGTATTTGCCTTACCCCAGTCCCAGTGCATGCCTCCCGCAGCTGAAGTGCCTTATCCCAGTCGTGTTTCTCAGCACCATCTGCATGGAATGATTCAGGGGGAGCGGGGGATAGACAGTGCGAGGGGCTTGTCACCTTACGGTCACAAAGTGCAGAACAAATAGTTTCCTTCGGTTAGATAAACCCGGGGGGGCGGGGGAGGTGGGGGGTCACACAGCCCGAGTGCGGGCCCAGGCCAGAGTGACAACAGTCCGCACCATCCGCTTCACACACACCCGGGCTCGGGCCCAGGCCACGACTCACAGCACGCAGGCCCCGTGTTCACCCCCCGGTTCCAGGCCCGGCACCAGGTCCGGCACACACTATTGGGCCAGCCTGGACTCACCCTATTGGGCCAGCACAAAAGACCCAGTATAAACAGAGACAGGGTCTAGTGTAATATAAACAGAGACAGGGTCTAGTGTAATATAAACAGAGACAGGGTCTAGTGTAATATAAACAGAGACAGGGTCTAGTGTAATATAAACAGAGACAGGGTCTAGTGTAATATAAACAGAGACCGGGTCCAGGGTAATATAAACAGAGACAGGGTCTAGTGTAATATAAACAGGGACAGGGTGCAGTGTAATATAAACAGAGACAGGGTGTAGTGTAATATAAACAGAGACAGGGTGTAGTGTAATATAAACAGAGACAGGGTGTAGTGTAATATAAACAGAGACAGGGTGTAGTGTAATATAAACAGAGACAGGGTGTAGTGTAATATAAACAGAGACAGGGTGTAGTGTAATATAAACAGAGACACGGTCTAGTGTAATATAAACAGGGACAGGGTCTCGTGTAATATAAACAGAGACAGGGTGTAGTGTAATATAAACAGAGACAGGGTCTCGTGTAATATAAACAGAGACAGGGTGTAGTGTAATATAAACAGAGACAGGGTCTAGTGTGATATAAACAGTGACAGGGTCCAGTGTAATATAAACAGAGACATGGTCTAGTGTAATATAAACAGTGTCAGGGTGTAGTGTAATATAAACAGAGACAGGGTCTAGTGTAATATAAACAGAGACAGGGTCTAGTGTAATATAAACAGAGACCGGGTCCAGGGTAATATAAACAGAGACAGGGTCTAGTGTAATATAAACGGGGACAGGGTGTAGTGTAATATAAACAGAGACAGGGTGTGGTGTAATATAAACAGAGACAGGGTGTAGTGTAATATAAACAGAGACAGGGTGTAGTGTAATATAAACAGAGACAGGGTGTAGTGTAATATAAACAGAGACAGGGTGTAGTGTAATATAAACAGAGACACGGTCTAGTGTAATATAAACAGGGACAGGGTCTAGTGTAATATAAACAGAGACAGGGTCTAGTGTAATATAAACAGAGACAGGGTCTCGTGTAATATAACAGAGACAGGGTGTAGTGTAATATAAACAGAGACAGGGTCTAGTGTGATATAAACAGTGACAGGGTCTAGTGTAATATAAACAGAGACAGGGTCTAGTGTAATATCAACAGTGTCAGGGTGTAGTGTAATATAAACAGAGACAGGGTCTAGTGTAATATAAACAGAGACAAGGTGTAGTGTAATATAAACAGAGACAGGGTCCAGTGTTACAAAAACAGAGACAGGGTGTAGTGTAATATAAACAGTGTCAAGGCCCAGTGTAATATAAACAGAGACAGGGTCTAGTGCAATATAAACAGAGACAGGGTCTAGTGTAATATAAACAGAGACAGGGCCCAGTGTAATATAAACACTGACAGGGTGTAGTGTAATATAAACAGAGACAGGGTCCAGTGTAATATAAACAGAGACAGGGTATGGTGCATTAATAACTGACACAAAGCCTAGTTTTACACGAAAAACAAGTCTTTAATATTGAAATAATATTTTGGCAATAATAATTGAAGAGGTGATAGTGTCACACTAACAGAAGCCTTTAACACTTTAACAATACCCGAAACATACTCGATAGAATACAACAGAGACACAATCTACTGTTATAATAATAGAGGTGTGCACTAGAACTGGAACGACAGGGGCAGGTTATTTTCAGGTCTAGTGTAACAATTCCAGAGACAGGGTCCAGAGTTATAACAGCAAATGCATGGCCCACTGTGAGAGTAACAAAGACAGTGTTTGATCCAATAATAACAGAGGCAGACTCGAGTGCAATACTGAACACAATGCTGGATCGAGTGTGATGATCAACAAAACAAAGATTGGGTCTCCTCTAATAGTGTGTGCAAGTCAGGGCCTATTACTGCAACCTCATTCACCCATCCCCCTGTGCTCACTGACCTACATTGGCTCCTGGTTAAGCAACGCCTCGATTTTAAAATTCTAATCTTTGGTTTCAAAACTCTCCATGGCCTCACCCCTCCCTATCTCTGTAAACTCTTACAGACCCACCACCCTCCGAGTTTCAGCACTCCTCCAAATCTGTCCTTGCCCATCCCTGATTTTAATCGCTCCACCATTGGTGGCCGTGTCTTCAGCTGCCGAAGCTCCAAGCTCTGGAATTCCCCCTAAACCTCCACCTCCTCTTTCAAGGTTCTTTTTGAAAACTACCTCTTCAATCAACCTTTTGGGAATCTGTCCTGATATCTTTCTCTGTGGCTCTGTGTCAAAAATGTTTTCTTATTGATATCGATCGTGTTAAGCACCGTGAGATGTTTCATTGCATTAAAGGCGCTATATTAATGTAAGTTCTGGCTGTTTTCTTGTTGTAACAAATGCTTTGCCGAATGTCTGATAACAGAGTCAAGGCCCACTGCAGTATGAATGTGTGGGTCAGTGTAATAACACCGGCACGGTCTAGTGTAACGGGAACAGGGAACAGACCCTGTCAGCCTTGGCTCAGTGGTAGCACTCTCGGCCGAGTGAGGGTTCAATTCCCAATCCAGAGCCCGGGCACATCATCGAGGCCCAGACTCCAGGTGCCAGTACAGAGGGAGTGCTGCACTGTCAGAGTTCCGTCTTTCAGGTGAGACAGTAAACCGATGCCTTGTCTAGATTTTAAGTTGGATGTAAAAGATCCCATGGCCACGATTCAGAGGAAGAACAGGCGGAGTTCACCCCGGTGTCCTGGGTAATGTGTATCCCTCAACTTACATCACTAAGAACGGATTGTCTTGTCATCATTACATGGCTGTTTGTGGGATCCTGCTGTGCACAAATTGGCTGCGGCATTTCCTACATGACATCTCCCCAAAACCCCCTCACCCCAACCCCTCCTTCACCCCGACTCTCCAACCCCCCTCACCCCAACCCCTCCTTCACCCCTACTCTCCAAAACCCCTCACCCCAACCCCTCCTTCACCCCTACTCTCCAACCCCCCCTCACCCCCCCTTCCCCTCCTTCACCCCTACTCTCCAACCCCCCTCACCCCAACCCCTCCTTCACCCCTACTCTCCAACCCCCCTCACCCCAACCCCTCCTTCACCCCTACTCCCCAACTCCTCACCCCAACCCCTCCTTCACCCCAACCCCTTCTTCACACCTACACCCAGCCCCTCTTGTGTCTTGAATTGCATTCACTGTAATGGAAACTGACAATTGGAACTGGTCAGTATTTGAAAGATATTTACAACAAATTCGAGATGTTCTGAGAGTCAGTATCTTTCTCTATTCTGTCCACTCGAGGAGTTAGATTACCAACCTTCTCCTGTGAATATCGAGCTGGAGTATTGGGTCGTGATATATTCACTCGTTCATTCTGTTGCCTCTAAATATTGAGTCTTGTGGTTTCAGACACCAGATAACCAAGCTCAGAACGACAGACTGACTTTTACTGACGTTATTAACAGCACTGCAAACATACAGACAGTATAGTTACCGGATCCGGAGAACAGGGATAATGGAGTCGGTTCCCAGGGCTCCTCTCCCCAGGTGTGTCTAACAAGCTGCGGATATACTGGCGATATTTATACTGAACTTGTTTGCAACATACCAGATCTGACGCTGCTCAAACCATAACCACAAGGATATCGGTGCATGGTTCTGTCTGTGACCACAGGGCTGTGTCACTGCCACCCACAGATACCGTTTCCTTGTTTCACATCTCCATACAAACACCATCACTTCACACATCCTCTTTCGACACAATTACAGCCGACATGAGCAAGGACATGAGGCTTATTAAAAGACACATTTCATTACAGCAAAAGTTAAACTGGGATAAATGTTCAGTTATTTTCTGTTCAGGCAAAATGCAGAACAATCCAGCAGCTCACCAGCACCTTTACAGCGTGTCATCGGCCGACAGGCTTTCATTAAGTACATTTACTGAGTGCATTTAAATTTAAAACCAGGTTTGTAGGCGTGATGCTCCATTCACACATCGAAGGTGAGAGAGATGCTGTGGGGCACACACTAAGTCCAGTATCTGAAAGTGATTAACAGACTGGGTTTTGTGTTTATTGATCCCGGGTGTGTTACAGACACCTTCCCTTGATACCAAAGCTAGGAGAGGGACTCTGGAAGGTATGGGGAACTGGCACTTGTCCCTGAGAGTAACCGAAGGTATGAGAACTGAAATAATCCAGAGTTAGAAAGGAGAAAAGGTCCCAAAATTGAACAGTCGGTAACAGGACATCAATTAGAAACAAATACTCAACTGTGCGATTGAAACAAAGCTGACCTGTTTTTTTTATTTGTTCATGGGACATGGGATATGGGTGTCACTGGCAAGGCCAGCTGTGGGACAATAGGAAGAGCGAAGAGCTGGAGCACTGAGCGCGCAGTTGGTCCTCCAACCAATCGGAGTGAGCGAGGGGCGGGGTTTGCGCCCCCCCCCCCCAGTGGGCGGGGCCGGGCCCGGATTTCCCACACTGAGCATGACGGGCAGCGGCGGCCACAGTTGGTGGAGCCCGGATGATGTCGGACAGGAGACAGTCGACTGTCGGTGCGGGGCAGGAATTGGAGCCACGAGTGGGCGGGTGAACGTCAAACACCTGCTGTGGGCCCCAGGCCCCAATCACAGCCCAGAGGCCCCGGTTTTGCCTCGTGGTGACAGGCCCGGGTCAGCGGGGTCACTGGCCGACATCTTGGCCGGGTTAGAACATCAGAAATAGGAGCAACAGTGGGCCATCCGGCCCCTTGAGCCTGCTCCGCCATTTACCACCATCATGGCTGATCCTATCATGGACTCAGTTCCACTTCCCTGTCCGCTCCCCATAATCCCTTATCCCTTATCATTTAAGAAACTGTTTATTTCAGTCTTAAATGTATTCAATGTCCCAGCTTCCACAGCTCTCTGTGGCAGTGAATTCCACAGATTTACAACCCTCAGAGAGATTCCTTCTCATCACAGTTTTAAATGGGCTGCCCCTTATTCTAAGATTATGTCCCCTAGTTCTACTCTCCCCCATCAGTGGAAACATCCTCTCTGCATCCACCTTGTCAAGCCCCCTCATAATCTTATGCGTTTCGATAACATCATCTCTCATTCTTCTGAATTCCAATGAGTAGAGGCCCAACCTACTCAACCTTTCCTCATAAGTCAACCCCCTCGTCCCTGGAACCAACTGAGTGAACCTTCTCTGAACTTCCCCAAAGCAAGTATATCCTTTCGTAAATATGGAAACCAAACCTGCACGCAGTATTCCAGGTGTGGCCTCACCGATTCCTTATATAGCTGTAGCAAGACTTCCCTGCTTTTATACTCCATCCCCTTTGCAATAAATGCCAAGATACCATTGGCCTTCCTGATCACTTGCTGTACCTGCATACTATCCTTGTTTCATGCACAAGTACCCCCAGATCCCGTTGTACTGCGGCACTTTGCAATCTTTCTCCATTTAAATAATAACTTGCTCTTCGATTGTTTTCTGCCAAAGTGCAGGACCTCACACTTTCCAACATTATACACCATCTGCCAAATGTTTGCTCACTCACTTAGCCTGTCTGTGCCCTTTTGCAGATTGTGTGTGTCCTCCTCACACATTGCTTTTCCTCCGATCTTTGTATCATCAGCAAACTTGGCAATGTTACACTCGGTCCCTTCTTCCAAGTCGTTAATATAGATTCTAAATAGTTGGGGTCCCAGCACTGATCCCTGTGGCACCCCATTAGTTACTGGTTGCCAACCAGAGATTGAACCATTTATTCCGACTCTCGATTTTCTGTTCGTTAGCCAATCCTCTATCCATGCTAAATTATTACCCCCAACCCCGTGAACTTTTATCTTGTGCAGTAACCTTTTACGTGGCACATTGTCAAATGCCTTCTGGAAATTCAAATACACCACATCCATTGGTTCCCCTTTATCCATCCTGTTTGTTACATCCTCAAAGAACTCCAGCAAATTTGTCAAACATGACTTCCCTTCATAAATCCATGCAAACTCTGCCTGACCGAATTTTGCTTTTCCAAATGTTCTACAACTGCTATTTTAATAATGGACTCCAACATTTTCCCAACCACAGATGTTAGACTAACTGGTCTGTAGTTTCCTGCTTTTTGTCTGCCGCCTTTTTTAAAAAGGGGCGTTACATTTGCAATTTTCCAATCTGCTGGGACCTCCCCAGAATCCAGAGAATTTTGGTAAATTACAACCAATGCATCCACAATCCCCACCGCTATTTCTCTTAAGACCCGAGGATGTAATCCATCAGGTCCAGGGGATTTATCTGTCTTCAGTCCCATTATCTTACTGAGTACCACCACCTTAGTGATTGTAATTGTGTTACGTTCCTCCCCCACCCTACAGCCTCTTGACTATCCACTATCGGAATATTGTTAGTTTCCTCTACCCATGTCATTGGTCCCGATATGGACCACAACCTCCGGCTGTTCACCCTCTCCCCCCAGAATGCCCTGCAGCTGCTCAGTGACATCCTTGACTCTGGCACCAGGGAGGCAATCTGCCATCCTGGAGTCACGTCTGTGGCTGCAGAAACACCTGTCTGCTCCCCTGACTATTGAATCCCCTACCACTATAGATATTACCATTCTTCTTCCTCCCCCCCCGTGCAGCTGAGACACCCGTGGTGCCGTGGATTTGCCTCTGGCTGCACTCCCCAGAGCCACCATCCCCCTCACCAGTACTCAGAAGAGAGAACCGGTTGGAGAATGAGATGGACTCAGGGGAGTCCTGCACTACCTGCCTAGTCCTCCTCTTCTGTCCAGGGGTCACCCAATCCCTATCTGCCTGCACATTCTTAAGCTGCAGGGTGACCACCTCTAGAAACGTGAGATCCCCGGAGCTCTCAGTCTCATGGATGCACCGCAGTGACTCCAGCCGCCGCTCAAGCTCCAAAACGCGGGGCTAGAGTTGGTGCAGCTGGAGACACCTCCTGCACATGTGGTCGTCCCGGCTGTGCGAAGCTTCCAGGATTTCCCACATGCCACAGGATGTGTAATCCACGGGACTGAGCTGTCCTGTCATCCCTCCAGTTACACACACAACTATCAAGTAGAACTAAACTCTAAACCTTAGAGAAATACACCCAGCAACTACTCAGCAATCCGCTGATTTAATTAACTGGCTCTCCTTAGATAATAAAGTTCACATATATTTACTGGCAGTTCTGACTTACAACAATGACAAAGGTTTCCTACTGAAAAGCAAAAGAAAAAGATTTACCAAACCACCAGCCAATCACTTACCCGCTGGGCTATGACCCTGCACCAGCCGATTCCTCCCGGAACGCCCCCCCCCCCTCCTCCTGGACCGCCCCTCCTCCCCTCTCCCGCCCTCCTCCCGGACCGCCCCTCCTCCCCTCTCCCCCCTCCTCTCGGACCGCGCCTCCTCCACTCTCCCCCAATGTCCACTCTTCCACCCTCCCCCCTCCGCATAGACAACCCCTCTCCCCCCCAGATAGCCCCTCACCTCCAGGCAGCCCCCCCACCTCCCCTAGACGGCCCCGACTCAATGAAAGCCTGTCGGCCGATGAGACGCTGTAAAGGTGCTGGTGAGCTGCTGGATTGTTCTGCATTTTGCCTGAACAGAAAATAACTGAACATTTATCCCAGTTTAACCTTTGCTATTATGAAATATTTGTGCATTTTAATGGGCTCATGTCCTTGCTCATGTCGGCTGTAATTGTGTCGAAAGGGGATGTGTGAAGTGATGGTGTTTGTATGGAGATGTGAAACAAGGAAACGGTATCTGTGTGTGACAGTGACACAGCCCTGTGGTCACAGGCAGAACCATGCACCGATATCCTTGTGGTTATGGTTTGAACAGGGTCAGATCAGGAATGTAGCAAACCAGTTCAGTATAAATATCGCCAGTGTATCCGCAGCTTGTTAGACACACCTGGGGAGAGGAGCCCTGGGAACCCACTCCATTATCCCTGTTCTCTGGATCCGGTAACTATACTTTCTGTATGTTTGCAGTGCTGTTAATAACGTCAGTAAAAGTCAGTCTGGTGTTCTGAGCTTGATTATCTGGTGTCTGAAACCACAAGACTCAATATTTAGAGTCAACAGGATGAACTAGTGAATACATCATGACCCAATACTCCAGCTCTATATTCACAGGAGAAAGTTGGTCATCTAACTCCTCGAGTGGGCAGAAGAGAGAAAGATACCGACTCTCAGAACATCTCGAATCTGTTGTAAATATCGTTCAAATCCTGACCGGTTCCAATTGTCAGTTTCCATGACAGTGAAGGCAATTCAGGACACGAAGGGGCGAGGGGGGGATGTAATGTGGGAAATGTAGCAGCCAACTTGTGCACAGCAGGATCCCAGAAACAGCCATGTAATGATGACAAGACAATCCGTTCTCAGTGATGTAAGTTGAGGGATACACATTACCCAGGACACTGGGGTGAACTCCGCCTGTTCTTCCTCTGAATCGTGGCCGTGGGATCTTTTACATCCAACTTAAAATTTAGACAGGGCATTGGTTTAGTGTCTCACCTGAAAGACGGCACCTCTGACAGTGCAGCACTCCCTCTGTACTGGCACCTGGAGTCTGGGCCTAGATGATGTGCTCGGGCTCTGGATTGGGAATTGAACCCTCACTCGGCCGAGAGTGCTACCACTGAGCCAAGGCTGACAGGGTCTGTTCCCTGTTCCCGTTACACTAGACCGTGCCGGTGTTATCACACTGACCCACACATTCATACTGCAGTGGGCCTTGACTCTGTTATCAGACATTCGGCAAAGCATTTGTTACAACAAGAAAAGAACCAGAACTTACATTAATATAGCGCCTTTAATGCAATGAAACATCTCACGGTGCTTAACACGATCGATATCAATAAGAAAACATTTTTGACACAGAGCCACAGAGAAAGATATCAGGACAGATTCCCAAAAGATTGATCGAAGAGGTAGTATTTAAAAAGAACCTTGAAAGAGGAGGTGGAGGTTTAGGGGGAATTCCAGAGCTTAGAGCTTCAGCAGCTGAAGACACGGCCACCAATGGTGGGGCGATTATAATCAGGGATGGGCAAGGACAGATTTAGAGGAGTGCAGAAACTCGGAGGGTGGTGGGGCTGTAAGAGTTTACAGAGATAGGGAGGGGCGAGGCCAGGGAGAGTTTTAAACCAAAGATTAGAATTTTAAAATCGAGGCGTTGCTTAACCAGGAGCCAACTTAGGTCAGTGAGCACAGGGGGATGGGTGAATGAGGTTATAGCAATAGGCCCCGACTTGCACACACTATTAGAGGAGACCCAATCTTTGTTTTGTTGCACTGGACACTGCCTGTGTGACCATCACACTCGATCCAGCATTGTGTTCAGTATTACACTCGAGTCTGCCTCTGTTATTATTGGCTCAAACACTGTCTTTGTTACTCTCACAGTGGGCCATGCATTTGCTGTTATTACTCCGGACCCTGTCTCTGGAATTGTTACACTAGACCTGAAAATAACCTGCCGCTGCAGTTCCAGTTCTAGTGCACAGCTCTATTATTATAACTGTAGATCGTGTCTCTGTTGTATTCTATAGAATGTGTTTCTGGTATTGTTAAAGTGTAAAAGGCTTCTTTTAGAGGGGATAGTGTCACACTTTCAGTTATTATTGCAAAAATGCTGTTTCAGTTATTAAATACTTGTTTACAGTGTAAAACTAGGCCTTGTCTCCGTTTGTATTATGCCGGACCCTGTGTCCGTTTGTATTATGCCGGACCCTGTCTCCGTTTGTATTACGCCGGACCCTGTCTCTGTTTGTATTACGCTGGACCCTGGGTCTTTTGTGCTGCCCAATAGCGTGAGCCCAGGCTGGCCCAATAGCATATGCCCAGGCTGGAACCAGGCGTGCAAACACTGGGCCTGCGGCCTGTGATTCGGGGCCTGGGACCGAGCCCGGGTGTGTGTGTAGCGGATGGTGCGGAGTGTTGTCTCTCGAGCCTGGGCCCGCGCTCAAGCTGTGTGACCCCCCCCCGGGATTTATTAACGCAGGGAACTAATTGTTCTGCACTTTTCTGATGGACAGGCGACAAGCCCCACCCCGTGTCATGGCCCGCCCCCTCTAAGCCCAAATCATTCCATGCAGGTGATGCCGAGAAACAGGACTGAAGTAAGGCATATACTGGGACTGGGGTGAGGAACCTCAGCTGGGGGAGGCATGCTTGAGCATGGGGTTTGTGAGCTTGAGCAGCAGCGAGTGTCACTGCATCCGCGAGGCTGAGCGCTACGTGGATAGCACCTTTCAGGGGGTCGTCACCTCGCAGCAGAAGAGTGTGCAGGCAGAGAGGGAATGGGTGACTGCCCAGACAGACATGGAGGACCAGGCAGGTAGTGCAGGACACCTCTCAGTGCATCTCACTTTCTGTACTGGTGGTTCCTCAGGGAGTACAGTTAGAGCCAAATCCAAGGCATCATGGGTGGCTCAACTGTAAAGGGGGGCGGCAGTGGGAAGGGGAAGGTCAGAGACACAGAGGCGTGTCGGGCTGGAGGAGGTTAGAGAGATAGTGAGGTGTGTAGGTGCTGGAGGAGGTTAGAGTGATCGGGAGGGTGTAAAAGCTGAGAGAGGTTACAGAGGGGGAGAGGTCTAGTGCTGGAGGAGGTTACAGAGGGGGAGGATTGTAGTGCTGGAGGGTGTTACAGAGATAGGGAGATGTGTATGACCTGCAGGAGGTTAGAGATAGGGCAGGGTTTAGGGCTGGAGGAGCTTACAGTGAGGGAGGGATGTAGGGCCTGGAGGTTACAGAGATAGGGAGGGGTTTAGGGCTGGAGAAGGTTTTCGAGAACAGGATGAGTGTAAGGGCTGGAGGAGGTTAGAGAGAGAGATGTTTGTAGGGTCTGGAGGAGACTACCGAAATATATAAGATTGTAGGGCTGCAGCTGGTTACAGAGATAGGGAGGTGTGCAGTGCTGGAAGAGGTTACAGAGATAGGAAGGGGCTGGAGGAGATTGCAGAGATAGGGAAGGTTCTGGTATTGGAGGTGGTTATGGAGATAGGGAGGGGTGGAGGGCTGGAGGAGATTTCAGAGATAGGGAAGGGTGTAGGGGCTGTAGGTTACAGATATAGGGAAGGGTGTCGGGGCTGTAGGTTACAGAGAGAGGAAGGGGTCTCGGGGCTGGAGTAGGTTGCAGAGATTGGGAGGGTTGTGGGGGCTCGGAGGTTAGAGATAGGGAGGGGTATAGGGCTGGAGGAGGTTACACAGATAGGGAGTGGTATAGGGCTGGAGGAGGTTACAGATATAGGGAGAGGTGTAGGGCTGGAGGAGGTTACGGAGAAAGGGAGGGTTGTCGGGCTGGAGGTGGTTACGGAGATAGGGAGGGGTTTAGGGGCTGGAGCAGGTTGGAGATCGGCACGGGTATCTGGTCTGGAGGAGGTTACAGAGATAGGGAGGCGTGTAGGGGCAGGAGGAGGTCACAGAGAAAGATAGGGGTGTAGGAGCAGGAGGAGGTTACAGAGAAAGGGAGGGGTGTAGGGGCTGGAGGAAATTAGAGATAGGGAAGGGGTCAGGGCTGGAGGCGGTTCGAGATAAGGAGGGATGTAGGTTTGGAGGAGGTTACAGAAATAAGCAGGTGCTGGAAGAGGTTGCAGAGATATTGAGGGGTGTAGGGGCTGGAGGAGGTTACAGAGATACGGAGGGGTGTAGGAGCAGGAGGAAGTTAGAGATCGGGAAGGGTTCAGGGCTGGAGGAAGTTGCACAGATAGGGATGGGTGTAGGGGCTGGTGGAGGTTACAGACATAGGGATGGGTGTAGGGGCTGGAGGAGGTTAGAGAGATATGGAGGAGTGTAGGGCGGGAGGAGGTTAGAAGGATATGAAGGAGAGTAGGGCTGGAGGAGCTTATAGAGATAGGGAGGGTTGTAGGGGCTGGAGGTTGTTACAAGGGATAGGGAGGGTTGTCGGGGCTGGAGGTGGTTGCAGAGATTGGAACGTTGTAGGGGCTCGAGGAGGTTAGAGATAGGGAGTGGTGTAAGGGCTGGAGGAGATTACACGGATAGGAAGAGGTGTAGTGCTGAAGGAGGTAACAGAGATAGGGAGGGGTGTAGGGGCTGGAGGTTACAGAGATAGGGAGTGGTGTAGGGGCTGGAGGAGGTTACAGAGATGAGGGGTTTAGGCTGGAGGAGGTTAGAGATAAGGAGGGGTGTAGGATTGGAGGAGGTTAGAGAGATAGCGAGGGGTGTCGGTCTGGAGGAAGTTAGAGATAGGGAGGGGTTTAGGGCTGGAGGAGGTTACAGAGATAGCGATGGGTGTAGTGTCTGGAGGTTAGAGAGATAGGGAGGGGTCTAGTGCTGGAGGAGGTTACAGAGATAGGGAGCTGTGTAGGTTCTGAAGTTTACATCGATAGGGACGGGTGTAGGGGCTGGAGGAGGTTAGAGAGATGTGGAGGTGTGTTGCACTGGAGGAGGTTACAGATGGGGAGGGGTGTAGGGTCTGGAGGAGGTTACAGAGGTAGCGAGGGGTGTAGGGTCCGGAGGAGGAGGTTACAGAGATAGGGAGGGGTGTAGCGGCTGGAGGAGGTTACAGATAGGGAGAGGTGTAGGGGCTGGAGGAGGTTATAGAGATAGGGAGAGATGTAAGGGATGGAGGAGATTTCAGGTAGGGAGGGGTGTATGGGCTGGTGGAGGTTACAGAAATAGGGAGAGGTGTAGGTCTGAAGGAGATTTCAGAGATAAGGAAGGGTCTAGGGGCTCGAGGAGGTGACAGAGATCGGGAGGGGTGCAGCGATTGGAGGAGAGTACAAACATGGGGAGGGGTGTACGGGCTGGAGGAGATAACAGAGATAGGGAGGTATGTAGGTGCTGGAGGAGGTTAGAGATAGGGAGGTATGTAGGTGCTGGAGTAGGTTGGAGAGATACCAAGGTGTGTCGTGCTGGAGGAGGTTACAGAGGGGGAGGGTTGTCGTGCTGGAGGAGGTTGCAGACGTAGGGAGGGATGTAGGGGCAGGGGGAGGTTAGAGAGATAGCAAGGGGTGTAGGGCTGGAGAAGGTTACAGAGATACGGAGGTGGATAGGGTTAGAGATATGGAGGGGTGTAGGGGCTGGAGGAGGGTTAGAGAGATAGGGAGGGGTGTAGGGGCTGGAGGAGGTTTAGAAAGATAGGGAGGGGTGTAGGGGCTGGAGGAGGTTTAGAGATAGGGAGGGATGTCGGGCAGGAGGAGGTTCGAGAGATAGGGAGGGATGTAGGGGTGGGGTTTTGGGGCTGGATGAGGTTTAGAGAGATATGAGAGGTGTCGGTGCTGGAGGAGGTTACAGAGATAGGGAGGGTTGTAGGGCTGAGGAGGTTACAGAGAACGGGAGGGTTGTAGGGCTGGAGGAGGTTACAGAGATGGGGAGGGGCTGGAGGAGGTTACAGAGATGGGATGGGGTGGGGAGGGGAGGGGAGGGGAGATTGAGGGATTTGAACAGGAGGCTGAGAACTTTAAATCAGCGCCTCACTGGGGCCGAGGAGCGGGGAGAAGTGCAGGAACACAACCCCCTCACTACCTACCCTGCACTAACCCCCATCATCTGTTACATCACCTGGAGTTCCAGCGACACTCCTCCCCCTCTTTCTCGGTATTTATCCACTCACTGCCTCACTCAAAGCTTATCTCCCATTGACAAACCATGTGAGAGCCCTCGTTGTCCCAGAATTCCTCCCCGTGGACACCGACTGACCTTCCCCGTGCCTCCGCCACCCTCCTCCTGTTCCATGACGGCCGACAAATTCAGGTTGTGTTCCAGTCAGCAAGCTAAAGATCGGGTGTGGGGGGTGCATAAATTAAAACACATGGCGGGCCAGAGGAAGGGGCTTGGGGGGCCGTGTCCTGCCCATGGGCCGTATGTTTGACACCCCTGAGCTACACTGTCAAGCCCTGTAAGAGTTTTCTATGTTTCAATGAGATCACCTCTCATTCTTCTAAACTGTAGAGAATATCGGCCTGGTCTACTCAATCTCTGCTCACAGGACAATCCCCCCATCCCAGGATTCAGTCTGGCGAACCTTCGTTACCATCCTCAATGGTCTGTACATCCTTCCTTAGGTAAGAAGCCAAACTGTACACAATACTCCAGGTGTAGTCTCACCAGGGCCTGATATAATTGCAGTAGGATGTCTAGGAGCAAGTTATTATTTAAATGGAGAAAGATTACAAAATGCTGCAGTACAGTGGGACCTGGGGTCACTTGTGTATGAAGCACAAAAGGATAGTATGCAGGTACAGCAAGTGATCAGGAAGGCCAATGGTATCTTGGCCTTTATTGCAAAGGGGATGGAGTATAAAAGCAGGGAAGTCTTGCTACAGCTATATAAGGTATTGGTGAGGCCACACCTGGAATACTGCGTGCAGTTTTGGTTTCCATATTTACGAAAGGATTTACTTGCTTCAGAGCCCGTTCAGAGAAGGTTCACTCGGTTGATTCTGGGGATGAGGGGGTTGACTTATGAGGAAAGGTTGAGTAGTTTGGGCCTCTACTCATTGTAATTCAGAAGAATGAGAGGTGATCTTATCGAAATGTATAAGATTATGAGGGTGCTTGACAAGGTGAATGCATAGAGGATGATTCCACTGATGGGGAAGACTCGAACTAGAGGGCATGATCTTAGAATAAGGGCCGCCCATTTAAAGCAGAGATAAAGAGGAATTTCTTCTCTGAGGGTTGTAAATCTGTGGAAATCGCTGCCTCAGACGGTTGTGGAAGCTGGGACATGAAATAAATTTAAGACAGAAATAGACAGTTTCTTAAACGATAAGGGGATAAGGGGTTATGGGGAGTGGGCGGGTAAGTGGAGCTGAGTACATGATCAGATCAGCCATGATCATATTGAATGGCGGAGCAGACTCGAGGGGCCGTACGGCCTACTCCTGTTCCTATTTCTTATGTTCTTATGTTCTTATGTTTACTCTTATCCTCAAATCCTCTTGTAATAAAAGCCGACATACCATTTGGTTTCTTCATTGCTTGCTGTACCTGCATATTAACTTTCAGTGATTCGTGTACAAGGACACCAAGGTCCCTCTCAACACCAACACTTCCCAATCTCTCACCATTTCAAGTAGCTGTTTCCAGTCCACTTTGGCTAAATCACAGATCAGCTTAGTAAAATTGGCTTTTCCCCAGTTGAGAACTTTTATTGCTGGTCTATCTTTGTCCTTTTCCATATCTACCCTAAATCTAACTGAATTACGATCACTAGCACCAATGCTCTCCCACTGATACCCCTTCCACCTGCCCAGCTTCAGTACCTAATACTAAGTCCAGAACTTCCCCCTCTCTTGTTGGGCTTACGACAGACTGGCTAAAAAGTTCTGTTTGTTGCTGACCCCTCTGCGAAGGGAAATAGGTCCTTCCTATCCACTCTATCTAAGCCGCTCATAATTTTATACACCTCATTAAAGGTCTTACCTCAGCCTCCTCTGTTCCAAAGAAAAAAAAATATTAAGACGGTTGGTGGGCTGGAGGAGGTTACCGAGATAGGGAAGGGTGAGACCCTGGTGAGATTTGAACAAGAGGATGAGTATTTTAAAGGCTGATGCCACCAGCCATCTCGCCCAGCACAGAATGTAACTCACTACCAACAGGAAGGATGTTACTTTAACTGCTAAAGATGCATAATGCGGGGAAATCAATCTCTGTCCCTCTAACTAACAGCGATTTGGAAAGAGGGAAATGAATGACCTTGAAACACCTGGTCCACTTGGCACTGAAGTGTCTGAAACTCATAATAGTAACTCATAAATAGAAATAAAATACTGACAGATGTTAAACTGTTTTGTTGACAAAAGAAATCTCGATTTAACTTTTAAAAGGTGAATAGTTCAACAGGGATTCACACAGACTCACCTGATAGGCCGCCTCAGGATCCACCCCTCAAGCACCGCGATTGCTTGCAGAACACACTGCTCCCTGGGCCCTCCGGCCTCTGACCTCTCTTCCTGTTGGTTCCCAGAGCAATCAATCACCAGTCGCCAACATTACACTGACAGATTAAGTTGAGGGGCTCGGAGGAAGAAATAAAATGAGGCCGTGAATCTGAGTTAAGAAATAAAATTAGAAAAGCATGATTAAATAAACAAGGAGAGGCAATATAAATTAAAGGGTACAATCCTAAAGCGGGTGCATGAACAGTGAGAACTGCGGGTATATGTGGACAAATCGTTGAAGGTGGCAGGACAGGTTGAGAAAGCAGTTAAAAAAACTTACAGGATCCTGGGCATCATAGAGTATAAAAGCAAGGAGGTTATGATTAACTTTTCTAAAAATTGGTTCGGTCTCAACTGGAGCATTGTGTCCAATTCTGGGCACCACACATTAGGATGTGAAGGCCTGAGAGAGGGTGCAGAAAAGATTAACAAGAATGATTCATGAGATGAGGGACTTCCGTGACGTGGATTGACTGGAGAAGCTGGGGTTGTTCTCCTTGGAGCAGAGAAGGTTGAGAGGAGAATTGATAGAAGTGTTCAAAATCATGAGGGGTCCGGACAGAGTATATAGAGAGATACTGTTCCCATTGGTGGAGGGGTCGAGAACCAGAGGAGACGGATTTAAGGTGAATGGCAAAAGAACCAAAGGTGACATCAAAAAAATAAATTTTATGCAGAGTGGTTAGGATCCGGAATGCACGGCCTGAAAGGGTGGTGGAGGCAGACTCAATCACAGCGTTCAAAAAAAAAAGTTGGATAAGTATCTGAAAAACAACATTTGCAGGGCCGGGGGACAGGGAGGGGAGTAGGCAAGAGTTCGATGGGCCGAATGGCCTTCCGTGCTGTAACCATTCTCTGATTGTGTGAGCAGAACCACTCTGTTCCCTGACTCAATCTAAAGCCTTCCTGATTGTGAGCACCTCTGTTAAACCTGCCCTGCACCTTCACTGCTCCAAGGAGAACCACCCCAGATGCTTCAGCCATCATCTTATTGAATGGCGGCAGGCTCGAGGGGCCAAAGTGCCGACTCATCTCCTATTTCTGATGTTCTCATGTATTCACTCACTGGTCCCCATCCTGCACCTGCTCCCTGCAGTAAGATGGCCGCCGCGCATGCTCCCTGCCCTGCAGCGGGACAATGGAAAGTATTGTGACATCGAGGAAGCACCGCCCCTGTTGCTCTCTGCTCCCCGTGGCGGGCGGACCCCTGCTGCCCAAAGATGGCGGCCAAACTCCCGGCAAACCCCAACAATAACCAAGGCCCGTCCCCGCCCGAAGTTACCCCGCAGCTGCCACCCGCCGACAAATCTCACCGCCAGCGTGAGTCTGTGAGTCCTCAGGGAGGCTGGGCGCACTGCCCGGGCTGCTCATCCATCCTCCGCGGGGGAGGCAAATCGTCGTCCGTCCACGGCTGTTCTCCCACAATAGGCTGGCCCCGCGCCTGCGCACAACTCCGCCTCGCCTCACCTGGGCCCCGAGCTCAACGGCTGCGAGCGGAGCCCACCAACAAATCCCCCAACCGCCCGCCCGCAACACTCAGCCCACAGCCAATGGCGAGGCGGCGCAGGGCACCAGCTCACCCAGCGCGCTGCTCCGCACCAATCAGTGGCGGGGGGGCGGCACCCTGAAGGTGCTGACTCTGGCTGGGTTCAGTTCTACACTCACTGGTTCCCCTCCCCTGAAGGTACTGACTCAGACTGGGTTCAGTTCTACACTCACTGGTTCCCCTCCCCTGAAGGTACTGACTCTGGCTGGGTTCAGTTCTGCACTCACTGGTTCCCCTCCCCTGAAGGTACTGACTCTGGCTGGGTTCAGTTCTGCACTCACTGGTTCCCCTCCCCTGAAGGTGCTGACTCTGGCGGGGTTCAGTTCTACACTCACTGGTTCCCCTCCCCTGAAGGTACTGACTCTGGCTGGGTTCAGTTCTACACTCACTGGTTCACCTCCCCTGAAGGTACTGACTCTGGCTGGGTTCAGTTCTACACTCACTGGTTCCCCTCCCCTGAAGGTACTGACTCTGGCTGGGTTCAGTTCTACACTCACTGGTTCCCCTCCCCTGAAGGTACTGACTCTGGCTGGGTTCAGTTCTACACTCACTGGTTCCCCTCCCCTGAAGGTACTGACTCTGGCTGGGTTCAGTTCTGCATTCACTGGTTCCCCTCCCCTGAAGGTACTGACTCTGGCTGGGTTCAGTTCTACACTCACTGGTTCCCCTCCCCTGAATGTACTGACTCTGGCTGGGTTCAGTTCCAGACACTGAATTCACTCAATTTGTACCTGCACAAAGATGGCCGCGCATGCGTTGTGCTACTCACTGAATCTGCCTTCCTGCTCAAATATGGCCGCCGTTAGCCTGGGCCGATGACCGGGAGAAAGCCCCGAAGCTCCAACCACCGATATTCCGGTTATTATTCCGGGCTTGTGGCGGGCACGAGTTGTTTATGAAGCCTCCCCCGCTCCCCGCTGGTCCCTAACCCCGCTCCGTCCCGCTGAAAAAGAGAATCCTGAGGAGCCTATCCAAAACATGGCTTTTCCGCCATTACTTGCACCGCGCATGCTCCAAAGTCAGCTCCTGCATTAAAGCTTGCTGTCCGTTGACTTTCATCAAACACTCCCAGGGCAGGTACAGCACATGTTAAATACACAGTAAGGGTCCCTGCACACTGTCCCACCAGGTATTCCCAGGGCATGTGCAGCACGGGTTAGACACAGAATAACGCTCCCTCTGCACTGTCCCAAGAAACAATCCCAGGGCAGGTACAGCGCAACTATTTTGTTGTTAATCTGTAAATCAAATGCCCCTGATTAAAGGGAGGAGGGCACTATAACCAACAAAATAAACTAATTAAACTTTGGATGGTAAACTTAAATCAAATTAAAATTTGGTTGCTCGAGGTGACGATGCACTCCAGTCCCTCCAGTGCCAACCTCTTACAGAAGGCCGCAAGCGTACCGGTAGCAGGTAGAGCAGGGGTTAGAGACAGAGTGAAGCTCCCTCTACACTGTCCCATCAAACACTGCCAGGGCAAGTACAGCATAATTTAAATGCAGGGTAAACGTCTTTCAAAACAGCCAATCCAAAAATTAACAGGACAAGCACAACACAGGTTAGGTACACGTTATCATCACCATAGGCAGTCCCTCGAAATCAAGGAAGACTTGCTTACAATCAAAAGGTGAGTTCTTAGGTGACTAAACATTCCAATACGGGAATTACAGTCTCTGTCACAGGTGTGACAGCCGGTCATTGAAGGAAAGGGTGGGTGGGACTGGATTGCCGCATGCTCCTACACTTGGTTTCTGCATGCTCTCAGTGATGAGACTCGAGGTGCTCAGCACCCTCCCGGATGCACTTCCTCCACTCAGGGCAGAATTTAGCCAAGGGCTCCTAGGTATCAGTGGGGATGCTGCATTTTTATCAAGGAGGCTTTGAAGGTGTCCTTGAAATGTTTCCTCTGATTACCTTGGGCTCGCTTGCCATGTAGGAGTTCTGAGCAGAACGCTTGCTTTGGGAGTCTTGTGTCAGCCATGTGAAAAATGTGGCAAGCCAGGGTATCTCTGGAGTTGGAGCACGCCGTGTCCACAAGAGATGGACACTGCAGAGACTGGAGTGCATCATTTCAAGAGAGAACAGAATTTTTATTTTAATTAATTTGATTTGATTTGACAAAGGTTCCCTTTATGTTGAATTATTAAGTTGTGTTTTTGGTGCCCTCAAAAAAAAAACAAGGGGGCACTTCAATGAACGTTTCTGGAGTGTGACCCCCCCCCCCCTTTAATCAGGGGGCACTTGATCATTGTTCGACATAAAATAGTTGTGAACAATGTGGCCCACCCAATGCAGCTGGTCGAGTGTGGTCAGTGCTTTGATGCTGAGGATGTTGGCCTGATCGAGGAAACACCGGGAATGGTTGATGAGAATGACCAGGAGATCCAAGAGCTAATAAATCGCAAGCGCAGGGCATTTCTGAACCTAAAACAACAACACAACTCAGGACCAGCAAAGCAGCATTACAGGTGGCTTCAGGCCGAGGTCCAAGAAAAAACCTGTGACCTAAAGCCTAGATGGTGGGTGGAGAAATCACAGGAGGTTCAGCAGCTGGCTGACAGCCATGATATGTGAGGATCCTTCAAAGCAGTCAACGCCACCTACAGCCCAACCACCCAAGGCCAAGAATGGGGAAACACTCATCAAGGACACCGAGGCAGCCAGGACCCGCTGGAAGGAACACTTCGAAGATCTCCTTAACCGACACACTGCCTTTGACTCGAGTGTCCTCGACTCCAACGCACAGCATGCTACCCACTACCATCTCAGCAAAACCCCAGCCCTGTATGAGGTGGAAAAGGGCATCTGCCAGCTCAAAACCAACAAGGCAATGGGAGTGGATGAAATCCCCACTGAGGCACTAAAGTATGGCGGAGAGGCACTATTGGCACAAATGCATGACCTCAACTCTCTCATCTGGAAGAAGGAAGGCATGCCTGGAGATCTCAGAGATGCAGTAATCGTGACCATCTTTAACTAGGGGACAAGTTCGACTGCGGCAATTACAGATGAATCGCCCTGGGAAAGCCATCGCTAGAATCCTCCTCAACCATCTTTTCCCTGTGGCTGAGGAGCTCCTCCCGGAGTCACAGTGTGGTTTTCATCCTCTGCGGAGTATAACGGACATGGGTAGGTACACAGTAAGGATCTCAATACACTCTCCCACCAGACACTTGCAGGGAAGATACAGCATGGGTCAGATACAGAGTAAAGCTCCCTCGACACTGTCCCATCAAATATTCCCAGGGCAAGTACAACATTGCTTAAATAGAGAGTAAAGCTCCCTCTATACTTTTCCATCAGACGTTCCCAGGGCAAGTACAGCACAGGTTAGACACAGACTACATCTCCCTCTGACTTGTCCAGCCATCCCAGGGCAGATACAGCATCAGTTCGATATAGAGAAAATCTCCCTCTATACTGTTCTGCTGGACATTCCCAGGGCAGTTACAGCACGGGTTAGATACAGAGTAAAGCTCCCCTTGCACTGTCCCATCAACCATTCCCAGGGCAGGTACCACCAAGCTCATGGTCTACAGGGCTGTAGTAATACCCGCCCTCCTGTATGGCTCAGAGGAATTGACTATCTACAGTAGACACCTCAAGTCGCTGGAGATATATCACCAATGATGTCTCCGCTAGATCCTACAAATCCCCTGGGAGGACTGGCACAGCAACATCAACGTCCTTGTCCAGGCTAATGTCCCCAGCATTGAAGCACTGACCACACTTGATCAGCTCCGCTGGGCAGGCCACATAGTTCGTATGCCAGACACGAGATTCCCAAAGCAAGTGCCCTATGTGGAGCGCCTTCACAGCAAATGAGCAAAAGGTGGGCAGTGGAAACATTACAAGGACACCCTCAAAGCCTCCCTGATAAAGTGCGACATCCCCACTGACACCTGGGAGTCCCTGACCAAAGACTGCCCTAAGTGGAGACAGTGAATCCGAGAGGGCTCTGAGCACTTCGAGTCTCAATGCCGAGAGCATGCAGAAATCATCCGCAGGCAGTGGAAGGAGCATACGGCAAAGCAGTCCCACCCATCCCTTCTCTCAATGACTATCTGTCCCACCTGTGACAGAGTCTGTGGCTCTCATATTGGACTGGTCAGCCACCAAATAACTCACTTCAGGAGTGGAAGCAAGTCTTCCTTCTATTTTTCCTCGATTCCGAGGAACTGCCTATGATGATGATGATGACAACACAGGTTAAATGCAGAGTAAAGCTCCCTCTACACTGTCTCACCAGACATTCCCAGGTCGGTACAGCGTGGGTTATTAAAGGTTAAATCTCACTCTAGCCTGCCCAAAACACTCCCAGGGTAGGTACAGCATAGGTTAGATACAGCGTTAATCTCCCTCGACGCTGTCCGATCAAACATTCGCACAACAGACACAGCACGGGTTAGTCAGAGAGCAAAGCTCTCCATATACTGATCCATCAAACACTCCCATCGCAGGTACAGCACGAGTTAGATACTGAGTAAAGCTCACTCTACACTGTCCCATCAAACAGACCCAGGGCAGGAACAACACAGGTTAGATACAGAGTAAAGCTCACTCTACACTGTCCCATCAAACACTACGAGGGAAGATACAGCATGGATTAGATAAGAGAGAAAAGCTTGCTCTACACTATCCCATCAAAAACTGCCAGAGCAGGTACAGCATGGGTTCGACGGAAAGGTTTAGGCTGGGTTTTGCAGAACTTGGGACCTGGGCAACAGAAGGCACCGTCACCAATTATAATCAGGGATGCTCAGGAAGACAGATATCTCATGGGTGGGGGACAGGATGGTGGTTGTGGGGCTGGAGGAATTTACAGAGCTAGGGAGGGATGACGCCATGGAGTGGTTTAAAAATATTAGAATTTTCAAATCAAGGCGTTGCTTAACTAGAAGCCAATGTAGGTCAGTGAGGACAGGGGTGATGGGTGAGCTGGACTTGGTGCGAGTTAGGGCATGGGCAGCCGAATTTTTGATTAACTCTAGTTTATCTAGAGTCGAATGTGGGAGGAGTGCGTTGGAATAGTCAAGTCCAGAAGTAACAGAAGCATTGATGAGGGCTTCAGCAGTGGATGAGCTGAGGCAAGAGCGGAGACGGATGATGTTACAGAGATTGAAATAGGCAGTCTTAATTATGCCGTGGATATCTGGTTAAAAAACCTATTTCAGGGTCAAGTATGACACCAAGGTTGCAAACAGTCTGGTTCAGGCTCAGACAGAAGTTGGGGAGAGGGACAGAGTCTGTGGCTAGGGAACGGAGTTTGTGGCAATGACAATTACAAATATCAGTATATTTGACAGGCTATCACGTGCAAAATGTGTGGATGAGTTTGTAAAATTCAATCGGTTACAAAAACGGGTTACAGAAAGTAACAGATTTCGAAACTTATGCAAGATGGTTCAATAAAGGGGTGGTTCAAAGGATTTCAGCTGAGTTTAAACTGACACACTGCAGTTAAGTCTACTGCAACTACAACTCGTACTCAAATGGAACAAGTTTGGGGTTTGATAGAAGGCGAACTACGTGAGGAATGACATAAGTTAGATTAATAAAAAGCACTAAAATGGAACAGTCAGTAACAGAACATCAATTAGTCTCCTCTGATCATGGAGGAATCAAATATTCGACACACTGTGTTTGAAACAAAGATAATTTATTCAACATTTATACACAATATTAATCTCCAGCTCAGGTATAGGGGTTATTAAGATCATCAGAAACAAAGTAGAGCTGCCGGAGTGAACATGTTTCAGTGCCCAATGCAATCACAGTAAATCCTGTTCTATTTACAAATGCAGCCTTTCTCCTCAGCCCATTCAAAACTGAGATAAGGAGAAATGTCTTCTCTCAGAGGGTGTAAATCTGTGGAATTCTCTGCCCCAGAGAGAAGTGGAGGCTGGGTCATTGAATATATTTAAGGCGGAGATAGCCATATTTTTGAGCGATAATGGAGTATAGGGTTCTGGGGAGCGGGCAGAGAAGTGGAGCTGAGTTTATGATCAGACCAGCCATGATCGTCTTGAATGGGGAGCAGGCTCGGGGGTCCGGGTGGCCCACTCCTGCTCCAATTTCTCATGGTCTTATGTACCCAGCATGTCCCGCGCGGAAGATTGAGCCGCATCCAGACTAGAGGAGCTCAGTGCGCAGGCGCGGATCTTGGATGTGTTTGGAGCATGCGCGGTGCGTGTAATGGCGGAGGAGATACGGTTTGGACAGGCTCCTCAGAAGTCTCCTTTTCAGCGGGACGGAGCAGAATAATGGACCATCGGGGAGCCGGGGAGGCTTCATAAACATCCGGTGCCCGCCGCAAGCCCGGAATAATAACCGGAATATCGGCGGTTGCAGCTTCGGGGCTTTCTCCCGGTCACAGGCCCAGACTAACGGCGGCCATCTTCGTATAGGAAGGCAGGTTCATCGCTCCGCCATCTTGGTTCAGTGAGTAGCATAGCGCATGCGCTGCTATCTTGGTGTTGGAACCAAGTGAATGATGTCAATGTCTGGAACTGCACCCAACCAGAGTCAGTACCTTCAGGGGAGGGGAACCAGTGAGTGTAGAACTGAACCCAGCCAGAGTCAGCACCTTCAGGGGAGGGGAACCAGTGAGTGTAGAACTGAACCCAGCCAGAGTTAGTACCTTCAGGGGAGGGGAACCAGTGAGTGTAGAACTGAACCCAGCCAGAGTCAGCACCTTCAGGGGAGGAGGGGAACCAGTGAGTGTAGAACTGAACCCAGCCAGAGTCAGCACCTTCAGGGGAGGGGAACCAGTGAGTGTAGAACTGAACCCAGCCAGTCAGCACCCTCTGGTAATGAGAGGGAGGGGAACAAGTGAGTGCGGAACTGAACCCAGCCAGGGTCAGCACCATCAGCGGAGGTGAGCTAGGGGAACCAGTGAGTGTGGAACTGAACCCAGACAGAACCAGCGTCTTCAGGGGAGGAGAGGCGAACCAGTGAGTGTGGAACTGTTCCCAGCCACAGTCAGCATCTTGAGGGAAGTGAGGAGAACCAGTGAGTGTAGAACTGAACCCAGCCAGAGCCAGCACTTTCAGGGAAGGAGATGGAGGGAGATGGAGGGGAGCCAGTGAGTGTCGAACTGAACGCAGCCAGAATTGGTGGTGAAAATTGGGAGTGGAGGGAAAACAGTCTATAACATAAGAACATAAGAAATAGGAGCAGGAATAGGACATTTGGCCCCTCGAGCCTGCTCCCCATTCAATAAGATCATGGCTGATCTGATCATGGATATGGCTCCACTTCCCTGCCCGCTCTCCATAACCCTTTATTCTCTTATCATTCAAAAATGTGTCTATCTCCACCTTTAATTATTCAATGACTCAGCTTGCACAGCTCTTTGGGGCAGAGAATTCCAGGGATTTGCCACCCTCAGAGAGGAAATTCCTCCTCATCTCACTTTTAAATGGGCGGCTCCTTATTCTGAGACTATGTCCCCCGAGTTTTAGTTTCCCCTATGAGTGGAAATATCCTCTCTGCATCCATCTTGGCGAGCCCCCTCATTATCATTAAGTTTCAATAAGATAACCTCTCATTTCTTCGAAACTCCAATGTGTATAGGCCCAAACTACTCAACTTATCCTCAGAAGTCAACCCCCCATCTCCGGAATCAACCTCGTGAACCTTTTCTGAACAGCCTTCAATGCAAGTATATCCTTCCTTCAATACGCAGACCAAAACTGTACACAGTACTCCAGGTGTGGCCTCACCAATACTCTTTACAGTTGCAGCAGGACTTCTCTGCTTTTATACTCTATCTCCCTTGCAATGCAGGCCAACATTCCATTTGCCTTCCTGATTACTTGCCGTACCTGCATACTAACTTTTTGTGTTTCATGCACAAGGCCCCCAAGTCTCTCTGTAATGCAGCTCTTTGCAATTTTTCTCCATTTAAATTATAATTTGCTTTTCTGTTATTTCTGCCAAAGTGGATAACTTCACATTTTCCCACATTATACTCCATCTGCCGAATGTTTGCCCTCTCACTTAACATGTCTATATCCCTTTGCAGATTTTTTGTGTCCACCGCACAATTTTTGTAACAACAGCAAACTCGGTCCCTTCATCCAAGTCATTAATATGGATTGTAATTAGTTGAAGACCCAGCACCGATCCCTGTAGCGCCCCACTAGTCATGTTTGCCAACTGGAAAATTACCATTTATCCCGACCCTCTGTTTTCTGTTTGTTTGCCAATCCTCTATCCACGTTAATACATAACCTCCAACCCTGTGAGCTTTTATCTTGTGCAGTAACCTCTTATGTGGCACCTTATCGAATGCCTTCTGGAAATCCAAATACACCATACCCACTGCTTCCCTCTAATCCACCCTGCTTGTTACATCCTCAAAGTACTCCAGCGAATTTGTCAAACATGATTTCCCTTTCATAAAACCATGTTGAATCTGCTTGATTAAATCATGCTTTTCCAAATGTCCTGCTACTGCTTCCTTAATAATCGACTCCAGCATTTTCCCAATGACAGATTTTAGACTAACTGGTCTCAATTGTCCTGCTTTTTGTCTGCCTCCTTTTTCAAATAGGCACGTTACATTGGCGTCTTTCCAATCTGTTGGGACCGCCCTAGAATCCAGGGAATTTTGGTAAATTACAACCAATGCATTCACTATCTCTGCAGCCACTTCTCTTAAGACCCTAGGATGCAAGCCATCAGGTCCAGGGGACTTGTCTGCCTTTAGTCCTATTATTTTACCTAGTACTACGTCATTAGTGATCGTGATTGTATTGCTTTCCTCCCGATCTCTTGCCTCTCGCTTATCCACTGCTGGGATGTTTTTAGTGTCTTCTACCATGAAGGACTCTTACTATCTGTTTTTATATTTTGTGCTAGTTTTCTTTCATAATCGATCTTCCCTCTCAATCATGTCTGCCACTGCTCATCAACCGTCCCATTCTTTAATCTATTTTCCCAGTCCGCTTTAGCCAACTCTGCCCTCATACCATTGTAGTCTCCTTTATTGCAGCTTGGGACCCTGGTTTGAGAACCAACTTTCTCACCAACCATTTTAGTACGAGATCATTTATTAATCCTGCCTCATTACACAGTACTAGATCTAAGATAGCCTGCTCCCTGGTTGGTTCCACAACATACTGTTCAAGGAAACTATCCCAGATACAGTCTATGGACTCCTCCTCAAGGCTACCCTGGCCAATTTGCTTTGTCCAATCAATATGAAGTTTAAAATCACCCATAAATATTGCCGTTCCTTTATTACAAGCCTCCATTATTTCTTGATTTATACTCCGTCCAACAGTGTAGCTATTGTTAGGGGCCTATAGACTCTGCCCACCAGTGACTTTCCCTTTATTATTCCCCACCTCCACCCAAACTGATTCAATATCTTGATCCTCTGAGCAAATATCGTTTCTCACTAACGCACTGATATAATTCATTATTAACAGAGCTACCCCACCTCCTTTTCCTTTCTGTCTGTCCTTCCGAATTGTCAAATACCCCTGAATATTTAGTTCCCAGTCCTGGTCACCTTGCAACCACGTCTCTGTAATGGCTATCAGATCGTACCCATTTGTATCTATTTGTGCCGTCAACTCATCTATTTTGTTACAAATGTTATGTGCATTTAGACAAAGAGCTTTAAATTTGTTATTTTTACCTGTTTTTCCTGCTTTTTTCCTCTGTCCAACAGCACTGACAACCCCCCCCCCCCCCCCGCCCCGGACGAGGATATTGGTCCCGGCTCTGTTGAGGTGCAACCCGTCCGGTTTGTACAGCTCCCACCTCCCTCCAGAAGCGGTCCCAATGCATCAGGAATCTAAAGCCCTCACTCCTGCACCATCTCTCCAGCCAGGCATTCATCTGCTCTATCCTCCTATTTCTGTACTCACTAGTTCATGGCGCCAGGAGTCATTCTAAATATTACCCAAGACCATGTCACTGTTTATAATTACACATGACCCAGTCTCGGTTTATATTACATTCAACCCTGCCTCTGTTTATATACACTAGACCCTGTCCCTGTTTATACTACACTTGACAGTATCCCTGTTTATAAATAGAAGTATAGAGTACAAACGCATGGATATTATGATGAACCTGTACAAAACACTAGTTCGGCCTCAACTGGAGTATTATGCCCAATTGTGGGCAACACACTTTAGCAATAATGTGAAGGCCTTGGTGAGGGTGCAGAAAAGATTTACGAGAATGATTCCAGGGATGAGGGACTTCAGTTACCTGGACAGACTGGAGCAGCTGGGGTTGCAAGGGGGATAGAGTATAAAAGCAGAGAAGTCCTGCTACGACTGTAGGGTATTGGTGAGGCCACACCTGGAGTACTGTGAACAGTTTTGGTCTCTGTATTTAAGGAAGGATATACTTTCATTGGAGGCAGTTCAGAGAAGGTTCATTTGGGTGATTCCTGAGATGAGGGGGTTGACTTATGAAGAAAGGTTGAGTAGTTTGGGCCTATACTCATTGGAGTTCAGAATAATGAGAGGTGATCTTATTGAAACATAAAAGATACTGGAGGGCTTGACAAGGTGGATGCAGAGAGGGTGTTTCCATTCATAGGAGAATCTAGAACTGGGGGCATAGTTTCAGAATAAGGGGTTGCCCATTTAAAACTGAGATGAGGAGGAATTTCTTCTCTGAGGGTTCTAATTCTGTGGAATTCTCTGCCCCAGAAAGCTGTGGAGGCTGGATCATTGAATATATTTAAGGCGGAGATAGACAGATTTTTTGAGCGATATGGGAGTAAAGGTTTATGGGAGCGAGGGGTAAGTGGAGTTGAGTCCAGGATCAGATCAGCCATGATTTTATTGAATGATGGAGCAGGCTCGAGGGGCCAAATGGTCTACTCCCGCTCTTATTTCTTGTGTTCTCCTTAGAGCAGGGAAGATTGAGAGGAAATTTGACAGAGGTGTTCAAAATCATGAGTGGTCGAGAGATACTGTTCCCATTGGCAGAAGGGTCGAGAACCAGAGGACACAGATTTAAGGTGATTGGCAAAAGAACCAAAGGCGACACAAGAAAAAACCTTTTTGCGTAGCGAGTGTTTAATATCTGGATTGCACGGCCTGAAAGGGTGGTGGAGGTAGACTCAATCACGGATTTCAAAAGGGAGTTGGATAAGTATCTGAAAGAAAAACATTTGCACGGCTGTGGGGTAAGGGCGGGGGAGTGGGACTAGCTGAGGTGCTCTTGCAGAGAGCTGGCACGGGCTCGACGGGCCGAATGGTCTTGTTCCGTGCTGTAACCATTCTATGGTTCTAACTCTCTCAGCATAAGCCTCTATTCCCTTCTCCCTCATATGCTGATCTTCAGTGCATCGATACTGGAAACACAGAGCGACCAATCCAGAGCCGCTCTGTATCAGGGTGGGCGCTGGATGCAGAAGTCGCTCCCTGGCCTCCTGTGTGCGTCTGTTTGTTGCATCAGTTTGAGCTGGAGTGGAGAGGGGGAGAAGCTGCTGGGTTTAACCCCCAGTACCTCTGGGCCCAGTCGGGCCCAACAATTTCCGATGAGAGACTGTCAACAGCGGTGGATTCTAGGGGAGATTAGGTTGTGAAACAGACACTGCCCGCACAATGTAGAAGAGTATTGTTTTCGGAACAACTTTTCTGTAGGGGCTTTCAATATACAGATTTGTTTTAATCCATTCTTGGGATGTGGATGTCACCAGTCGGGCCAGAATATATTTCCAATTTCCATTTGCCCCTTGACAAGGTGATGGTGGGCCTTCTCGAACTGCTGCAGTCCGTGTGGTGAAGGCCCTCCCACAATGCTGTTAGGTGAGGAGTTCCAGGATTTTCACCCAGTGACGATGTAGGAACGGTGATATATGCCCAAGTCAGGATGGTGTGAGACTTGGAGAGGAACTTGGAGGTGATGGATTTCCCATACACCTGCTGCCCTGGTCCATCTAGGTGGGAGAGGTTGTGGGTTTGGGAGGTTCTGTCAAAGTTCTGGTCGAGTTGCAGATGTATACATTCCCTCCCCTTCACCCCGCCCACCTCTTCCTCCTCCCATAGAGACCAGAGTCTTGTGTCGGCCCAGACTGGGTGGTGAGTTCCTGTCCCTGAAGGACATGTAGGGGGTGGTGGGTGTGTCAGCCTTTTCTGACCTTGATGGTCCGAATCGTCCCACTCCCTGGTTCTCGGGCTTGGAATTATTTAGGAGATGTGATAGATGTAGACAGACAACTGTTTGGTGCAAGAACAAATATTTTATTTAGGAAATAGCACACCACACTAATTACCTGAATAGCATATAACAAAATGTACAGAAAAAGGGGGAAAAACATATACGCAACGGGTACAGAGGCTATGCAGTGGAAAAAAAACACCTCCCACCACTACACTAACTGAGCTCGGCTCAGAAATTGCAGAGACTATGCTCACCAAAGGATTTCTCCACAGTTTAGACCAGTTGCACACTGCTTTCTCTCTTCAGCAGTTATCATGGGCAACTTTAATCTACATATTGATTGGGCTAACCAAACTGGTAGCAATGTGGTGAAGGAGTATTTCCTGGAGTGTATTAGGGATGGTTTTCTCGACCAATGTATCAAGGACGTAACTAGAGGGCTGGCCATCCGAGATTGGGTGATGTGTAATGAGAAAGGACTAATTATCAATCTTGTTGTGCGAGGCCCCTTGGAGAAGAGTAACCATAATATGGTAGAATTCTTTATTGAGATGGAAAGTGACACAGTTAATTCAGAGACTAGGGTCCTGAACTTAAGGAAAGGTAACTTTGATGGTATGAGACATGAATTGGCTAGAATAGACTGATGAATGATACTTAAAGGGATGACGGTGGATAGGCAATGGCAAACATTTAAAGATCACATGGATGAACTTCAACAATTGTACATCCCTGTCTGGAGTAAAAATAAAACAGGGAAGATGGCTCAACCGTGGCTAACAAGTGAAATTAAGGATAGTGTTAAATCCAAGGAAGGGGCTTATAAATTGGCCAGAAAACCAGCAAACCTGAAGACTGGGATAATTTTGTAATAAAGCAGAGGAGGACAAATGGGTTAATTAGGAGGGGGAAAATAGAGTATGAGAGGAAGCTTGCTGGCAACATAAGAACTGACTGCAAAAGCTTCTATATATATATGTGAAAGATTAGTGAAAACAAACGTAGGTCCCTTGCAGTCAGATTCAGGTGAATTTATACTGTGTAACAAAGAAATAGTGGACCAGTTAAACAAATACTTTGGTTCTGTCTTCACAAAGGAAGACACAAATAACCTTCCGGAAATACTAGGGGACCGAGGGTCGAGTAAGAAGGAGGAACTGAAGGAAATCCTTATTAGGTGGGAAATTGTGTCAGGGAAATTGATGGGATTGAAGGCCAATACATCCCCGGGGCTTGATAGTCTGCATCCCAGAGTACTTAAGGAAGTAGCCCTAGAAATAGTGGATGCATTGGTGACCATTTTCCAACAGTCGATCGACTCTGGATTGGTTCCTATTGACTGGAGGGTAGCTAATGTAACACCACTTTTTTAAAAAAGGAGGGAGAGAGAAAATGGGTAATGACAGACTGGTTAGCCTGACATCAGTAGTGGGGAAAATCTTGGAATCAATTATGAAAGATGAAATAGCAGCACATTTGGAAAGCAGTGACGTGATCGGCCCAAGTCAGCGTGGATTTATGAAAGGGAAATCCTGCTTGACAAATCTTCTAGAATTTTTTGAGGATGTAACTTGTAGAGTGGACAAGGGAGAACTAGTAGATGTGGTGTATTTGGACTTTCAAAAGGCTTTTGACAAGGTCCCACACAAGAGATTGGTGTGCAAAATTAAAGCACATGGTATTGGGGGTAATGTACTGACGTGGATAGAGAACTGGTTGGCAGACAGGAAGCAGAGAGTTGGGATAAATGGGTCCTTTTCAGAATGGCAGGCAGTGACTAGTAGGGTACTGCAGGGCTCAGTGCTAGGACCACAGCTATTTACAATATATATTAATGATTTGGATGAAGGAATTGAGTGCAATATCTCCTAGTTTGCAGATGATACTAAGCTGGGTGGCAGTATGAGCTGTGAGGAGGACGCTAAAAGGCTGCAGGGTGACTTGGACAGGTTAGGTGAATGGGCAAACACGTGGCAGATGCAGTATAAGGTGAGGTTATTCACTTTCGTGGCAAAAACACGAAGGCAGAATATTATCTGAATGATGGCAGATTAGGAAAAGGGGAGGTGCAGCGTGACCTGGGTGTCATGGTACATCAGTCATTGAAAGTTAGCATGCAGGTTCAGCAGGCGGTGTAAAAGGCAAATGCTTTGTTGGCCTTCATAGCGAGGGGATTTGAGTATAGGGACAGGGAGGTCTTACTGCAGTTGTACAGGGCCGTAGTGCGGCCTCACCTGGAATATTGTGTTCAGTTTTGTTCTCCTAATCTGAGGAAGGACGTTCTTGCTATTGAGGGAGTGTAGCGAAGGTTCACCAGATTGATTCCCAGGATGGCAGGACTGACATATGAGGAGAAACTAGATTCACTGGGCCTGTATTCACTCGTGTTTAGAAGGATGAGAGGGGTTCTCATAGATATATAGAAAATTCTGACGGGACTGGACAGGTTAGATGCAGGAAGAATGTTCCCGATGTTGGGGAAGTCCAGAACTAGGGAACATAGTCCAAGGATAAGGGGTAGGCCATCTAGGACTGAGATGAGGAGAAACTTCTTCACACAGAGAGTTGTTAACCTGTGGAATTCCCTACCGCAGAGAGTTGTTGATGCCAGTTCATTTGATATATTCAAGGGGAAGTTAGATATGGCCCTTACGGCGAAAGGGATCAAGGGATATAGAGCGAAAGCAGGAAAGGGGTACTGAGGTGAATGATCAGCCATGATCCTGTTGCATGGTGGTGCAGGCTCGAAGGACTGAATGGCCTACTCCTGCACCTACTTTCTATGCCCAAAAGGTACCACAGCCTAAAAGTCACTACCAAGGCCCCCAGTTATACCTGAGTGCACAATTGATTTCTGACGACTGCTTTTGTGCGATGTTGGCAGGCTGATCAACTCTAATGTGATCCCTTTGTGAGATATTTTGGTGGGCTGATTGAGTATTAGCCTGATACAAGATTCCCAAAGGTGTTGATGGGGTTTTCAAATGGTGCCGTTAGAATGTAATCAGGTCTTGATACTGTCCATTGTGTGTTTTGCTGAATCCAGGGTTTTTCTGTATAGCCGTTTTAAGAACTATTAAAATATGTATGTATCTGGGTCCCTGGTAAGTGGGCTTTTGTTAGACTGCTAATGTCTCCCTGGGGCCTGCCTCCCAGGTGGGTTAGCAACCCTATGCAGACCCAGCATACAATTTAAAATGTCCAAACTCAATATAAAAGGCCCTAGTTTAGTCCAAAGGCACCTAATAGTGAGATATTTCTGTCCACATTTCTCCTCCAAAAGTCTAACACAGTTCCAATTTAAATTCCAGACACATGTCCATTGAGTAGGGGGTCCCAGAATGTTGTGAATCCTATAGACATTAGTGACCAGTTGGGTTATTACGACAATCCAACAGCTTTCATGGTCACTTATTTTCTGCTGATGGCCGCACAAATAGCCAGGTTCATTCAGCTCAATTTCACAACCTGCCTTTGTGTTTTTGTGGGTTCTCTCTCACCCACCCTTTTTCCTGTTTGAAACTCACTTTACAGGGTATTAAAAGGGGAGGATTTGTCGACCAGAGGCTCAAACCAAACATCACATTAAGATGTGACAGAGTCACTCGATTCATCGGGAACGGAATATCATCGGCCTTTGACCATGAAAGGGAAAAGCACTGTTCACAGCGGGGAGAAACAGTACACGTGCTCTGTGTGTGGACAAGGCTTCAGCCGATCATCCAACCTGGAGAAACACAAGTGCAGTCATACTGGGGAGAAACTGTGTAAATGTGAGGACTGTGGGAAATGTTTCAACTACCCATCCCAGTTGGAAATACATTGGCGAGTTCACACTGGGGAGAGGCCATTCAGCTGCTCAGAGTGTGGGGAGGGATTCAGTTGTTCATCCCACCTGTTGAGGCACCAGCAAGTTCACACGAGGGAGAGGCCGTTCACCTGCTCCGAGTGTGAGGAGGGATTCACTCATTCATCTACCCTGCTGAAACACCAGCGAGTTCACACTGGGGAGAGGCTGTTCATCTGCTCTGAGTGCGGGAAGGGATTCACTACATCATCCCACCTGCTGAGACACCAGCGAGTTCACACTGGGGAGAGGCTGTTCACCTGCTCTGAGTGTGGGAAGGGATTCAGTACGTTAGACCATGTGTTGAGGCACCAGAAAGTTCACAGGTGACTGCAGGGGTTGGGATCTGCTGTTAATCCTGCTGTTAATCACATCCCGAGTGAACCATGTTCATTCTGACAGTTGGGGTTTGTTTCTGCTGATGTCAATAACTCCAGTAACTGGACTGGAGTTTAATATTTGGGTTATAGACAAATAAATTCGTGTTGCTTTCAACACATTGCTGTAGATTTTTGTCTTTCCCACCTGTGTGTTTATCATCACCTGGCTGGAGCTCAGAGAGGACACACTGGGTGGAGGATCATATGGGGAGAAAACTTCAGCCTGGACACAGTCCTTCAAGGTCACACTGAGAGGGGCAAACGGCACTTTGGTCTTTCTCATTTCTCTTCACTGACAGCAAAGTCACTGCGTGGGTTAACCTTGACGTGTAAGGTGCAGATGATATCCACCCAAGGGTGTTTAAAGAGATGGGATGGGTGCTCTGCCAGCCCCTTGCCCATATCTCCAACAGCTCAGTAGAGTCATGGGTTGTTCCCTGAGATTGGAAGGTAGCATATGTCGTTCCCATTTTGCAAATTGGGCACAAGTCAGAACTCGGGAACTGAAGGCCCATCAACGTGACCTCGATCACTGGGAAGGTGCTTGAAGGGATCCTGAGAGATGCTGTTTTCCATCATGATGGGGAAAGGGAAGGGGCCATTACAGATACTGAACACGGATTCCGGGAAACATGGTCACGTCTTACAAACTATCTTCAGTTTGTAAAGAAGTTGTTAGGTTGGTGGATGGGGGAATCTGGTTGACATTGTCTACCTCAAGGTGTCAAACTCATTTTCTATGGTGGGCCCGATCCTATATCCTGGCACTTGGCATGGGACACATTCAGAAAAAGCTATTAAAAGAGGAATAAATGAAGATAAACTACATCGGAATTTACATTTAGATTTTATTTACTGCCGCTGCTCCCGATCCCTGGCACATCTTAGCTTGAGCATTCATGAACGAACCCTGCTCAAACCATAACCATGAGGATATCGGTGCATGGTTCTGCCTGTGACCACAGGGCTGTGTCACTGCCACACACAGATACTGTTTCCTTGTTTCACATCTCCATACAAACACCATCACTTCACACATCCTCGTTCTACACAATTGCAGCAGACATGAGCAAGGACATGAGGCTTATTAAAAGACACATTTCATTACAGCAAAGGTTACACTGGGAGAAATGTTCAGTTATTTTCCATTACAGGCACAATGCCGGACAAACCAGCAGCACACTGGCACCTGAACAGAGTCTCATCGGCCTACAGGCTTTTCTTAAATAGATTTTCTGCCTGGATATAAACTTAAACCAGCTTTGCAGGCGTGATGCTCTATTCACACATTGAAGGTGAGAGAGGTGCTGTGGGGAACACACTAAGTCCTGTAGCTGAAAGTGATTAACAGACTGGGTTTTGTGTTTAGTGATCCCGGGCGTGTTACCAATACCAGCAAAGATGAAGCCCATGGAATAAAAGGGACAGTGGATACTGTCTCACTGTGAGCGAGTTAGAATGAGAAGCTTTAACAACAGCCGATGTTTCACAAAGGGAGACCTCACCAGACCAAAGGACATTGGTGGCGTTTAATGGGCTGTTTGTGTCACTGGGCTACAGGAGGCTATTTGTGACAGAAGGAAAGCTGGTCACAGCAAACAAACAGTTTACCGGCCTGTCCAGGGCCCACTCTGACCCCCACCTTCTCTCTCTCACTATTGATGGACACTGCTGCAGTAATTGCTCCTCTGACCTTTCCTCTCTTGTCCCTCCTACATCCCTAATACACGGCCCGACACAATCTCCCTCCCCCGACATCCTCACTGTGCTGGAATCCACACCAGTCTCCCCATCTGCTCCTTGTTCTCTCCCTGGATCCTGAAACTACAGAACTCGCTGATCCCTCCTGAAGTCTCCAGGCTCTAAAACTGAAGCTTGATGCCCCTCAGTCCCCACTCCGTCCCCACTCCTTGATTTACCTCCCCTTCTCTCCTCCTCTTTCCCCCTTGGTTGTCATCCACAATCTGGGCCTTGGGCCTTGGGCCTTCCCCGGGGACTCAGTATGAACAGGGGGATGTGTATTGAGACAGGATGTCCCAGCTCTCCACCTTTAAAGGGACAAGGAGAGGACCAGCTGGGCTGAATTGCCCTGCTTTATGACATCACTGCAGTGCCTAGCAACCACCCTCCCTGAGCCTTGCTCATTATGGGCTGGGTTGAGCTCAGTGCTGTTACAGGAAGGGAAACAGGAGCAGGATTCGAGTCGTGTGGAGCCCAGGATTAATGGGGAGAGGTACAGGATCAATTTATACCTTATTGAGTGAGAAATGTCAGTGTCCCGGACACTCCCTGTCCCTCAGTATCTGTGTCGGGGAGCGACCGATGGGTTCACTCTGTATCTAACTCGTGCTGTGCCTGACTGGAGAGTGTTTGATGCTGGCATGAGCTGCTCAGCTCGATGAGCACAACATTTATCCCAAAGATGATCAGATAAACCCATCAGCTTCTCCCCTGGACACAGGTCCTGAAGGACAGGGAGTGTCTCTATTAATTTGGCTGGTGTCCTTTATCAAATTTAAACATCTCACATCTTTTTAAAAATTTGTTCATGGGATGTGGGTGTCGCCTCTCACCTCTCATTCTTCTAAACACTGGAGAATATAGGCCTAGTCTACTCAATCTCTCATAGGACAATCCCCCCATCCCAGGAATCAGTCTGATGAACCTTCATTGCACTCCGTCTATAGCAAGTTTATCTTTCCTTAAAAGCACCTGAAGGTAACAATGATGTAATTTACTGTGTTCTGTAAGCATGTGCTATTTTGTTTTATTTTATCTGTTCTGTATTGTGTTTAGTTAATAAAATATTGGTCCGAATTAAATTGGAGTTATTGAAATTAACTAAGTTATGTTTTATTCAAGGTTAATGATGATAGCTTTACGAATGATTTTTGCTGTTTTAACGGATTTTTAATTCCGAAGGAAGTTTTGAAGTTCCAAACTTAAAAAAAGAACCAAGTGTTGATTTAAAACAAACTTCTGTTTGTTCACTTGAGTAGTAACAAATTCAGTCTTCTGTTTATAATCAATTTACAAGTGGAGTATAGTCACAGATGGAGCACGTGTAACCAGGCACGGGTATCTCCACGCTAACGAACAAAGGAAAAAGCTTACATTTATAGACTGTTTTCTTATCAAACTGGAGCCGGCATTGCCTAATATGGTAGTCTCTGGCTACTGCATAGTCCAGAGACACAAGTTTACATCAGCAACACATTTAGAAGCATTGCGGCCTGGCCACGGTGATCATAAACCACTAGTTCTGGACTTATCTTATCCAAACAATACTTCTAATCCATTTTATTATGAATATCGAAGCCTGGTTGATCGCAAAACACCAGCTGTTGCTCTTCTGTCTCTCTCTCTCCCTAATAATACGAACCACATTTTTCCCTCTATCGAATGAATGAAACATAAACCCCTTTCAGAAGCTGAATTAACCAGGGTCCACATGTCAACCTGTCCTACAGGTTTTTTTATGGGTTACATTACCTGTTGATAAAGTGTTTTATATCTTTCTTTGTCTTTACTAATCCTGGTTTCCTCTCAGCGTCCTTCCCTTTTCTTATATTTTCAATGTCCCTTATTGACTTCCTTACAGCATAATGCAAAGACCAGAATCCCTGAAGCTATTATCCGTGCTATCACCAATCCCAGCTGGAACAATCTAACTAGATGCTACTTTCCACCATTCCTGATTCTCATGTCTCGGGATTGCCTGATCTGTCTCTCTCTTCCTCTATATGATTTGCACTGTGTGTTTCTGGGATGTCCTAATTCGCTAAATTATGAGCTTTAAAGCCAGAAACAGGGAGAATATAATGTCCTATATGTGGAATGACTCGAATGGCTTCATCCTCCAGAGGCAGTCTCATCTGCAGATAAGTTGCGTTATGATGATGTACCAGAACCAACGTTTAGCACCGATAAATGTGTTCCTCGGTGGAATCAAGCTAAAGTGATGTTCTAGTATGGGGCATCGGGTTAAACCCACAGTCATATACGTGAAAGTAGTAGTCACACAATACTGTCCTTTCCCTTTATACACTGTATTAGTTTGGCCTTCACCCCATTTACTATTTCAATCTGGCATTCTGGAGATTCTTTGTCGAGGGTGAACCCACAAGCTGGAACATCTACAAACCCATGTTGTCCCTTTCAGAGTACAACAGTACATATCTGGTGCTATCCAAGTTCCTCCCTTCTTAATCAGATATCTTGGATATTCCTCATACTGTTTATGGATCGGACCTAACTCAGTCTTCCACCCTTGCAAACGATTCTACCCTATACACCGGCCAAGGTTTCGTTTCATTTCCACTTTTCTTTAGCAAAGGCAAGATCAATCCCACTGGTCTAATATCTTCACTTCTTTCTTCTTCCCTCGGGGCCAAAATCCCCATTCCTATTGGCTGCATCACATCAAAGCCTATGACTTGGTTCCCCTAAACCATTTTCTCAGTTGTTCTTCATGAATAAACAAAGGGATTTGATTACTCTCTCTCTTGTCCAGTCCCTTCTGTACCACATTCATCATAAATGTCACAGAGGCTACACACAATACCACCAGTAAGACACATCGTGTTCCCATTCACTTTCTATATCTATTCTGTTTACTCCTGCTAACCTTGCTGTGGCTCCTATTCTGAGCTATCCTGTCAGCTCTCACTTTCCTTGTGATTTAAACTGATTCTCCTTGTGTTCTCCATCTTCCTCATTGCTTGGTTCTTGTTTTCTATTCTTTACTAACACATTCTTTACTAATTCACTTCCCATTTTGTCTATTAATTGTGAATATCTCCCTTCACAAAATCTAGTTGATAGATTCAAGCTCATGTTTAAAACTTTTGATTTCAATGAACAATTTAAAAACACACATTGTCATATAATACATTTCCTAATTCAGTTACTTCTAGTCCATTAAATGTGGGTTCTTTTACTGGATGGGACAGGTCGAGTTCTCTTTGTGAGGTGGGATGTCATTTTATTTAAGTCCCACATATGATGATCACGATCAGCGTTTGTACTTGGCAAACCAATAGTTAACATTACTGATCAACATACAATATTTCTTACTTTAAAATAACCTGTCGTCATTACCTTTTAAGTTTGTATTGAAGTATTTTATAATGGTCTTGAATTACTTATTGTCCTGGAGTGATACTAACTCTTTAAGTGAACACTATTAATTTAGTGTTTGGGGTCAGGATGTGTCCTAACCCACCTGGTTCAGGGGAGTCTTCCTGGTCTCCCAATCTTCCCAAGAAGCACGCTTTAGGGTTCTTTCTCTATTACCTCTAAAATTATGCTTTTGAGGGTCTATACCTCGGTTTATCACGGATTCCAAAACTCACTCTTTTGAGGTCCTCTGTTTCCTACTGGAGATCGCCTTTCACTTGGATCCATGTTTTTTTTATGGAGCTTGTAAGGTCTGGCCTCCTTATCTCCCACCTTCAGTTTGTAGCTGATCTGTACACAGCCATGGCACCTTGTCCAGACAGAGACAGGCTGACTTTTTTTGTTTTTAGCCTCTCTACAAGCTTTCTTTGTTCAGTACTTAGTGGAGGCCTTGAAACTGATGACCATTCCAGCTGTAAGGAAATCCTAATTTGATCAGCATTCTCGCTCCTGTTAATTCTAATGCCTCTGACAGGTAGCAGTGTGTTTAACTCTATCCGGATTATTTCAAAGTCGGTTTCTCTATGGAGAATGTGTCACGGCCTTGATGGTTTAAAAAAGTTCACTCACTCTCCTGAGCCACATTAGCCATTTCATGTTGTGCTGTTGTCGATAACTGAGCATGCCTGAGACCCGTTCACACACACACGCAGCGGTATCCCAGTATCATGCCACATGTGACATCTGATCCAAGCCATTTGAGGTGATCTTATCAAAAGATCGTGGGGTGTCTGAAGATCTTTGCTCATCTCCCTCTGCACGGTCCCGATGTCTGGGGTAGTGGCCAGGCGATCAAATTCAGTTTTCTTATTGTTCAGTGTAGGCAATGACACAAACATCTCAGAGAAATCTTAGCAATTTCCTACATTTCCCTGACTTTAACAAGAATTTACATTAACACCAGATTGTACCCAGGTGATTTATGACAATTCACCCAGGAACAATGAGTGAACAAACATTTCTATTTGGAGGTGTAACTTTCCTGTTTTCTTCTTATATCCTCACTCATTTCCTCTCATTACATTTTATACAGTGTTCACCATTTCATTCATGAGCCCGGAGGAACTTTACTGTCGAATACAATATTATCATACTGTCTTTAAACATCGATCAAACATTCCCACTTGGTCCAAGTTTTGACCCAGTTTCTTTGTTTAATTTTATTTAACCGAACCTCTTCTTGGACCTTTTATTCTACAAAATATGCCAGAGATCAATTCAGTCTACAAGAGGAAGGATGTTAGTTACCTTTAGCATAACAGTCTCCCCCAAAAACTTATTTCTGAATACATAGTTTGGACAGAACCCCAGATACGGGACTTTTTCAAAAATAAAACTTAATTATCTCAATTTTGAGCTAAATTTTCCTTCCCATGTGTTTAACCAGCGACGCTTAGCAATATATATATATATATATAAAATCAGTTTTAATTTCACAAACAAATTATGCCCAGACTTTGTCATTTTACATAGAAGACAAAAGTAACAATCGTGTTTGGATACAGGTCATTTATCTTCCCCTTCGAGCAGTGTGACTTGGACAATAGGATTACATCGGATATACGGCACAGAAACAGGCCATTCGGCCCAACCAGTCCATGCCGGCGTTTATGCTCCACTCGAGCCTCCTCCCTTATTTCCTCATCTAACTATATCCACATAACCCTCGATTCCCTTCTCCCTCATATACTTGTCTAGCCTCCCCTTAAATGCGATACTATTCGCTTCAACCCCTCCCTGTGGCAGTGAGTTCCACATTCTCACCACTCTCTGGGTAGAGGTTTCTTCTGAATTCCCTTTTTGATTTCTTGGTGACTATCTTATGTTCATGGCCTCCAGTTATGCTGGTCCCCACAAGTGGAAACACTGTGTCTACTCTATCAAAACCTTTCATCATTTTAAAAACATTTGGTCACCTCTCAGTCTTCTTTTTTCAAGAGAAAAGACACCATGCCTGTCCATCCTTTTCCGATAGGTATACACTCGCCTTTCTGGTATCATCCTTGTAAATCTTCTCTGCACCCTCTCCAGTGCCTCCATACCCTTTTTATAATATGGTGACCAGAATTGCACACACAAAGTTTAACCAAGGTTCGATACAAGTTTAGCATAACTTCACTACTTTTCTATTCTACAACAATTCAATTCTATAACAATCGATCCCAATAATTTAACTCAATACTTTAAATTCTTAAGTCCAACTTTGTCAGCATGCTGCAGATAACTGGAGATAATTTTGTTTTAACTGCTGGATCTTTTGCTATTCCATCAACCTCTTATCCAACTGCAACTGGCATTGCCTAATATGGTAGTCTTTGGCTACGGCATAGTCCAGAGACACAAGTCTGCATTTTCTTCAACATACATCAACAATGTTAGAAGCACGTAAAACACTGGTCTTCCTGTGGCAAGCACAAACCACTAGTCTCTGAACTTTTCTTATTCGAACATAATATTTCTAATCTAAACATTCTATGATGAAAATATCCACGGCCAGTTGGTTGCAAACACCAACTGCTGCTCAGTGAAATCTCTCTCTAATGATAACAACCACATTTTCCCCGATATGGAATGAACTAAACATGAACACCTTTCAGAAGCTGAATTAACCGAGTTCCGGATGCCAACACCCCTCTCATCTTCCATTCACTTCAACTGAAAGGAAAACGCCAGATTTTAACAGTCGGGATTTGAAAGATATTTGCAACAGATGCTCGATATTCTTAGAGTTAGCATTGTTCTATATTCTGTCTACTCGAGGAGTTTGATAACAGGCTTTCTCCTGTGAATGTAGAGCTGGAATATTGGGCCGGAATGTATTTACTTGTTCATTTTGTTGACTCTAAAGCGTTGCCAATTATTTGATGTGATCTGTATTTTCTTAAATACATTTCCTGAATAAATTCAAATTTAAATTGAACCCAGATTTGCAGGCGTGATGCTCCATTCACCCATCGAAGGTGAGAGAGATGCTGTGGGGCACACTAAGTCCAGTATCTGAAAGTGATTCACAGACTGGGTTTTGTGTTTAGTGATCCGGGGCATGTTACCGACACCTTCCCACAATACCAAGGCGAGGAGAGGCACTCTGGAAGGTATGGGGAACTGGCATTTGTCCACGTGAGTAACCAAAGGTATGAGAACTGAAATAATCCAGAGTTAGAAAGGAGAAAAGGCCCCAAAATGGTGCAGTCAGTAACAGGACATCAATTAGTCTCCTCTTATCTTGGAACATTAAATGTCGACACACTCTGTTATTGAAACATCAAATATTATATTCCAGCCCAGTTATAGGGGTTATTATCATCAGAAACAAACTTCAACTGTCGGAATGGACACGATTCAGTCGGGATGTGATTAACAGCAGCAATGATAGCAGAATCTAACCACTGCAGTCACTTGTGAACTCGCTGGTGTGTCAGCAGGCGGGATGACACAGTGAATCCCTTCCCACACACGGAGCAGATGAACGGCCTCTCCCCAGTGTGAACTCGCTGGTGTGTCAGCAGGTTGGATGACCGAGTGAATCGCTTCCCACACTCCGAGCAGGTGAACGGCCTCTCCCCAGTGTGAACTCACTGGTGTTTGAGCAGATTGGATAACACAGTGAATCCCTTCCCACACTCCGAGCAGGTGAACGGCCTCTCCCCAGTGTGAACTCGCTGGTGTGCCAGCAGGTTGGATGAAACAGTGAATCCCTTCCCACACACGGAGCAGGTGAACGGCCTCTCCCCAGTGTGAACTCGCTGGTGTGCCAGTAGATCGGATGACTGAGTGAATCCTTTCCCACATTCAGAGCAGGTGAACGGCCTCTCCCCAGTGTGAACAAGCTGGTGTTTCACCAGGCTGGATGACTGAGTGAATGGCTTCCCACACACGGGGCAGGTGAACTGCCTCTCCCCAGTGTGAATGTGTTGATGAATTTGCAGCGCAGACGGGTAGCTGAATCCCTTCCCACAGTCCCCACATTTCCACGGTTTCTCCGTGGTGCGGGTGTGCTTCCGTCTCTCCAGGTTGGATGATCAGTTGAAGCCTCCTCCACACACAACACGTTTACAGTTTTCCCCCGCTGTGAATGGTGCGATGGTTTTTCAGGCTGTGTAACTGGTTAAAGCTCTTCCCACAATCAGTGCACTGAAACACTCTCACTCGGGTGTGTGGGTCTCTGCTTTTTCAGTCACACTGATGTTTGTAATCTTTCGCCACAGACAGAATAAACAAACAATGCTCCTTCCACATTCAAAGGCCGATGATATTCAAGTCCTGATGAATCGAGTGACTCTATCTGATCATGAAGTGATGTTTAGTTTGAGTTTCCCTCCTTCAAATCCTCTCCTTCTAACACCCTGCAAAAGGAGTTTACAAAAGTCATCACTAAGTACAGGATCGAAATTCAGAAGAGACAATTCTAGTTTCTATGGAACATTCTTTCCTTCTGCTGTGTGGCTTTAAGTATTGACTTAATAAAAATAATAAAGAGGGAGAAGATAGATTGAGAGTAAACTGACAAGGAACATAAATACAGTCAGAGCTTCTACAGATATATAAAAAGGAAGAGATAGCAAAAATAAACGTTGGTCCCTGAGAGAATTAAACGGGGAAATGGCAGAGACTTTAAACAAATATTTTGTGTGGTCTTCACGGTGGAAGACACTAAAAGCATCCCAATAATAAATCGATAATCAAGGGGTCACAGGGAGCGAGAAACTTAAAACAATCACTATCACTGGAGAAAAAGTACGAGACAAACTATTGGGACTAAAGGTGGACGTCCCCTGGACCTGATGGCCTGCATCCTGGGGTCTTAAAAGAAGTGGCTGCAGAGAAAGTGGATGGATTGGTTGTAATCTACCAAAATTCCCTGGATTCTGGCAAGGTTCCAGTGGATTGGAAAACCTCAAATGCAACACCCCTATTCAACAAGGGAGGGAGAGAGAGAGAGAAAGGAGGAAACTATAGAGCAGTTCGCTGAACATCTATCATTGGGAAAATGCTGGAGTTCATTATTAAGGAAATAGTAGCAGGACATTTAGAAAACCATAATAGTCAAGCAGAGACGGCATGGTTTTATGAAAGGGAAATCAGGTTTGACAAATTTGCTCGAGTTCTTTTGAGGATGTAACGAGCAGGGTGGATGAAGAGGAACCAGTAGCAGTTGTGTATTTACATTTCCAGAAGGCATTCGATAAGGTGCCAGATAAAAGGTTACTGCACAATATAATAGCTCACAGGGTTGGGGGTAATATATTAGCATAGATGTGGGATTGGCTAACTAACAGAAAACACAGAGTCGGGATAAATGGGTCATTTTTAGGTTGGCAAACTCTAACTAGTGGGGTGCCACAGGGATCAGTGCTGGGGCGTCAACTATTTACAATCTATATTAATGACTTGGATGAAGGGACGGAGTGCACTGCAGCCAAATATGCTGCTGATACAAAGATAGGTGGGAAAGCAAGTTGTGAGGAGGACACAAAGAATCTGCAAAGGGTTATGGACAGGCTCAGTGAGTGGGTAAAACATTGGCAGATGGAGTATAATGAGGGAAAATGTGAGGTTATGCACTTTGGTAGGAAGAATAAAAAAGCAAATTATTATTTAAATGGCGACTACAAAATGCTGCGGTACAGAGGGATCTGGGGGTCCTTGTGCATGAAACACAAAAAGTTAGCATCAGGTACAGCAAGTAATCAGGAAGGTAAATGCAATGTTGGCCTTTATTGAAGGGAAATGGAGTATAAAAGTAGAGAAGTCTTGCTACAACTGTACAGGGTGTCCGTGAGATCACACCCGGAGTACTGCGTACAGTTTTGGTCTCCTTATTTAAGGAGGGATATACTTGCATTGGAGGCAGTTCAGAGAAGGTTCACGAGGTTGATTCCTGAGATGAAGGGGTTGTCTTATGAAGTAAGATTGAGCAGGTTGGGCCTGTACTCATTGGAGTTTCGAAGAAGGAGAGGTGATCTTATTGAAATGTGTAAGATTCTGAGGGGGCTTGACAGGGTAGATGCAGAGAGGATGTTTCCCCTCGTGGGGGAATCTAGAACTCGGGTGCATAGTTTCAGAATAAGGGGTCGCCCATTTAAAACGGAGATGCGGAGGAATTTCTTCTCTCGGGGTGGTGAATCTTTGGAATTCTCTACCCCAGAGAGCTGTGGAGGCTGAGTCAGTCAATATATTTAAAGGGGAGATAGACAGATTTTTGAATTATAGTGGAGTCAAGAGTTATGTGGAGCAGGCAGGAAAGTGGAGTTGAGGTCAAGATCAGATCAGCCATGATTTTATTGAATGGCAGAGCAGGCTCGAGGGATCCAATGGCCTACTCCTGCTCCTATTTCTTATTGTTAATCTGTGAACCTTGACCTGAACCTTCCAAAATGTTACTGATTTTGAGCAATAGAAAAATATCTAAGCATTGATAAATGCATCATCTAACATCTCCAACTGAGCTAACCTGCTCTAACTATGTCAGTATTTGTGTCAGCTGTGACTCAGTGGGTAACACACTTGCCTCTGGGTCACAAGGTTGTGGGTTGATGTCGCACTCCAGAGACATGAACACAAAACTCTCGGCTGATGCTCCAGTGCAGTGCTGAGGGACTGCTGTAATGTCGGAGGTGCTGTCTTTTGGATAAGATGTTAAACCGAGGCCCCGTCTGCTCCCTCAGGTGGACGTAAAAGGTCCCATTGCACTATTTCAAGCAGAACAGGGGAGTTATCCCCGATGTCCTGACCAATATTTTCCCTTAACATCAGTGAAGCAGATTATCTGGTCATTATCACATTGTAAATTGGTTGCTGCGTTTCCTACATTACGATAGTGACTACACTTCAAAAAGAACTTAATTGACTGTAAAGGGCTTTGGGGCATCTGGTGGTGGTGAAAGGTGCAAAATAAATGCAAGTCTTTTTATTTTCTATGTGTCTTTTATTCCTCTCCCTTCTCCCATTGTGCCTCCTTTTGTCTGCTGTCATTTCCCCACCTCTTCTTCCCCACCCAACTTTACAGTTCATTTCTTGTGTACATGGTCTCTCTCTCTCCTTTCCCTCACTCTATCGCTCCCTATAAGCTGTCCATCTGCCTATCTCCCAGTTCTGATCAAATGCTCTCCCTCACCCATCACCATTTCTCCTTCCTCTATAGACAACAACAACTTTCATTTATATAGCGCCTTTAAGAACATAAGAGTTATGAGCAGGAATAGGCCATACGGCCCCTCGAGCCTGCTCCACCATTCAATAACATCATGGCTGATCATCAACCTCAACTCCACTTTCCCGCCCGATCTCCATATCCCTCGATTCCCCGAAACACCAAAAATGTATCTATCTCAGCCTTGAAATAACTCTGTAAAATGTCCCCTGGTGCTTCACAGGAGCATTATCAGATATAATTTGACACCGAGGGTCAAAGAGGCACATTTTAAAGAGGGTTAAAAAGGAAAAGAGTGGCTAAAGTAAATGTTGGTCCCCTGGAGGATGAGACTGGGGAATTAATAATGGAGAACAGGGAAATGGCAGAGACATTGAACAAATATTTTGTATCGGTCTTCACGGTGGAAGACACTAAAAACATCCCAATATTAGATAATCAAGGGGCTATAGGTAGGGAGGAACTTAATACAATCACTATCAGTAATGAAGTGGTACGAGGTAAAATAATGGGACTAAAGGCGGACAACTCCCCTGGACCTGATGGCTTGCATCCCAGGGTCTTAAGAGAAATGGCTGCAGAGATAGTGGATGCATTGGTTGTAATCTCACAAAAATCCCTGGATTCTGGTGCGGTCCCAGCAGATTGGAAAGCCGCAAATGTAACGCCCCTATTCAAAAAAGGAGGCAGACAAAAAGCAGGAAACTATAGCCCAGTTCGCCGAACATCTGTCGTTGGGAAAATGCTCGAGTCCATTATTAAAGAAGCAGTAATGGGACATTTGGAAAAGCATTATTCAATCAAGCAGAGTCAGCATGGTTTTATGAAAGGGAAATCAGGTGTGACAAATTCACTGGAGTACTTTGAGGATGTAATGAGCAGGATGGATCAGGGGCAACCAGTGGATGTGGTGTATTTGGATTTCCAGAAGGCATTCGATAAGGTGCCACATAAGAGGTTACTGCACAAGATAAAAGCTCACTGGGTTGGGGGCAATATATTAGCATGGATAGAGGATTGGCTAACTAACAGAAAACACAGAGTCGGGATAAATGAGTCTTTTTCCAGTTGACAAACAGTGACTAGTGGGGTGCAGCAGGGATCGGTGCTGGGTCCTCAACTATTTACAATTTATATTAATGACTTGGATGAAGGGACAGAGTGTAATGTAGCCAAGTTTGCTGATGATACAAAGATGGATGGGAAAGCAAATTGTGAGGAGGACACAAAAAATCTGCAAAGGCTCAGTGAGTGGGCAAAAATTTTGCAGATGGAGTATAATGTGGGAAACTGTGAGATTATCCACGTTGGCAGAAATAATAGAAAAACAAATTATAATTTAAATGGAGAACAATTGCTAAGTGCTGCAGTACAGAGAGACCTGGGGGTCCTTGTGCATGAAACACAAAAAGTTAGTATGTAGGTTCAGCAAGTAATCAGGAAGGCAAATGGAATGTTGGCCTTTATTGCAAGGGGGATAGAGTATAAAAGCAGAGAAGTCCTGCTGCAACTGTACAGGGTATTGGTGAGGTCACACCTGGAGTACTGTGTACAGTTTTAGTCTCCTTATTTAAGGAGGGATATACTTGCATTGGAGGCTGTCAGAGAAGGTTCACTAGGTTGATTCCGGATCTGAGGGGGTTGTCTTCTGAAGATAGGTTGAATAGGTTGGGCCTACACTCATTGGAGTTCAAAAGAATGAGAGGTGATCTTATTGAAACATATAAGATAATGAGGGGGCTCGATAAGATGGATGCAGAGAGGATATTTGCATCCACTCATAGGGGAAACTAAAACTCGAGGACATAGTCTTCGAATAAGGGACCGCCCATTTAGAACAGAGATGAGGAGAAATTTCTTCTCTCAGATGGTTGTAAATCTGTGGAATTCTCTGCCCCAGAGAGCTGCAGAGGCTGGGGCATTGAATATAATTAAGGTGGAGATAGACAGATTTTTGAACAATAAGGGTGTAAAGGATTACGGGGAGCGGGCAGGGAAGTGGAGCTGAGTCCATGATCAGATCAGCCATGATCTTATTGAATGGCGGAGCAGACTCGAGGGGCCAAATGGCCTACTCCTGCTCCTATTTCTTCTGTTGTTTGGGTCTTAAAGGAGGAGGGAGAGGTTTAGGGAGGGAATTCTGGAGCTTAGGGCCTCGGCAGCTGAGGGCATGGCCACCAATGATGGTGTGATTAAAGCCAGGAATGCGAGGCCAGAGATCCTGGAGGGTTGTAGGGCTGGAGGAGGTTACAGAGATAGGGAGGGGCGAGGGCACGGAGGGATTTGAAAACAAGGATGAGAATTTTTAAATTGAGGCTTCGTGCCCAGTCATCATTTCTCCTTCCTTTACAGACGCTCCCTGACCACTCTCCATTTCTCCTTCCTTTACAGACGCTCCCTGACCACTCTCCATTTCTCCTTCCTTTACAGACGCTCCCTGACCACTCTCCATTTCTCCTTCCTTTACAGACGCTCCCTGACCACTCTCCATTTCTCCTTCCTTTACAGACGCTCCCTGATCACTCTCCATTTCTCCTTCCTTTACAGACGCTCCCTGACCACTCTCCATTTCTCCTTCCTTTACAGACGCTCCCTGACCAATCTCAATTTCTCCTTCCTTTACAGACGCTCCCTGACCACTCTCCATTTCTCCTTCCTTTACAGACGCTCCCTGACCACTCTACATTTCTGCTCCATTTTTTGAAATATTTAAAGATTTTAATCTTTGAAGGTGGCAGGACAGGTTAACAAAGCTGTTAATAAAGCGTAAAGGATCCTGGGCTTTATAAATCGAGGCACAGAGTACTAAAGCTGGGAAGTTCTGCTAAAGCAATATAAAACACTCGCTCGAGCCCAGCTGGAGGATTGGGCCCAATTCTGGGCACACTTCAGGAAGGACACAAAGGCTTTGGAGAGGGGACAGAAGAGATTTACTGGAATGGTGCCAGGGATGAGGAACTTCATTTATGTGGAGACTGGAGAAGCTGGGATTGTTCTCCTTCGAGCAGAGAAGGTGAAGACGAGATTTGATAGAGATGTTAAAAATCATGAAGATGAGATAGAATAAAAAGAGGAACTGTTTGTAACACTAATAACCAGAGGGCACAGATTTGAGGCGATTGGCAAAAACAGAGGTCACATGAGGAAAACCATTTTCACACAAGGAGTGGTTAGGGTTTGGAATGCATTGCCTGACGGAGCGGTGGAGACAGAGTCAATAGTGGCCTTCAAAAGTGAATTGGACAAAGACTTGAAGCAGAATGATATTGCAGGGATTTGGGGAAAGGGCGGGGAAGTGGGATAACCGGATTGCTCCCCGAAAGTATCGGCGCAGACTCGATGGGCCGAATGGCCCCCTTCTGTGTTGCAATATTCTGTGATTCTAGAATTCTTTACAGACGCTCCCTGCTCAGTCACCATTGCTCCTTCATTTACAGATGCTCCCTGGTCCATTACTATTTCTCGTTGATTTACAGACGCTCCGAGAGTTTGACGCAGACACAGCGCATGCACTGACCGCTCCTTCGGGCTGGAGCGGACCCAGGACCCGGCAGACAGGGGGAAAATGTTCCCCGGTTTATATCCCCCGCCCCCCGGTGTGGGGAGAATGTTCCCCGGTTTATATCTCCCCCCCCCCCCGGTGTGGGGAGAATGTTCCCCGGTTTATATCCCCCCCCCCCGGTGTGGGGAGAATGTTCCCCGGTTTATATCCCCCCCACCCCCGGTGTGGGGAGAATGTTCCCCGGTTTATATCCCCCCCCCCGGTGTGGGGAGAATGTTCCCCGGTTTATATCCCCCCCACCCCCGGTGTGGGGAGAATGTTCCCCGGTTTATATCCCCCCCTCCCCCCGGTGTGGGGAGAATGTTCCACGGTTTATATCCCCCCCGGTGTGGGGAGAATGTTCCCCGGTTTATATCCCCCCCGGTGTGGGGAGAATGTTCCCCGGTTTATATCCCCCCCCGGTGTGTGGAGAATGTTCCCCGGTTTATATCCACCCCCCCCGGTGTGGGGAGAATGTTCCCCGGTTTATATCCACCCCCCCCCCGGTGTGGGGAGAATGTTCCCCGGTTTATATCCCCCCCCCCGGTGTGGGGAGAATGTTCCCCGGTTTATATCCCCCCCCCCGGTGTGGGGAGAATGTTCCCCGGTTTATATCCGGGCCCAGGGCTGCACTCGGTGTTGTTGTCCCCAGCGTTTCTTTAACCCGCTCCCTGGAGCTCGCTCACCTCCTGCGTCAGCGTCTGCCACCACCGCCTGCACATGCTCAGCTCACACTGCCCGGGTGATTAACGGCAGCTCTCCACCAATAGGAAGAGTGAGGCGGGGCTGGAGGACCGGATGGGTGGTTGGTCCTCCAACCAATTGGAGTGTGTGAGGGGCGGGGCTTCCGGCAGGCTGTAACTAGTGGGGTGCAGCAAGGATCAGTGCTGGGGCCTCAGCTATTTACAATCTATATTAATGACCTAGATAAAGGGACCCAGTGTAATATTTGCTGACGATACAAAGCTCGGTGAGACAGTAAGCTGTGAGCAGAACACAAGAGTGCAAAGATATATAGACAGACGATGTGAATGGGCAGTAAGGTGGCAGATTGAGTACAATGTCGGGAAATGTGAGGTTATTCACTTTGGTCGGAAGAATAGAAAAACAGAATATCTTTTAAATGGTGAGAAACTTTAAATGTTGGTGTTGAGAGAGATTTGGGTGGCCTTGTGCAAGAAACACAGAAAGCGAGCATGCAGGTACAGCAAGCAGTAAGGGGGTGGAGTATAAGAGTAAGGATCTATTGCTACAATTGTACAGGGCCTTGGTGAGACCACAGCTGGAGTACTGGGCAGTTTCGATCTCCTTATCGAAGGAAAGATATACTTGCCTTGGAGATGGTGCAACGGAGGTTCACAAGATTGATTGCCTGGATGAGAGAGCTGTCTTCCGATGAGAGATTGTGTAGAATGGACCTATACTCTCTGGAGTTTAGAAGAATGAGAGGGGATCTCATTGAAACATACAAGATTCTGAAGGGTATTGACAGGGGAGATGCTGAGAGCTAGAACTCGGGGGCTCAAAATAAGGGGGAGGCCATTTAAGACAGAGATGGGAAATTTCTTCACTCAGAGGGTTGTGAATCTTTGGAATTCTCTCCCCCAGAGGGCTGTGGATGCTCAGTCTATTCAAGGCTGAGATAGATAGATTTTTGGACTCTCGGGGAATCAAGGGATATGGAGATCAGGTGGGAAAGTGGAGTTGAGGGCGATGATCTTATTGAATGGCGGAGCAGGCTCGAGGGGGCGTATGACCTACTCCTGCTCCTATCTCTGATATTCTAATATTGATATCTGAAGGGTCTAGATTTATTAGTCCCACCCTTTATCTTAAGGGAACATACTTGCTCTGAACCCTCGCTATCTCCTCCTTGAATGCCTCCCACTGCTCTGACACTAATTTACCTTCAAGAAGCTTTTTCCAGTCCACTTTGATTAAATCACATCTCTGCTTAGTAAAATTAGTTTTAACCTAATTGTGAACTTTTATTCCTGGTCCATCTTTGTCCTTTTCCATAACGACCCTAAATCTAACTGAATTATGATCACCAGCACCAAAATACTCTCCCACTGATACCCCTTCCACCTGCCCAAGCTTCATTCATTAAACCTAAGTCCAGAACCACCCCCTCTCTTGTTGGGCTTGCTACGTAATGGCTAAAAAAAGTTCTCCTGAATGCATTTTAAGAATTCTGCTCCTTCTATATCTTTCACACTAATTCTATCCCAGTTAATATTTGGGTCGTTGAAATCCCCGACTATTGCTGCCCTATTATTTTTGCACGTATCAGAAATGTGCCGACATATTTGCTCTTCTGTCTCCCTCTGACTGTTTGGGGATCTATAGTACATCCCCAGCAGTGTGATCGCCCCTTTTGTGTTCTTCACTTCTCCCATGTGGCCTCATTTGATGATCCTTCGAACATATCATCCATCTCCACAGCTGGAATTGTTTCTTTAATCAACACTGCGACGCGCTCTCCTTTTTTTATCCCCGTCTCTATCTCGTCTTAAAACCCTGAAACCAGGAATGTTGAGCTGCCATTCCTGCAGTTCTTTGAGCTGTGTTTCACTAATAGTTACAATATCATACCCCCACAAGACAGTCTGTGCCCTCAGCTTATCTGCCTTAATCCCTAGACTCCTTGCATTGGCATTGAAGTATTTCTAGATTGATTCCTGTGATGAGAGGACTGTCTTATGGTGAGAGTTTGTGTAGAATGGGCCTATACTCTCTGGAGTTTAGACGAATGAGAGGTGATCTCATTGAAACACACTGGCACTGGCATTTAGCGCTGCCAAACTCCCTTATTGTCTATTTTCTAGCCTTTGTTTCCTCTGCCTTCCAAACAATAGCCATACTCTCTCTCTATCCATACTGTCCCCTCTCTCTCTATCCATACCGTGCCCTCTCTCTCTATCCAGTGAGGATATTGTCCGGTCCTGTTGAGGTGCAACCTGTCCGGCTTGTACTGGTCCCAGCTCCCCCAGAAACGCTCCCAATGCCTCAGGAATCTAAAACCCTCCCTCCTGCACCAAACTCCAGCCATGCATTCATCTGCTCTATCCTCTTATTTCTGTACTCACCAGCACGTGGCACCGGGAGTAATCCGGACATTACTACCTTTGAGGTCCTATTTTTTAATCTCTTTCCTAGCTCCCTAAAATCTGCCTGCAGGATTTCATCCCTCTTTCTGCCAATGTCATTGGTCCCGATGTGGACCACAACCTCTGGATGTTCATCCTCCCCCCTCAACAATGTCCTGCAGCCACTCAGTGACATCCTTGACCCTGGCACCAGGGAGGCAACATACCATCCTGGCATCATGTCTGTGCCTGCAGAAGCGCTTGTTTGTTCCCCTAACTATCAAATCCACTCCCACTATTGCTCTTCCACTCTTCTTCCTCCCCGCTCTGTGCAGCTGAGCCACCCACGGTGTCGTGGACATGGCTCTGGCTGCACTCCCCAGAGAAACCAGCGGTATCCAGAACTGAAAACCGGTTAGCGAGCGAGATGCACTCAGGGGACTCCTGTCCTACTCTTGCCCCATAACGCTGAAAATGTTTTAAACTCATGTTTATCTCTTTCGAAAGTTACAAGTGAATCTGCTTCCAGCACCCGAACAGGCAGTGCGTTCCAGGCCAGAACATCTCGCTGCTTCATTAGTCCCCTCATGTAGCATCTAGTTCATTTGCCAATCACATTCAATCTGTGCCTCTGGTTACTGAACTTTCTGACACTGGAAATTGTTTCTCCTTATTAAGAGGATTGGCGGGCTGGAGGAAGTTACAGAGATAGGAAGGGGTGAGGCCTTGGAGGGATTTGAACAAGAGGATGAGAATTTTAAAGCCTGAAGCCACCAGCCGTCTCCCCCAGTGCAGAATGTGACTCACTGCGAACAGAAAGGATTTGTGTTTACTTACAAAAGATGCATAATGAAGGGAAATCAATCTCTGTATCTTTAACTAACAGTGACATGGGGGAAATGAATGACCTTTAAACACCTGGTCCACTTGGCACTGAAGTGTCTGAAAGTCATAATAGGAACTCCAGGGAAACAAAATACTGACAAATGTTAAACTGTTTTGCTGACAAAAGAAATCTCGATTTAACTTTAAAAGATGAATTGTTTAACAGGGGTTCACACAGACCCACCTGACAGGCCGACTCAGGATCCACCCCTCAAGCACCGCGATTGGTTGCAGAACACGCTGCTCGCTGGGCCCTCCGGTCTCTGACCTCTCTTCCTGTTGGTTCCCAGGACAATCAATCACCACTCGCCAACATGACACTGCCACATTAAGTTGAGGGGCTCAGAGGAAGAAATAAAATGGGGCCGTGAATCTGATATAAGAAATAAAATTAGAGAAGCATAATTAAATTTATAAACAAAACTATTTAAAGTCAAATCAAATGAATTGTTGCATTTAATACATCCTTCTGGGCCAAGTGGAAACAAGTGATGTGTGGGCTGTGCAGAGTGTCTGTGCCCGGTTACACAGCGTGTCCCTGGCTCCCCGCTCCAAGTGCACATGTTTCAGCTCACATCCAACTGACTGGATAATCCTCGCCCGTCTAAACCCCATCACACAAATAGCAGCATTTGATGTTTAGTTATGACCAAACTTTATAAACACTGGTTAGGCCTCAGCTGACACATTGTGCTCAATTCTGGGCACCACACTTTCAGAAGGGTATCTACACCTTAGGGAGGGACCAGAAGAGATTTACTGGAATGGTACGAAGGAGGAGGGACTTCAGTTATGTGGAGATACTGGAGAAGCTGCGGTAATTCTCCTTGGAGCAGAAAAGGTTAAGAGGAGATTTGATAGAGTGTTCAAAATCATGAATGGTTTTAATAGACTAAATAAGGAGAAACACTTTCCAGTGGCAGAAGGGTCAGTAACCAGAGGACACAGAGTTCAGGTGATTGGTAAAAGAAGCAGAGGCGACATGAGGAACCATTGTATAAGCAGCGAGTTGTTGCAATCTGGAATGCACTGCCTGATAGGGCGGTGGAAGCAGATTCAATAGTGGCTTTCAAAAGTGAATTGGATAAATACTAAAGGGACAATATTTGCAGAGCTATGGGGAAAGAGCAGGGGAGTGGAACTAACTGGATAGCTCGACCATAGAGCCAGCACAGGCACGATGGGCCGAATGGTCTCCTGCACTTTCATTCTATGAAAATGGCGGATGATCTTTTCCAGAATGCTGCGACCACATATCCCCAGAAAACCAAGACCGCCTATTTCCATCTGTGTAATATCGGCCGTCTCCATCCCTGCCTCAGCTCACCCTCTGCTGAAACCCTCGCCCATTCCTCGGTTATCTCTAGACTTGACTATTCCAACACACTCCTGGCTGGCCTCCCACATTCTACCCCACGTAATCTTCACCTAATCCAAAACTCGGCTGCCCGTGTCCTAACTCGCACCAAGTCTCGTTCACCCATCACCCGCTGTGCTCACTGACCTACATTGGCTCCCGGTTAAGCAAAGCTTCGATTTCAAAATTCTCATCCTGGTTTACAAACCCCTCCATGGTCTCGCCCCTCCCTATCTCTGTAATCTTCTCCAGCCACACAACCCCCAGAGATGTCTACTCTCCTCTAATTCTGCCTCCTGAGCATCCCTGATTATAATCGCCCAACCATTGGTGGCCTTGTCTTCTGTTGCCGAGGCTCCAAGCTCTGGAACTCCCTCCCGAAACCTCTGTGCCTCCTCCCTGAAAGCACTGACTCTCGCTTTGTTCAGTTCTGCACTCACTGGTTAACATACGATATCGGAGCAGCAGTAGGCCATGCGGCCCCTCGAACCTGCTCTGCCATTTAATACGATCGTGGCTGATCCGATCATGGACTCAGGTCCCTTCCCTGCTCGCTCCCCATAACCCCTTATCGTTTGAGAAAGTGTCTATTTCTGTCTTAAATTTATACAATGTCTCAGCTTCCACAGCTCTCTGAGGCAGTGAATTCCACACATCCACAACCTTCAGAAGAAATTTCTCCTCATCTCAGTTTTAAATGGGGGCTCCTTATTCTAAGATTATGCCCTCTAGTTCTACTCTCCCCCATCAGTGAAACATCCTCTCTGCATCCACCTTGTCACGCCCCCTCATAATCTTATATATTTCGATAAGATCACTTTTCTATCTTCTGAATTCCAATGAGTAGAGGCCCAACATATTCAACCCCCTCATCTCCAGAATAAATTTTGTGAACCTTTTCTGAACTGCTTCCAAAGCAAGTATATCCTTTCGTAAATACAGAAACCAAAACTGTACGCAGTATTCCAAGTGTGGCCTCAACAATACCCTGTACAACTGTAGCAAGACTTCCCAGCTTTTATACTCCATCCCCTTTGTAATAAAGGTCAAGATTCCATTGGCCTTCCTGATCACTTGCTGTACCTGCATACTGATCTTTTGTGTTTCATGCACAAGTACCTCCAGGTCCCGCTGTACAGTAGCACTTGGTAATCTTTCTCCATTTAAATAATAACTTCTTCTGTGATTTTTTTTCTGCCAAAGTGCATGACCTCACACTTTCCAACATTATACTCCATCTGCTAAATTTTTGCCAACTCACGTAGCCTGTCAATGTCGTTTTGCAGATTTTGTGTATCCTCCTCACACATTGCATTTCCTCCCATCTTTGTATCATCAGCAAACTTGGCTACACTACACTCGGTCCCTTCTTCCAAGTCGCTAATATAGATTGTAAATAGTTGGGGTCCCAGCACTGAACCCTGCGGCAACCCACTAGTTACTGATTCCCAAACTGAGAATGAACCATTTATCCCGACTCAATGTTTCCTTATAAGTCAACCCTCTCATCTCCGGAATCAACTCATGAACCTTCTTCCAACTGCCTCTCCTTTCCTCCCCTGAAGATGCTGAATCTGTCTGGTTTCAGTTCTGCACTCACTGGTTCCCCTCCCTCCCCTCTGTCCCTGCCCCTGAAGGTGCTGTCTCGGGCTGGAATCAGTTCTACACTCACTGGTTTCCCTCTTATCCCTTGAAGATGCCGACACTGGCTGGATCCAGTTCTACACTCACTGGTTCCCCTCCCTCTCCTCACCTGATGGTACTGACTCTGGCTGGGTCCAGTTCTACACTCACTGGTTCCCCTCCCCTGAAGGTGCTGACTCTGGCTGGGTCCAGTTCTACACTCACTGGTTCCCCTCCCCTGAAGGTACTGACTCTGGCTGGGTTCAGTTCTACACTCACTGGTTCCCCTCCCCTGAAGGTACTGCCTCTGCCTGGGTTCAGCTCTACACTCACTGGTTCCCCTCCCCTGAAGGTACTGACTCTGGCTGGGTTCAGTTCTACACTCACTGGTTCCCCTCCCCTGAAGGTGCTGACTCTGCCTGGGATCAGTTCTACACTCACTGGTTCCCCTCCATCTCCTCCCCTGATGGTGCTGACTCTGGCTGGGTCCAGTTGTATACTCAGTGGTTCCCCTCCCTCCCATCTGCCCTGTCCCTTAAAGCGCTAACTCTGGCTGTGTTCAATTCCACACTCACTGTTTCCCCTCCCTCCCCTCTCCAGCAGGCAGAGTTTAGGGAGCTAGGAGAGAGATTAAAAAGCAGGACCTCAAAGGTAGTAATCTCCGGATTCCTCCCAATGTCACGAGCTAGTGAGTACAGAAACAGGAGGATAGAGCAGATGAATGCCTGGCTGGAGAGATGGTGCAGGCGGGAGGGCGTTAGTTTCCTGAGGCACTGAGACCACTTCTGGGGGAGGTGGGACATGGACAAACCAGATGGATTGCACCTCAACAGAGCCGGGACCAATAACCTCGCGGGGGGTTTGCTAGTGCTGTTGTGGAGAGTTTAAACTCGCTTGGCAGGGGGAAGGGAACCTGAAAATAGAGTCAGTAGGGAGGGGAGTAAAGCTGGAATTAGGAAGCAAAAAGAAAGAAAGTGAGTTTGAAGGAGAGAGGAAACAAGCAGGAAAAAAGTGTAAAAAAACAAGGCACTTTGTCTAAATGCACGTAGCATTTGTAACAAAATAGATGAGTTGACGGCACAAAGATACAAATGGGTATGATCTGATCGGCATTACAGAGACGTGGTTGCAAGGTGACCAGGTCTGGGAATTAAATATTCAGCGGTACTGGACAATCCGGAAGGACAGACAGAAAGGAAAAGGAGGTGGAGTAGCTCTTTTGATAAAGGATGGAATCACTGCAATAGTAAGAAACGATATTGGCTCAAATGATCAGGATGTTGAAACGGTTTGGGTGGAGATAAGGAACAATAAGCGGAAAAAGTCACTGGTGGGTGTAGTCGATAGGCCCCCCAACAAGAGCTACTCTGTTGGTCAGCGCATAAACCAGGAAATAGTGGGGGCTTGTAAAAAGGGAACAGCAATAATCATGGGTGATTTTAACCTCCATATTGATTGGACAAACCAAATTGGTCAGGGTAGCCTTGAGGAGGAGTTCATAGAGTGCATAAGTGATGGGTTCCTTCAGCAGTATGTAACGGAACCAACCAGGGGGCAGGCTATCTTAGATCTGGTCCTGTGTAATGAGACAGGATTAATTAACAATCTCCTAGTAAAGGATCCCTTGGAATGAGTGATCATAGCATGATCTGAATTTGAAATTCAGATGGTGGGTGAGAAAGTTGGATCTCTAACCAGCGTACTAATCTTAAATAAAGGAGACTATGCAGGTATGAGGGCAGAGTTGGGTAAAGTGGACTGGGAAAATAAATTAAAGTGCAGGACGGTTGATGAACAGTGGTGTACATTTAAGGAGATATTGCATAACTCTCAAGAAAAATATATTCCAGTGAGGAGGAAATGGTGTAAAAGAAAATATAGCATCCGTGGCTAACTAAAGAAATAAAGGACGGTATCCAATTAAAAAAAAGGGCATACAAAGTGGCCAAAACTAGTGGGAGGACAGAAGACTGGGAAGCTTTTAAAAGCCAGCAGAGAATGACTGAAAAAAATGATTAAGAAAGGGAAGATAGACTATGAAAGTAAACGAGCACAAAATATAAAAACAGATAGCAAGAGTTTCTATAGGTATATAAAATGGAAAAGAGTGGCTAAAGTAAATGTTGGTCCCTTAGAGGATGAGACCGCGGAATTAGTAATGGGGAACATGGAGATGGCAGAAACTCTGAACAAATATTTTCTATCAGCCTTTACGGCAGAGGACACGAACAATATCCCAACAGTGGACAGTCAAGGGGCTAGAGGGGAGGAACTTAACACAATCCCTAAGAAGGTGGTACTCAGTAAGATAATGGGACTAAAGGCGGATAAATCCCCTGCACCTGATGGCTTGCATCCTCGGGTCTTAAGAGAAGTCGCAGCAGGGATAATGGATGCATTGGTTGTAATTTACCAAAATTCCCTGGATTCTGGGGAGGTCCCAGCGATTGGAAAACTGCAAATGTAACGTCCTTATTTAAAAAAGGAGGCAGAAAAAAAGCAGGAAACTATAGAGCAGTTTGCCTCACTTCTGTGCTTGGGAAAATGTTGGAGTCCATTCTTAAAGAAGCAGTAGCAGGATATTTGGAAAAGCAAAATTCAGTCAGGCAGAGTCAGCATGGATTTATGAAGGGGAAGGCATGTTTGACAAATTTGCTGGAATTCTTTGAGGATGTAACAAACAGGGTGGATAAAGGGGAACCAGTGAGTGTGGTGTATTTGGACTTCCAGAAGGCATTTGACAAGGTGCCACGTAAAAGGTTACTGCACAAGATAAAAGTTCACAGGGTTGGGGGTAATATATCAGCAAGGATAGAGGATTGGCTAACTAACAGAAAACAGAGAGTTGGATAAATGGTTCATTCTCTGGTCGGCAACCAGTAACTTGTGGAGTGCTGCAGGGATCAGTGCTGGGACCCCAACTATTTACATTCTATATTAAAGGACTTGGAAGAAGGGACTGAGTGTAACGTTGCCAAGTTTGCTGCCGATACAAAGATGGGAGGAAAAGCAATGTGTGAGGACACATAAAATCTGCAAAAGGACATAGACAGGCTAAGTGAATGGGAAAAAATTTGGCAGAAGGAATATAATATTAGATAGTATGAGGTCATGCACTTTGACAGAAAAAAAAATCGAAGAGCAAGTTATTATTTAAATGGAGAAAGATTGCAAAGTGCTGCAGTACAGCGGGACCTGGGGGTACTTGTGCATGAAACACAAAAGGATAGTATGCAGGTACAGCAAGTGATCAGAAAGGCGAACGGAATCTTGGCCTTCCTGATCCATGTTTATGAAAGGATATACTTGCTTTGGAGGCAGTTCAGAGAAGGTTTCGGGGATGAGGGGGATGACTTATGAGGAAAGGTTGAGTAGTTTGAGCCTCTTCCCATTGGAATTCAGAAGAATGAGAGGTGATCTTATCGAAACGTATAAGATTATGAGGGGGCGGGACAAGGTGGATGCAGAGAGGATGTTTCCACTGATGGGGGAGACTCGAACTAGAGGGCATAATCTTAGAATAAGGGGCCACCCATTTAAAACTGAGATGAGGAGGAATGTCTTCTCTCAAAGGGTTGTAAATCTGTGGAATTTGCTGCCTCAGAGAGCTGTGGAAGTTGGGTCATAGAAACATAGAAAATAGTTGCAGTAGTGGACCATTCGGTGTTTTTGTGACTGGAAGGCTGTTTCCAGTGGGGTTCTGCAGGGCTCAGTGCTGGGATCCTTGTTTTTTGTGGTATATATCAATGACTTGGACATCAATGTTGGGGGTATGATTAAAATGTTTGAAGGTGACACTAAAATAGGCTGTGTGGTTGAGAATTAAGAAGAAAACTGCACACTGCAGGAAACTATAAATGTACTGGTCAGGTGGGCAGTAAAGTGGCAAATGGAATTTAATCCAGCTAAGTGTGAGGTAATACATTTGGGGAGGTCTAACAAGGCAAGGGAATATACATTAAATGCTACAACACTGAAAATTGTAGAGGAACAAAGGGACCTTGGAGTGTAGGTCCACAGATCCCTGAAAGTGGCAGGCCAGGTCGATAAGGTGGTTAAGAAGGCACATGGAATACTTGCCTTTATTCGTCAAGGCATGGAATACAAGAGCTAGGAGGTTATGCTTGAACTGGTTAGGCTGCAATTGGAATACTGTGTGCAGTTCTGGTCACCACATTACAGGAAAGATGTGATTGTACTGGAAAGGGTACAGAGGAGATTTACAAGAATGTTGCCTGGACTGGAGAATTTTGGCTATGAGGAAAGATTGGAGATGCAGAGTCAATTTTCTTTGGATCAGAGGACACTGAGGGGAGACCTGATGAAAGTGTATTAAATTATGAGGGGCCTGGATAGAGTGGATAGGAAGGACCTGTTTCCCTTGGCAGAGGGATCAACAACAAGGGGACACAGATTTAAAGTAATTGGTTTAGAGGAGATACGAAGTTAATTTTCTTCACCCAGAGGATGGTAGGGGTCTGGAACTCACTGCCTGAAAGAGTGGTAGTGGTAGAGGCAGAAACACTCAGCACATTTGAAAAATACTCGGATGTGCACTTCAAGTGTCATCACCTACAGGGCTACGGACCGAGAGCTGGAGAGTGGGATTAGGCTGGATAGCTGTTTGTTGGCCGGCACGGACGCGGTGGGCTGAAATGGTCTCCTGCCATGCTGTAAAGTTCGATGATTTTATGATTAATGATCTAGATGAAGGGACCGAGTGTAATGTATCCAAATTTGCTGATGATACAAAACTAGGTGGGACAGTAAGCTGTGAGAACACAAGAGTCTGCAAGATATATATATAGACTGTGAGTGGGCAGTAAGGTGGCAGATGGAGTATAATGTAGGGAAATGTGAGGTTATTCATTTTGGTAGGAACAACAGAAGAACAGAGTATCTTTTAAATTATGAGAAACTTTTAAACATTGGTGTTCAGAGAGATTTGGGGTGTCCTTGTGCAAGACACACAGAAAGTGAGCATGCAGGTACGCAAGCAATAAGGAAGGGAAATGGTTTGTCCTTTATTGCAAGGGTTTGGAGGAAAAGAGTAAGGAGGTCTTGCTACAATTGTACAGGGCCTTGGTGAGACCACACCTGGAGTACTGGTCACAGTTTTGTTTTCTTATCAAAGGACGGAAACACTTGCCTTGGAGACAGTGCAACAAAGGTTCACAAGATTCCTGGGATGAGAGGGCTGTCTTATGAGGAGATAGTGTGTAGAATGGGCCTATATACTCTCGAGGTTAGAATAATGAGAGGTGATCTCATTGAAGCATACAAGGTTCTGAAGGGGACTGACAGGTTAGATGCTGAGAGGTTGATTCCCCTGGCTGGACTGTCAAGAACTAGGGGCACAGTCTCAGGATAAGGGGTAGGCCATTTAAGACAGAGTTGAGGAGGAATTTCTTCACTCAGAGGGTTGTGAATCTTTGGCATTCTCTCCCCCAGAGGGCTGTGGATGCTCAGTCTATTCAAGGTTGAGATAGATAGATTTTTGTATATTAAGGGAAGCAAGGGATATGGAGATCAGGCGGGAAAGTGGCGTTGAGGGCGATGATCAGCCATGATCTTATTGAATGGCCGTGCAGGCTCGAGGGACATTATGGCCTCCTCCTGCCGCTATTTCTTATGTTGATATCCAGGGGACTCTAGATTTATTAGTCCCACCCTTTTTCTTGAAGGTAACATACTTCCTCTGAACCCTCATTATCTCTTCATTGAATGCCTCCCACTGCTCTGAGACTGATTTAACTTCAACATAAGAACATAAGATTTCAGAGCAGGAGTATGCCATTCGGCCCCTCGAGCCTGCTCTGCCATTCAATGAGATCATGGCTGATCTTCTACCTCAACTTCACTTTCCTGCACTATTCCATATCCCTTGATTACCTTAATTTACAAAAATCTATCGATCTCTGTCTTAAATATGCTCAAAGACAGAGCCTCCACAGCCCTCTGGGGTAGAGAATTACAAAGATTAATGAGTGAATAAGTTTCTGCTCATCTCAGTCCTAAATGGACAACCCCTTATTTTGAGACTGTGACCCCTGGTTCGAGACTCCTCAGCCAGAGGAAACATCCTCCCTGCATCTATCCTGTCATGCTTTGTAAGAATTTTGTTTGTTTCAATGGGATCATCTCTCATTCTTCTAAACTCTAGAGAATACATGCCTAGTCTACTCAATCTCTCCTCATAGGACAATCCTCCCACCCCAGGAATTCAGTTTGGTGAACCTTCGTTGCCATCCTCAACAGCAAGTACATCCTTCCTTTGGTAAGCAGCCAAAACTGTACACAATACTCCAGCTGCAGTCTCACCAGGGCCCTATATAATTGCAGTAAGATGTCTTTACTCCTGTACTCAAATCCTCTTATAATAAAGGCCAACATACCATTTGCTTTCTTCGTTGCTTGCTGTACCTGCATATTAACTTTCAGTGATTCGTGTACAAGGACACCAAGGTCCCTCTGAACACCAACGTTTCCCAATCTCTCACCAATTCAAATAGCTGTTTCCAGTCCACTTTGGCTAAATCACATCTCAGCTTAGTAAAATCAGCTTTTCCCCAATTGAGAACTTTTATTACTGGTCTGTCTTTGCCCTTTTCCATAACTACCCTAAATCTAACTGAATTATGATCACTAGCACCAAAATGCTGTCCCATTGATACCCCTTCCACCTGCCCAGCTTCAGTCCCTAATACTAAGTCCAGAACTTCCCCCTCTCTTATTGGGCTTGCTACGTACTGGCTAAAAAGTTCTGCTGGTTGCTGACCCCTCTGTGAAGGGAAATAGGACCTTCCTATCCACTCTATCTAGGCCCCTCATAATTGTATACACCTCATTAAGGTCTCCCCTCAGCCTCCTTTGTTCCAAAGAAATCAAACTATTAAGAGGGTTGCTGGGCTGGAGGAGGTTACAGAGATAGGGAATGGTGAGACCCTGGAGAGAGTTGAACAAGAGGATGCGTATTTTAAAGGCTGATGCCACCAGCCATCTCGCCCAGCACAGAATGTAACTCACTACCAACAGGAAGGATGTTACTTTAACTACTACGAATGCATAATGCGGGGAAATCAATCTCTGTCCCTTTAACTAACAGCGTCATGGAAAGAGGGAAATGAATGACCTTTAAACACCTGATTAACTTGGCACTGAAGTGTCAGAAACTCATAATAGGAACTCTAGGAAAACAAAATACTGACAAACGTTACATTGTTTTGTTAACAAAAGAAATCTCGATTTAACTTTTAACAGATGAATACGTGGCTTGAGCAATGGTGCAGCAGGGAGGGATTCAAATTCCTGGGGCATTGGAACCGGTTCTGGGGGAGGTGGGACCAGTACAATCCGGACGGTCTGCACCTGGGCAGAATCGGAACCAATGTCCTCGGGGGAGTGTTTGCTAGTGCTGTTGGGGAGGAGTTAAACTAATATGGCAGGGGGATGAGAACCAATGCAGGGAGATAGAGGGAAACAAAAAGGAGGCAAAAGCAAAAGACAGAAAGGAGATGAGGAAAAGTGGAGGGCAGAGAAACCCAAGGCAAAGAACAAAAAGGGCCATTGTACAGCAAAATTATAAAAGGACAGAGGGTGTTAAAAAAACAAGCCTAAAGGCTTTGTGTCTTAATGCAAGGAGTATCCGCAATAAGATGGATGAATTAACTGTGCAAATCGATGTTAACAAATATGATGTGATTGGGATTACGGAGACGTGGCTCCAGGATGATCAGGGTTGGGAACTCAACATCCAGGGGTATTCAACATTCAGGAAGGATAGAATAAAAGGAAAAGGAGGTGGGGTAGCATTGCTGGTTAAGGAGGAGATTAAGGCAATAGTTAGGAAGGACATTCGCTTGGATGATGTGGAATCTTTATGGGTCGAGCTACAGAACACCAAAGGGCAAAAAACATTAGTGGGAGTTGTGTACAGACCTCCAAACAGTAGTAGTGATGTCCGGGAGGGCATCAAACAGGAAATTAGGGGTGCATGCAATAAAGGTGCAGCAGTTATAATGGGTGACTTTAATATGCACATAGATAGGGCTAACCAAACTGGAAGCAATACGGTGGAGGAGGATTTCCTGGAGTGCATAAGGGATGGTTTTTTAGACCAATATGTTGAGGAACCAACTAGGTGGGAGGCCATCTTAGACTGGGTGTTATGTAATGAGAGAGGATTAATTAGCAATCTCGTTGTGCGAGGCCCCTTGGGGAAGAGTGACCATAATATGGTGGAATTCTGCATTAGGATGGAGAATGAAACAGTTAATTCAGAGACCATGGTCCAGAACTTAAAGAAGGCTAACTTTGAAGGTATGAGGCGTGAATTGGCTGGGATGGATTGGCGAATGATACTGAAGGGGTTGACTGTGGAGGGGCAATGGCAGACATTTAGAGACCGCTTGGATGAACTACAACAATTGTACATTCCTGTCTGGCGTAAAAATAAAAAAGGGAAGGTGGCTCAACCGTGGCTATCAAGGGAAATCAGGGATAGCATTAAAGTCAAGGAAGTGGCATACAAATTGGCCAGAAATAGCAGCGAACCTGGGGACTGGGATAAATTTAGAACTCAGCAGAGGAGAACAAAGTGTTTGATTAGGGCAGGGAAAATGGAGTATGAGAAGAAGCTTGCAGGGAACATTAAGACGGATTGCAAAACTTTCTATAGATATGTAAAGAGAAAAAGGTTAGTAAAGACAAACGTAGGTCCCCTGCAGTCAGAATCAGGGGAAGTCATAACGGGGAACAAAGAAATGGCAGACCAATTGAACAAGTACTTTGGTTCGGTATTCACTAAGGAGGACACAAACAACCTTCCGGTTATAAAAGGGGTCGGGGGGTCGAGTAAGGAGGAGGAACTGAGGGAAACCCTTATTAGCCGGGAAATTGTGTTGGGGAAATTGATGGGATTGAAGGCCGATAAATCCCCAGGGCCTGATGAACTGCATCCCAGAGTACTTAAGGAGGTGGCCTTGGAAATAGTGGATGCATTGACAGTCATTTTCCAACATTCCATTGACTCTGGATCAGTTCCAAAAGATTGGAGGGTAGTCAATGTAACCCCACTTTTTAAAATAGGAGGGAGAGAGAAAACAGGGAATTATAGACCGGTCAGCCTGACATCGGCAGTGGGTAAAATGATGGAATCAATTATTAAGGATGTCATAGCAGTGCATTTGGAAAGAGGTGACATGATAGGTCCAAGTCAGCATGGATTAGTGAAAGGGAAATCATGCTTGACAAATCTTCTGGAATTTTTTGAGGATGTTTCCAGTAGAGTGGACAAGGGAGAACCAGTTGATGTGGTATATTTGGACTTTAAGAAGGCATTCGACAAGGTCCCACACAAGAGATTGATGTGCAAAGTTAGAGCACATGGGATTGGGGGTAGTTTGCTGACATGGATTGAGAACTGGTTGTCAGACAGGAACCAAAGAGTAGGAGTAAATGGGTACTTTTCAGAATGGCAGCCAGTGACTAGTGGGGTACCGCAAGGTTCTGTGCTGGGGCCCCAGCTGTTTACACTGTACATTAATGATTTAGATGAGGGGATTAAATGCAGTATCTCCAAATTTGCGGATGACACTAAGTTGGGTGGCAGTGTGAGCTGCGAGGAGGATGCTGTGAGGCTGCAGAGCGACTTGGATAGGTTAGGTGAGTGGGAAAATGCATGGCAGATGAAGTATAATGTGGATAAATGTGAGGTTATCCACTTTGGTGGTAAAAACAGAGAGACAGACTATTATCTGAATGGTGACAGATTAGGAAAAGGCGAGGTGCAAAGAGACCTGGGTGTCGTGGTACATCAGTCATTGAAGGTTGGCATGCAGGTGCAGCAGGTGGTTAAGAAAGCAAATGGCATGTTGGCCTTCATAGCAAGGGGATTTGAGTACAGGGGCAGGGAGGTGTTGCTACAGTTGTACAGGGCATTGGTGAGGCCACACCTGGAGTATTGTGTACAGTTTTGGTCTCCTAACTTGAGGAAGGACATTCTTGCTATTGAGGGAGTGCAGCGAAGGTTCACCAGACTGATTCCCGGGATGGCGGGACTGACCTATCAAGAAAGACTGGATCAACTGGGCTTGTATTCACTGGGGTTCAGAAGAATGAGAGGGGACCTCATAGAAACATTTAAAATTCTGACGGGGTTAGACAGGTTAGATGCAGGAAGAATGTTCCCAATGTTGGGGAAGTCCAGAACCAGAGGTCACAGTCTAAGGATAAGGGGTAAGCCATTTAGGACCGAGATGCGGAGGAACTTCTTCACCCAGAGAGTGGTGAACCTGTGGAATTCTCAACCACAGAAAGTTGTTGAGGCCAATTCACTAAATATATTCAAAAAGGAGTTAGATGAGGTCCTTACTACTCGGGGGATCAAGGGGTATGGCGAGAAAGCAGGAATGGGGTACTGAAGTTGAATGTTCAGCCATGAACTCATTGAATTGCGGTGCAGGCTAGAAGGGCCGAATGGCCTACTCCTGCACCTATTTTCTATGTTTAACAGGGATTCACACAGACTCACCTGACAGGCCGACTCAGGATCCTCCCCTCAAGCACCGTGATTGGTTGCAGAACACGCTGCTCCCTGGGCCCTCCGGCCTCTGACCTCTCTTCTTGTTGGTTCCCAGGGCAATCAATCACCACTCGCCAACATTACACTGCCAGATTAAGTTGAGGGGCTTGGAGGAAGAAATAAAACAAGACCGTGAACCTGAGTGAAGAAATAAAATTAGAGAAGCATGATGATATAAACAAGGATAGACAATATAAACTGAAGGGTACAATCTGAAAGGGGGTGCATGAACAGTGAGACCTGCGGGTATGTGTGCACAAATCACTGAACGTGACAGGACAGGTTGAGAAAGCAGTTTAAAAAGCTTACAGGTTGCTGGGCACCACAGAGTAAAAAAGCAAGGAGGTTATGATGAACCTTTGTAAAACACTGGTTCGGCCTCAACTGGAGCATTGTGTCCAATTCTGGGCACCGCAGATTAGGATGTGAAGGCCTTAGAGAGGGTGCAGAAAAGATTGACAAGAATGATTCATGAGATGAGGGACTTCGGTTACGTGGATTGACTGGAGAAGCTGGGGTTGTTCCTCTTGGAGCAGAGAAGGTTGAGAGGAGAATTGATAGAAGTGTTCAAAATCATGAGGGGTGTGGACAGAGTAGATAGAGAGATACTGTTCCCACTGGCAGAAGGGTAGAGAATCAGAGGAGATGGATTTAAGGTGAATGGCAAAAGAACCAAAGGTGACATCAGAAAATCTATTTTACGCAGCGAGTGGTTACGATCCGGAAAGCACGGCCTGAAAGGGTGGTGGAGGAAGACTCAATCACAGCATTCAAAAAAAAAAGTTGGATAAGTATTTGAAAAAAAACATTTGCCGGACTGGGGGAAGGGCAGGGCAGTGGGACTAGCTGGGAGTAGGCAAGGGCTCCACGGGCCGAATGGCCTTCCGTGCTGTAACCATTCTCTGATTGTGTGAGCAGAACCACTCTGTTCCCTGACTCAATCTAAAGCCTTCCTGATTGTGAGCATCTCTGTTAAACCTGCCCTGCACCTTCACTGCTCCAAGGAGAACCACCCCAGATGCTGCAGCCATCATCTTATTGAATGGCGGCAGGCTCGAGAGGCCAAAGGGCCGACTCATCTCCTATTTCTGATGTTCTCATGTGTTCATGTCACTGGTCCCCATCCTGCACCTGCTCCCTGCAGTAAGATGGCCGCCGCGCATGCTCCCTGCCCTGCAGCGGGACAATGGAAAGTATTGTGACGTCGAGGAAGCCCCGTCCCTGTTGCTCCCTGCTCCCCGTGGCGGGCGGACCCGTGCTGCCCAAAGATGGCGGCTAAACTCCCGGTAATCTCCGACGGTAACCAAGGCCCGTCCCCAACCGAAGGTGCCCCACAGCCGCCACCCGCGGCAAATCTCACCGCCCGCGCGTGTCCGTGAGAAGGTGAGTCCTCAGGGAGGCTGAGCGCACTGCCCGGGCTGCTCATCCATCCTCCGCGGGGGAGGGGGCAAAACATCGTCCGTCCGCAGCTAATCTCCCACAATAGGCTGGCCCCGCGCCTGCGCACAACTCCGCCTCGCCTCACCTGGGCCCCGAGCTTAAAGGCTGCGAGCGGAGTCCCCCCCAACAAACCCCTCAACCGCAACACTCAGCCCGCAGCCAATGGCGAGGCGGCGCGGGGCACCAGCCCACCCAGCGCGCTGCTCCGCGCCAATCAGTGGCGGGGGGCGGGGCCGGGCACCAATCAATCACTGGTCCCTGAAGGTAATGACTCTGGCTGGGTTCAGTTCGACACTCACTGGTTCCCCTCCCCTGAAGGTACTGACTCTGGCTGGGTTCAGTTCTACACTCACTGGTTCCCCTCCCCTGAAGGTACTGACTCTGGCTGGGTTCAGTTCTACACTCACTGGTTCCCCTCCCCTGAAGGTACTGACTCTGGCTGGGTTCAGTTCTACACTCACTGGTTCCCCTCCCCTGAAGGTACTGACTCTGGCTGGGTTCAGTTCCAGTGACATCGTTCACATTGATCCTGCACCAAGATGGTAGCGCATGCGCTGTGCTACTCACTGAATCAAGATGGCCGAACGCGGAACCTGTACGAAGATGGCCGCCGTTATCCTGGGCCTGTGACCGGAGAAAGCCGTGAAGCTGCAACCACCGATATTCCGGTTATTACTCCGGGCTTACGGCGGGCACCGGTTGTTTATGAAGCCTCCCCGGCTTCCCGCTGGTCCCTTAGTTCGCTCCGTCCCGATGAAAAGGATACTTCTGAGGAGCCTGGACAAAACATGCCTTCTCCGTCATTACACGCACCGCGCATGCTCCAAACACAGCCAGGGCCCGCGCCTGCGCATTGTGCTCCTGTCGTCTGGGTGCGGCACATTCTCACCCGCGGGGCATGCTGGGTACATAAGAGCATGAGAAACCGGAGCAGAAGTGGGGCAGATAATACACGGGTTATACACAGAGTAAAGCTCCCTCTGTACTGTCCTATAGAATCCCAGGGCAGGTACAGCACGGGTTAGTTACAATTTAAAGCTTGCTATACACTGATTCATCAAACACTCCCAGGGCAGGTACAGCACATATTAAATACACAGCAAGGATCCATCTGCACTGTCCCACCAGGTATTCCCAGGGCATGCACAGTATAGGTTAGATACAGAATAAAGCTCCCTCTATACTGTCCCATTAAACATTCCCAGGGCAAGTACAGCATAATTTAGATGCAGGGTAAACGTCTCTCTAAACAGCCAATCCAAAAACGCACAGGACAGGCACAACACAGTTTAGGTACACATCATCATCATCACAGGCAGTCCGTCGAAATCGAGGAAGACTTGCTTACACTCGAAAGGTGAGTTATTTGGTGACCAAACACTTCAATACGGGAATGACAGTCTCTGTCACAGGTGTGACAGAGAGTCGTTGAACGAATGGGTGGGTGGGACTGGTTTGCCACATGCTCCTATGCTTGGTTTCTGCATGCACTCAGCGATGAGACTCGAGGTGCTCAGAGCCTTCCCGGATGCACTTCCTCAACTTAGGGCGGACTTTTGTCAGCGACTCCTAGGTATCGGGGGGTTGTTGAATTTGATCAAGGAGCCTTTTGAGGGTGTCGTTGAAAGGTTTCCTCTTCCCACTGTAGGTTCACTTGCCGTGTAGGAGTTCCGAGTGGAGCCTTGCTTTAGGAGTCTTGTGCCAGGCATGTGAACAATGTGTCGAGCCATGGTATTCCTGGAGATTGAGCATGCAGTGTCCACCGGTAGACTCGTGGCCTTCCATGAGAGGTGAGCACCAGAGAGACTGGAGTGCATCATTCAAGAGGGAACAAAGTTGTAATTTTAATTAATTTGATTTGATTTGACAAAAGTTACCTTTATGTTGAATTGTTAATTTGTGTTTTTAGTTGCTAAATAAAAAGTGGGCACTTTCCTGAAAGTTTCTGGAGTGTGACCCCCCGACACCCTTTAATCAGGAGGAACTTGATTAGCGTTCTACTTAAAATAGTTGGGAACAATGTGGCCCACCCAATGCAGCTGGTCGAGTGTGGTCAGTGCTTCGATGCTGGGGATGTTGGCCTGATCGAGGAAACACCAGGACTGGTTTGATGAGAATGAGCAAGAGATCCAAGAGCTAATTAATTGCAAGCACAGGGCATTTCTGAACCTAAAACAACAACCCAACTCGGGAGCAGCAAAGCATCATTACAGAGGGCTTAAGGCCGAGGTCCAAGAAAAAATCTGTGATCTAAAGCACAAATGGTGGGTGGAGAAATCACAGGAGTTTCAGCAGCTGGCCGACAGCCATGATGTGCGAGGATTCTTCATTGCAGTCAAGGCCACCTATGGCTCAAGCACCCAAGGCACCACTCCACTGCTGGCCAAGAATGGGGAAACACTCAACAAGGACACTGAGGCAGTCAGGACCCGCTGGAAGGAACACTTCAAAGATGTCCTTAACCGAGACTCTGCCTTTGACTCGAGTGTCCTCGACTCCATCCTGCAGCATGCTGCCCGCCAACATCTCAGCAAAACCTCAGCCCTGCACGAGATAGAAAAGGCCATCCACCAGCTCAAGAACAACAAGACAATGGTAGCGGATGGAATCCCCGCTGAGGCACTAAAGTATGGTGTAGAGGCAATATTGGCATGAATGCTTGATCTCATCTCTCTCATCTGGAAGGAGGAGAGCAGGCCTGGAGATCACAGAGATGCAGTAATCGTGACCATTTTTAGCAAAGGGGACAAGTACGACTGTGGCAATTACAGATGAGTCTCCCTGTTACCAGCCACTGGGAAATTCATCGCTAGAATCCTCCTCAACCGTCTTCCCCTGTGGCTGAGGAGCTCCTCCTGGAGTCACAATGTGGATTTCGTCCTCTACGGAGTACAACGGACATGGAGTACATACAGATTAAAACTCCCTCTACACTGTCCCATCAGACATTCCCAGGGCAAGTACAACATGGGTTATGTTGTGTACGCAACCCGATGTAACCAGCAATCTACCGCCATCAGAGGGCATATCTGTTGGAGTCACAAGGGATCCCAGCATCGCTTGGGAGCACTGTATAGAAGCAGGCCTCCCATGCTGTACGTGCACTCTGGAGTTACAAAAAAGAGACCAAGATCACACTTACTGACGTCTACAGTACTCAATCACATTACTTTATTCTGGACATAACAATTGGCGATGAGATAATGAACCATCATGCGAAAATGCAGAGAACTGTTGATATCCTGGAGAAATTCTCAGAAGGGGACGATTGGGAGCTCTTCATGCAGCGACTCGACTAATACTTCATGGCCAACGAGCTGGCAGGGAATGTGAATGCTGCCAAACAAAGGGTGATCCTCCTCACTCTCTGCGGGGCAACAACCTATGGCCTCATGAAGAATTTTCATGCTCCGGTGAAACCAACAACCAAATCGCATGAAGAACTATGTATTCTTGTCCAGGAGCACCTAAATCCGAAGGAGAGCATTCTGATGGCAAGGTATCGATTTTACACATGTCAACGGTCTGAAGGCCAGGAAGTGGCGAGCTACGTCGGTGAAATAAGGCATCTTGCAGGACATTGTGAATTTGATGGATGCCTGGAGTAAATGCGAAGAGATTTTTTGTGCTTTGCATTGGCCATGAGGATATCCTTCGCAAACTATTGACTGTTGAAACACTGCTCCTGAGCAAAGCCATAACGATAGCCTAGGCATTTATGTCCACCAGCAATAACACGAAACAAATTTCGCAGTGTACAGATGTTTCGGCAAATACTGTGCACAAAGTAAAATCGTTTTCAGGCAGGAATGCATATGGCAGAATGTGCACGCCTGCAGCTGCCTGATCTCAGATGACTCAGAGTCTGCCATAAAGCGTTAATGCGAGGCAGTTAACAGCTTGTTGGCACTGCGGAGGTGATCATCGAGCCCATCAATGCAGCTTCAAACACTATGCGTGCAAAGGCTGTGGAACAAGGGGACACCTCCAGCGAATGTGCAGATGAGCTGCAAACACTGCAAAGCAGCACATTGCAGTGGAAGACCGATCCATGGTGGTTCAAACTGAACTAGAGACTCAACACGAGGAGGCAGAAGTGTACGGGGTACACGCCTTCACCACGAAATATCCACCGATCATGTTAAATGTTGAACTGTACGGAATTCCAGTATTCATGGAATTGGACATGGGTGCGAGTCAGTCCATCATGGGAAAAGGGCCTACGACAGGCACAAGCTGAGCCCCTTTCACACCAAACTGCAAACTTACACTAAAGAGCTGATCCCTGTAACTGACAGCACAGCATATTAAAAAGTCTCTTATGATGGAACAGTACACGAACTACCACTAAGGTTAGTGTCAGTAGATGGCCCCGCACTGTTCGGCAGAAGCCGGCTGAGAAAAATACGCTGAAACTGGGATGACATCCGAGCGCTTTCATCCATCGATGATGCCTCATGTGACCAAGTTCTGAGCAGGTTTCCATTGTTGTTTGAGCCAGGGATCGGAAGTTTCTTGAGGGCGAAGGCGCAGATCCACTCAATTCCCGGTACATGACTCATCCATCACAAGGCAAGGACAGTGACATATATGATGCGAGAGAAAGTGAAGATCGAGTTAGACAGGCTGAAACGAGAGGGCATCATCGCACTCATGGAGTTCAACGAGTGGGCCAGTCAGGTTGTTCTGGTTCTCAAGGGCGATGTCACGGTCAGAATTTGTGGGGACTATAAAGTAATGATTAACCATTTTTCACTGCAGGACCAGTACCCGCAACCCAAGGCAGATGAACTATTTGTGACACTGGCAGGAGGAAAGACATTCACCAAGTTGGACCTGACCTCGGCCCACATGATGCAGGAGCTGACGGAATCTTAAAAAGGCCTCACCTGCATCAACACGCACAAAGGTCTGTTCATCGACATTAGATGCACGTTTGGAATTCGATCGACCGCGGCTATTTTTCAGAGGGACATGGAGAGTCTGCTAAAGTCTGTGCTGCACATCGTGGTTTTCCAGGATGATATACTGGTCACAGGTCGGGACACCATCGAGCACATGCAGAACGTGGAAGAGGTTCTAAGTCGGCTCGATCATGTGGGACTCAGGTTGAAACGCTCGAAGTGTGTTTTCCTGGCGGCAAAGGTCGAGTTTTTAGGGAGAAGAATCGTGGCAGATGGCACCAGACGCACTGACGCCAAGACGGAGGCCATCAAGAATGCGCCGAGACCACAGAACGTGACGGAGCTGTGGTCCTTCCTGGGGCTCCTCAGTTATTTTGGTAATTTCCTACCCGGGTTAAGCACCTTGCTAGAACCTCTACACATATGGCTGCGCAAGGGAGATTATTAGGCATGGGTAAAATCAAAAGAGACTGATTTTGAGGAAGCCCGAAATCTGTTATGTTCCAACAAACTGCTTGTCCTGTATGATCGATGTAAATGTTTAGTGCTAGCTTGCGATGCATCTTTGTACAGGGTCGGGCGTGTGTTACAATAAGCAAATGAATTGGGAACATTGCAACCTGTCGCCTATGCGTCTAGGAGTTCATTCAAGGCCGAAAGGACCGACAGCATGATTGAAAAAGAAGCTCTGACATGCGTTTACGGGGTGAAAAAATGCACCAGTATCATTTTGGGATTTAGTTCGAGTTAGAAACTCACCATAAGCCGCTCATATCGCTATTCACAGAGAGCAAAGGTATTAATACAAATGCATCTGCTCGCATCCAAAGATGGGCGCTCACGCTGTATGCATATAAGTATGTAATTCACCACTGGCCAGGCACAGAGAACTGCGCTGATGCCCTCAGTCGGCTACTTTTCCCACCACCGGGGTGGAAATGGAACAGCCTGCAGACTTGCTCTTGGTGATGAATGCATTTGAAAATGAAAAGTCACCCGTTACGGCCGCCAGATAAGGACCTGGACCAGCCAGGATTCATTACTGTCCCTTGTAAAAACTGTGTCCTCCATGGGAGTTCTTCCAGCAGAGATGCATGAAGAGATCAAACTGTTCCAGCAGCGTAAATACGAAATGTCCATACAGACGGACTGTCTTTTGTGGGGTAATCAAGTGGTTTTGCCCAAGAAAGCGAGGTAAATGTTCAAACATGACCTACACTGTGCCCACCCAGGCATAGTAATGATGAAAGCTATAGTCAGACCCCATGTGTGGTGGTCCGATATCGACTCAGATTTGGAGTCTTGCGTGCGCCAATGCACCACTTGCTCGCAACTGAGCAATGCACCCAGGGCACCCAAGTTAGCGGTCATGGCCCTTCAAACCGTGGTCTAGGATCCACGTTGACTTTGCTGGCCCATTTCTAGGCAAAATGTTCTTCGTTCTTGTGGATGTTTATTCTAACTGGATTGAGTATGTAATAATGTCTGTAAGCACGTCCACTGCCATCCTCGAAAACCTCCGAACCACGCATGGCCTGCCTGATGTCCTTGTCAGTGACAACGGGCCATGCTTCACCAGCGCTGAATTTAAGGAATTCATGACATGCAATGGGATCAAGCACATCTCATCTGCCCCGTTCAAGCCCGCATCCAATGGCCAGACAGAATGTGCAGTCCAAACCATCAAGCAAAGCTTGATACACATGTCAAAAGGCTCCCTGCAGACCCACCTATCCTGAGTCCTGCTCAGCCACTGCACCAGACACCATTCTCTCACCGGGGTACACCAGCTGAGCAGCTCCTGAAAAGGGTGCTCAAAACAAGGCTTTCTCTCGTTCACCCTGATCTCCATGATCAAGTCGAAGGCAGGCGGCATCAACAAAGCATGTACCGTGATTGCACAAATTTGTCACGCAATATTGAAATCAATAACCCTGTATTTGTACTCAACTATGGACATGGTTCCAAATAGCTTGCTGGCACTGTCATAGCCAAAGAAGGGAGGAGGGTGTTTCAGGCCAAATTCGCAAATGGATTAACTTGCAGAAAGCATTTTGACCAAGCCAATCTGAGATTCACAGGCAGCCACAAGCAACCAAATTCCACCCTCCGACAAACACACAAGTGGAAACCAACATCATGGTTGACCACGAAGCTGAACTCATCATCCCCAGCATCCCAGCAAGGTCAGCTGTGCAGCAGACCAGCGAAGAACCAAGCAACTCACCTGCACCTGCATTTGTACCGAGACGATCGACTCGGGAGCGAAAAGCCCCAGATCGTCTCAACTTGCAAATAAGTGTACTCTTGACTTTGGGAGGGAGTGATGTTATGTATACAACCCTATGTAACCAGAATTCTACCACCACCACAGGACGTATCTGTTGGAGTCCCAAGGGATCCCAGCGTCCCTTGGCAGCAGGGTATAGAAGCAGACATTCCATGTTGTCCGTGCACTCTGAAGTTAGAATAAAGAGACAGGTCACACTTACTCACGTCTACAGTACTCAATCACATTACTTTTTCTGGACTTAACAAGTTCAATATAGAATAAAGCTCCCTTTATACTAATCCACCAAACGTTTACAGTGCAAGTATAGCACAGGTTATACACAGACTACATCTCCCTCTAACTTGGCCCAGCCATTCCAAGGCAGACACAGCATCTGTTAGATGTAGAGAAAATCTCCCTCTATACTATTCCAGCGGATATTTCCGGGTCAGGTGCAGCACGGGTGAGATACAGAGTGAAGCTCCCTCTACACTGTCCCATCAAACACTCCCAGGACAGATACAACATGGGTTAGAGACAGAGTAAAGTTTCCTCGACATTGTCTCATTAACCATTCCCTGGGCAGGTCCGACCAAGTTCATGGTCTACAGGGTTGTAGCAACACACGCCCTCCTGTATGGCTCCGAGGCATGGACAATGGACAGTAGACACTTTTTCTCGCTGGAGATATATCACCAACGATGTCTCCGCAAAATCCTACAAATAACCTGGCAGTACAGGCACACCAACGTCAGCGTCCTCGTTCAGGCTCACGTCCCCAGCATTGAAGCACTGACCACACTCGATTAGCTCCGCGACGCAGACCACATAGTTCGCATGCCAGACACGAGACTCCCAAAGCAAGTGCTCTATGCGGAGCTTCTTCACGGAAAATGAGCCAAATGTGGGCAGCGGAAATGTTACAAGGACACCCCCAAAGCCTCCCTGAAAAAGTGCGAGATCCCCACTGACATCTGGGAGTCCCTGGCCAAAGATCACCCTAAGTGGAGGAAGTGCATCCGGGAGTCTCATCGCCAAGAGCATGCAGAAAACAAGTGCAGCAGTGGAAAGAGCGTGCTGCAAACCAGTCCCACCCACCCCTTCCTTCAACGACAATCTGTCCCACCTGTGACAGAGTCTGTGGCTCTCGTATTAGACTGTTCAGCCACCAAATAACTCACTTCAGGTGTGGAAGCAAGTCTTCCTTGATTCCGAGGGACTGCCTATGATGATGATGATGATGATGACAACACGAGTTAGATGCAGAGCAAAGCTCCCTCTACAATGTCTCACCAGACATTCCCAGGCAGATAAAGCTTTGGATATTGAAGGTTAAATCATCCTCAAGCCTGTCCCAAACACTCCCAAAGTAAGTACAGCACTGCTTAGTTACAGAGTTAATCGCCCTTTACACTGTTCCATCAAACACTCGCACAATAGGCACAGCATGGGTTAGTCAGAGAGTAAAGCTCCTAGACTGATCCATCAAACACTCCCATCGCAGTTACGGCATGGGTTAGATATCGAGTACAACTCCTGCGACATTGCCCCATCAAACACTCCCAGCGCAGGTACAGTACAGTTTACATATGCTGTAAAGCTCCCCCGACACTGTCCATCAAACACTTCCAGGACAGGTAAAGCACGGGATAGATACAGAGTAAATCCCCCTCTACACCATCCCATCAAACATACCCAGAGGAGGAACAACACTGGTTCGATACTGAGTAAAGTTCACCCTACACTCTGCTATCAAACACTCCGTGGAAAGATGCAGCATTGATTAGATAAGAGAGAAAAGCTTGCTCTGCAGTATCCCATCAGGAACTGCCAGGGCAGGTACTGCACAGGTTAGACAGAAAGGTTTAGGCTGGGTTTTCAGGAACTTGGGGTCTGGACAACAGAAGGCACAGCCACCAATTATAATCAGGGATGCTCAGGAAGATAGATATCACATGGGTGGGCGGAGGGGGTGGGGCGATGTGGTGCTGGTTGGGGCTGGAGGAGTTTACAGAGCTAGGGTGGGGCGAGGCCATGAAGAGTTTTGAAAATAAGTTTTAGAATTTTGAAATCAAGGCGTTGCTGAACCAGAAGCCAATGTAGTTCAGCGAGCACAGGGCTGATGGGTGAGCTGGACTTGGTGAGAGTTAGGGCACGGGCAACCGAATTTTGGATCCACTCTAGTTTATGCAGGTGAGCATGTGGCAGGAGTGCGTTGTAATAGTCAAGTCCCGAAGTAAGAAAGGCAGGGATGAGGGGTCAGCAGCGGATGAGCTGAGGCAAGGGCGGTGTTACAGAGGTGGGAATATGCATTCTTAATTAAGCTGTGGATATGTGGTTAAAAACATACTTCAGGATTAAATATGGCACCAAGATTGCAAACAGTCCGGTTCAGGCACAGACACAAGTTGGGGAGAGGGATTGAGTCGGTGGCTAGAGAGCTGAGTTTGTGACAATGACAATTACAAATATCAGAATATTTCACAGGCTATCACGTGCAAAATGTGTGGATGCATTTTAAAATTCAATCGGTTCCAAAACCAGGTTACAGAAAGTAACGGATTTCAAACCTTTTGCAAGGCAGTTCAATAAAGGGGCGGTTCAAAGGATTTCAGCTGAGATTAAAGTAAGACACTGCAGTTAAGTCTACTACAATTACAACTCATGTACTCAAACGGGACAAGTTTGGGGTTTGATATAATAGAAGGTGAACTAGGTGAGAAGTGATATAAGTTAGATTAAGAAAAAGCACTAAAATGAAACAGTCGGTAACAGAACATCATTTCGTCTCCTCTGATCATGGAGGAATCAAATATTCGACACGCTGTGTTTGAAACGAAGATAATTTGTTCAACATTTATACAAGATATTAATCTCCAGCCCATATATAGGGGCTATTAAGATAATCAGAAACAAACAAGAGCTGCCAGAATGAACATGGTTCAGGGCCCAAAGCAATCCCAGTAAATCCTGTTCTATTTACAAATGCAGCCTTTCTCCTCAGACCATTTAAAAACGAGATGAGTAGGAATTTCTTCTTGCAAATCTGTGGAATTCTCGGCCCCAGAGAGCTGTGGAGGCTGGATCATTGAATATATTTAAGGCGGAGATAGACAGGTTTAACAGAGGTGCTCACAATCAGGAAGGCTTTAGATTGAGTCAGGAAACAGAGTCGTTCTGCTCACACAATCAGAGAATGGTTACAACACAGAAGGCCATTCGGCCCATCGAGCCCTTGCCGGCTCCCAGCTAGTCCCACTGCCCGCACTTCCCCCCAGTCCTGCAAATGTTTTCTTTCAGATACTTATCCAATTCCCTTTTGAAAGCTGTGAATGAGTCTGCCTCCACCATCCTTTCAGGCCGTGCATTCCAGATCCTGACGATTCGCTGCATGAAATAGATTTTTCTTACATCGCCTTTGGTTCTTCTGCTCATCCACCTTAAATCAGTCTCCTCTGGTTCTTGACCCTTCCACCAATGGGATCGGTATCTCTCTATCTCCTCTGTCCAGATCCCTCATGATTTTGGAAACCTCTATCAATTCTCCTCTCAACGTTCTCTGCTCCAAGGAGAACAACCCCAGCTTCTCCAGTCAATCCACATAACTGAAGTCCCTCATCTCGTGAATCATTCTTGTCAATCTTTTCTGCACCCTTTCTAAGGGTATCCCATCCCAATGGGCGGAGCCCAGAATTGGACACATGCTCCAGTTGAGGCCGAACCAGTGTTTTACAAAGGTTCATCATAACCTCCTTGCTTTTCTACTCTGTGATGCCCAGGATCTTGCAAGCTTTTTTAAACTGCTTTCCCAACCTTTCCTGTCTCTTCAGCGATTTTTCCACATAGGTCTCACTGTTCATGCAGCCCCTTTTGGATTGTACCCTTTCATTTATATTGTCTCTCCTCGTTCAATTAATCATGCTTTTCTAATTTTATTTCTTAACTCAGATTCACGGCCTCATTTTATTTCTTCCTCCGAGACCCTCAACTTAATCTGGCAGTGTAATGTTGATGAGTGGTGAATGATTGCCCTGGGAACCAACAGGAAGAGAGGTCAGAGACCGGAGGGCCAAGGGAGCAGCGTGTTCTGCAACCAATCGCGGTGCTTGAGGGGTGGATCCTGAGTCGGCCTATCAGGTGAGTCTGTGTGAACCCCTGTTAAACAATTTATCTTTTAAAAGTTAAATCAAGATTTATTTTGTCAACAAAACAGTTTAACATCTGTCAGTATTTTATTTCTATTTATGAGTTCCTATTATGAGTTTCAGACACTTCAGTGCCAAGTGGACCAGGTATTTAAAGGTCGTTCGTTTCCCTCTTTCCATGTAGCTGTTAGTTAAAGGGACAGAGATTAATTTCCTCAAATTATGCATTTGTAGTAGTTAACGTAACATCCTTCCTATTGGTAGTGAGTCACATTCTGTGATGGGCGAGATGGCTGGTGGCATCAGCCTTTAAAATACACCTTCTCTTGTTCAAATCTCTCCAGGGTCTCATCCATCCCTATCTCTGTAACCTCCTCCAGCCCATCAACCCTCTTAATAGTTTGTTTTCTTTGGAACAGAGGAGGCTGAGGGCAGACGTTAATGAGGTGTATCAAATAATGAGGGGCCGAGGTCGAGTGGATAGGAAGGATCTATTTCCCTTCGCAGAGGGGTCAGCAACCAGCTGAACCTTTTAGCCAGTACGTAGCAAGCCCAACAAGAGAGGGGGAAGTTCTGGACTTAATATTAGGGACTGAAGCTGGGCAGGTGGAAGGGCTATCAGTGGGTGAGCATTGGTGCTAGCGATCGTAATTCAGTTAGATTTAGGGTAGTTATGGAAAAGGACAAAGATAGACCAGGAATAAAAGTTCTCAATTGGGGAAAAGCCAATTTTACTATGCTGAGATGTGATTTAGCCAAATTGGAGTGGAAACAGCTACTTGAAATGGTGAGAGATTGGGAAATGTTTGTGTTCAGAGGGACCTTGGTGTCCCTGTACACGAATCACTGAAAGTTAATATGCAGGTACAGCAAGCAATTACGAAACCAAATGATATGTTGCTTATTACAAGAGGATTTGAGAATAATAGTAAACATAAGAACATAAGAAATAGGAACTGGAGTAGCCATACGGCCCATCGAGCATGCTCCGCCATTCAATAAGATCACGGCTGATCTGATCATAGACTGAGCTTCACTTACCCGCCCGCTCCCCATATCCCCTTATCATTTAAGAAACTATTTCTGTCCTAAATTTATTTAATGTCCCAGCTTCCACAGCTGTCTGAGGCAGCGAGTTCCACCGATTTACAACCCTCTGAGAGAAGAAATTCCTCCTCATCTGTTTTAAATGAGCGGCACCTTCTTCTAAGATCATGCCCTCTAGTTTGAGTCTCCCCCATCAGTGGAAACATCAGCTCTGCATCGACCTTGTCAAGCCCCCTCATAACCTTACACGTTTCGATAAGATCACCTCTCATTCTTCTGAATTCCAATGAGTGGAGGCCCAAACTGCTCAACCTTTCCTCATAAGTCAACCTGCTGATCCCTTATATCAACTTAGTGAACCTTCTCTGAACTGCCTCCAAAGCAATTATATCCTTTCATAAATATGGAAACCAAAACTGCACGCAGTTTTCCAGGTGTGGCCTCACCAAAAATGTTTATAGCTGTAGCAAGACTTCCCCACTTTTATACTCCATCCCCTTTGCAATAAAGGTCAAGATACCATTGGCCTTCCTGATCACTTGCTGTACCTGCATACTATCCTTTTGCGTTTCATGCACAAGTACCCCCAGGTCCCATTGCACTTTGCAACCTTTCTCCATTTAAATAATAACTTGCTCTTGGACGTTTTACTGCAATTATATAGGGCCCTAGTGAGACTACACCTGGATTATTGTGTACATTTTTGATTGCTTACCGAAGGACGGATGTACTTGCCATTGAGGATTGGAACGAAGGTTCACCAGATTGATTCCTGGGATGGGGGATTGTCCTGTGAGCAGAGATTGAGTAGACTCGGCCTATATTCTCTGCAGTTTAGAAGAATGAGAGGTGATCTCATTTTAAAACATACAAAATTCTTACAGTGCTTAACAGGCTAGATCAGGGGTGTCAAACATATGGCGTGTGGGCCGGACACGGCCCGCCCCCCCCAACCCCCCAATTCCTAACCGGCCCACCACGTGTTTTAATTTATACGAGCCCTCCCCCCGCGCTGCCCCGATTTCTTGCTTGCTGACCGGAACACAACCTGAATTTGTCGGCCATCACGGAAAAGGAGGGGAGCGGCGGAGGCACAGGGAAGGTCAGTCGGTGTCCATGGGGAGTAATTCTGGGACAACGAGGGCTCTCACACGGACTGTCAATAGGAGATAAGCTTTGAGTGAGGCAGTGAGCAGATAAATACCAAGAGAGAGGGGGAGGAGTGTCCCTGACATTCCAGGTGATTTAACATATAGAAACATAGAAACATAGAAAATAGGTGCATGAGTAGGCCATTCGGCCCTTCTAGCCTGCACCGCCATTCAATGAGTTCATGGCTGAACATGCAACTTCAGTACCCCATTCCTGCTTTCTCACCATACCCCTTGATTCCCCTAGTAGTAAGGAATTCATCTAACTCCTTTTTGAATATATTTAGTGAATTGGCCTCAACAACTTTCTGTGGTAGAGAATTCCACAGGTTCACCACTCTCTGGGTGAAGAAATTCCTCCTCATCTCGGTCCTAAATGGCTTCCGCATTATCCTTAGACTGTGTCCCCTGGTTCTGGACTTCCCCAACATTGGGAACATTCTTCCTGCATCTAACCTGTCTAACCCCGTCAGAATTTTAAACGTTTCTATGAGGTCCCCTCTCATTCTTCTGAACTCCAGTGAATTCAAGCCCAGTTGATGCAGTCTTTCTTGATAGGTCAGTCCCGCCATCCCGGGAATCAGTCTGGTGAACCTTCGCTGCACTCCCTCAATAGCAAGAATGTCCTTCCTCAGGTTAGGAGACCAAAACTGTACACAATACTCCAGGTATGGCCTCACCAAGGCCCTGTACAATTGTAGCAACACCTCCCTGCCCCTGTACTCAAATCCCCTCGCTATGAAGGCCAACATGCCAATTTCTTTCTTAACCGCCTGCTGTACCTGCATGCCAACCTTCAATGACTGATGTATCATGACACCCAGGTCTCTTTGCACCTCCCCTTTTCCTAATCTGTCACAATTCAGATAATAGTCTGTCTCTCTGCTTTTACCACCAAAGTGGATAACCTCACATTTATCCACATTATACTTCATCTGCCATGCATTTGCCCACTCACCTAACCTATCCAAGTCGCTCTGCAGCCTCATAGCATCCTCCTCGCAGCTCACACTGCCACCCAACTTAGTGTCATCCGCAAATTTAGAGATACTACATTTAATCCCCTCGTCTAAATCATTAATGTACAGTGTAAACAGCTGGGGCCCCAGCACAGAACCTTGCGGTACCCCACTAGTCACTGCCTGCCATTCTGAAAAGTCCCCATTTACTCCTACTCTTTGCTTCCTGTCTGACAACCAGTTCTCAATCCATGTCAGCACACTACCCCCAATCCCATGTGCTAACTTTGCACATTAATCTCTTGTGTGGGACCTTGTCGAAAGCCTTCTGAAAGTCCAAAGATGATGGGGGTTAGTGCAGGGTAGGTGATGAGGGGGGTGTGTTCCTGCACTTCTTCCTCCTCCTCGGCCCCAGCGAGGCGCTGATTTTAAAATTCTCAGCCTCGTGTTCAAATCCCTCGATGGCCCCGCCCCTCCCTATCTCGAACCTCCTCCCGCCCCTACACCCCTCCCTATCTCGAACCTCCTCCAGCCCCTACACCCCTCCATATCTCTGTACCCTCCTCCAGCCTGACACCCCTCCATATCTCTGTAACCCCCTCCAGCCCTATACCTCTCCATATCTCTCTAAACTCCTCGAGCCCCAACAACTCTCCCTATCTCTCTAACCTTGTTAGGGTTAACTTCAAACCACCACTCGGATTCTGTTAGCCTTAAACTAAATGCAGGTTTTATGAATACAAGCCGGCAGGGGAGCTATCCTTGAAGGAATCCTCGAAGATACTGCCAAATGCATCTTAAGTTATACAGTTTCAGATTATAGCATTACATAATTACGCAAGTTACAATTAATACATGCTGTTTGATTAATACATGAATGATTGGTACAGCGATTCCTCCAATCTGGCTTCTATATGCCTTAATTATTAAATGCAAATACATGTTGTTATGATTTTTTAAATTTAACTATTATCTTGCTATAAAATTCAAATTCTATGTTATCTGTGTCCGTGCCCAGCTCCCTTTGGTCTATGAATTGGAACATCTGCTCCTCTGTGGAAGGCATCCCACATATGCTTCCCACAGTCTGAAAAACAGGCTGTGGGATCCATTTTAAAAACCTGTTAACTCCATTTTAAAACATCACAATTATTGTTATTAATTGTAATTACAATTTGTAATCTGCCCTTTCAGTCCCCCCCTGTTGGTCCCTGATTATTTCTCAATAATCAGCTGACCACATATATCTTCTGATCCATCTGCTGGAAATGGTGATATCAAGACAATATCCCTGGGATCATTGTAGTTCCATCTTTTGCGGAGTCTTTACATACTACCCCTGACCATTTCCCTGGGATATTGGCACGCCACTTATATTTCTTTTTGTACATACAGTGCATAAGCTCGGGGGTCTTGGCTGTTTCCCTCATGCATTACAAAGTTATTCGCCTCGCTATCATGCCTACATTACACAATTAACAAGGTTGTTTGCTGTTCGGCTAGAACCACGTGGTTGTATATCTCTCTGATCTTACACATCAGATATAGTTGGATCACGATACATATCTCTTCCACTACCATTATTATCACAATTGAATGCCACATCAATTTGAGGACTGCACAGCCCTTAAAAATATCCCACCATTAACAACAATTTTCCTTTCCCTGCCTTATTCTGTCTTGATTCGTGTGTCTCCCGCCTCGATTTCATTGATCAGGCAATAAGATTGGGACACTCACGACTCAGATAAGGTATTCATGCCGTCTTTTTGATTGATTAACCTTCTTTGGATCTCGCAAAGGCTTTCTGCATTCTTGGTTACGGGCCTTGGCCAATCTCTTCTTTCTGCTTCTCTTGTATCTGCCTGCACAGTCTCCCAGGAGCATCAACACCACGATCAGCTACACTAGGACTAACACATGGGATATAATACTGATCCCTATCTTGTAACTTTGCTCGGGTAAGCCTCGCCTGTCTTTGCACTTATTACATAACAAGATAGTAACTCAAGGCAATTACTATTTGTACTGCCACTAGGTTATTTGAAAGGATCGTTATCCAGGGATGTCTAATCTCAAGTACCAAGGCGGGTTTTTCAGGTTTTCCTTCATTTCACTGTCCAGTTCTTTTGCTTTATCCTTCAGCTCTTAATATCTTTTAACGTTATTTCTTGAGCTCAGTTAAATCTTCAAGTAACAGGGGAATTGATTGTGCTTGCTCTTACATGTAAAGATCAATATCTTGCTTAATCTCACCGCTTATATTTCATGTCATTGTCTTCCTGGCCTGTCATGCGTGCTCTTCCCACTGACACCGATTGTCTTGGAATAACGTAAGTTCCCAGGCTAGTTACCACACAATATTCTCCTCGCCCTTGATAGGTGTAATGTGTGGGTTCGGTTCGGGCAGGGTATATTCCAATGACACATCCTTCCGTAGTATTGTCAAACCCGCATCTATCCTTCTCCCGTCTCCCAGAGGGTGAGGACCTATAATTAGGCTTCCTCCTCTCCGACATATGGATCAAGATATTCCCCTTATATTTCCATTCTTTTTGATCTCATACTGGTCCATCGCGGATGTACTCTTCCCCTCATATTATGTTTGTTTCCCCTCACATCTTCCTGTAACCGCATACACCCTTGTCATTCCTTTCAAAAAGGGCCACATTACCGCTAAAGTCTAAAGGGACAAAGTTGTTAAAAAGATAAGCCTGAAGGCTCTGTGCCTCAATGTGAGGAGTATTCGTAATAAGGTGGACGAATTAACTGCGCAGGCAGCAATTAATGAATATGATATAATTGGCACCACGTTGACATGGCTGCCCGAAGGCTGTGTCCCTGGTTCTGGACTTTCCCAACATCGGGAACAAGCTACACGCATCTAACCTGTCCCGTCCCGACAGAATCTTTATGTTTCTATGAAACCCCTCTCATCCTTCTAAGCTCCAATGTATAAAAATCCAGTTGATCCAGTCTCTCCCCATATCACAGTCCAGCCATCCCGGGAATCAGTCTAGTGAACCTTCGCTGCACTCCCTCAATAGCAAGAACGTCCTTCCTCAGATTAGGAGACCAAAACTAAACACAATATTCCAGATGAAGCCTCACCAAGGCCCTGTACAACTGCAGTAAGAATCTGTTGAATCTGCATTTTACTGTAACTCTATGACATTCTGAACCGATAAAGAAATGGAATCGTGAAATGTATCTGTGTCTCTCAGTCTCTGCCTCACTCTCTACCTCTGTCTCTTTAGAGATCTGTGCATGTGTTTGCGTGTTTGAGTCTTTGTCTCCCTCACTCTGCCTCGCTCTGACTCACTCGGTCTCTCCCTGTTTCTCTGTTTGTCTCGGTCTCTCAATCTGCCCGTGTCTTTCTCACAGTGTCCAGTTCTGTTCCAAAGGGATTCTCTCAGCCTCTCTGTCTGACTGTCGCTCTCTTTCCCATCATTACTGTCTGTCTATGTCTCTGCCTGTCTGTCTCTCTTTGCCTGTCTCTGTTCGACCCTGTCTCTAACCTGTTGAATATTTCCATCATTTTCTGTGTTTATCTCTGTCTCTCTCTCTCTCTATCTTCTCTCTCTCTATCTCTCTCTCTCTTTGTCGCTCCCTTTGTCCATGTCTTTTTCTTTGTCTCTGGTTTTCCATTACTATTTGCCTCCCTCTCTTTTTGGAGCACACACACACACACATCTCTGTGTATGTGTGTGTTTGAGTCTTTGTCTCACTCAGTCTGCCTATCCCTCTCAGTCTCACACTTGCTCTCTCTCTATTTCTCTAGCTCGTTGTCTGTCTCTCCCTGTTTCTCTTTTTGTGTCTGTCTCTCAACGTGTCTGACTCTTTCTCATGGTGTCCACCTCTTTTCACAGCTCGATTCCTGCTATCTCAAAATCTACACCCGTCAGTACCTCATTAGTATAGTCGTGAGTATCCCCGCCTGTCACGCGGGAGGAAGCATTTTCGAAATGTAGAATTATACTTCTGTTATTCGGTATAGATTCATATTAAAAGTTCCAGAGCAACATAGAAGAGTAAAAATACAGCAAGAGGAGATTGGCTCTTCAAGATTTTTAGGAAACGGAGACTTTTTCAGGACTCTGTGGTGTTCTGATGCAGAGAGATGGATGATTGAGTTTTATCTGAGGAACATTTAAAGAGGCAGAAACCCAATAGTCGTGCCTGGGTGGTTAAGGCGATGGCCTAAAAGACCCATTGGGGTTTCCCCGCGCAGGGTCGATCCTGCCAACTACCGATTTCAGCATTTTCCATTCCATTTTACAATTTAACCAGATCCATGCAAAACGGATCATGAGTTGGCTGGAATAACGTCCCACACCTTTCAACACTGACATTTTTTTCTCATTTTCATTAATCTGCAAAATTCACGATACAAACGGATAGGAAAACGTAAAAATCAGCCAAATTAGCGACAGTGATTCAGCCTTTCTATCCCTCTTTATGTCGAAGGCACTCTGTGTATGTCCGTTGGTGCGTGTATATTTTTGGTTATGTGTGTGTGTGTCTCTGTGTCTGTCTATCTGTATATATCATGTGCAACTGTCTGTGGATATCATCACCATGAATTTGGTATGTCCTGGAAATTTTTAAAAAGACTTGGGGAAAATAATACGGTTGTGACATTTGATATCGGCTTTGGTTTAGCGGCAGCATTTTCGACTTCAAGTCCCACTCCTGAGACTTGTGCATATAATCTTATCTGACACTCAAGTGCAGTACTTGCGGAATTTTGCATTGGTGAAGCTGTTGACTTTAGGATGAAATATTAAATTGAACCACCGTCTGCACCCTCGGGTGAATGTGAAAGTTCCGACAGCATTATTCGATAAAGAGCAGTGAGTTGTCCCCGTGTCACTTTTATATAAATATTGTGAAATGCTCACTGAAAACCTGTGTGTATGCGTGTGTCGATGAGGGTGGAGCTCAAGCCCAGATTCTCACAGGGACAGAATGTGAAGGGTCACAAGTCCAGAATTGCCGAGTGTATAAATCGTTGCATTTAAGATTTAATGGCTTTATACCCGCGTGGGCTCGAAGCCCACTCCTGGTAACTCTTGAATTTAACACCGATTTTCTCCCATCCTGCTCAGTGATATCCGAATGCCTTCTGTTGAATCTGTAACTCTGTCACACTCTCAACTGACAAAGAAATGGGATTGTGAAATGTATCTGTGCCTCTCACTCTCTGTCTTTGAGAGGCCTGTATATCTTTATGTGCTTGAGACTCTGTCACTCTCTGATTCACTCTGTCTGAGGACCTACAAGCTGAATTAAGGGAGCTCAGAGTTAAATTAAAAAGTCGGACCTCAAAGGTCGCAAACTCAGGATTGCAACCAGTGCCACCTGCTAGTCGGAGCAGGAATCGCAGGATAGCTCAGATAAATACATGACTTGAAATGTGTTGCAGATGGGAGGGATTCAAGTTCCTGGGACTTTGGAACCGGTTCTGGGGGAGGTGGGACCAGATCTAAACCGGAAGGTCTGCACCTGGGCAGGACCAGAACCAATGTCCAAGGGGGAGTGTTTGCGAGTGTTGTTGGTGAGGGTTTAAAGTAATATGGCAGGGCGACGAGAGATAGTGGGAAGTAGAATGGGCACAGAAGCGAAAGAATAAAAGTAAAGTTGGAGGGCAGAGAAACCCATGGCAAAAATCAAATAGGGCCACTTTACAGCCAAATTCTATGGGTCAAAATGTGTTAAAATAACAAGCCTGAAGGCTCTGTGCTTCATTGCGAGGAGTATTCGTAATAAGGTGGACGAATTAACTGCACAAGCAGCTATTACTGAATAAGATATAATTGGCATGACGGAGACATAGCTCCAGGGTGACCAAGGCTGGGAATTCAACATTCAGGAAGCATTGACAGAAATGACAAGGTGGTGGGGTAGCGTTGCTGGTTAAAGAGGAAATTAAGGCAATAGTCAGGAACAACATTAGCTTGGATGATGGGAAACATGTGTGGGTGGAGCTGCTGAATACCAAAGGGAAGAAAACGCTAGAGGAGTTGTGTACAGATCAGCAAACAGTAGTAGTGAGGTTGGGGACAGCATCCAACAAGAAATAAGGGATGCGTGCCATAAAGATACAACAGTTATCAAGGGTGACCTTACTCTACATGTAGATTGGGCGAAACAAACAAGAAGCAATACGGTGGAGGAGGATTTCCTCGAGCGTACTGAGGATGTTTTTCTCGACCAATATATCGGGGACCATCTAGAGGGCTGGCCATCCTAGACTGGGGGATGTGTAATGAGAAAGGACTAATTAGCAATCTTGTTGTGCGAGGCCTCTTGGCGAAGAGTGACCATAATAAGGAAGGATTCTTCATTAAGGTGGCGAGTGACACAGTTAATTAAGAGACTAGGGTCCTGAACATAAGGAAAGGTAACTTCGATCGTATGAGACGTGAATTGGCTAGAATAGACTGGCGAATGATAATTAAAGGGTTGACGGTGGATAGGCAATTACAAACATTTAATGATCACATGGATGAACTTCAACAATTGTGTTTCCCTGTCTGGAGTAAAAATAAAACGGGGAAGGTGGCTCAATCGTGGCTAACAAGGGAAATTAAGGATAGTGTTAAATCCAAGGAAGAAGCAAATAAATTGGCCAGAAAAAGTCGCAACCTGAGGACTTGGAGAAACTTGGAATTCAGCAGAGGAGGACAAAGGGTTTAATTAGGAGGGGGAAAATAGATTATGAGAGGAAGCTTGCTGGGAACATAATAAAGTTCTATAGATATGTGAAGACAAAAAGATTAGAGCAGACAAACTCAGGTCACTTGGGGAACAAAGAAATGGTAGACCAGTTGAACAATTACTTTGGTTCTGTCTTCACGAAGGAAGACACACATAACCTTCCAGAAATATTGGGCACCGAGGATCTAGCGAGAAGGAGGAACTGAAGGAAATCTTTATTAGTCAGATAATTGTGTTGGGGAAATTAATGGGATTGAAGGTCGATAAATTCCCGGGGCTTGATAGTCTGCATTGGAAAGTACTTAAGGAAGTGGCCCTTGAAATAGCGGATGCATTGATGATCATTTTCCAACAGTCTATCGACTCTAGATCAGTTCGTATGGACTGGATGGTAGCTAATGTAACATCACATTAGGGTGATAGAAAACGGATAATTATAACCGGTTAGCCTGACATCAGTAGTGGGGAATATGTAGGAATCAATTATTAAAGATGAAATAGCAGTGCATTTGGAAAGCAGTGACAGCAAGAGCAGATTGCCTCTTCCAGATTTTTAGCAAACGGTGACTTTTTCACGATTCTGCGGCCGTCTGCTGCACAGAGATGGACGTCTGAGTTCTATCTGAGTAACATTTAACAATGCAGCGAACCAGTAGTCGTGGCCCAGTGGTTAAGGCAATGGACTAAAAATCCATTCGGGTTTCTCCGCGTAGATTTGAATCCTACCGACGATGTTTCTCAGCATATTTCATTCTGTTTGACAATTTAACCAGGTCCATGCAACACTGATTCTGAGATAGATGGAAGAACGTCCCACACCTTTCAACGCAGCCGCTGTTTTCTTTCTTTAATTAATCTGCAATATTCACGATACATACGGATAGAAAAAAGCAAAAGCCAGCCAAAGTAGCAACAGTGACCCTGCCTGTCTATCCATCTATTTGTCTAAAGCACTCTGTGTATATCTTGATCTGGGTGTCAAGGTGCATCAGTCATTGATTGTTGGCAGGCAGGTGCACCAGGCGGTGAAGAAGGCAAATGGCATGTTCGCCGTCAGAGCAAGAGGATTTCTATATAGGTGCAGGGAGGTCTTACTGCAATTACACAGGGTCTTGGTGAGGCCACACCTGGAATATTGTGTTCAGTTTTGTTCTCCAAATCTGAGGAAGGACGTCCTTGCTATTGAGGGAGTACAGCGAAGGTTCACCAGACTGATTCCGGGGATGGGAGGACTGGCATATGAGGAGAGACTGGATCAACTGTGCTGGTATCCACTGGAGTTCAGAAGAATGAGAGGTGCTCTCATAGAAATATATAAAATTCTGACGAGATTGGAAAGCTGAGAGGCAGGTAGAATGTTCCCATTGCTGGGGAGTTAGAGAACCAAGGGTCACAGTCAAAGAATAAGGGGTGAGGCATTTAGGACCGAGATGAGGAGACACTTCTTCACTCAGAGAGTGGTTAACTGTGGCATTCTCTACCGCAGAAAATTGTTGAGACCAGTTTGTTAGATATATTCAAAAGGGAGTTAGATATGGCCCTTACGGCTAAAGGGATCAAGGGGTATGGAGAGAGAGCAGGAAAGGGTTACTGAGGTTGAATGATAATCCATGATCTTATTGAATGGTGGTGCAAGCTCGAAGGGCCGAATGGCCTGATCCTGCAATTAATTTCTATATTGCTATGTTGATGCGTGTATATTTTTGGTTATTGTGTGTGTGTGTGTCTGTGTATGTCTATCTGTATGTATGTCTCTGTGTATGTGCAACTGTCGATGGAAATCATCACCATGAATTTCGAATGTCCTGGAAATATTAAAAAACTTGGAGAAAATAATACGGTTGTGATCTTTGGTATCAGCTTTGTTTCAGTGGCTCCATTCTCGACTGATCAGGATGTTGTGTGTGTCAGCCTCACTTCTGAGACTTGAGCACATTATCTTGGCTGACACTCAAATGCAGTACTTGGGAAATTTTACATTGTTGAAACTGTTGACTTTCGGATGAAATGTTAAATTGATGCTCCGTCTGCACCCTCGGGTGGATATGAAAGTTCCCAGAGCTTTACTCGAAAAAGAATAGGAGAGTTGCGCCCGTGTCAATATGATGAAAAATGTTCGAAAATGCTCCCTGAAACCCGGTATGTTTGTGTGTTTCTGTGGGGGTGAAGTTGAAGTCCAGATTCTCATAGAGACAGAGTCCAAGTGTTGACAGGACCAGGATGGCCGAGTGGTTAAGGCGTTGGGCTTAAGATCCAATGGGTTTATACCCGCGTGGGTTCGAACCCCACTCCTGGTAATTCCTTAATTGAACAGAGATTTTTTCAATCCTGTTCAGTGAACCCCGATTTTCATCTGTTGCATTTGCATTTTTCTGTAACTCGGTAACACTCTGAGCAGATAATGAAATAAAATTGTGAAATATATCTGTGTCGCTCAGTCTCTGCCTCACTCTCTCTTTGGAGAGCTGTGTATGTGTTTGAGTCTCACTCTGTCTGTCACTATTTCTCTGTTTGTCTTTGTCTCTCAATCTGTTTCTTTCACACGGTGTCCAGTTGTGTTCCAATGGGATTCTCTCAGACTCTCTGTCTGACTAGCTCTCGCTTTCCCATCATCTCTGTCTGTCCATGCCTTTGCCTGTCTCTGTTAGTCCCTGTCTCTCACCTGATGAGTATTTTCATCATTTTATGTTTTTGTCTCTATGTATCTCTCTCTCTATTTGTCCTTCTCTCTATCTGTCTCCCTCTTTGTCTCTCTTTTGTCCCTGTCTTTCTCTCACTCTTTCCCTCTCTCTCTCTTTATAGATCACACACACACAACTCTGTATATGTATGTGTTTGAGTCTTTGTCTCACTCAGTCTGACCCTCCCTCTCAGTCTAAAACTTTCTGTCTCTCTCTGTCTCTATCTCGCTGTCTTTCTCTCCCTGTTTCCCTGTTTTTCTCTATTGCTCCATGTGTCTGTCTCTTTCTCACCGTGTCTAGTTGTATTCCAATGGGATTCTCTCAATCTCTCTGTCTGACTGTCTCACTATTTCCCATCATCTCGGTCTATCTATGTCTCTGCTTGTCTATCTCTCTTTGCCTGATGCTGGTAGTTCCTGTCTCTAACCTGCTGAGAATGTCCAACATTTTCTGTTTATATCTTTGTCTTTCTCTCTATCTGTCGCTCTCTCTCTATCTGTCTCTCTCCTTGTCACTGTCTTTATCATTGTCTTTCTCTCACTCTTTCCGTCTCTCTCTTTATAAATCACACACACAGATCTCTGTATATGTATGTGTTTGAGAATATTTTTCTCACTCAGTCTGCCTCTCCTTTTCAGTCTCACACTTGCTGTCCCTCGTTGTCTCTATCTCGCTGTCTGTCTCTCCCTGTTTGTTGGTTTGTCTCTGTCTCTCAATGTGTCTGTCGACTTCTCATGGTGTCCAGTTCTGTTCACAGCTCGAATATTGCTTTGACAGAACTGCTCTTCATCAGTTCCTCGTTAATATAGTGGTGAGTATCCCCGCCTGTCACGTGGGCGACTGGGATTCAATTCCCTGATGGAGGGCAGTTTTTTCAAAATGTAGAATTTTACTAATGTTTCTTGGAAAAGATTCATATTAAAAAGTTCCAGAGCAATATAGAACAGGAGTAATACAGGTAGAGGTGATTGCCTCTTGCAGATATTTACCAAATGGAGAATTTTTCAGGATTCTTTGACCGTCTGCTGCACAGATATGGATGACTGAGTTTTTTTTCTCAGTCACGTCTTCGGATGCACAGATGCAGCAGTCGTGGCCGAGTGTTTAAGGCGATAGACTAGAAATCCATTGGGTTTTCCTACGAAGGGGTTCGAATCCTGCCGATTATGATTTTTTAGCATTTTTCATTCCATTTCACAATTTAACCATGTCTCGACAAAAGTGATCCTGAGACAGATGGAAGAACGTCCCACACCTTTCAACACTGACATTTTTTTCCACATTTTTATTCATCTGCAATATTCACGATACATCCGGATATTAAACGCAAAAATCAGCCAAAGTGGCGACAGTGATTCAGCCTGCCTCTTCCTCTATATGTCTAAGGCATCTGTGCATGTCCGATGGTGCGTGTAAATTTTTGGTTATGTATGTGTGTGTGTCTGTGTCTGTCTATCTGTATATACGTCTCTGTGTATGTGCAGCTGTCTGTGGAAATCATCACCATAAATATGGTATGTCCTGGAACTTATAAAAAATTAATGGGGAAAATAATACGGCTGTGAACTTTGGTATCGGCTTTGGTTCAGTGGCAGCACTCTCGACTGAATCAGAAGTTTGTGTGTTCAAGTCCCACTCCTCAGACTTGAGCATATGACATTGGCTAAAACTCAAGTGCAGCACTTGGGGAATTTTGCTTTGTTGATTCTGTTGACTTTCGATGAAATGTGAAATTGAAGCTCCGTCTGCACCCTCGGGTGGATGTGAAAGGTCCCAGAGCATTACTCGAAAAAGAATAGGAGAGTTGCCCCCGTGTCAATATTACTAAAAATGTTCGTAAATGCTCACTGAAAGCCTCTGTGTATGTGTGTGTCTGAGGGGGTGGAGATGAAGTCCAGGTTCTCAGAGAGACAGAATCCAGATCCTGACAGGACGAGGATGGCCGAGTTTTTAAGGCGTTGGCCTTAAAATTCAATGGATTTTTCCCGTGTGGATTCGTACCGCAGTCCTGGTATCAATTCAATTTAACACGCATTTCCTCCCATTATGATCAGTAATAGCGGATTTTCAACTGTTGAATCTGCAATTTTCTGTAACAATTTGACACTCTGAGCCGAGAAGGCAATGAAATTGTGAAATGTATCTGTTTCGCTCGGTCTCTGGCTCTCTCTCTCTTTAGAGAGCTGTGTATGTGTTTGTATGTTTGAGCCTTTGTCTCTCTCTGACTCACTATGTCTGTCACTCTTTCTCTGTTTGTCTCTGTCTCTCAATCTGTCTCATTCTCACGGTGTGCAGTTCTTTTCCAAAGGGATTCTCTCAGACTCTCTGTCTGACTGTCTCTCTCTTTCCCATCATCTCTTTCTTTCCATGTCTTTGCCTGTCTCTGTTATTCCCTGTCTTTAACCTGATGAGTATTTCCATCATTTTCTGTTTTTGTCTCTTTGCCTCTCTCTCGATCTTTCTCCCTCTTTGTCTCTCTCTTTGTCCATGGCTTTTTCTTGTCATTCCATTACTATTTGCTTCCCTCTCTTTATGGAGCATGCAAACACATCTCTGTGTATGTATGTATTTGTGTCTTTGTCTCACTCAGTCTGACCCTCCCTATCAGTCTCAAACTTTCTGTCTCTCTTTGTCTCTATCTCGCTGTCTGTCACTTCCTGTTTCCCTGTTTGTCTCTGTCTCTCAATGTGTCTGTCTCTTTCTCACGGTGTCCAGTTCTGATCCAATGGGATTCTCTCAATCTCTCTGTCTGACTGTCTCACTCTTTCCCATCATCTCTGTCTGTCTATGTCTCTCCCTGTCGGTCTCTCTTTGCTTATCGCTGGTAGATCCTGTCTTTAACCTGCTGAGTATTCCCATCATTTTCTGTTTATATCTTTGTCTCTCTCTCTCTACCTGTCACTCTCTCTCTATCTGTCTCTTTCCTTGTTACTGTCTTTATCACTGTCTTTCTCTCACTCTTTCCCTCTCTCTCTTTACAGATCACACACACACATCTCTGTATATGTCTGTGTTTGAGTCTTTTTCTCACTCAGTCTGCCTCTCCTTCTCAGTCTCACACTTTCTGTCCCCTGTTGTCTCTATCTCGCTGTCTGTCTCTCCCTGTTTGTCGGTTTGTCTCCGTCTCTCAATTTGTCTGTCTCCTTCGCAAGGTGTCCAGTTCTGTTCACAGATCGATTCCTGCTTTGACAGATCCTATGCACGTTGGTTCCTCGTTAGTATAGGTGTGCGTATCCCTACCTGCCACGCGGGAGACCGGGGTTCAATTCCTCGAAGGTAGGTCATTTTTTCAAAATGTAGAATTTTACTTCTGTTTCTTGGTGGAGATTCAAATTAAAAATTTACAGAGAAATAGAGAACAGTAAAAATACAGGACGAGGAGATTGCCTCTTCCAAATTTTTAGCGAACGGAAACTTTTTCAGGATTCTGTGCCGTCTGCTGCACAGAGATGGATGACTACATTTTTTCTGAGTAACGTTAAAAGAAGCAGTGACGCAGTCGTCGTGGTCGCGTGGTTAAGGCAATGGACGAAAAATCTATTGAGTTATGCTTGCGTAGGTTTGAATCCTGTCGACTCCGATTCTCAGCTTTTTTTCATTCCATTTCACAATTTAACCAGGTCTCTGCAAAACTGATCCTGAGATAGATGGAATAACGTCCCACACCTTTCAACACTGACAATTTTTTCTCATTTTTATTGATCTGCAATATTCACGATACATACGGATAGAAAAACGCAAAAATCAGCCAGAGTAGCGACAGTGATTCAGCCTCTCTATCCCGCGAGATGTCTGAGGCATCTGTGCAAGTCCGTTGGTGCATGTATATTTTTTGTTATGTGTGTGTGTGTGTGTGTGTCTGTGTGTCTGTCTATCTATATATATATCTCTGTGTATGTGCAACTGTCTATGGAAATCATCACCTTGAATTTGGTATGTCCTGGAACTTTTTAAAAAGACTTGCGGAAAATAATACGGTTGTGAACTTTGGTATCGGCTTTGGTTCAGTGGCAGCATTCTTGACTCTATCAGGAGTTTGTGTGTTCAAGTCCCATTCCTGAGACTTGAGCAATGTTGGCTAACACGCAAGTGCAGCACTTGGGAATTTTGCATTGTTGAAGCTGTTGACTTTCGGATGAAATGTTAAATTGAAGCTCCGTCTGCACCCTCGGGTGAATGTGAAAGTTCCCAGAGCATTACTCGAAAAAGAATAGAAGAGTTGCCCCTGTGTAATATTACAAAAAATTTTCTTAAATGCTCACTGAAAACCTATGTGTTTGTGTGTGTATGTGGGGGTGGGGTTGTAGCCCAGATTCTCACAGAGCCAGGATCCAGATTCTGTCAGGATGAGGATGGACGAGTGGTTGAGGCGTGGGCCTTAAAATTCAATGAGTTTTTTCCGCGTGGGTTCGTACCCCACTCCTGGTATCTCTTTAATTTAACACGGATTTCCTCTCATTTTGATCAGTGATACCGGATTTTCACCTGTTGCATCTGCAATTTTCTGTAACTATGTGACATTCTGAAACGATAATGAAATGAAATTGTGAAATGTATCTGTGTCGCTCGGTCTCTGCCGCTCTCTCTCTTTAGAGAGCTGTGTATGTGTTTGTGTGTTTGAGTATTTGTCTCTCTCAGTCTGACTCACTCTGTCTGTCCCTGTTTCTCTGTTTGTCTCTGTCTCTCAATCTGTCTCTTTCTCACGTTGTCCAGTTCAGTACCAATGGGATTCTCTCAGACTCTCTGCTTGACTGGCTCACACTTTCCCATCATCTGTCTGTCTGCCTCTCTTTGCCTGTCGCTGAGTCCAAGCGTTGACAGGACAAGGATAGCCGAGTGCTGAAGGCTTTTGGCTTAAGATCCAATGGGTTTATACCCGCATGGGTTTGAACCCCACTCCTGGTAATTTCTTAATTAAGCAGAGATTTTTCCCATCCTGCTCAGTGATACCCGATTTTCATTTGTTGCATTTGCATTTTTCTGTGACTCTGTGGCACTCTGAGCAGATAATGAAATGAAATTGTGAAATGTATCCGTGTCGCTCAGTCTCTCCCTCTCTCTCTCTTTAGAGAGCTGTGTATGTGTTTGTGTGTTTGAGTTTTGTCTCTCAGTCTGCCTCTCTCTGATTCACTCTGTCTGTCCCTGTTTCTCAGTTTGTCTCTGTCTCTTTCTCACGGTGTCCAGTTCTGTTCCAAAGGGATTCTCTGAGACTCTCTGTCTGACTGTCTTTCATTTTCACATCATCACTGTCCATCTCTTTGCCTGTCTCTGTTAGTCCCTTAAGGATGTCATAGCAGTGCATTTGGAAAGAGGTGACATGATAGGTCCAAGTCAGCATGGATTTGTGAAAGGGAAATCATGCTTGACAAATCTTCTAGAATGTTTTGAGGATGTTTCCAGTAGAGTGGATAAGGGAGAACCAGTTGATGTGGTATATTTGGACTTTCAGAAGGCGATCGACAAGGTCCCACACAAGAGATTGATGTGCAAAGTTAGAGCACATGGGATTGGGGGTAGTGTACTGACATGGATTGAGAACTGGTTGTCAGACAGGAAGCAAAGAGTAGGAGTAAATGGGTACTTTTCAGAATGGCAGGCAGTGATTAGTGGGGTACCGCAAGGTTCTGTGCTGGGGCCCCAGCTGAATACACTGTACATTAATGATTTAGATGAAGGGATTAAATGTAGTATCTCCAAATTTGCGGATGACACTAAGTTGGGTGGCAGTGTGAGCTGCGAGGAGGATGCTGTGAGGCTGCAGAGCGACTTGGATAGGTTAGGTGAGTGGGCAAATGCATGGCAGATGAAGTATAATGTGGATAAATGTGAGGTATTACACTTTGGTGGTAAAAACAGAGAGACATACTATTATCTGAATGGTGACAGATTAGGAAAAGGGGAGGAGCAAAGAGACCTGGGTGTCATGGTACATCAGTCATTGAAGGTTGGCATGCAGGTACAGCAGGCGGTTAAGAAAGCAAATGGCATGTTGGCCTTCATAGCAAGGGGATTTGAGTACAGGGGCAGGGACGTGTTGCTACAGTTGTACAGGGCATTGGTGAGGCCACACCTGGAGTATTGTGTACAGTTTTGGTCTCCTAACCTGAGGAAGGACATTCTTGCTATTGAGGGAGTGCAGCGAAGGTTCACCAGACTGATTCCCGGGATGGCGGGACTGACCTATCAAGAAAGACTGGATCAACTGGGCTTGTATTCACTGGAGTTCAGAAGAATGAGAGGGGACCTCATAGAAACGTTTAAAATTCTGACGGGGTTAGACAGGTTAGATGCAGGAAGAATGTTCCCAATGTTGGGGAAGTCCAGAACCAGAGGTCACAGTCTAAGGATAATGGGTAAGCCATTTAGGACCGAGATGCGGAGGAACTTCTTCACCCAGAGAGTGGTGAACCTGTGGAGTTCTCTACCACAGAAAGTTGTTGAGGCAAATTCACTAAATATATTCAAAAAGGAGTTAGATGAGGTCCTTACTGCTAGGGGGATCAAGGGGTATGGCGAGAAAGCAGGAATGGGGTACTGAAGTTGAATTTTCTGCCATGAACTCATTGAATGGCGGTGCAGGCTAGAAGGGCCGAATGGCCTACTCCTGCACCTATTTTCTATGTTTCTATGTTTCTATGACTGTACCCTGATGAGTATTTCCATCATTTTTTGTTATTGTTTCTATGTCTCGCTCTCTCTATCTGTCTTTGCCTCTATCTGTCTCTCTCTTTGTACCTGTATTTTTCTTGACATTCCATCACTATTTGCCTCCCTCTGTTTATGGACAATGCAAACACGTCTCTGTGTATCTATGTGTTTGAGTTTTTTTTCTCATTCAGTCTGATCCGTAGCCTGTACAGAACTCCCATTAACGTTTTCTGCCCTTTGGTGTTTCGCAGCTGTACCCCTATAGATTCTACATCATCCAAGCTAATATCCTTCCTTACTCTTGCGTGATTCTCCTCTTTAACCAGTAATGCTACCCCACCTCCTTTTCCTTTCTCTCTGTCCGTCCTGAATATTGAATACCCCTGGATGTTGAGTTACCAGCCTTGGTCTCCCTGGAGCCATGTCTCCGTAATCCAAATTACATCATATCCGTTAACAGCTATCTGCGCAGTTAATTCATCCATCTTATGACGAATGCTACTCGCATTGATACTCAGAGCCTTCAGCCTTGTTTTTTTAAACATTCTTTGTCCTTTTTTGAATTATGTTGTAATGTGGCCCTTTTTGAATTTGCACTTGATTTCTCTGACCTCCACACTTGCTTTTTTCCTTCCTACCTTTTGCTCCTGCCCCCTTTTTACTTCCCTCTGCCTCCCTGCACAGATTCCCACCCACTTCCTTTTTTGTTTAAATCCTCCTCAACAGCACTAGCAAACACTCTGCCGAGGACATCGGTTCCGTTTCTGCCCCGGTGCAGACCGTCCGTTAAGTACTTTCCCCTCTCCCCCTGCACCGGTTCCAATGTCCCAGGAATTTGAATCCCTCCCCCTTGCACCATTCCTCAAACCACGTATTCATCTGAGCTATCCTGCGATTCGTGCTCTGCCGAGCATGTGGCACTGGTAGCAATCCTTAGATTACTGCCTCTGTCGATCTCTCTGCCTATCTGTTAGTCCCTGTCTCTAACCTGCTGAGTATTTCTCTCATTTTCTGTCTCTCTCTTTGTATCTCTATTTCTCTTTGTCTTCATATGTCTTTTCATCACTCTTTGCCTCTCTCTTTATGGAGCACACACATATCTCTGTATATGTATGTGTTTGAGTCTTTGTCTCACTCAGACTGACCCTCCCTCGCAGTCTCACACTGTCTCTCTCTCTTTGTTACTATCTCGCTGTCTGTCTCTCTCTGTTTGTTTGATTGTCTCTGTCTCTCAATATGTCTGTCTTTTTCTCACAGTGTCCAGTTCTGCAGGCAGCTCGATTGCTGCTGTGATAGAGTATGTGCCCGTCAGTTCCTCATTAGTATAGTGGTGAATAATTACGCCTGTCCCGCGGGGGACCGGTGTACAATTCCCCGACGGTGAAGGCAGCATTTTCAACAATGTAGAATTTTACATCTGTTCCTTTGTATAGATTTATGTTAAAAAGTTCTGGAGCAATCTCAAATAGTAAAAATACAGCAAGAGGAGATTATCTCTTTCAGAGGTTTAGCAAACGGAGACTTTTTCAGGACTCTGTGTCCTTCTGCTGCAGAGAGACGGATGCTTGCGTTTTAATCTGAGTAACATTTAACGCGGCAGAAACCCAGTAGTCGTGGCCGAGTGGTTACGATGATGGACCCCAAATACATTGGGGTTTCCCAATGCAAGTTCCAATCCTGCCGACGACGGATCTCAGCATTTTCCATTCCACAATTTAACCAGGTTTCTGTAAAAGTGATCCTGAGATAGGTGGAATAACGTCCCACACCTGGATATGTGTGTGTTTGAGTCTTTTTCTCACTCAGTCTGCCTCTCCTTCTCAGACTCACACTTTCTGTCTCTCATTGTCTCTATCTCGCTGTCTGTCTCTCCCTGATTGTCGGTTTGTCTCTGTCTCTCAACGTGTCTGTCGGCTTCTCATGGTGCCCAGTTCTGTTCACAGCTGGATTCCAGCTCTGACAGAGCTCATATTTATCGGTTCCTCGTTAGTATAGTGGTGAGTATCCCCGTCCGTCACGCTGGAGACGGGGGTTCAATTCCCCGACGGGGAGGCAGTTTTTTCAAAATGCAGAATTTTACTTTTGTTTCTTGGCATAGATTCATGATAAAAAGTTCCAGAGTAATATGGAACAGTAAAAATACAGCAAGAGCAGATTGCCTCTTCCAGTTTTTGAGCAAACGGAGACTGTTTCAGGATTCTTTGGCTGTCTGCTGCATAGAGATGGATGACTGAGTTTTATCTGAGTAACATTTAAAGAGCTAGCGAACCTGTAGTCGTGGCCGAGTGGTTAAGGTGATGGACGAGAATTCTATTGGGGTTTCATCGCGCAGGTTCAAATCCTGTCAACTACAGATCTCAGTATTTTATATTCCATTTCACAATTTAATCAGATAACTGCAAAACTGTTCCTGAGTTAGGTGGAATTACGACCCACACATTTCAACACGGACATTTTTTTTCTCATTTTCATTTATCTGCAATATTCACGATACATACGGATAGAAAAACGCAAAAATCAGCCAAATTAGCGACATTGATTCTGCCTGTCTATCCCCCGAAATATCTAAGGCACTCTGTGCATTTCCGTCGGTGCGTGTATATTTTTGGTTGTGTGTGTGTGTGTCTCTGTGTCTGTCTCTCTGTATGTATGTCACTGTGTATGTGCAACTGTCTGTGGATATCATCACTGTGAATTTGGCATGTCCTGGAACTTTAAAAAAAAAAAATAATTGGGTAAAATAATACGGTTGTGAACTTTGGTTCAGTGGCAGCATTCTCGACTGAATGAGGAGTTTGTGTGTTCAAGTCCCACTCCTGAGGTTTGAACAAATAATCTTGGCTGACACTTAAATGTAATACTTGGGGAATTTTGCATTGTTGAAGCTGTTGACCTTCGGATGAAATGTTAAATTGAAGCTCCGTCTGCACACTCGGGTGGATGTGAAAGTTTCCAGAGCATTAGTCGAAACAGAATAGGAGAGTTGCCCCCGTGTCAATATTACTAAAAATGTTCGAAAATGCTCACTGAAAACCTATGTGCATGTGTGTGCCTGTGGGGGTGGAGTTAGAGCCCAGATCCTCATAGACACAGAATCCAGCTACTGACAGCACGAGGAAGGATGAGTGTTGAATGTGTCGGACTTGCGATCTGATGGTTTGATACCCGCGTGGGTTCAAACCCCGGTTCTGGTAACTTCTTAATTTAACACAGATTGCTTCCCATTCTGCTCAGTGATACCCAATTTTAAACTTTTGAATCTGCATTTTTCTGTAACTCTGTGACACTCTGAGCCGATAATGAAATGAAATTGTGAAATGTATCTGTGTCGCTCAGTGCCTGCCTCTCTCTCTCTTTTTAGAGAGCTTTGTATGTGTTTGTGTGTTTGAGTCTTTGTCTCTCTCAGTCTGCCTCTCTCTGACTCACTCTGTTTCTCTGTTTGTCTCTGTCTCTCAATCTGTCTCTTTCTCATGGTGTCCAGTTCTGTTCCAATGGGATTCTCTCAGACTCTGTCTTTCCCATCATCTCTGTCTGTCCATGTCTTTGCCTGTCTCTGTTAGTCCCTGTCTCAAACCTGTAGAGTATTTCCATCATTTTCTGTTTTTGTGTCTATCTCTCTCTCTCTATCTGTCTTTCTCTCTGTCTCCCTCTTTGTCTCTCTCTTTGTCCCTGTATTTTTCTCTGTCATTCCAAAACTATTTGCCTCCCTCTCGTTATGGAGCACGCAAACACATCTATGTGTATGTATGTGTTTGAGTTTTTGTCTCACTCAGTCTGACCCTCCCTCTCAGTCTGAACTTTCTGTCTCTCTTTCTCTCTATATCACTGTCTGTCTCTCCCTGTTTCCCTGTTTGTCTCTGTCTCTCAATGTGTCTGTCTCTTTCTCACGGTGTCCAATTCTGTTCCAATGGCATTCTCTCAATCTCTTTGTTTGTCTGTCTCTCTCTTCCCCATCATTTCTGTCTGTCTATGTCTCTGTCTGTCTGTCTCTTTTGACCTGTCTCTGTTAGTTCTTGTCTCTAACCTGCTGAGTATTTCCATCATTTTCTGTTTCTATCTCTGTCTCTCTGTCGATCTGTCTCTCTCCCTCTCTCTATCTGTCTCTCTCCTTGTAATTGTATTTATCACTGTCTTTCTCTCACTCTTTCCCTCTCTCTCTTTACAGAGCACACACACACATCTCTGGATATGTGTGTTTGAGTCTTTTTCTCACTCAGTCTGCCTCTCCTTCTCAGATTCACACTTTCTGTCTCTCGTTGTCTCGATCTCGCTGTCTGTCTCTCCCTGTTTGTCGGTTTGTCTCTGTCTCTCAATGTGTCGATCGGCTTCTAATGGTGTCCAGTTCTATTCACAGCTCGATTCCGGCTCTGACAGAGCTTGTTTCTTCAGTTCCTCGTTGGTATAGTGGTGAGTATTCCTGCCTGTCACGCGAGAGACCGAGGTTCAATTCCCCAACAAAGCGGCAGTTTTTTTCAAAATGCATAATTTTATTTTTGTTTCTTGGTATAGATTCATGTTAAAAAGTTCCAGAGTAATATAGAACAGTAAAAATACAGCAAGAGCAGATTGCCTCTTCCAGATTTTTAGCAAACGGAGACTGTTTCAGGATTCTGTGGCCGTCTGCTGCACAGTGATGGATGACTGAGTTTTATCTGAGTAACATTGAAAGAGGCAGCGGACCAGTAGTCATGGCCGAGTAGTTAAGACGATGGACTAAAAATCCATTGTGGTTTCCCCGTGCAGATTTGAATCCTGCCGACTACGTTTCTCAGCATATTTCATTCTGTTTGACAATTTAACCAGGTTCCTGCAAAAGTGACTTTCAGATAGATGGAACAACGTCCCACACCTTTTAACACAGCCGCTGATTTCTTGCTTTCATTAATCTGCAATATTACGATACAAACGGATAGAAAAAAGCAAAAGCCAGCCAAAGTAGCGATAATGACCCTGCCTGTCTATCCCTCTATTTGTCTAAGGTACTCTGTGTATATATTGATCTGGGTGTCATGGTACATCAGTCATTGAAAGTGGGCATGCAGGTGCAGCAGGCGGTGAAGAAGGCAAATGGCATGTTCGCCTTCATAGCGAGGGGATTTGAGTATAGGAGCAGGGAGGTTTTACTGCAGTTGTACAGGGCCTTGGTGAGGCCACTCCTGGAATATTGTGGTCAGTTTGTTCTCCAAATCTGAGGAAGGACGTTTTTGCAATTGAGGGAGTACAGCGAAGCTTCAACAGCTTGATTATGGGGATGACAGGACTGACATATGAAGAGAGACTGGATCAACTGGGCTGGCTGGAGTTTAGAAGAATGAGAGGGCAACTCATAGAAACATATAAAATTATGACGAGATTGGACAGCTTAGAGGCGGGAAGAATCTTCCTGTTGTTGGGGAGTTCGAGAATCAAGGATCACAGTCTAAGAATAAGGGGTAAATCATTTAGGACCGAGATGAGGAGAAACTTCTTCATTCAGAGAGTGCTTAACCTGTGGAATTCTTTACCGCAGAAAGTTGTTGAGGCTAGTTTGTTAGATATATTCAAAAGGGAGTTAGATATGGCCCTTACGGCTAAAGGGATTAAGGGGTATGGAAAGAAAGCAGGAAATGGGGAACTGAGGTTGAATGATCAGCCATGATCTTATTGAATGGTGGTGCAGGCTGGATGGGCCGAATGACTGATTATTTCACCTAATTTCTATGTTTTTATGTTTCTATGTTGATGAGTGTATATTTTTGGTTATTGTGTGTGTGTCTGTGTATGTCTATCTGTATGTATGTCTCTGTGTATGTGCAACTGTCTATGGAAATCATCACCATGAATTTGGTATGTCCTTTTGAACTTTTTAAAAGAATTGTGGAAAATAATACGGTTGTGAACTTTGGTATCGGCTTTGGTTCAGTGACTCCATTCTCGACTGAATCAGGAGGTTGTGTGTGTAAGTCCTACTCCTCAGACTTGAGCACATCATCTTGGCTGACACTCAAATGCAGTACTTGGGGAATTTTGCATTGTTAAAGCTGTTGACTTTCGGATGAAAGCCGAATTTCTGCCCCGCCTGGGATATCCATTTCAGTCTAGTTTGTTTCTCTTTCAGTTCGATTATCGGTTTTCCTTATGGCCCGATGGCCTTCGCATAACCTCCTCAGGTAATGTCCATCATTGTCCCATCGATCTTTCCTCCTTTAGCTCAGGGGTTATAATAAATACGTTTATATCTGTCTCGTCAAGTTGAAGTAAAGCCGAGGTCAATATCCATAATGGTGCATGAGATGTTCCTTTCTTCATTTCAGTTGCCGTGGTGCTCACACATCAATCTCCATAACCTCGTGGAACAGCGGTAATTTAGTAGTAATGTGTTAGCGGGGTGATACTCAAGGTGCATCCGTCCACTTGGTTATATCCACAGTCATCTTTGATCATTCGTAGTGGATCTCGACATAAAGCAACCTGGTTATTTTTATAACAATCTATATTTGCTGAGACTCGTCGTACTGTTGTTCTCCTCAGTTACATTTCTGATTTGTCATGGTACCGTGTGCGAGTTTGATTCCTTATTTCTCCTACATTGTTTGCTGTAGAGGATCTTGCCTTGTCATCTCATATGTCGTATAGATAATACAAAATCTATTTAAATGTCCGGATACACAGCTGGCCTTTGGGACCCAAGCATGACTGTTTCTCTACATCTCGCAGGCATGAGTCATGTTTTTGACTAAGGTCCAGTTGGTAAATATATCGAGTGTTATCCAATCCGGCACCTTTCCATTCTGAAGCTGCTCTATGTTATGTTGTATTCCATTGAGCAACCATGCTCCATATCCTGTACGTACTCGTTCTGTCTGTATGGTTTTACTTAACTTCCGTTTTTCTCTATTCATTTAAATTCTGGCGTGGTCTCGCAATGTGTGGGCCTCTGTAACAATTCCCTTTCTGCGCCATTACCCAGTTGTGCCTGTATCTTTTCATTATCCTGATCCCTTTCCAGCAATCCCTGTAAGGTTCGTGATAGGGCGTTAACTCAATCATCTATCGTATGTAGATCTATAGTGTCGCTACACCCGCCGTGTATCCCGCCGGGTATCCTACAGTGTATCCCGCGGCGTACCATTTCTAGTATCCCTCTTTTTCCCCTGTCCCGTTTTTTACCTGTCCCTTTTTCCACATTAATCTTCATGGTTTTTGATTCAGTGCCTTTAAGCGCTCGCAGGGTTAGGTTTATACTTTTTACACTTTTTAACCCGCAGATGTTGGGGGGTAGTTATATTGTTTAAATTTAGGAATACAGTAATTATTAGCTGCCGTACCCTGAAGTGTATCTTATCCTTGGTCTGCCTTATTAATTTCTCTTTTGCCCCAGCGTTCAGAGTTGGGCACGTTTGTGGCGCTGGGTGTGTGATGGTCAAGGTACTGGTAGTGCTCAATGTTGCTAAAGTAGTGGGTGGGGCCGTGTTGGTGGGTTTATCTATGGAGATATCCCTCCACCACCATTCATAGATGTTGAGTGAAATCTGCACCCCCTTCCCCGGGTGCAGTATGTGTGTCCCTCCTGATTATAAAACACACCGCGGTCTTATTCCCACTAATTATGGTCCCGTATTATTGGCCCATACCCAATGTTATTTCGTTTCCTTGTTACCTTGTTTTATGTCCGTTATTTAAGTCTACTGTTGCTCCATCCGTCACCATTAGTGTTTTTGATTCTTTATTAAACTAATGTCGCCCGAGTTCCTGTAATACAGGCCTTGCCACCCCTCAGTCTGTTGTCCTTGATATGAGGCTACCTTACCCCACGTTGTTTCCACGAGCACCAGAGTCCAGCAAAAAGCAATATTTCCCGGTCGTCACCGGTTAGTTAGTGAGCATGCTTTTTTAATTGGTTCCAGTGTTTCCACTTGCCGATACTCCTTATAACTATCATAACTTACCATTATTACCTGATAGAGTCCGGTCCATTTGGGTGCCAGCCTGGACCTCTCTGGAGTAATCACCTGGCTGCCTATTTGGGGTGGTTGGACCTTCTGTTTCTTAGTATCGTTCTCTAAATCCTTGATTTGCTAATCTCTAGCCTGTGTCTTTACATCATGTAACTGCTTACAGAGTTCCATTACAAATTTCCATTTCCTGTATTTTATTTACTTCAAAATGTATCAGTCCTGTCGTCCGACTAGGGGTTGCCTTGAGCTTCATTTGTCCGCGGGGTGTGCCATCTATCCATCCCTTTCCAGTCTCCTTGATATGGGATATTTTTGCCTAATCCCTAAGCGCAGGCCTGTTTCATTATCTTCCCTGTGAATTGTGTACCTTGATGTGAGTTCAGCTGTAGTGCCATTATTTCTTCTGCTAGGATCCTGGACATGGTTTTTGCTGAACAATTTCAAGTGGCAAAAGCTTTCACTCACTTCGTAAACTGGTCTATTATAACTAAGCAGCATGCCTTCCCCTTGTTGCTGGGTAACTGACTAGTAAAATGTAACTGCAAGTTTTCCCAAGGTCCTTTCGGTCGGGGCTGATGTCCCATTCTGATCTTTACTTTCCCCCTGGGTTGTATTTTATGTTTATCAAGCGCCTTCGACAGTGGCCCCCTATATCTCTACTCAATCCCTTCCACCACCAGCATCTGGAGATCGAGCTTATCATGTTGTTTCTACCTGTATGGAAATACCCGCAGTATGAATTTAATAGGCTCCCCTGAGTGCATACCGGGCCAGCACATTGCCATCCTTCCTCCATATCCTGTCGGTCCCTTGTTGGGCCCATCTCTGCTTCCACTCCTCCGGTTCCTGTAACTTAAGCATGTTTACTTCCTCAGGTCCGATTATACATGCTCCGCCTTGGGCTTCCCCGGCCAGTGTACCTGTCTCTGTCACTCGCTTTGCTGCTTCATCTGTCCATGCATTCCCCTGTTGATACTGATCATTAATTTTTATGTGCTCTTTGATCGTTAATATCGAACACTCCTGGGGTAAGAGGGAGGCTTTCACTAGGTGCTTAACAATCTCATTTTTAATCGGTGCTCCTCCAAAGGTCATGCAACTACACCTGCTCCAGGCTATCATATAATCATGCAATACTCCAAAAGCATATTCACTGCCTGTATAGATGTTTACACTTTTTCCTTTAGCTATCCTCAGAGTGAGAGCCACTAATTCAACCACTTGAGCTGATAGACTCTCTTCTAACCGTCCTTCCCCTTTGACCTGTCCGCTGCTAACTACCATGGCCCATCACGTCCTTGGTGTGCCATTGATATCACACCGAGCTCCATCTACATATAGATCCATGTCTGCCTCCTCAAGCGGTGTTTCACTTGCCTGACTACTTCCCTCGTCTTCTTCTGTTGGGGTACACTGATGTTCCTCTCTCTCTGTAATGATCCACCCTGCAGGGGCGTTACAGGCGTCTTTTATTATTGTTACCGTCCCATTGGGGAAGTAAGAGCATTGATTCCCAACTTGCTCTTTGTGCATCGTTTTTAGCCTTCCAGTGTTAAGTAATTCTACAAAGGTATGCTGGGTATGTAGAATAATGCATCCTGACATTATTATTGGTTCGCTAACTCTGATGGCCCAAGTCGCACAGACTGGGGCAGCAACGCACCTGGACAGTCCTACAGCTACAGGTTGCGATTTATCTGAGTAATATGCCACTGGTATTTGCCTGTCCCCATGTAATTGAATCGCTAACGCGTTATAATGATGGTTAATATGGTAGGTATAGACGTGAAAAGGCCTATTCTGGTCTGATAGTCACAGGGCTGGAGCACTTGTGAGAGCTTGTTTAACTGCACACATGCAGCTTCTTGATCTGGGCTTCAGTTTACTGGCTCTTGGGATGGTTTTACCTGGTCCTGTATAGGTTAGCCATCTCGACATATTCGGGAATAAAATTTCTGCAGCAGTTGAATAGTCCTAGTACCTGCCTGACCCCTTTCACGGTTCCTGGCCTGGGAATTGATTGAATTGCTTCCTTTCTGTCCGCGGGCATCTGTCTCTTCCCTTACGATATTATGTATTCTAGAGATGTTACTTTGATCCTTTCTTCTCCTACGTCTACTGATTCCAACATCCCTGACAATATTCGATGAAGTATGCTCCGACTGTTATGGAATTCATGTGGTACTCTGGCCATGTGTATTGTTTTCTCTTTACCATGAAGGCAAATTTTCCTTGCGACTCTTTGTCCAAGGGTATGGCCCATGTTCCATTCGCTATATCCAGCACGGTGAATATCTTATGGTCTGGATCCAGGCCATTAAAAATTGTGGCCGGACTTGCCACTATTGTGTGTTCTGGGGGAGTCGCCTTATTCAACGTGGCAAAATCGATAGTCAGTCGGTAAGACCTGTCGGGTTTTTTTTAGCGGCCACACAGGTGAATTAGTGGAGGCTATTACCTGCTTCAATTCACTTTGCTCCTCTATTTCCTGCACTATCTGACAGACCTCTACCTCAGCTTCGGGTGTTAATGGGTACGGTCGGGTCCAGGAAGTTTGAAGGTGGTGCCTCTGCTAATCCAAAATCTTGCTTGTATTATGATCAGAGAGATGGGTATAATTGGCACACGCTACCCCATAAGTCATTAATATAGATTGTAAATAGCTGGGGTCCCACAGTGAGATGTGATCTTATCGAAATATATCAGACAATGAGGAGGCTCGACAAGAAGGATGCAGAGAGGATATTTCCACTCATTGCGGCACAAAACTAAGCGGCATCGTCTCAGAATAAGGGACCGATCAGTAAAAACTGAGATGAGGTTGAAAATCTGTGGAATTATCTGACCCAGAGAGCTGTGAGGGCTAGGTTAATGAATGTATTTAAGGTGGAGATAGGCAAATTTTTGAGCGATAAGGGAATACAGGGTTTTGGCGAGCGGGAAATGAGCGGAGCTGAGTCCATGATCAGATCATCCATGATGTTATTAAATGACGGAGCAGGGTCGGGGGCCAAAGGACCTACTCTTGCTCCTATTTCTAATGTTCTTAATTTTTTATAATAATGCTGCTCCTTTGATTTCTCAATTCCATTGATTCAGTAGGAGCGGTGCCCCGAGCACTGATCCGTTCAACCTTTCCCGGTTTGAGTGGAAACGTGTATTGCAATATATATTTGAACTGGAAACACTCATTTTAAATTAAAATATCTCTTTAATATCTATTAAAACAGCTTTGCATCCTATCTGTGAGAAATGTAGCAAGTGTTTTACATTTACACACTTTTAGTAAAGAGCACGTGTAGGAAAATTAGCCGCAATTTTTCACGCAGCAGCTGGTAAATTGTTTTGCTGATGTTGGCTGGTGTGGCAATACTCGTGCGGACACCGAGAGCACCATGTTCTCCTTGAAATAGCCCTATATTTGACTGACCATGAATGTGAAGAGAAGGTCGAGGCAATCTCTGATCAAGCACTAACTTGGAAAGAGGACGACTCCGACAATATAGCGCTCCACCAGTGGTGAACTGGAGTGAAGGAGAGTGCCTCTGACAATGCAGCTCTCCACCAGTAGTGAACTGCAGTCAAGGAGGGTGCCTCAGACAGTACAGCGCTCCACCAGTAGTGACCTGAGTGAAGGAGGGTGCCTCTGACAGTGCAGCACTCCACCAGTAGTGAACTGCAGTGAAGAAGGGCGCCTGAGGCAGTACAGCGCTCCACCAGTAGTGAACTGCAGTGAAGGAGGGCGCCTCAGACAATGCAACGTTCCACCAGTAGTGGACTGGAGTGCAGGAGGGCGCCTCTGATAGTGCAGCACTCCACCAGTAGATAACTGAACTAAAACAAGAAACGCCTCCCATGGAAAACAGTCTGATGGTCCTTTAATCATTGTTATGTTGATGGTGCTCCATCAACATGAACTGCGCTCATATAATGCCACAGAAAAATATACTGGTCTCGGTTAAGGGAACCATCGCCAAGATGATTGGACTGTGTGTATTACATTAGTTCAATTGGTGGAGCGATGCTGCCCTCTAATATTGCAAACATTGCAGTGACTACATTTGAAGATCAAGGTTGGATTCTCTGGGGCAGAGAATGCCACAGATTTTCAAGCCTCTGATAGAAGAAATTCCTTCTCATCTGACTTCCAAATGGGCGATCATTATTCTAAAAGTATGCCCCCTAGTTGTAGATTTCCCCACGAGGTGAAACATCCTCTCTGCATTTACCTAATCGAGGACCCTCAAAATCCTATACGTTTCATTAAGATGACTTTTCATTCCTCTAGACTCCAATTAGTAAATTCCCAACCTTCTCAATCTTTCTTCAGAAGTCAACCCCTTCATCTCAGGAATAAAACGAGTGAACCTTCTCTGAACTGCCTCCAATGCAAAATATGCTTAATTAAATAAGGACAATAAAACTGGACACAGTCCTCCAGGTGTGGCCTCACTGTAACCTGTGCAGTTGTATACTTATCTTTTTTGTTTCATGCACATGGACCCCAGGTCCTGCTCTCCTGCAGAATTTTGTAACTTCTCACCATTTAAATAGTAATTTTTTTTTTTTTTTTTCCTGCCAAAGTGGATCGCCTCACACTTACCCATGTTATACTCCATTCAACAAATGCTTGCCCACGCAGTTAGTCTGTCTATGTCCTTTTGCAGATCTTTTGTATCCTCCTCACAACTTGCTTTTCCAAACACCTTTGTATCATCAGCAAACTTGGCTACATTACACTCGGTCCCTTCATCCACGTCAATAATGTAAATTGTAAATATTTGAGGCCCCGACACTGATCCTTGAGGCACCCCACTAGGTACCGTTTGCCAACCGGATTATACATTGCCCCAGCCCCTTATGCAGTAACCTTATCGAATGTCTTCTGGAAATTCAAATACATGACATCCACTGGTTCCCCATTATCCAGCCTTCTACCCTGCGTGTTGCACCCTCAAAGAGCTCCAGCACATTTGTCAAATGTGATTTCCCTTTCATGAAACCATGCTGACTCTGCATGACCATATTATGCTTTTCCAAATGTCCTGCTCGTGCTTCCTTAATAATGGACTCCAGCATTTTCCCAACGACAGATGTTAGACTGAATGGTCCATAGTTTCCTGCTTTCTGTGTATCTCCTTTTTAAAATAGGGGCGTTATATTTGCAGTTTTCAAATCCATTGGGACCTCTCCGCATTCGAGGGAATGTTCGTAGATTACCACCAATATATCCACTATCTCTGCAGACACTTATTTTAAGACCCTAGGATGCAAGCCATCAGTTCCAGGTGACTTGTCTACCTTTAGTCCCATTATTTTACCAAATACTTTTTCTTTAGTGATAGAGATTGTTTTAAGTTCCTCCCTCCCCGGAGCCCCTTGATTGTCCATCATTGCGATGTTTTTATTGTTTGCTACCGTGAAGACCGATACAAAATATATATTTAAAATCTCCACTATTTCCCTGTTCCCGATTATTAATTCCCCAGTCTCATCCTCTGAGGGACAACGTTTACTTTAGCTACTCTCTTACTTTTTATGTACCTGTAGGAGCTCTTACTATCTGATTTAACATGTCTTGCTAGTTTACTCTCATATTCTATCTTCCCTTTCTTTATTAATTTTTTATTCGTACTTTCTTGGATTTTTAAATACCCAATCCTCTCGCCTCCCACCAATCTTGGCCACTTTGTATACCATTGTTTTCAATTTTATACCGTCCTTTACTGCCTTAATTAGACACGATGCTTCTCCCTTCTCTTAATGTATTTTCTTTTCACGGGAATAAATTTTTCTTGAGACTTATGAAATATCTCCTTAAATGTCTGCCACTGCTTATCAACCATCTTACATTTTAATCTATTTTTCCAGTCCACTTTTCCAATTCTGCCTTCATACCATTCTAATCGCCTTAATTTAACTTCAGGATATTGGTTTGATATCCAACTTGCTCACCCTCCAACTGAATTTAAAATTAAACCCTTCCATGATCACTCTTTCCTCGAGGATCCCTTACTACGAGATCATTTATTAATCCTAACTCATTACACAATACCAGATCCAGGATAGCTTGCTACCTGATTGGTTCTGTAACATACTGTTGAATGAAAACACTCTATCAACATTTCTTCAAGGCTACCTTGGGCAATTTCATTTGCGGGAGTAGACTGAGTCCCGGGAGTGGGGAGAAAAGCAGATCTGCAAATTCAAGGAATTTAAGACGGCCAGTGTGATTTCCTGGGCTCATTTACATCACCTGTTCTGGACTGAGAGGAATTTTCCCAGATTTATTCCGCAATTGGCCTGGGTTTTTATCTGTTTTTTTGCCTCTCCCAGGAGATTGCACGGCTCCGGATGGGGAGAACTCTGCTATGTGACATCACAGGTAAGGCAGTTTCATGATTGGTAGTGATAGCGGGATAATTTTTTCTTTTGAATTAACATATAGCATATAACTGCATTCTAAAAACTGACTATATTTGTTTAACTAATTGAATAAAGAATATATGGTAAATAATTTGATTAACATTAAACTAATTCATTAAATTAAGTAATGGTGAAACAGGAGCTGCTGCAATATGTGGGAGCTTCTGGAAGTTTAGGTCCAGGGCGATTACATCTGCGGTAAGTGTCTGCGAATCGACAAAATTCAACTCCAAGTTGAGGAGCTGGAGTCCGAGCTGCAGACATCGCGAGACATCAGGGCGGGAGCAAGTTACCAGGACCTTTTCCTCCAGGAGGCAGCTACACCGTGTAAATTAAATACTTTAGAATTGGCACGTAGTCAGGGACAGGAGGGTGTGACTGCGAGTGAGGCAGGTACGGGGATCCAGGAGTTAGTATTGCTGGAGCCTCAGTCCCTGCACTTCTCCAATAGATTTGAAGTTCTTGAAACGCTTGTGGACAAGGGTGCAGACTGCGGGGTGGAATAGCAGATTAACCAAGGCACCGTGGTGCATAACGCCGTTCAAGTCAGGTGAGTAAAGAGGAAAGAACACGCCATCTTTGTGCGGGGCAACATCAGAGAGCGCGGCAGAGGGAGGGAGCGGGGTAGGAGGGAAGATGCAGGACAGAGGGAGGGAGCAGGAGCGGGCAGAGGGAGGGAGCGGGAGCGGGGCAGAGTGAGGGAGCGGGAGCGGGGCAGAGGGAGGGAGGAAGAGGGAGGGAGGAAGAGGGAGGGAGGAAGAGGGAGGGAGGGAGGAAGGGGGAGCGAGGGAGGAAGGGGGAGGGAGGGAAGTTTCTTTGCTGGGGCCCCAGCTGTTTACATTGTACATTAATGATTTGGACGAGGGGATTAAATGTAATATCTCCAAATTTGCGGATGACACTAAGCTGGGTGGCAGTGTGAGCTGTGAGGAGGATGCTATGAGGCTGCAGAGCGACCTGGATAGGATAGGTGAGTGGGCAAATGCATGGCAGATGAAGTATAATGTGGATAAGTGTGAGGTTATCCACTTTGGTGGAAAAAACAGAGAGACAGACTATTATCTGAATGGTGACAGATTAGGAAAAGGGGAGGTGCAACGAGAAGTGGGTGTCATGATACATCAGTTATTGAAGGTTAGCATGCAGGTACAGCAGGCGGTTAAGAAATCAAATAGCATGTTGGCCTTCATAGCGAGGTGATTTGAGTACAGGGGCAGTGAGGTGTTGCTACAGCTGTACAAGGCCTTGGTGAGGGCACACCTGGAGTATTGTGTACAGTTTTGGTCTCCAAACTTGAGGAAGGACATTCTTGCTATTGAGGGAGTGCAGCGAAGGTTCACCAGACTGATTCCCGGGATGGCTGGACTGACCTATCAAGAAAGACTGGATCAACTGGGCTTTGTATTCACTGGAGTTCAGAAGAATGAGAGGGGACCTCATAGAAACGTTTAAAATTCTGATGTGTTTAGACAGGTTAGATGCAGGAAGAATGTTCCCAATGTTGGGGATGTCCAGAACCAGTGGTCACAGTCTCAGGATAAGCAGTAAGCCATTTAGGACCGAGATGATGAGAAACTTCTTCACCCAGAGAGTGGCGAACCTGTGGAATTCTCTACCACAAAAGGTTGTTGAGGCCAATTCACTAAATATATTCAAAAAGGAGTTAGATGTAGTCCTTACTACTCGGGGGATCAAGGGGTTTGGCGAGAAAACAGGAATGGGGTACAGAAGTTGCATGTTCAGCCATGAACTCATTGAATGGTGGTGCAGGCTAGAAGGGACGAATGGCCTACTCCTGCACCTATTTTCTATGTTTCTATTATTCTATGAAAGTGGTTGTGGTAGGGAACATTAATTTTAGGGGGATAGAGAGGGTTCTCTGCAACCTAGAGCATGGGTCCCGAAGATTTTGTTTCATACCCGGTGCTAGGATAACGGACAACTCTTCCGGGCTGGAGAAGTAGTTTTAGTGGGAGGGGGAGGGTCCATTTGTCGTGTTGCACGTCGGTACTAATGACATAGGTAGGACTAAGAAAGAGTTTCTGCTGAGAGAGTTTGAACAGCTAGGTTCTAAATCGGAAAACAGAACCACAAAGCTAATAATCTCTGCATTATTACCTGAGCCACGAGCAAACTGGCATAGGTTCAGTCGAATCAGGGAGATGAATACGTGGCTCAGAGGTTGGTGTCGAAGAAGTGGGTTTCGATTCTTGGGGCACTGGCACCAATACTCGAGAAAGAGAGCTGTTCCGTGGGGACAGACTACACCTGAACTATGCTGGGAGCACAATTCTCGTGAATCGAATAACCAGGGAGGTAGATAGGGCTTTAAAGTACATAATGGGGGAGAGGTTCACAATAAAGTGAAATCCAGAATGCTAGAGAAAAGAAAAGGAAGCAATGCAGGAAACTGACTGTGGTAATGATACACAGTTTACGTCAGGAAGGGATAGAGCATACAAACAAAAAACTGATCTCGCAAATAGGGTCCAGGTAAGAAAAAATAGCGATGAGACAAATAGGGCTATAGTACAAAATAATGTTAAGATGTCTAATGATGCTAAAATTACTAATCTAAAAGCACTGTATCTGAGTGCACGAAGCATCCGTAATAAGGTACATGAATTAGCAGCGCAAATAGATGTAAGTGGATACGATATAGTTGCAATTACGGCACATGGTTGCAGGGTGATCAGGGCTGTGAATTCGATCGCCCAGGATATTTGATATTTCGCAAAATGGAAAAGGGGGTGGTGTGGCGTTGTTATAAAGGATGAAATCTGATTAAGAATGAGAAAGGATATTGGCTCAGAAAATCAAGATGTAGAATCAGTCTAGGTGGAGCTAGGCAACACCAAGGGGCAGGAAACATTGGTGGAAGTTATCTATAGGCCTCTAAACAATGGTGGTAATGTCGGGGATGGCATCAAACGGGATATTTGAGATGCGTGTAACAAGGGTACTACAGTAAACGTAGGTGACTTTAACCTGCATTTAGACTGGCCAAACCAAATTAGCAATAATACCGTGGAAGATAAATTCCTGGAGTGTATACGAGGTGTTTTCTTTCGACCTGTATGTTGAGCAGCCTATGCGGAAACAGGCACCATACCCAATTTTATATATTTCCATGAGATCCACTCTCATCCGTCTAAACTCCAGTGAATACAGGCCCGGACGATCCAGTCTCTCCTTATATGTCTGTCCTGTCATCCCGGGAATCAGTCTGGTGAACCTTCGCTGCACTCTCTCAATAGCAAGAACGTCCTTCCTCAGATTAGGAGACCGAAACTGAACACAATATTCCAGGAGAAACCTCACCAAGGCCCTGTACAAGTGCAATAAGACCTCCCTGCTCCTATACTCAAATCCCCTAGCTATGAAGGCCAACATACCATTTACCATCACAACAGATTAGGTATTGTGCAATGAGAAGCGATTAATTAAGTCTTGTTGTGCGGAGTCCTTTAGGGAAGAGTGACGGGGAGAGAGAAAACAGGTAATTATAAACCGGTTAGCCTGACATCAGTAGTGGGGGAAATGTTGGAATCAATTATTAAAGATGAAATAGCAGCGCATTTGGAAAGCAATGATAGGATCGGTCCAAGTCAGCATGGATTTATGAAAGGGAAATCAGGCTTGACAAATCTTCTGGATTTTTTGAGGATGTAACTAGTAGAGTGGACAAGGGAGAACCAGTGGACGTGGTGTATTTGGACTTTCAAAAGATTTTGACAAAGTCCCACACAAGAGATTCGTGTGCGAAATTAAAGCACAAGGTATTGGAGGTAATGTACTGATGTGGATAGAGAACTCGTTTCCAGACAGGAAGCAAAGAGTCGGGATAAACGGGTCCTTTTCAGAATAGCAGGCAGTGACTGGTGGGATGTCGCAGGGCTCAGTGCTGGGACCCCAGCTATTTACAATGTACATCAATGATTAGATGAACGAATTGAGTGTAATATCTCCAAGTTTGCAGATGACACTAAGCTGGGTGGCGGTGTGAGATTTGTGGAGAATGCTAAGAGGCTGCAGGCTGACTTAGACTGGTTAGGTGAGTGGGCAAATGCACGGCAGATGCAGTATCATTTGGATAAATGTGAGGTAATGCACTTTGGTGGCAAGAACACGAAGGCAGAATGTTATCTGTATGGCGGCAGATTAGGAAAAGTGGAGGTGCAACGAGACATGGGTGTCTTGGTACATCAGTCATTGAAAGCTGGCATGCAGGAACAGCAGGCGGTGAAGAAGGTAAATGCCATGTTGGCCTTCATAGCTAGGGGATTTGAGTATAGGAGCAGGGAGGTCTTACTGCACTTGTACAGGGCCTTGGTGAGGTTTCACCTGGAATATTGTGTTCAGTTTCGGTTTCCTAATCTGAGGAAGGACGTTCTTGCTATTGAGAGAGTGTAGCAAAGAGTCACCAGACTGATTCCCGGGATGGCAGGACAGACATATGAGGATAGACTGGATCGTCCAGGCCTGTATTCACTGGAGTTTAGAAGGATGAGAGTGGATCTCATGGAAATATATAAAATGCTGACGGGACTGGACAGGTTAGATGCAGGAAGACTGTTACCGATGTTGGGAAAGTCCAGAACCAGGGGTACACAGTCTAAGGATAAGATGTAAGCCATTTAGGACTGAGATGAGGAGAAACGTCTTCACTCAGAGAGTTGTTGATCTGCGGAATTCTCTAAAGCAGAGAGTTGTTCATGACAGTTCATTGGATATATTCAAGAGGGAGTTAGATATGGTCCTTACGGCTAAATGGAGCAAGGGGTATGGAGAGAAAGCGGGAAAGGGGTACTGAGGAGAATGATCAGCCATGATCTTATTCAATGATGGTGCAGGTTCGAACGGCCGAATGGCCTACTCCTGCACGAATTTGCTATGTTTCTGTGTTTCTATAACATGATTTAATTCTTTATTAAATGGAAAGTGAAGTAGTCCAATCCGAAATTAGGGTCCTAAATCTAAACAAAGCAAACTACGAAGGTATGAGAAATGAATTGGCTATGATAGAATGTGCAGATTCATTAAAAGGCATGGTGGTGGATATGCAATGTCTATCATTTAAGGAACGAATGCATGATTTGTCACATTTATACATTCCTTTCTGGCGCATCAACACAAAAGTAAAAGTGACCCAACCATGGCTAACAAAAGAAATTAAGGATGGTATTAGATCTAAAAAGAAGTCATACGAAGTTGCCAGAAAAAGTAGCAAGCCTGAGGATTGGGAAAAGTTTAGCATTCAACAAAAAAGGACCAAAAGATTGATTTAAGAGCATAAAACTAAAGTATGGGAGTAAATTGCAAGAAACATAAAAACCGACTGCAAACGTTTCTACAAGTATGTAAAAAGAAAAAAAGATTAGTGAAGACAAATGTAGGTCCTTTACAGTCAGAAACCGGAGAATTTATAATGCGGAAAAAGGAAACGGCAGAACAACTAAATAAAGGCTTCGATTCTGTCTTCCCAGAAGAGGAGACAAATAACGTCCCAGACATGCTAGGGAACCAAGGGTCTAGGGAGCAAGAGGAATTAAAGGAAATGATTATTAGTAAGAAAATATTGCAGGAGAAACTAATGGGACGGAAGGTAGATAAATCCCCAGTGCCTGATGGTCTGCATCCCAGAATACTAAAAGAGGTAGCCATGGAAATAAGGGATGCATTGGTTGACATCTTCCAAAATTCTACAGATTATGGAACAGTTCCTGCAGATTGGAGTGTGGCAAATGTAACCCCACTATTTAAAAAAGTGGGAGAGTGAAAACAGGGAAGTACAGACCAGTTCGTCTAACATCAGTCGTGTGGAAAATGCTAGAGTCTATTATAAAGGATTAGATAACGGGACACTTTGATAATATCAACGGGATTAGATAACGTCAACATGGATTTATGAAAGGAAAATCGTGCTTGACAAACCTACTGGTGTTTTTCAGGAAGTAACTGAGAATAGATAAGCGAGAACCAGGTGATGCAGTGGAGTTGGATATTCAGAAGGACTTTGATAAATTGCCAATTTGAGATTAGTGTACAAAATTAAAACACATAGGATTGGGGGTAATATCCTGACATAGATTGAAGATTGGTTAACTGACAAGAATCAGTGAGTATGAATAAACAGTTCTTTTTCGGCGTAACGGGCAGTGACTAGAGGGGTACCACAGGGATCAGTGCTTGGGCCCCAGTTATTCACAATATATATATAAATGGTTTGGATGAGGGAATCAAATGTAATATTTCCAATTTGCTGACGACACAAAACTAGATGGGGTTGTGAGTTGTGAGGAGGATGCAGAGACGCTGCAAGGCAATTTAGATAGGTTTAGTGAGTGGGCAAACACTTGGCAGATGCATTATAAAGTGGATAAATGTGACGTTATCCTCATTGGTAGGAAAAACATAAAGACAACGTATTATTTAAATGGTGATAGCTTGGGAAATATCAATGTACAAAGGGACCTGGGTGTCCTTGTACACCAGTTATTGAAAGCAAACATGCAGGTGCAATAAGCAGCAACAGGATTTGAGTAAAGGTGCAAGGATCTCTTACTACAGTTATACAGGGTTTTGGTGAGACCACAGCTGGAGTATTGTGTGCAGTTTTGCCTCCTTATCCAAGAAAGGATATACTTGTCCTAGAGGGAGTGCAACGAATGTTCACCAGACTGATTCCTGGGATGGCAGGACTGTCGTATGAGGAGCGATTGGGTCGACTAGGCCTGTATGCACTCGAGTTTAGAAGAATGAGAGGGGATCTCATTGAAACATTTACAATTCTGACAGGGCTGGACACACCGAATGCGGGGAAGAGGTTTCCCCTGGCTGGGAAGTCTAGAACAAGGGGTCACACTCTCAGGATACGGGATAGGAAATTTAGGATTGAGATGAGGAGAAATTTCTTTACTCACAGGGTGGTGAACCTGTGGAATTCCCGACCACAGATGGCTGTGGAGGCCAAGGCACTGAATATATTTAAGAAGGAGATAGATAGATTTCTACACGCAAAAGGCATCAAAGGATAATGAGAGAAAGCGGGAATAAGGTGTTGAATAATAGGATCAGCCATGATCATATTGCATGGCGTTGCAGGCTCGATGGGCCGAACGGCATACTCCTGTTCCTATTTTCTATGTATCTATATTGGGGAAAACTCACTTTCCCTCTCTGATTGCGGCTCTTCACCAGTACCGAAGGTTTAGAGGGGATTTAAAGAAAGCTTCTTCACGCAGAGGGTTGTGGGGGTCTGGACATCACTGCCTGGAAATGAGGTAGAGGCAGAAACCCTCACCACATTTAAAAGGTGCATGGATGGGCACTTGAGGTAGCATAACCTGCAGGGTTAAGGAACTTGAGCTGGTAAGTGGGATTCGACTGGATAACCTCTTGTTGGCTGGTGCAGATACAATAGTAAGTACTTCAGGGAATCGAATATGGCCAGAGTGATCTCCTGGAATCGGTTTGATTGCCTGGAGCAGTCGGAGAGGAATTTTCCCAGATTTCTTTCTGATCTACAATTGGCCTGAGTTTTTACCTGTTTTTTTTGCCTCTCCCTGGAGAGCGTATGGCTCTGGGAGTTGTGGAGAGTAGAATGTTGCGATACATGGAGTATAGCAGTTGTGGGGGGCGTACTGGTTGGACCGGGTACTCTTTATCTGTCCACCATTGTTCATTGTACATATGTTTATATGTAACTTCAGGGCTGATGACCGGGCTGTGTGGCTCTTTGTCGGCCAGCGTGGACACGATGGGCCGAAATGGCCTCCTTCTGCGCTGTAAATTACTTTGTTTCTATGTTTACAAAGAAATGCCGGCGCGGCAGCCTGAAACTCAGGGGCCCAGCGAGCAGGCGGGGGATGGGGGGAGGGGGCGGAGGATGATTGATAGGGTCCCAGTGTGTGTGTGTGTGTGTGTTTGTGTGTGTGCTGAGCATGCGCGGTGCGGACCCGGTGCCTTTGGAGGAGTGGGCGGGGCAAGGGGCGCATGCGCGGCGTCAGTCACAACTCCGGGCGGTGGCCGGAGCGCGGGGGCTTGTGGGTAGTGTAGCCGCCATTACTGTTGGTCCTTTCAACCAACCTGTGCAGCAGCTGCGGCTGAAAATCATCTTCACTGCCCCCGGACTGGGAGGTGGGGACATTTAGTAACATTTATCACTTTTCGAAACTGGTATTTGAAAGGTTTTAGAAGTGGAGCATTTACAGACAGAAAGCTGAAACCAAACATTACGTCAGGATCTGACAGGGTAACGTCATTCATTCGGACGTGAATATCATCGGCTTTGCTCATGGAACGGGAGGGCAGCGATCGCAGCACGTACAAATCAAACACGTGTCCCGAGTGTGGACCCGGATTCACCCGATCGCCTGACCTGGCGAGACACGTGCACCGTCACACTGGGGAGAAACCGGGTGAAGGTGGGCACGGCGGGAAGGGATTCAGTTCCTCGTCTCTGTTGAAAGTTAATCGGTGCAGTCACACCGGGGACAGTCCGTTCACCTATTCTGTGTGTGGTGAAGGGACTTGTTTATTCATCCTGCCTGCAGATACACCAGCGAGTTCACACTGACTGTGTTCTGACTGTGGGAAGAGCTTTAAAAGCTCTGGGAAGCTGAAGGGCCACGAGTTTGTTCACACTGATGAGAGGCCGTTCACATGTTTAATTAATTAGCAGCTTTTTGCCACTTTGCAAGTTATAGAAATTCAACTATTCTCATGGTTTATATTCAGTTCAAACTAGGAGAATCTTGTTCAGATTAGAACAAATGTTTTTATTACTGGGATATTGTGTAAAAACAACAGAGATTTTTCAAGTAAATTACGTTGTTACAAAAAGCAATACTTAACAAATTATAGTCACAGCATGTTCTCCATTGCGTCCTCTTGAGAGACCGTGGTGCCGACCCGTTATCCTCTTTTCCTTCTGAAGATGATTTTTTCCTGTTGTCTTGATTCGCACTGCCTTCCTGGTAGAAGAGCTGTTGCTTTATATCCCTTTCCTCCCATTCAAATGCTGTGAAAATCTGCAGCCGTTTTTAGCTTACAATAGATCATATTGACTACTGCCTTTGACCTACTATCTTATCTTTATCTTTCCTCGTTCTCTGTGGCAGGGCTCACTTCTCTGAGAACAGTTATACAGACCTTCACACACACAATTATACTGAGCTTGGCTTTGCAAAATTATGATAAGAATTGGTACATGCTGCATACTTTTATCTTACCTATTAATAATTTTGGCCATGATCCTTCCAGTTCTAAATGAAGCTCTATCAGCAGTTATAAAAATGAATAACATAATAATGGCTCAATTTACCATGATGCTTTGCTTCTCAGACTTTGGCCATTTTGAAACACGTTATATTACATGGCCATTTTCTATCATTTATAAACTAGTTTTATAGACAATCAATGCACATACAGGAAGTTACAAACGTAAAGGCTGTTCATTATTTAAAGACGTGTAAAATAAGCTTATTCATTCTAACTTCTAACATCTGTCAATAGCTGATATCTTACAATCCCTACCTTGAGGTGGAGGGACTTCCTAAGTTTTCATTTTGACTTTTGTCTAATCGGTTTTGGGCGGTTATAACGTTAAGTCATGTTTGTGTCTGGCGTATGAGATGCTTTAAATTGAAGATGTGCACTATTAATCATATTAACAATGTGAGTTGAACAATTAACAATAAATGTGAAATTATTCTAATCCAGGGAAGATTTTCTATATTAATCCCTATAACCTTTGGTTCCCTACCTTGTGGCATTCGTGCTTGACTGAATATACTTTAATCAAACTTTAAATTTTACATAGTTCCGCATCTCTGATCCTGATCTGAGTCATTACTTTCATTTTACGATTCAAACCTAATACTACAGAATTCCCCTCTATCATTTAAACCACTTTCGACAGCATCCTCAAATTTCACCATCTGTGCACCTATCCCACTTCTGTCACGTGTGAGGTAGGTATATTTTCCACAAGCCTTGAATGTAGTCATGACAGGTTTATTTTCCGGGTGGGTAGGTTTAATATGTGTCCCAATGCATGAGTACTGCCCTTCATGTTTTTCCCACCATCTAGGACAAAACAATTGGTTGTATGCTTTCTTTTCTGATGCTATTGTGCCTTGTTTTTTTTTCTCCCCACAATCCCCCACTCTTTTTCAGAAATCTCCATACCTGTCGGCCTTCCCTATCTCTAAACGGACATCTCATACATACTCCGTATACTTCTTTTATGTCCCACTGATCTACACCTTCCGTTATAGCACCACAACCTGCCGTGTATTCTGTTGTTACATTATTATCCTGCTTCATCCACAATGGGAAATGCCATCCATAGGATTCATTATGTCTTTTTTTAAGTCCACCAAGAACCAGTGGAAATGTTCCAAAAAAGAGGAGCTGAGTACATTTATCGTCTGAGAGTGTTCTGCAGTCCTGCTCTTCTTTCGTTGTCTATCCAAAACTTCCTAGTAGCAATAGAAGCGTATAGATCCACATCATTCACGTGCAAGAAAACCAAGCATAATATTTTTTCGGTCTGAACAGGTTTCATCTTATTGATATGGAACCATTTCAGTTTTGGTTCTTCCTTTAGGCCATGCGGAACATTCAAAACAGATACACTGCTTTGGTTACTGTTGAGGGGGATGACTCATCAGAGGGGAGCAGCAGCAGCCAATTTCATGGTACCGTGGGTGGCTCTGCTGCACAGGAGGGCAAGAAAAAGAGTGGGAGAGCTATAGTGATAGGGGATTCAATTGTAAGGGGAATATATAAGTGTTTCTGCGAGAGCAACCGAGACTCCAGGATGGTATGTTGCCTCCCTGGTGCAAGGGTCAAGTATGTCTTGGAGCGGGTGCAGGACATTCTGAAAAGGGAGGGTGAGTAGCCAGTTGTCATGGTGCATATAGGTATCAATGATATCGGTAAAAAACGGGATGAGGTCCTATGAGATGAATTTAGGGAGCTAGTTGCTCAATTATAAAGTAGGACCACAAAAGTAGTAATCTCAGGATTGCTACCCGTGCCACATGCAAGTCAGAGTAGGAATCGCAACAAAGCTCAGATGAATACGTGGCGTGGTGCAAAAGGGAGCGAATCAATTTCCTGGGGCATAGGAAGCGGTTCTGGGTGAGGTGGGACCAGTACAAACCAGACAGTCTGCACCTGGGCAGGACCGGAACCAATGTCCGAGGGGAAGTGTTTGCTAGTGCTGTTGGCGAGAAGTAAAACTAACATGGCAGGGGGATGGGAACCTATGCAGTGAGACAGATGGAAATAAAATGGTGGCAGAAGAAAAAGATAGAAAGGAGAATAGGAAAAGTGGAGGACAGAGAAACCCAAGGCAAAAAATAAACAGGGACACATTGCAGCAAAATTCTAAAAAGACAAACCTGAAGGCTCTGTGCCTCAATGCGAAGAGTATTCGGAATAAGGTGGACGAATTAACTGCACAGACAGCAGTTAACGGGTATGAAGTAATTGGCTTCATGGAGACATGGCTCCAGGCTGGGAACTCAACCTTTAGGAAGGATAGGCAGAGAGGAAGAGGAGGCGGGGTGACGTTGCTGGTTAAAGAGAAAATTAAATCAATAGTTAGGAGGGACATTAGCCTGGACGATGTAGAATTGGTATGGGTGGAGCTGCGGAATAGCAAAAGGCAGAAAACTTTAGTGGGAGTTGTGTACAAACCACCAAACAGTAGTAGTGAGGTTGGGGACAGCATCAAACAAGAAATAATGGATGTGTGCAATAAAGGTACAGCAGTTATCATTGGCGACTTTAATCTACATGTTGATTGGGTGAAGCAAACTGGTAGCAATACGGTGGAGGAGGATTTTCTGGAGTGTATTGGGGATGGTTTTCTAGACAAATATGTCGAGGAACCAACCAGAGAGCTGGCCATCCTAGATTGGGTGATGTGTAATGAGAAGGGACAAATTAGCAATCTTGTTGTGTAAGGCCCCTTAGGGAAGAGTGACCATAATATGGTAGAATCCCTTATTAAGATGGAGAGTGACATAGTTAATTCTGAAACCAGGATCCTGAACGTAAGGAAAGGTAACTACGACGGTATGAGGCATGAATTGGCAAGAATAGACTGGCAAATCATACTTAAAGGGTTGATGGTGGATAAGCAATGGCAAACATTTAAAGATCACAAGGATGAACTTTAGCAATTGTATATCCCTGTCTGGAGTAAACATAAAACGGGGAAGGTGGCTCAACTGTAGCTAACAAGGGAAATTGAGGATAGTGTTAAAACCAAGCAAGAGGCAGATAAATTGGTTAGAAAAGCAACGAGCCTGAGGACTGGAAGAAATTTAGAAATCAACAGAGGAGTTCGAAGGGTTTAATTAAGAGGGGAAGATAGAGTACAAGAGGAAGCTTGCAGTGAACATACAATCTGGCTGTAAAAGCTTCTGTATACATGTGAAGGGAAAAAAGATTAGTGAAAAGAAACGTAGGTCACTTGCAGTCGGATTCAGGTGAATTTATAATGGGGAAGAAAGAAATAGCAGACCAATTGAACAAAGACTTTGGTTCTGTCTTCACGAAGGAAGACACAAATAACCTTCCGAATGTACTCGGGGAGAGTGGGTCTAGTCAGTAGGAGGAACTGAAGGATATCCTTATTAGGCGGGAAATTGTGTTCGGGAAATTTATGGGATTGAAGGCCAACAAACCCCTGGGGCCTGAAGGTCTGCATCCCAGAGTACTTAAGGAAGTGGTCCTGGAAATAGTGGGTGCAATGGTGATCATTTTTCAACAGTCTATCGACTCTGGATCAGTTTCTATCGACTGAAGGGCAGCTAATGCAACACCACGTTTTAAAAAGCGAGGGAGAGAGAAAACGGGTAATTATAGACCAGTTAGCCTGACATCAGCATTGGGGAAAATGTTGGAATCAATCATTAATTGGAATCAATCACCAGTTCAAACTGTCACAAGACGAGAGAGTGGAGGGCACCAGTTCCAACTGTCACAGGACGAGAGAGTGGAGAGCACCAGTTCCAACTGTTACAGGACGGAGAGTGGAGAGCACCAATTCCAACTGTCACAGGAGCATCCAATCGTGCCCCGGTAACTGCCCCAAAGGAAGTGGAGTGTGGGAAATTGCACTCCGCTTCCATTGAGGGGCGGTAAGGCCAATTCTGCGGCAGGAGCAGGACTTCCACGCTGGGGGCTAAAATTCCCTGCCCCAGAAGGTTACCGCCCCCAAGATGGGAGCCTGTGCGGGGAGGCAGACGGAAGTTGAGGGGAGACGGGGGCGGGGGATGGTGGGGAGAGTGGTGGAGGTGGGGGGCAGAGAAATCTAGGGCGGGGGACAGGAGGGGCCATATTGCAGTGGAGGGCTGGGGGGGCGAAGTGTGTTGGAGGAGCGGGCCTGGGGGGTCTGTGCCTCGGTGCGGGGAGTGTTTGGAGTGGGGTGGACGGGTTGACAGCGCAGATGGCGGTTCGTGGATGTGGTGTGGTTGGCGTTGCGGGGGCGTGGCTCCGGGGTGGCCGGGGCTGGGGGCTCGACATCCTGGGGTGTTTGGGAAGGATTCTGACGGGACGGGGCGAGTTGGGTGCGGGGGGAGTGTTCCCGGTGTTGGGTGGGTCCGGAGCCAGTGGGGCACGCTTTTGGGATGGGGGGTGGGCTGTTTGGGGCTGGGATTGGAGGGGACTTCTTCACTCAGGGAGTTGTTGGCCTGTGGGGTTCCCTTCCGCGGAGAGTTGTTGATGCCAGTTCATTGGATGTATTCGGGAGGGAGTTGGATGTGGTCCTTGCGGCTGGGGGGGTCGGGGGAGGGGGTGGAGGGGTCGTGGGGGTAGGTGCTGGGGTGGGTGATCAGCCATGATTTTGTTGAATGGCAATGCAGGCTCGAAGGGCCGAATGGCCTACTCCTGCACCTATTTTCTATGTTTCTATGTTTCTATTAAGGATGAAATAGCAGCGCATTTGGAAAGCAGTGACAGGATCAGTTCACGGCAGCATGGATTTAAGAAAGGGAAATCATGCGTGACGAATCTTCTGGAATTTTTTGAGGATGTAACTAGTAGAGTGGACAAGGGAGAACCAGTGGATGTGGTGTACTTCGACTTTCAAAAGGCTTTTGACAAGATCCCGAACAAGAAATTGATGTACAAAATCAAAGCACATGGTATTGGGGGTAATGTACTGACGTGGATAGAGACCTGGTTGGCAGACAGGAAGCAGAGAGTCAGGTTAAATGGGTCCTTTTCAGAATGGCAACCAGTAACTAGTGGAGTGCCGCAGGGCTCAGTGCTCGGACCCCAGCTCTTTACAATATACATTTACGATTTAGATGAAGGAATTGAGTGTAATATCTCCAAGTTTGCAGATGACACAAAACTGGATGGCGGTGTGAGCTTTGAGGAGAACGCTAAGAGGCGGCAGGGTGATTTGGACAGCTTAGGTGAGTAGGCAAATGCATGGCAGATGCACTATAATGTGGATAAATTTGAGGTTATCCATTTTGGGGGCAAAAATACGAAGGCAGAATTTTATCTGAATGGTGGAAGATTAGGAAAGGGGGAGGTGCAACGAGACCTGGGTGTCATGGTCCATCAGAAATTGAAAGTTGGCACGCAGGTGCAGCAGGCAGTGAAGAAGACAAATGGTATGTTGGCCTTCATAGCTCGGATATTTGAGTATAGGAGCAGGGAAGTCTTACTGCAGTTGTACAGGACCTTAATGAGGCCTCACCTGGAATATTGTGTTCAGTTTTGGTGTCCTTATCGGAGGAAGGACATTTTTGCTATTGAGGTAGTGTAGCGAAGGTTCACAAGACTGATTCCATGGATGGCTGAACTGTCATATGAGGAGAGACTGGATCAACTGGGCCTTTATTCACTGAAGTGTAGAAGGATGAGAGGGGAACTCATAAAAATGTATAATATTCTGATGGGACTGGACAGGTTCGATGTGGGAACAATGTTCCCGATGTTGGGGAAGTCCAGAACCAGGGGACATAGTCTTAGGATAAGAGGTAGGCCATTTAGGACTGAGATGAGGACAAACTTCTTCACTCAGAGAGTTGTTAACGTATTGAATTCCCTGCCGCAGAGATTTGTTGATGCCAGTTCATGGGATATATTCAAGAGGAAGGTAGATATGGCGCTTACGGCTAAGGGGATCAACGTGTACGTAGAGAAAGCAGGAAAGGTGTACTAAGGGAAAGATCAACCATGATATTATTTAATGGCAGTGCAGGCTCGAAGGGCCAAATGGCCTACTCCTGCACTTATTTTCTATGTTTCTATGTATGTTTCAATAGGCACATAACTGGATTTAATTTATCAATTATTTGATGTGGACCCGTCCATTTGAGTGGTATGTTATTCCCCAGGTTTATGTCTATTGGTATCCACATTTGGTTCCCAGTCATAGCCTCATATGGACTTACTCGTCGTCGCATGTAGTGTCGTGCTCGGACTGGAGTTTATGAAGTCGATGGCTTGTGTTTTAGTGGCAGCCGCTACAGCAGATATCTGGGGAGTTTCAAAAATGCAACCTGGTACATTTAATCCGGTTATTGCAGATTCTTTAGCCAACTGACCAGCTGCATTATGGCCATTGTTATGGGGTGAGGAATCTTTCTGGTGGCCTATATGACAAGGGCGAGTCGTTTCTGGAGCACTTTCCAAAGTTTACGGAGGAGACCAGAATGTATTAAAATTTTACTATCTAACAAATAGTACGCAGTTTTTGGTATCGGTGCAAGGCCATAACTGCATGGCATACATAGCTTCTGTCGGACCAAATGTTTATTGCTTCAGATACTATGTAGTGGGTGGCGCGAATAATGGCTACCAATTCTGCTTGCTGAGATGAGTGGGTGTTCACTCTGAATCCCATCCAGAGAGATAAGAGCAGTTGCCTGTATTATAGCTTGTTTTAAAGCATTTTACTGAATTTGTCTGGATATCTCCCCAGGCCGGTCGAAAGTCTGCCCCATACTCATTTTTCAACTGTTCATACATAGGTTTTGTTTTATTTGCAAAATGCAGAATTAAATTCCTTTGATATCCTATCAGTCCCAAGAAGGATCACAGCACTGTCTTTGACACAGGCAGCGGAAGCGTCCAAATGGTGTCGACTTTCTGCTGAGCAGGTTAATTTTAAAATTCTGAATGTAACTGGAGAAACAATCGTTTTTGTATTTAACAAACATCAGAAACACATTCTACACAAAAGGCAAAAGAGAGGGAATCTTCCCTTATCTTGTAGCTTCGAGAAATTTATGCAGGCTTTTTTTAAAGGCACTTATCTTTCAAACCAATGTAATCAATTTTTAAGTTTTCTTTTGACAGGTAAGTGAGCATCTCGGAATTTTTCAGCTTGTAATAACAAAATTGAAAAGACAGTGCTTTGTTACAATCTGAATTAATTTAAAATGAGACCACGCATTTATTTTTTTTACTGTAATCCAATTAAAACTTCCAAATCATTTTTTTAGCAACTATAACTTCGAGGCTTAAATTTTATCTTTTGTTAAACAAACCCATCCTTATTACAAACCCATCGCTGCATAAATCATAATTAAACTAACTAGGCACCTGCGTTTCTAACTTAAAATGTAATTCAATTTTAAGTACACATTGAATATTTTAACGCTCAATTTATTCATACTTGCATTTTTTTTCAATTATTTTATTTCAGCAACATATTTTCTAGTTCCGTTTTTTCCTTCCTTTGCTGAGTTCTTAGATCTTCCTACTCTCTCTCCTGCAATTCATGCTTATCCTGTTTCACAAGTTTCTATGCTACGCACAGAGGTATGTTTTGTTTTCTGGTTTCTAACTGGCTTTTTTAAGTTTAGTTTTTGAAGGCTGAGAATGCTGATAAGCTCCTACCAAACAGGAGTGCCGGTGGTGCAACTCAATCAGTATCTGCCCCAGTGTCATCTGGTGTTGAGTTGAGGTGACATCAGTTCAAGTCACGATACTTACTGGTTTTCGATAGCCGGGGGTTTGAGCGGAGCCTTTTTCTCATCCTTTTTAATTGTTGTGTCATTATTACCACATGATGTGGTATTTAGCAGTAAGAGAGCGAGGAGGAATGGCTCCAAATTTCAACCAGAATGAGCCAGACTCTCATTAAGATCTGAGCAGGTATGTTCCATCGTTGCTGCGGCTACAACTGCATGTTTTTACTCCCAACTAGTTGAAAAACTGTCGGATCGTAGCCTGACAAGGTTGATGGTCTGCCTCTCTTTGGGGTCGATGCAAAGCCTCCCTCATTGCTCCCCATGAGTTCTATAATTGTTTGGTGAGATGGCTATTATATCTGCTTAGATCTTCGTTTTGAATCTCAAGATTGCGTAATTTTTCATTGCAGTCCTGCGTGATTTGCATTGATATTCTGCTGTTGCATTAATGCAGTAGCTGAGGCAAATTGACTCTGCAAATTCTCAATTTGTTTACTGTCTGAATCTATTTTCTGCAATTCTTCATTCTTAGCCGAATTTTGTTTTCTCAATGCTGATATCTTATCCTCCAATTCCGGCGGCAGCGTTGAGAGGCGGAGTAGGAGTTCGGGAGGCCTATAAAGGCTTAGCGGGAATCCGGGGACCGGCGGCAGCCTCAGAGAGGCAGAGCAGGAGATCGCTGAGGCCTATAAATGCCCAGCGGGATTCCAGGGATCGGCGGCAGTGTCAGAGAGGAGGAGAAGGAGATCACTGAGGTCTATAAAGACCCAGCGGGAGTCTGGGGATTGGCGGCAGTGTCGGAGAGGCAGAGCAGGAGATCACTGAGGCCTATAAAGGCCCAGCGGGAGATCGGGGATCAGCGGCAGTGTCAGAGAGGTGGAACAGGAGATCACTGAGGCCTATAAAGGTCCAGCGGGAGATCGGGGATCGGCGGCAGTGTCGGAGAGGTGGAGCAGGAGATCACTGAGGCCTATAAAGGCCCAGCGGGAGATCGGGGATTGGCGGCAGTGTCGGAGAGGTGGAGCAGGAGATCACTGAGGCCTATAAAGGTCCAGCGGGAGTCTGGGGATCGGCTGCAGTGTCGGAGAGGTGGAGCAGGAGATCACTGAGGCCTATAAAGGCCCAGCGGGAGTCTGGGGATCGGCGGCAGTGTCGGAGAGGTGGAGCAGGAGATCACTGAGGCCTATAAAGGTCCAGCGGGAGTCTGGGGATCGGCTGCAGTGTCGGAGAGGTGGAGCAGGAGATCACTGAGGCCTATAAAGGCCCAGCGGGAGTCTGGGGATCGGCGGCAGTGTTTGAGAGGTGGAGCAGGAGATCACTGAGGCCTATAAAGGTCCAGCGGGAGTCTGGGGATCGGCGGCAGTGTCGGAGAGGTGGAGCAGGAGATCACTGAGGCCTATAAAGGCCCAGCCAGTGCAGCTGCAGCAGGGCAGCAAAAAAGAAGTAGAAAGAAATCAAAAGGTGATGTCACAACCAAGGGGGTAAGTTTTTCTTTTTCTTTCTTTTATCAGTGAGTAAACTTTTAACATTGTTGTTGCCTAATTAAGTTAATCCAAGGATTAAGTCATGGCAGGAGAGCACGGGCACGTGTTATGCTCCTCCTGTACTATGTGGGAACTCAGGGATGCTTCTGGTGTCCCTGACGACTACGTGTGTGGGAAGTGTATCTGCCTGCAGATCATGACAGACCGCATTGCGGCACTGGAGCTGTGAGTTGATTCACTCTGGAGCATCCATGATGTGAATAGCAGGTTTAGCGAGTTGGTCTTACCGCAGGTACAGGGTCCACAGCCAGATAGGGAATGGAAGATCAACAGGAAGAGCAGTGCAAGCAAGGAAGTGCAGGGGACCCCTACGGTCATCGCCCTGCAAAACAGATACACCGCTTTGGCTGCTATTGACTCATCAGGGGAAGGCAGCAGCAGCCAAGTTCATGGCATCATGGGTGCCCCTGCTGCACAGGAGAGCAGGAAAAAGATTGGGAGAGCTATAGTTATAGGGGATTCAATTGTAAATGGAATAGATAGGCGTTTCTGCGGCCGCACCCGAGACTCCAGGATGTCTCAGTGCGGGTACAGGACATTCTGATAAGGGAGGGTGAACAGCCAGTTGTCGTGGTGCATATAGGTACCAAAGATATAGATACCAAAGATATAGGTAAAAAATGGGATGAAGTCCTACGAGACGAAGTTAGGGAGCTCGGAGCTAAATTAAAAAGTCGGACCTCAAAAGTAGTAATCTCAGGAGTGCTACCAGTGCCACGTGCTAGTCAGTGCAGGAATCGCAGGATAGCTCAGATGAATATGTGGCTTGAGGAGTGGTGCAGAAGGGAGGGATTCAAATTCCTGGGACATTGGAACCGGTTCTGGGGGGAGGTGGGACCAGTAAATACCGGATAGTCTGCACCTGGGCAGGAGCAGAACCAATGTCCTCGGGGGAATGTTTGCTAGTGTTGTTGGGGAGGATTTAAACTAATATAGCAGGGGGATGGAACTAAAAGGGAGACAGAGTCAAAAGATAGAAAGGAGAATAGTAAAAGTGGAGAGCAGAGAAATCCAAGGCAAAAAACAAAGAGGACCACATTACAGCAAAATTCTAAAGGGGCAAAGTGTGTTAAAAAGACAAGCCTCGGGCTCTGTGCCTCAATGCGACGAGTATTCAGAATAAGGTGGATGAATTAACTGTGCAGATAGCAGTTAATGGATATGATGTAATTGGCATCACAGAGACATTGCTCCAGGGTGACCAAGGCTGGGAACTCAACATCCAGGGGTATTCAACATTTACGAAGGATAGACAGAAAGGAAAAGTATGTGGGGTGGCGTTGCTGGTTAAAGAGGAAATTGATACAAAAGTAAGGAAGGACATTTGCTTGGATGATGTGGAATCGGTATGGGTAGACCTACGGAATACCGACGGGCAGAAAACGCTGGTGGAGGTTGTGTAAAGATCACCAAACAGTAGTAGTGAGGTTAGGGACAGCATCAAACAAGAAATAAGGGATGTGCGCAATAAAGGTACAGCAGTTATCATGGGCGACTTTAATTTACATAAAGATTGGGCTAAACAAACTGGTAGCAATGCGGTGGAGGAGGATTTCCTGGAGTGTATTAGGGACGGTTTTCTCGACCAATATATCGAGGAACCAACAAGGGAGCTGGCCATCCTAGACTGGGTGATGTGTAATGAGAAGGGACTAATTAACAATCTTGTTGTGCGAGGCCCCTTGGGGAAGAGTGACCATAATCTGGTAGAATTCTTTATTGAGATGGAGAATGATGCAGTTAATTCTGTAACTCGGGTCCTGAACTGAAGGAAAGCTAACTTCGATGGCACGAGGTGTGAATTGGCTAGACTAGACTGGCAAATGATACTTTAAGGGTTGACGGTGAATAGGCTATGGCAAACATTTATAGATCACATGATGAACTTCAACAAGTGTACATCCCTGTCTGGAGTAAAAATTAAACGGGGAATGTGGCTCAACCATGTCTAACAAGGGAAATTAAGGATAGTGTTAGATCCAAGGAAGAGGCATATTAATTGGCCAGAAAAAACAGCAAACCTGAGGACTGGGAGAAATTAAGAATTCAACAGAGGAGGACAAAGTATTTGATTCGGAGGGGGAAAATAGAGTATGAGAGGAAGCTTGCCGGGAACATAAAAACTGACTGCAAAAGCTTCTATAGATATGTGAAGAGAAAAAGATTAGTGAAGACAAACGTAGGTCCCTTGTGTCGGACTTAGTGAATTTATAATGGAGAACAAAGAAATGGCAGACCAATTGAACAAATAATTTGGTTCTGTCTTCACAAAGGAAGACACAAATAACCTTCCGGAGGTACTAGGGGACTGAAGGTCGAGTAAGAAGGAGGAACTGAAGGATATCCTTATTAGGCGGGAAATTGTGTTGGAGAAATTGATGGGATTGAAGGCTGATAAATGCTTGGGGCCTGATTGTCTGCATCCCAGAGTACTTACGCAAGTGGCCCGAGAAATAGTGGATGCATTGGTGATCATTTTCCAACAGTCTTTCGACTCTGGATCAGTTCCTATGGACTGGAAGGTAGCTAATGTAACACCACTTTTTAAAAAAGGAGGGAGAGAGAAAACGGGTAATTATAGACTGGTTAGCCTGACATCAGTAGTATGGAAAATGGTGGAATCAATTATTAAGGATGAAATAGCAGCGCATTTGGAAAGCAGTGACAGGATTGGTCCAAGTCAGCATGGATTTATGAAAGGGAAATCAGGCTTGGCAAATCCTCTGGAATTTTTTGAGGAAGTAACTAGTAGAGTGGACAAGGGAGAAACAGTGGATGTGGTGTATTTGGACTTTCAAAAGGCCTTTGACAAGGTCCCACATAAGAGTTTGGTGTGCAAAATCAAAGCACATGGTATTCGGGGTAATGTACTGGCGTGGATAGAGAATTGGTTGGCAGACAGGAAGCAGAGAGTCAGGATAAACAGGTCCTTTTCGGAATGCGAGGCAGTGACTAGTGGAGTGCCGCAGGGCTCAGGGCTGGGACCCCAGCTCTTTACAGTATAGATTAATGATTTGGATGAAGGAATTGAGTGTAACTTGGAGTTTGCAGATGACACTAAACTGGGTGGCGGTGTGAGCTGTGTGGAGGATGCTAAGAGGCTGCAGGTTGATTTGGACAGCTTAGGTGAGTACGCAAATGCATTGCAGATGCAGTATAATGTGGATAAATGTGAGGTTATCCAGTTTGGTGGCAAAAACACGAAGGCAGAATATTATCTCAATGGCGGCAGATTCGGAAAAGGGGAGGTGCAATGGGACCTGGGTGTCATGGTTCATCAGTCATTGAAAGTTGGAATGCAGGTATAGCAGGCAGTGAAAAAGGCAAATGGCATGTTGGCCTTCATAGCTAAGGGATTTGAATATAGGAGCAGGGAGGTCTTACTGCAATTGTACAGGGCCTTGGTGAGGCCTCACCTGGAATATTGTGTTCAGTATTGGTCTCCTAATCTGAGGAAGGACGGTTCTTGCTATTGAGGGAGTGCAGCGAAGGTTCACTAGACTGATTCCCGGGATGGCTGGACTGACCTATGTTGAGAGACTGGATCAACTGGGCCTTTATACATTGGAGTTTAGAAGGATGAGAGGGAATCTCATGGAAATGTATAAGATTGTGATGGGACGGGACAGGTTAGATGCGGGAAGAATGTTCCCGATGTTGGGTAAGTCCAGAACTCGGGGACACAGTCTTAGGATAAGGGGTAGGCCATTTAGGACTGAGATGAGGAGAAACTTCTTCACTCAGAGTTGTTAACGTGTGGAATTCCCTGCCACAGAGAGTTGTTGATGCCAGTTCATTGGATATATTCAAGAGGGAGTTAGATATGGCCCGTACGGCTAAAGGGATCAAGGGGTATGGAGAAAAAGCAGGAAAAGGTACTGAGGCGAATGGTCAGCCATGATATTATTGAATGGTGGAGCAGGCTTGAAGGTCCGAATGGCCTACTCCTGCACCGATGTTCTATGTTTCTATGTTTTTTTTTCTATGTTTCTCGGCCTTTGATTCACGTTCTGCGCAGTATGAAGCTGCATAGGTTACTAGATTCATCGCCTTACCCAGCTTCCATTTCTTAGCTTTAATCTGTTCATCAACAAAAATGACCGCATCCTTAATAGACACTTTCGGGTTTCTCCCTAGGCAATCTACCAAAAGTGTCTACACTTGCGATTCGCCACATCTTTTTTCTAACTTTTTCTGATACTCTTCCCAAAGACACTCCTCTGGCATTTTAAAATTAATTATTTTTAATTAAGCTTCCTTAACGAAGATAATAGTCACTATCAGTTGACGTAAATCAACCCACCTAAGGTTCGATCGGTGATCAAACTAGCTGCCTTGCGTCTGCTGTTTATACACAACAATCTGTTTTTAAATGGAGAGAAAAAAATACAAGAGTCCCCAATTAACTTGTTTAATAAGTATATTTTATTTTGTCAGCTATCTCTTTGTTTTGTCCCTTCGTGGTGGCCAGATGTAGTTTTTAACTACTTAGCAGCTTTTTGTCGCTTTGCTAACTATAGCAATTCAACTATTCTCAGGGTTTATATATAATTCAAAATTAGGATACTCTTGTTCAGATCACACCAATTGCTTTTAATACAAATCTTCTGGAATTTTTTGAGGATGTTTCCAGTAGAGTGGACAAGGGAGAACCAGTTAATGTGGTATATTTGGACTTTCAGAAGGCGTTCAACAAGGTCCCACACACGAGATTGATGTGCAAAGTTAGAGCACATGGGATTGGGGGTAGTGTGCTGATATGGATTGAGAACTGGTTGTCAGACAGGAAGCAAAGAGTAGGAGTAAATGGGTACTTTTCAGAATGGCAGGCAGTGACTAGTGGGGTACCGCAAGGTTCTGTGCTGGGGCCCCAGCTGTTTACACTGTACATTAATGATTTAGATGAGGGGATTAAATGTAGTATCTCCAAATTTGTGGATGACACTAAGTTGGGTGGCAGTGTGAGCTGCGAGGAGGATGCTGTGAGGCTGCAGAGCGACTTGGATAGGTTCGATGAGTGGGCAAATGCATGGCAGATGAAGTATAATGTGGATAAATGTGAGGTTATCCACTTTGGTGGTAAAAACAGAGAGACAGACTATTATCTGAATGGTGACAGATTAGGAAAAGGAGAGGTGCAAAGAGACCTGGGTGTCGTGGTACACCAGTCATTGAAGGTTGGCATGCAGGTGCAGCAGGCGGTTAAGAAAGCAAATGGCATGTTGGCCTTCATAGCAAGGGGATTTGAGTACAGGGGCAGGGAGGTGTTGCTACAGTTGTACAGGGCATTGGTGAGGCCACACCTGGAGTATTGTGTGCAGTTTTGGTCTCCTAACCTGAGGAAGGACATTCTTGCTATTGAGGGAGTGCAGCGAAGGTTCACCAGACTGATTCCCGGGATGGCGGGACTAACCTATCAAGAAAGACTGGATCAACTGGGCTTGTATTCACTGGAGTTCAGAAGAATGAGAGGGGACCTCATAGAAACATTTAAAATTCTGACGGGGTTAGACAGGTTAGATGCAGGAAGAATGTTCCCAATGTTGGGGAAGTCCAGAACCAGAGGGCACAGTCTAAGGATAAGGGGTAAGCCATTTAGGACCGAGATGCGGAGGAACTTCTTCACCCAGAGAGTGGTGAACCTGTGGAATTCTCTACCACAGAAAGTTGTTGAGGCCAATTCACTAAATATATTCAAAAAGGAGTTAGGTGAGGTCCTTACTACTAGGGGGATCAAGGGGTATGGCGAGAAAGCAGGAATGGGGTACTGAATTTGAATGTTCAGCCATGAACTCATTGAATGGCGGTGCAGGCTAGAAGGGCCTAATGGCCTACTCCTGCACCTATTTTCTATGTTTCTATGTTTCTACAGGTATAGTGAGTAAAAACAACAGAGTTTTATCAAATAAATACCTTCTGTTATAAAAAGTAATACTTAACAAATTATAGTCACAGCCTAATTCTCGATAGCGTCCTCTCGAGCTGACCGTGGTGCCGACTCCTTTTCTCCTGTTCTCTTGATTCGCACTGCCTTCTGAGTAGAAGAGCTGTTACTTTATACCCCTTTTCTCCCATTCAAATGCTGTGAAAATCTGTAGCTGTTGTCGCCTTACAATAGATCATATTATCTAATGCCTTTGACCTTCTATGTTATCTCTATCTCCCCTCCATCTCTGTGGCAGGAATCAGTTCTCTGAGAACAATTATACAGAACATGTCACACAGAATTCATTACTGAGCTTGGCTTTACAAAATTATGAAAATAAATGGTACATGCTGCATTCCTTTATCTTAACTATTAATAATTTTGGCCATGATCCTCCCAGTTCTAAGTGAAGCTGTATCAGCAGTTACAAAAATGGATAACATAATAATGGCTCAATTTACCATGACGCTTTGCTTCTCAGCCTTTGGCCATTTTAAACCCCATTTTATGTTTTACTGCCATTTTCTATCATTTAAATACTAGTTTTACAGACAATCAATGCATATACAGGAGGTTACAAACATAAAGAACATTCATTAATTAAAGATGTGTAAAATAAGCTTCTTAATACTAACTTCTAACATCTGTCAATAGGTGATATATTACAATATTCACCAACTCCACACATTCCCAAATTCACTTGCAAGCCTCTTCAGCAGCACCGATGATTCTTCCCTCCCGCCAACCCGAAGCACTATTCTACTACAGGAGGCCTCAGGCCTGGACCCCATGAGCTTAGAGGAAGAGCAGTGTGGCATCAATGGAAAATTCCGGAAGATACTCGGGTGTGACCAGAAACCGCAGTAGGTGTTCCATGGTCGGGTGGCTCCGAAGGAAAATTCAGATGGTGAAGGACAGTGTTCCCAAACTTCAGGGAAACAGGGAGCAAATGTCACTGGTGGATCCCTGCGTGATCTTCAGTGAGTTCAGGGAGATTGTATCAGAGGGAATGGCGCAGAGCAGGGAGACAGGATCCCCAGAGTGATAATCAGTGAGTTCAGGGAGATGGTATCAGAGGGAACGGAGCAGAGTAGAACATAATAACATAAGAACAGGAGTAGGCCATACGGCCCTCGAGCCTGCCCCGCCATTCAATAAGATCATGGCTGATCTGATCATGGACTCAGCTCCACTTCCCTGCCCGCTCCCCATAACCCCTTATCCCCTTATCGTTTAAGAAACTGTCTATTTCTGCATTAAATTGATTCAATGTCCCAGCTCCCATTGCTCTCTGGATCAGCGAATTCCACAGATTTACAACCCACTGAGAGAAGAAATTTCTCTTCATCTCTGTTTTAAATGGGTGGCCCCTTATTCTAAGATCGTGCCCTCTAGTTCTAGTCTCCCACATCAGTGGAAGCATCCACCCTGTCAAGCCCCATCATAATCTTATACGTTTCGATAAGATCACCTCTCATTCTTCTGAATTCCAATGAGTAGAGAGGCCCAGCCTACTCAACCTTTCTTCATAAGTCAACCCCTCATCCCCGGAGTCAACCTGGTGAATCTTCTCTGAACTGCCTCCAAAGCAGGTATATCCTTTCTTAAATATGGAACATAAACTGCACGCAGTATTCCAGGTGTGGCCTTATGTAGCCGTAGCAAAACTTCCCTGCTTTTATACTCCATCCCCTTTGCAATAATTGCCAAGGCCTTCCAGATCACTTGCTGTACCTCCATACTCTCTGTTTGTGTTTCCTGCAGAAGTACCCCCAGATCCCGCTGTCCTGCAGCACTGTGCAATGTTTCTCGATTTAAACAATAACTTGCTCTTCGAATTTTTTCTGCCGAAGTGCATGACTTCACACTTTCCAACATTATACTCCATCTGACAAATTTTTGCCCATTCATTTAGGCTGTCTATTTCCTTTGTCAGGTGTTTTGTGTCCTCACAGATTGCTTTTCCTCCCATAATTGTATCGTCAGCAAACTTGGGTTCGTTACACTCAGTACCTTTTTCCAAATCGTTAATATAGATAGTCAATATTTGAGAGCCCAGCACTGATCCCTGCAGCAGCCCACTAGTTACTGGTTGCCAACCCAAGAATGAACCATTTATCCCGACTCTGTATTCTTTTCGTTAGCCAATCCTCTATCCATGCTAATATATTACCCCCAACCCCGTGAACTTTATCTTGTGCAGTAACTTTTTATGTGGCACCTCTGGGGTGTTTGTGTCAGATTTCTAGCCCGTGCTGGACCTGCCCTGGGAGTGTTTGATGGGACAGTGTAGAGGGCGCTTTACTCTGTATTATCCCATTCTGTACCTGCCCTATGATTTGATGGGACAGTGTGGAGGCAGCTTTATTTTGTAGCTAACCCGTGCTGTACCTGCCCTGGCAGTGTTTGATGGGACAGTGTAGAAGGAGCTTTATTTCTGTATCTAACCCGTTTTGTACCTGCCCTGGTAGTGATGGATGGGACACTGTCGAAGGAGCTTTATTCTGTATCTAACCAATGCAGCATCTACTCTGGAATGCTTGGGACAGAGTAGAGGGAGATATAATCCGTATCTAACCTGTGTTGTTCCTGGCCTTGGAATGTCTGGTGGGACAGTGTTGAGGGAGCTTTACTCTGTATCTAAGCAAGGCAACTATATCCTTCCTTAGATAAGGAGAGCAAAACTGTGCACAGTACTCCAGGTGTAGTCTCACCAAAACCCTGTACAATTGTAGAGCGAAGTTCGAGAGAGGGTAACCCTTAATCTAAATTATGCTGTACCTGCCCTAGGAATGTTTATTTGGAAAGTGTAGAGGGAGCTTTACTTAGTATCTAACCAATGCAGCACTTGCCCTGGGAGTGGTTGATGGGACAGTGTAGAGGCAGCTTTACTCTGTATCCAACCCGTGCCATACCTGCCCTGGGTGTGTTTGATGGGACAGTCGAGAGAGAACTTTTTGCTGTAGTTAACCTGTACTATACCTGCCCTGGGAGTGTTTGATGGAGCAGTGTAGACGGAGATTTACTTTGTATCTGCGTCAAGATAAATGGGTCATTTTTCTTTTGGCAAACAGTGATTAGTGGAGAGCTGCAGGGATCGGTGCTGGGTCCCCAACTATTTACAATCTATATTAATGACTTGGATGAAGGGACTAACTGTAATGTAGTCAAGTTTGCTGATGATACAAAGATGGCTGAGAAAGCAAATTGTGAGGAGGTCACAAAAAATGTGCAAAGTGATAGACAGGCTAAGTGAGTGGGCAAAAATTTGGCAAATGTTGTACAATGTAGGAAAATGTAAGGTAATCCACCTTGGCAGAAAAAATAGAAAAGCAAATTATAGTTTAAATGGTGAAAAATTGCAAAGTGCTGCATTATAGTGGGACCTGGGGGTCCTTGTGCATGAAACACAAAAAGTTAGTATGCAGGTACAGCAGGTAATCAGGAAGGCAAATGGAATATTAGCCCTTATTGCAAGGGGGATGGAGTATAAAAGCAGAGAAGTATTTCTACAACTTTACAGGGTGTTGGTGAGGCCACATCTAGAGTACTGCGTATAGTTTTGGTCTCCGTATTTAAGGAAGGATATACTTGCATTGGAGGCTGTTCAGAGAAGGGACACTAGGTTGATTCCAGAAATGAGGGGGTTGATTGATGAAGATAGTTTGAGTAGGTTGGCCTATACCCATTGGAGTTCAGAAGAATGAGAGCTGATCTTATCGAAACAGATAAGAAAATAAGGGGCCTCGACAAGGTGGATGCAGAGAGGATATTTCCATTCATCAGGGAAACTAAAACTAGGAGACATCGTATCAGAATAAGAGGCTGCCTATTTAAAACTGAGATGAGGAAGAATTTATTCTCTCAGATGGTTGTAAATCTATGGAATTCTCTGCCCAGAGCGCTGTGGAGTCTGGTTCATTGAATATATTTAAGGCAGAGATCGACTGATTTTTGAGCGATAAGGGAATAAAGGTTTATATGCAGCGGGCAGGGAACTGGAGCTGAGTCCATGATGAAATCAGCCATGATCCTATTAAATGATGGAGCAGGCTCGAGGGGCCAGGTGGCCTTCTCCTGCCCTTGGAATGTCTGGTGGGACAGTGATGAGGAAGCTGTACTCTGTATCTAAGCAACTCAAATATACCCTTCCTGAGATAAAGAGGCCAAAACTGTGCACAGTACTCCAGGTGTGGTCTCACCAAGGTCCTGTGCAATTTTAGAGCAAGGTTAGAGAGAGAATTACCCTCTATCTACATTATGCTGTACCTGCCTTGGGAGAGTTTGATGGGACTGTGCAGAGGGAGATTTACTCTATATGTAACAAGTGCTGTACCTGCCCTGGGAATGTTTAGGATGTTGTAGACTGAGATTTACTCGACATCAACCCTGGTAGTGTTTGGGACAGGCTGGAGTGAGATTTACTTTGTATCTAACTCGTACAGTACCGGTAATCCTGACATCAGTAGCGGGAAAATGTTCAATCTATTATTAAGCACGTGGTAACAGGACACTTCGGAAGTGATAACAGGATTGGGCAGAATTAACACGGATTTATTAAAGGGAAATTGTTCTTGACAAATCTGTTAGTGTTTTTTGAGGTTGTAACTAGTAGGATAGATAAGGGAGGACCACTGTATTTAGATTTACTGAAGGCATTCAATGAGGTGCCACACAAGAGATTATTAAACAAAATTAGGACTCATGAGATTGAAAGTAATATACGAGCAAGGATTAAGGATTGGTTAACGGACAGAAAACAGAGAATAGGAATAAACGGGTGATTTTCGGGTTGGCAGGCTGTAACTGGTGGGGTGCTGCAAGGATCGGTGCTTGGGCCCCAGCTATTCACAATCTATATCAATAATTTGGATGAGGGGACCAAATGTAATATAGCGAAGTTTGCTGAGGATACAAAGCTAGTTGGTAATGTAAGTGTGAGAAGGATGAAAAGAGGTTTCAAAGGGATAGAAACAGGCTCAGTGAGTGGGCAAGAACATGGTAAATGGAATATAATGTGAAGAAATGTTAAGTTAGACACTGATAGTAAAAATAGGAAGGCAGAGTATTTTTTAAAATGGTGAGAAATTGGGAAATGTTGGTGTTCAGAGGGACCTGGGTGTTCTTGTACAGAAATCGCTAAAAGTTAATATGAAGTCCAGCAAGCAATTAAGAAAGCAAATGCTATAATGGCCTTTGTACAAAAAGATTTGAGTACTTACATCTTACTACAATTATACAGGGCCCTGCTGAGTGGTCTCCTTACCTAAGGAAAGATAAACTTGCTGCAGAGGGAGTGCAATGAAAGTTCATCAGACTGATTCCTGAGATGGGGGGATTGTCCTGAGAGAATGAGTAGACATGGCCTATATTCCCCAGCATTTAGAAGGAGAGGTGAGAGGTGACACGCACATCCCATAAACAAATTTTTAAAGACAGATTGGAGGTGGTTCAATTTGATCAAGGACACCAGCCAAATTATTAGAAACCCTTGCTGTCATTCAGGACCTGTGTCCAATGACAAGGTGATGGGTTATCTGATCATCTTTGGGTTAAATGTTGTGCTTATCGAGCTGAGCACCTCGTGCCAGCATCAAACACTCTCCAGTCGGGCACAGCACAGGTTACATACAGAGTGAACCCATTGGTCGCTCCCCGACACAGATACTGAAGGACAGGGAGTGTCAGGGACACTGACATTTCTCATTCAATAAGGTATAAATTGATCCTGTACCTCTCCCCATTAATGCTGGGCTCCACACGGGTCGAATCCTGCTCCTGGTTCCCTTCCTGGAACAGCACTGAGCTCAACCCAGCCCATAATGAGCAGGGCTCAGGGAGTTTGTTTGCTAGGCACTGCAGTGATGTCATAAAGCAGGGCCATTCAGCCCAGCTGGTCATCTCCTTATCCCTTTAAAGGTAGAGAGCTGGGGCATCCTGTCTCAACACACATCCCCCTGTTCATACTGAGAATCCCCGGGGAAGGCCCAAGGTCCAGAGTGTGGAACACAACCAAAGGCAAAAGAGGAGGAGAGCTGAGACATCCTGTCTCAACACACATCCCCCTGTTCATTCTGAGAATCCCCAGGGATGGCCCAAGTCCACAGTGTGGAACAGAACCAAGGGGGAAAGAGGAGGAGAGAAGTGGAGGTAAATCAAGGAGTGGGGACTGAGGGCCATCAAGCTTCAGTTTTAGTGCTTGTCGGCTTCATGAGGGGAAGAGTGAGTAAGAAACAAAGAAAATAGGTGCAGGAGTAGGCCATTCGGCCCTTCGAGCATGCAGCACCATTCAATAAGATCATGGCTGATCATTCACCTCAGTACCCTTTTCCTGCTTTCTCTCCATACGCCTTCATCCCTTTAGCCACAAGGGCCATATCTAACCCACTCTTGAATATATCTAACGAACTGGCATGAACAACTCTCTGCAGTAGAGAATTCCATAGGTTAACAAGTCTCTGAGTGAAGAAGTTTCTCCTCAACTCGGTCCTAAATGGCTTACCCCTTATCGTTAGACTGTGACCCCTGGTTCTGGACTTCCCCAACATTGGGAACATTCTTCCCACATCTAACGTGTCCAGTCCCGTCAAAATGTTATATGTTTCTATGAGATCCTCTCTCATTCTTCTAAACTGCAGTGAATACAGGCCCAGTCGAACCAGTCTCTCAACATAGGTCAGTCCTGCCATCCCGAGAATCAATCTGTTGAACCTTCACTGCACTCCCTCAATAGCAAGAACGTCCTTCCTCAGATTAGGGGACCAAAACTGAACACAACATTCCAGGTGAGGCCTCAGCAAAAGTCTAGACAACAGCAGTAAGACCTCCCTGCTCCTACACTCAAATCCCCTAGCTATGAAGGCCAACATGCCATTTGCCTTCTTCACCAACTGCTCGACCTGCATGCTAACTTTCAATGACTGATGTACCATGACACCCTTGTCCCATTGCACCTCCCCTTTTCTTAATCTGTCGCCATTCAGATAATATTCTGTCTTCATGTTTTAGCCAACAAAGTGGATAACCTCACATTTATCAACATTATACTGCATCTGCCATGCATTTGCCCACTCACCTAACCTGTCCATTCACCCTGTAGCCTTTTAGCATCCTCCTCACAGCTCACACCGCCATCCAGCTTAGTGTCATCTGCAAACTTGGAGATATTACACTCAATTCCTTCATCTAAATCATTGATGTATATTGTAAATAGCTGGAGTACCAGCACTGAGCCCTGCGGCTCCCCACTAGTCATTGCTTGCCATTCTGAAAAGGACTTGTTTATCCAAATTCTCTGCTTCCTGTCTGCCAACCAGATCTCTATCCACGTCTCTATCTACCCCCAATACCCTGTGCTTTAATTTTGCACACCAATCTCTTGTGTGGGACCTTGTCAAAAACCTTTTGAAAGTCCAAATACACCACATTCACTGGTTCTCCCTTGTCCACTCTACAAGTTACATCCTCAAAAATTTTTCGAAGACTTGTCATAAATCCATGCTGACTTGGACCGACCCGGTCACTGCTTTCCAAATGTGCTGCTATTTCATCTTTAACAATTGATTCCAACATTTTCCCCACTACGGATGTCAGGCTAACCAGTCCATAATTCCCCATTTTCACTCTCTTGACTTTTTCAAAAAGTAGTGTTACATTAGCTACCCTCCAGTCCATAGGAACTGATCCAGAGTCGATAGACTGTTGGAAAATGATCACCAATGCATTCAGTATTTCGAGGGCCACTTCCTTAAGTACATTGGGATTCAGACTGTAGTTTCAGGATCCAGGGAGGGAAAAAGGAACAGATGGGGAGACTGGTGTGGATTCCAGCACAGTGATGATGTCGGGGGAGGGAGATTGTGTCGGGCCGTGTATTAGGGGTGTAGGAGGGACAAGAGAGGAAAGGTCAGAGGAGCAATTACTGCAGCAGTGTCCATCAATAGTGAGAGAGAGAAGGTGGGGGTCAGAGTGGGCCCTGGACAGACCGGTAAACTGTTTGCTGTGACCAGCTTTCCTTCTGTCACAAATAGCCTCCTGTAGCCCAGTGACACAAACAGCCCATTAAACGCCACCAATGTCCTTTGGTCTGGTGAGGTCTCCCTTTGTGAAACATCGGCTGTTGTTAAAGCTTCTCATTCTGACTCGTTCAAAGTGAGACAGTTTCCACTGTCCCTTTTATTCCATGGGCTTCATCTTTGCCGGTATTGGTAACATGCCCGGGATCACTAAACACAAAACCTAGTCTGTCAATCACTTTCAGCTACTGGACTTAGTGTGTGCCCCACAGCATTTCTCTCACCTTCAATGTGTGAATAGAGCATCACGCCTGCAAAGCTGGTTTAAGTTTATATCCAGGCAGAAAATCTATTTAAGAAAAGCCTGAAGGCCGATGAGACACTGCTCAGGTGCTAGTGTGCTGCTGGTTTGTCCGGAATTTGCCTGTAATGCAAAGTAACTGAACATTTCTCCCAGTGTAACCTTTGCTGTAATGAAATGTGTCTTTTAATAAGCCTCATGTCCTTGCTCATGTCTGCTGCAATTGTGGAGAAAGAGGATGTGTGAAGTGATGGTGTTTGTATGGAGATGTGAAACAAGGAAACGGTATCTGTGTGTGGCAGTGACACAGCCTTGTGGTCACAGGCAGAACCATGCGCCGATATCCTTGAGCTTATGGTTTGAGCAGGGTCAGTTCATGAATGCTCAAGCTAAGAGGTGCCAGGGATCGGGAGCAGCGGCAGTAAATAAAATCTAAATGTAAATTCCGATGCAGTTTTTCTTCATTTATTCCTATTTTAATAGCTTTTGCTGAATGTGGCCTATGCCAAGTGCCAGGATATTGGATCAGGCCCACCATAGAAAATGAGTTTGACATCCTGAGGTAGACAATGTCAACTGGATTCCCCCATCCACCAACCTAACAACTTCTTTACAAACTGAAGATAGTTTGTAAGGCGTGACCATGTTTCGCAGAATCCATGTTCAGTATCTGTAATGGGCCCTTCCCTTTCCCCATGATCGAAAACAGCATTTTGCAGGATCCCTTCAAGCACCTTCCCAGTGATCGAGGTCACGTTGATGGGCCTTCAGTTCCCAACTTGTGGCCAATTTACCAAAATTTGAACTATGTGTGCTACCTTCCAATCTCGGGGAACAACCCATGACTCTACTGAGCTGATGGAGATCTGGGCAAGGGGCTGACAGAGCAGCCGTCCCATCTCTTTAAACACCCTTGGGTGGATATCATCCATACCTTACAATGTCAAGGTGAACCCGCATGGCGACTTCGCTGTCAATGAAGAGTGATTAGAAAGACCAAAGTGCCATTTGCCCCTCTCAGTGTGACCCTGAAGGACTGTGTCCAGGCTGAATTTCTCCCCCATACGATCCTCCGCCCAGATTGTCCTCACTGAGCTCCAGCCAGGTGATGCTAAACTCTCTGGTGGGAAAGAAAGAAATCCACACCAATGTGTTGAAAGCAACAAGAATTTATTTGTCTTTCTCCCAAATATTAAACTCCAGTCCAGTTACAGGAGTTATTGACATCAGCGGAAACAAACCCCAACTGTCAAAATGAACATGGTTCAGATCACATGTGATTAACAGCAGCAATAACAGCAGAATCCCACCCCTGCAGTCACTTGTGAACTCTCGGTGTTTCAGCAGGGTGGATGACTGAGTGAATCCCCTCCCACACTCAGAGCAGGTGAACGGCCTCTCCCCGGTGTGAACTCGCTGGTGTCTCAGCAGGTGGGATGACTGAGTGAATCCCTTCCCACACTCAGAGCAGGTGAACGGCCTCTCCCCAGTGTGAACTGGCTGGTGTGCCAGCAGGTGGGATGATGTAGTGAATCCCTTCCCACAATCTGAGCAGGTGAACGGCCTCTCCCCAGTGTGAACTCGCTGGTGTGCCAGCAAGTGGGAAGACCGAGCGAATCCCTTCCCACAATCGGAGCAGGTGAACGGCCTCTCCCCGGTGTGTACTCGCTGGTGTCTCAGCAGGTGGGAGGACCGAGTGAATCCCTTCCCACAATCGGAGCAGGTGAACGGCCTCTCCCCAGTGTGAACTCGCTGGTGTGCCAGCAGGTGGGAGGACCGAGGGAATCCCTTCCCACAATCGGAGCAGGTGAACGGCCTCTCCCCAGTGTGAACTCGCTGGTGCCTCAGCAGGTCGGCTGACCGAGTGAATCCCTTCCCACAATCGGAGCAGCTTAACGGTCTCGCCCCAGTGTGAACTCGCTGGTGTATCAGCAGGTTGGAAAATTGAGTGAATCCCTTCCCACAATCGGAGCAGCTGAATGGCCTCTCCCCAGTGTGAACTCGCCGATGTGTTTCCAGCTGGGATGGGTAGTTGAAACATTTCCCACAGTCCCCACATTTACACAGTTTCTCCCCAGTGTGACTGCACTTGTGTCTCTCCAGGTTGGATGATCGGCTGAAGCCTTGTCCACACACAGAGCACGTGTACTGTTTCTCCCCGCTGTGAACAGTGCTTTTTGCTTCCATGGTCAAAGGCCGATGATATTCCGTTCCCGGTGAATCGAGTGACTCCGTCAGATCTTAATGTGATGGTTGGTTTGAGCCTCTGGTTGACAAATCCTCCCCTTTTAATACCCTGTAAAGTTAATTTCAAACAGGAAAAAGGGTGGGTGAGAGAGAACCCACAAAAACACAAAGGCAGGTTGTGAAATTGAGCTGAATGAACCTGGCTATTTGTGCGGCCATCAGCAGAAGAAAAGTGACCATGAAAGCTGCCGGATTGTTGTAATAACCCAACTGGTCACTAATGTCCTGCAGGGAAGGGAACCCACCAACCGGTCTGGGCCGACACAAGATTCTGGCCTCTATTGGAGGAGGGAGAGGTGGGCGGGGTGAAGGGGAGGGAATTTAAACATCTGCAACTCGACCAGAACTTTGACAGAACCTCCCAAACCCGCAACCTCTCCCACCTAGATGGACCAGGGCAGCAGGTGCATGGGAAATCCATCACCTCCAAGTTCCCCTCCAAGTCTCACACCATCCTGACTTGGGCATATATCGCCGTTCCTACATCGTCACTGGGTGAAAATCCTGGAACTCCTCACCTAACAGCATTGTGGGAGGGCCTTCACCACACGTACTGCAGCGGTTCGAGAAGGCCCACCATCACCTTGTCAAGGGGCAAATGGAAATTGGAAATATATTCTGGCCCTACGAGCGACACCCACATCCTAAAAATGGATTAAAACAAATCTGTATATTGAAAGCCTCTGCAGAAATACTTGTTCCTAAAACAATACGCTTCTACATTGTGCGGGCAGTGTCTGTTTCACAACCTAATCTCCCCTAGAATCCACCGCCGTTGACAGTCTCTCATCGGAAATTGTTGGTCCCAACTGGGCCCAGAGGTTCTGGGGGTTAAACCAAGCAGCTTCTCCCCCTCTCCACTCCAGGTCAAACTGATGCAACAAACAGACCCACACAGGAGGCCAGGGAGTGACTTCCGTATCCAGCACCCACCCTGATACAGAGCGGCTCTGGATTGGTCGCTCTGTGTTTCAAGTATCGATGCACTGAAGATCAGCATATGAGGGAGAAGGGAATAGAGGCTTATGCTGAGAGAGTTAGAACCATAGAATCAGAGAATGGTTACAGCACGGAACAAGACCATTCGGCCCGTCGAGCCCGTGCCAGCTCTCTGTAAGAGCACCTCAGCTAGTCCCACTCCTCCGCCCTTACCCCACAGCCATGCAAATGTTTTTCTTTCAGGTACTTATCCAACTCCCTTTTGAAAGCCGTGATTGAGTCTACCTCCACCACCCTTTCAGGCCGTGCAATCCAGATATTAAACACTCGCTACGCAAAAAGGTTTCTTCTTGTGTCGCCTCTGGTTCTTTTGCCAATCACCTTAAATCTGTGTCCTCTGGTTCTCGACCCTTCTGCCAATGGGAACAGTATCTCTCGATCTACTCTGGCAAGACCACTCATGATTTTGAACACCTCGATCAAATCTCCTCTCAATCTTCCCTGCTCTAAGGAGAACACAAGAAATAAGAGCGGGAGTAGGCCATTTGGCCCCTCGAGTCTGCTCCATCATTCAATAAAATCATGGCTGATCTAATCATGGACTCAACTCCACTTCACTTCCCCCTCGCTCCCATAAACCTTTACTCTCATATCGCTCAAAAAATCTGTCTATCTCCACCTTAAAAAAATTCAATGATCCAGCCTCCACAGCTTTCTGGGGCAGAGAATTCCACAGAATTAGAACCCTCTGAGAGAAGAAATTCCCCCTCATCTCAGTTTTAAATGGGCAACCCCTTATTCTGAAACTATGCCCTCTAGTTCTGGATTCTCCTATGAGTGGAAATATCCTCTCTGCATCCACCTTGTCAAGCCCTCCAGTATGTTTTAAATTTCAATAAGATCACCCCTCATTCTTCTGAACTTCAATGAGTATAGGTCCAAACTACTCAACCTTTCTTCATAAGTCAATGCCCTCATCTCAGGAATCAACCTAGTGAATCTTCTCTGAACTGCCTCCAATGAAAGTATATCCTTCCTTAAATACAGAGACCAAAACTGTACGCAGTACTCCAGGTGTGGCCTCACCAATACCCTGTACAGTTGTAGCAGGACTTCTCTGCTTTTATACTCTATCCCCCTTGCAACCCCAGCTGCTCCTGTTTTGTACAGGTTCATCATAATATCCATGCGTTTGTACTCTATACTTCTATTTATAAACAGGGATACTGTCAAGTGTAGTATAAACAGGGACAGGGTCTAGTGTAATATAAACAGAGGCAGGGTCGAATGTAATATAAACCGAGACTGGGTCATGTGTAATTATAAACAAACAGTGACATGGTCTAGGGTAATATTTAGAATGACTCATGGTGCCATGAACTAGTGAGTACAGAAATAGGAGGACAGAGCAGATGAATGCCTGGCTGGAGAGATGGTGCAGGAGGGAGGGCTTTAGATTCCTGATGCATTGGGACCGCTTCTGGAGGGAGGTGGGAGCTGTACAAGCCGGACGGGTTGCACCTCAACAGAGCCGGGACCAATATCCTCGCCGGGGGTGGGGGGGGTTGTCAGTGCTGTTGGGGAGGGTTTAAACTAACTTGGCAGGGGATGGGAACCTGAGAATAGATTCAGTGGGAGGGAAGTAAAGCTGGAATTAGAAAGCAAAAATATAGAAAGTGAGTTGGAAGGACAGAGGAAAAAAGCAGGAAAAACAGGAAAAAAAACAAATTTAAAAGCTCTTTGTCTAAATGCACATAACATTTGTAACAAAATAGATGAATTGACGGCACAAATATATACAAATGGGTACGATCTGATACCCATTACAGAGATGTGGTTGCAAGGTGACCAGGACTAGGAACGAAATATTCAGGGATATTTGACAATTTGGAAGGACAGACAGAAAGGAAAAGGAGGTGGGGTAGCTCTGTTAATAAAGAATGAGATCAGTGCGTTGGTGAGAAACGATATTTGCTCAGAGGATCAAGATATTGAATCAGTTTGGGTGGAGATGAGGAATAATAAAGGGAAAATCACTGGTGGACAAGAGTCTATAGGCCCCTAACAGTAGCTACACTGTTGGACGGAGTATAAATCAAGAAATAATGGAGGATTGTAATAAAGGAACGGCAATAATTATGGGTGATTTTAAACTTCATATTGAATGGACAAAGCAAATTGGCCAGGGTAGCCTTGAGGAGGAGTCCATAGAGTGTATCTGGGATAGTTTCCTTGAACAGTATGTTGTGGAACCAACCAGGGAGCAGGCTATCTTAGATCTAGTACTGCGTAATGAGGCAGGATTAATAAATGATCTGGTACTAAAAGATCCTCTCGGAACGAGTGGCCATAATATGGTTGAATTTCAAATTCAACCATATTCTGGTTGGTGAGAAAGTTGGTTCTCAAACCAGGGTCCCAAGCTGAAATAAAGGAGACTACAATGGTATGAGGGCAGAGTTGGCTAAATTGGACTGGGAAAATAGATTAAAGAATGGGATGGTTGATGAGCAGTGGCAGACATTTAAGGAGATATTTCATAACCTGCAACAAAAATATATCCCAATGAGAAGCAAAGACTGTAAGAGATGGGATAACCATCCGTGGCTAACTAAGGAAATAAGGGAGGTATCAAATTGAAAACAAAGGCATACAGTGTGGCCAAGTCTAGTGGGAGGCCAGAGATGTATGACATTTTTAAAAGCCAGCAGAGAATGGCTAAAAAAAATGATTGAGAGGGAAGATAGATTATGAAAGAAAACTAGCACAAAATATAAAAACAGATAGTAAGAGTCCTTCATGGTAGAAGACAGTAAAAACATCCCAGCAGTGGATAAGCGAGGGGCTATAGATAGGGAGGAATGCAATACAATCACTATCACTAATGACGTAGTACTAGGTAAAATAACAGGACTAAAGGCAGACAAGTCCCCTGACCTGATGGCTTGCATCCTCGGATCTTAAGAGAAGTGGCTGCAGAGTTCATGGATGCATTGGTTGTAATCTACCAAAATTCCCTGGATTCTATGGCGGTCCCAACAGATTGGAAAGCCGCAAATGTAACGTGCCTATTTGAAAAAGGAAGCAGACAAAGAGCAGGACAATTTAGACCAGTTAGTCTAACATCTGTCATTGGGAAAATGCTGGAGTCCATTATTAAGGAAGCAGTAGCAGGATATTTGGAAAAGCATGATTCAATCAAGCAGATTCAACATGGTTTTCTGAAAGGGAAATCATGTTTGACAAATTCGCTGGAGTACTTTGAGGATGTAATGAGCAGGGCGGATAAGGGGGAAGCAGTGGGTGTGGTGTATTTGGATTTTCAGAAGGCATTCGATAAGGTGCCACATAAGAGGTTACTGCACAAGATAAAAGCTCACAGGGTTGGAGGTAATGTATTAACGTGGATAGAGGATTGGCAAACCAACAGAAAACAGAGGGTCGGGATAAATGGTCATTTTCCAGTTGGCAAACATGACTAGTGGGGTGCCGCAGGGATCGGTGCTGGGTCTTCAACTAATTACAATCCATATTAATGACTTGGATGAAGGGACCGAGTTTGCTGTTGTTACAAAAATTGTGCAGAGGACACAAAAAATCTGCAAAGGGATATAGACAGGTTAAGTGAGAGGGCAAACATTTGGCAGATGAAGTATAATGTGGGAAAATATGAAGTTATCCACTTTGGCAGAAATAATAGAAAAGCAAATTATAATTTAAATGGAGAAAAATTGCAAAGAGCTGCATTACAGAGAGACTTGGGGGTCTTGTGCATGAAACACAAAAAGTTAGTATGCAGGTACGGCAAGTAATCAGGAAGGCAAATGGAATGTTGGCCTGTATTACAAGGGGGATAGAGTATAAAAGCAGAGAAGTCCTGCTACAACTGTAAAGAGTATTGGTGAGGCCACACCTGGAGTACTGCGTACAGTTTTGGTCTCCATATTGAAGGAAGGATATACTTGCATTGAAGGCTGTTCAGAGAAGGTTCACTAAGTTGATTCCGGAGATAGGGGGTTGACTTCTGAGGATAGGTTGAGTAGGTTGGGCCTATACACATTGGAGTTTCGAAGAATGAGAGGTGATCTTATTGAAACTTAATGATAATGAGGGGGCTCGCCAAGGTGGATGCAGAGAGGATATTTCCACTCATAGGGGAAACTAAAACTCGGGGGACATAGTCTCAGAATAAGGAGCCGCCCATTTAAAAGTGAGGTGAGGAGGAATTTCCTCTCTGAGGGTGGCAAATCCCTGGAATTCTGCGCCCCAAAGAGCTGTGCAAGCTGAGTCATTGAATAATTTAAGATGGAGATAGACACATTTTTGAACGATAAGGGAATAAAGGGTTATGGGGAGCGGGCAGGGAAGTGGAGCCGAGTCCATGATCAGATCAGCCATGATCTTATTGAATGGGGAGCAGGCTCGAGGGGCCAAATGGCCTACTCCTGCTTCTATTTCTTATGTTATAGACTGTTTTCCATCCACTTCCAATTTTCACCACCAATTCTGGCTGTGTTCAGTTCGACACTCACTGGCTCCCCTCCATCTCCTTCCCTGAAGGTGCTGACTCTGGCTGGGTTTAGTTCTACACTCACTGGTTCCCCTCCCCTGAAGGTGCTGACTCTGGTTGGGTTCAGTTCTACATTCACTGGTTCCCCTCCCCTGAAGGTACTGACTCTGGCTGGGTTCAGTTCTACACTCACTGGTTCCCCTCCCCTGAAGGTACTGACTCTGGCTGGGTTCAGTTCTACACTCACTGGTTCCCCTCCCCTGAAGGTGCTGACTCTGGCTGGGTTCAGTTCTACACTCAGTGCTTCCCCTCCCCTGAAGGTACTGACTCTGGCTGGGTTTAGTTCTACACTCACTGGTTCCCCTCCCCTGAAGGTACTGACTCTGGCTGGGTTCAGTTCTACACTCACTGGTTCCCCTCCCCTGAAGGTGCTGACTCTGGCTGGGTTCAGTTCCACACTCACTGGTTCCCCTCCCCTGAAGGTACTGACTCTGGCTGGGTTCAGTTCTACACTCACTGGTTCCCCTCCCCTGAAGGTGCTGACTCTGGCTGGGTTCAGTTCCACACACACTGGTTCCCCTCCCCTGAAGGTACTAACTCTGGTTGGGTGCAGTTCCAGACACTGACATCTTTCACTTTGTTCCGGCACCAAGATAGCAGCGCATGCGCTATGCTACTCACTGAACCAAGATGGCGGAGCGATGACCGTGCCTTCCTGTACCAAGATGGCCGCCGTTAGTCTGGGCCTGTGACCGGGAGAACGACCCGAAGCTGCAACCGCCGATATTCCGGTTATTATTCCGGGCTTGCGGCGGGCACCGGATGTTTATGAAGCCTCCCCGGCACCCCGCTGGTCCATTATTCCGCTCCGTCCCGTTAAAAAGGACACTTCTAAGGAGCCTGTCCAAACCGTGTCTAATCCGTCATTACACGCACCACGCATGCTCCAAACACATCCAAGATCGGCGCCTGCGCACTGAGCTCCTGTAGTCTGGGTGCGGCACATTCTTCCGCGCGGGGCATGCTGGGTACATAAGACCATGAGAAATTTGAGCAGGAGTGGGCCACCCGGACCCCTGAGCCTGCTCCCCATTCAATAAGATCATGGCTGGTCTGATCATAGACTCAGCTCCACCTCTCTGCCCGCTCCCCAGAACCCTATACTCCATTATCGCTCAAAAATCTGGCTATCTCCGCCTAAAATATATTCAATGACCCAGCCTCCACTGCTCTCTGGGGCAAAGAATTCCAAAGATTTACAACCCTCTGAGAGAAGACATTTCTCCTTATCTCAGTTTTGAATGGGCTGAGGAGAAAGGCTGCATTTGTGAATAGAACAGGATTTACTGTGATTGCATTGGGCACTGAAACATGTTCACTCTGGCAGCTCTACTTTGTTTCTGATGATCTTAATAACCCCTATACCTGAGCTGGAGATTAATATTGTGTATAAATGTTGAATAAATTATCTTTGTTTCAAACACAGTCTGTCGAATATTTGATTCCTCCATGATCAGAGGAGACTAATTGATGTTCTGATACTGACTGTTCCATTTTAGTGCTTTTTCTGAATCTAACTTAAGTCATTTCTCACCTAGTTCACCTTCGATAAAACTCCAAACTTGTTCCATTTGAGTACGAGTTGTAGTTGTAGTAGACTTAACTGCAGTGTGTCAGTTTAAACTCAACTGAACTCCTTTGAACAACCCCTTTCTTGAACCATCTTGCATAGGGTTCGAAATCCGTTATTTTCTGTAACCCGTTTTTGTAACCGATTGAATTTTACAAACTCATCCACACATTTTGCACATGATAGCCTGTCAAATATTCTGATATTTGTAATTGTCATTGCCACAACCTCCGTTCCCTAGCCACAGACTCCGTCCCTCTCCCCAACTTCTGCCTGAACCAGACTTTTTGCAACCTTGGTGTCATACTTAACCCTAAAATAGTTTTTTTTAACCAGATATCCACGGCATAATTAAGACTGCCTATTTCCATCTCTGTAACATCATCCGTCTCCGCTCTTGCCTCAGCTCATCCACTGCTGAAGCCCTCATCCATGCTTTTGTTACTTCTGGACTTGACTATTCCAATGCACTCCTCCCACATTTGACTCTACATAAACTAGAGTTAATCAAAAATTCGGCTGCCCATGCCCTAACTCTCACCAAGTCCAGGTCACCCACCACCCCTGTCCTCACTGACCTACATTGGCTTCTAGTTAAGCAACACCTTGATTTGAAAATTCTAATATTTTCAAACCCCTAAATTGCCTCGCCCCTCCCTAGCTCTGTAAATTCCTCCAGCCCCACAACCTCCATCCTGCCCCCCACCCATGAGATATCTGTCTTCCTGAGCATCCATGATTATAATTGGTGACTGTGCCTTCTGTTGCCCAGGTCCCAAGTCCTGGAAAACCGAGCCTAAACCTCTCTGTCGAACCCATGCTGTACCTGCTCTGGCAGTTTTTGATGGGATAGTGTAGAGCAAGCTTTTCTCTCTTATCTAATCCGTGCTGTATCTTCCCTCGGAGTGTTTGTTGGGACAGTGTAGAGTGAGCTTTACTCTGTATCTAACTCGTGCTGTACCTGCGATGGGAGTGTTTGATGGATCAGTCCATGGAGAGCTTTACTCTCTGACTAACCCGTGCTGTGTCTGTTGTGCGAGTGTTTGATCGGACGGCGTAGAGGGAGATTAACTCTGTATCTAACCTATGCTGTACCTACCCTGGGTAGAGCTGCAGAACACTAAAGGGCAAAAATCGTTAGTGGGAGTTGTGTACAGACCTCCAAACAGTAGTAGTGATGTTGGGGAGGGCATCAAACAGGAAATTAGGAGTGCATGCAATAAAGGTGCAGCAGTTATAATGGGTGACTTTAATATGCACATAGATTGGGCTAGCCAAACTGGAAGCAATACGGTGGAGGAGGATTTCCTGGAATGCATAAGGGATGGTTTTCTAGACCAATATGTCGAGGAACCGACTAGGGTGGAGGCCATCTTAGACTTGGTGTTGTGTAATGAGAGAGGATTAATTAGCAATCTCATTGTGCGAGGCCCCTTGGGGAAGAGTGACCATAATATGGTGGAATTCTGCATTAGGATGGAGAATGAAACAGTTAATTCAGAGACCATGGTCCAGAACTTAAAGAAGGGTAACTTTGAAGGTATGAGGCATGAATTGGCTAAGATAGATTGGCTAATGATACTTAAGGGGTTGACTGTGGATGGGCAATGGCAGACATTTAGAGACCGCATGGATGAATTACAACAATTGTACATTCCTGTCTGGCGTAAAAATAAAAAAGGGAAGGTGGCTCAACCGTGGCTATCTAGGGAAATCAGGGATAGTATTAAAGCCAAGGAAATGGCAAACAAATTGGCCAGAAATAGCAGCGAACCTGGGGACTGGGAGAAATTTAGAACTCAGCAGAGGAGGACAAAGGGTTTGATTAGGGCAGGGAAAATGGAGTACGAGAAGAAGCTTGCAGGGAACATTAAGGCGGATTGCAAAAGTTTCTATAGGTATGTAAAGAGAAAAAGGTTAGTAAAGACAAACGTAGGTCCCCTGCAGTCAGAATCAGGGGAAGTCATAACGGGGAACAAAGAAATGGCAGACCAATTGAACAAGTACTTTGGTTCAGTATTCACTAAGGAGGACACAAACAACCTTCCGGATATAAAAGTGGTCAGAGGGTCTATTAAGGAGGAGGAACTGAGGGAAATCTTTATTAGTCGGGAAATTGTGTTGGGGAAATTGATGGGATTGAAGACCGATAAATCCCCAGGGCCTGATGGACTGCATCCCAGAGTACTTAAGGAGGTGGCCTTGGAAATAGCGGATGCATTGACAGTCATTTTCCAACATTCCATTAACTCTGGATCAGTTCCTAACGAGTGGAGGGTAGCCAATGTAACCCCACTTTTTAAAAAAGGAGGGAGAGAGAAAGCAGGGAATTATAGACCGGTCAGCCTGACCTCAGTAGTGGGTAAAATGATGGAATCAATTATTAAGGATGTCATAGCAGCGCATTTGGAAAATGGTGACATGATAGGTCCAAGTCAGCATGGATTTGTGAAAGGGAGATCATGCTTGACAAATCTTCTGGAATTTTTTGAGGATGTTTCCAATAAAGTGGACAAAGGAGTACCAGTTGATGTGGTATATTTGGACTTTCAGAAGGCTTTCGACAAGGTCCCACACAGGAGATTAATGTGCAAAGTTAAAGCACATGGGATTGGGGGTAGTGTGCTGACGTGGATTGAGAACTGGTTGTCAGACAGGAAGCAAAGAGTAGGAGTAAATGGGTACTTTTCGGAATGGCAGGCAGTGACTAGTGGGGTACCGCAGGGTTCTGTGCTGGGGCCCCAGCTGTTTACATTGTACATTAATGATTTAGACGAGGGGATTAAATGTAGTATCTCCAAATTTGCGGATGACACTAAGTTGGGTGGCAGTGTGAGCTGCGAGGAGGATGCTATGAGGCTACAGAGTGACTTGGATAGGTTAGGTGAGTGGGCAAGTGCCTGGCAGATGAATTATAATGTGGATAAATGTGAGGTTATCCATTTTGGTGGTAAAAACAGAGAGACAGACTATTATCTGAATGGTGACAGATTAGGAAAAGGGAAGGTGCAACGAGACCTGGGTGTCATGGTACATCAGTCATTGAAGGTTAGCATGCAGTTACAGCAGGCGGTTAAGAAAGCAAATGGCATGTTGGCCTTCATAGCGAGGGGATTTGAGTACAGGGGCAGGGAGGTGTTGCTACAGTTGTACAGGGCCTTGGTGAGGCCACACCTGGAGTATTGTGTACAGTTTTGGTCTCCTAACTTGAGGAAGGACATACTTGCTATTGAGGGAGTGCAGCGAAGATTCACCAGACTGATTCCCGGGATGGTGGGACTGACCTATCAAGAAAGACTGGATCAACTGGGCTTGTATTCACTGGAGTTCAGAAGAGTGAGAGGGGACCTCATAGAAACGTTTAAAATTCTGACGGGTTTGGACAGGTTGGATGCAGGAAGAATGTTCCCAATGTTTGGGAAGTCCAGAACCAGGGGTCACAGTCTAAGGATAAGGGGTAAGCCATTTAGGACCGAGATAAGGAGAAACTTCTTCACCCAGAGAGTGGTGAACCTGTGGAATTCTCTACCACAGGAAGTAGTTGAGGCCAATTCACTAAATATATTCAAAAGGGAGTTAGATGAAGTCCTTACTACTCGGGGGATCAAGGGGTATGGCGTGAAAGCAGGAAGTGGGTACTGAAGTTTCATGTTCAGCCATGAACTCATTGAATGGCGGTGCAGGCTAGAAGGGCTGAATGGCCAGCTCCTGCACCTATTTTCTATGTTTCTATGTTTCTATGTTTGGGACAGGCTCGAGTGAGATTTAACCTTTAATAACCCACGCTGTACCGACCTGGGAATGTCTGGTGAGACATTGTGGAGGGAGCTTTACTCTGCATCTAACCTGCGTTGTCATCATCATCATCATCATCATCATCATCACAGGCAGTCCCTCGGAATCGAGGAACAATCGAAAGAAGACTTGCTTCCACTCCTGAAGTGAGTTATTTGGTGGCTGACCAGTCCAATATGAGAGCCACAGACTCTGTCACAGGTGGGACAGATAGTCATTGAGAGAAGGGGTGGGTGGGACTGCTTTGCCGTATGCTCCTTCCACTGCCTGCGTTTGATTTCTGCATGCTCTCGGCATTGAGACTCGAAGTGCTCAGCGACCTCCCGGATTCACTGTCTCCACTTAGGGCAGTCTTTGGTCAGGGGCTCCCAGGTGTCAGTGGGGATGTCGCACTTTTTCAGGGAGGCTTTGAGGGTGTCCTTGTAATGTTTACGCTGCCCGCCTTTGGCTCATTTGCTGTGAAGGCGCTCCACCTAGAGCACTTGCTTTGGGAGTCTCGTGTCTGGCATACGAACTATGTGGCCTGCCCAGCGGAGCAGATCAAGTGTGGTCAGTGCTTCAATGCTGGGGCATTAGCCTGGACAAGGACGCTGATGTTGCTGTGCCAGTCCTCCCAGGGGATTTGTAGGATCAAGCGGAGACATCATTGATGATATATCTCCAGCGACTTGAGGTGGCTACTGTACATGGTGCATTCCTCTGAGCCATACAGGAGGGCGGGTATTACTACAGCCCTGTAGACCATGAGCTTGGTGGTATCTGCCCTGGGAATGGTTGATGGGACAATGTAAGGGGAGCTTTAGTCTGTATCTAACCCGTGCTGTACCTGCTCTGGGAATGTCCAGCAGAACAGTAGAGAGGGAGATTTTCTCTATATCGATCTGATGCTGTATTTGCCGTGGAATGGCTGGACAAGTCAGAGGGAGATGTAGTCTTTGTCTAACCTCTGCTGTACTTGCCCTGGGAACGTCTGATGGAACAGTATAGAGGAAGCTTTAATATCTATTTAACCCATGTTGTACTTGCCCTGGGAATGTTTGATGGGACAGTGTAGAGGGAGCTTTACTCTGTATCTAACCCATGCTGTATCTTCCCTGCAAGTGTCTGGTGGGAGAGTGTATTGAGATCCTTACTGTGTAACTACTCAGGTCCGTTATACTCCGCAGAGGATGAAAACCACACTGTGACTCCGGGAGGAGCTCCTCAGCCACAGGGAGAAGATGGTTGAGGACGATTCAAGTGATGGCTTTCTGAGGGCTATTCATCTGTATTCGCCGCAGTCGGACTTGTCCCCTTTGTTAAAGATGGTCACGATTACTGCATCTCTGAGATCTCCAGGCATGCCCTCCTTCTTCCAGATGAGAGAGATGAGGTCATGCATTTGTGCCAATAGTGCCTCTCCGCCATACTTTAGTGCCTCAGTGGGGATTTCGTCCACTCCCATTGCCTTGTTGGTTTTGAGCTGGCGGATGGCCTTTTCCATCTCGTACAGGGCTGGGGTTTTGCTGAGATGGTGGTGGGTAGCATGCTGTGGGTTGGAGTCGAGGACACTCGAGTCAAAGGCAGAGTGTCAGTTAAGGAGATCTTCGAAGTGTTCCTTCCAGCGGGTCATGGCTGCCTCGATGTCCTTGATGAGTGTTTCCCCATTCTTGGCCAACAGTGGGGTGGTGCCTTGGGTGGTTGTGCTGTAGGTGGCGTTGACTGATGTGAAGAATCCTCACACATCATGGCTGTCAGCCAGCTGCTGAACCTCCTGTGATTTATCCACGAACCATCTATGCTTTAGGTCACAGGTTTTTTCTTGGACCTCGGCCTGAAACCACCTGTAATGCTGCTTTGTTGGTCCCGAGTTGGGTTGTTGTTTTAGGTTCAGAAATACCCTGTGCTTGCGATTTATTAGATCTTGGATCTCCTGGTCATTCTCATCAAACCATTACTGGTGTTTCCTTGATCAGGCCAACATCCTCAGCATCGAAGCACTGACCACACTCGATCAGCTGAGTTGGGTGGGCCACATTGTTCACAACTATTTTAAGTAGAACAATAATCAAGTGCCCCCTGATTAAAGGGGGGGGGAGGGTTACACTCCAGAAACTTTCATTAAAGTGCCCCCTTGTTTTTTTTTTGAGGGCACCAAAAACACAACTTAATAATTCAACATAAAGGGAACCTTTGTCAAATCAAATCAAATTAATTAAAATAAAATTCTGTTCTCTCTTGAAATGATGCACTCCAGTCTCTGCAGTGTCCATCTCTTGTGGACACGGCGTGCTCCATCTCCAGAGATACCCTGGCTCGCCACATTGTTCACATGGCTAACAAAAGACTCCCAAAGCAAGCATTCTGCTCAGAACTCCTACATGGCAAGCGAGCCCAAGGTGATCAGAGGAAACTTTTCAAGGACACCTTCAAAGCCTCCTTGATAAAAATGCAGCATCCCCACTGATACCTAGGAGCCCTTGGCTAAATTCCGCCCTAAATGGAGGAAGTGCATCCGGGAGGGTGCTGAGCACCTCGAGTCTCATCACTGAGAGCATGCAGAAACCAAGCATAGGAGCATGCGCAAACCAGTCCCACCCACCATTTCCTTCAATGACCGGCTGTCTCACCTGTGACAGAGACTGTAATTCCCGTATTGGAATGTTTAGTCACCTAAGAACTCACCTTTAGAGTGTAAGCAAGTCTTCCTTGATTTCGAGGGACTGCTTATGATGATGATAATGTGTACCTAACCTGTGTTGTGCTTGTCCTGTGAATTTTTGGATTGGCTGTTTTGAAAAACGTTTACCCTGCATTTAAATTATGCTGTACTTGCCCTGGGAGTGTTTGATGGGACAGTGTAGAGGGAGCTTCACTCTGTCTCTAACCCCTGCTGTACCTGCTACCTGTACGCTTGCGGCCTTCTGTAAGAGGTCAGCACTGGAGGGACTGGAGTGCATCGTCACCTCGAGCAACCAAATTTTAATTTGATTTAAGTTTACCATCTAAAGTTTAATTAGTTTATTTTGTTGGTTATAGTGCCCTCCTCCCTTTAATCAGGGGCATTTGATTTACAGATTAACAACAAAATAGTTGCGCTGTACCTGCCCTGGGATTGTTTCTTGGGACTGTGCAGAGGGAGCTTTATTCTGTATCTAACCCGTGCTGTACATGCCCTGGGAATACCTGGCGGGGCAGTGCAGGGACCCTTACTGTGTATTTAACATGTGCTGTACCTGCCCTGGGAGTGTTTGATGAAAGTCAGCGTACAGCAAGCTTTAAATTGTAACTAACCCGTGCTGTACCTGCGCTGGGATTGTTTAGGACAGTACAGAGGGAGCTTCACTCTGTATATAACCGTGCAGTATCTGGCCCACTCCTGCCTGTTTGTCATGGTCTTATCTACCCAGCATACCCTACGGGGGAAAATGTGCTGCATCCAGTCTGCAGGAGCTCAGTGCGCAGGCGCGGGCCGTGGCTGTGTTTGGAGCATGCGCCGTGCGTGTAATGGCGGAGAAGACATGTTTTGGACAGGCTCCTAAGGAGTCTCTTTTTCAGCGGGACGGAGCCGGGTGAGGGACCAGCGGGGAGCTGGGGAGGCTTCATAAACAACCGGTTCCCGCCGCAAGCCCGGAATAATAACCGGATTATCGGCGGATGCAGCTTCGGGGCTTTCTCCCGTCACAGGCCCAAGCTAACGGCGGCCATATTCGAGCAGGAAGTCAGGTTCAGCGCTCCGCCATCTTGATTCAGTGAGTAGCACAGCGCATGCGCGGCCATCTAGTGTCTGGAACTGAACCCAGCCAGAGTCAGTACCTTCAGGGGAGGGGAACCAGTGAGTGTAGAACTGAACCCAACCAGAGTCAGCACCTTCAGGGGAGGGGAACCAGTGAGTGTAGAACTGAACCCAACCAGAGTCAGTACCTTCAGGGGAGGGGAACCAGTGAGTGTAGAACTGAACCCAGCCAGAGTCAGTACCTTCAGGGGAGGGGAACCAGTGAGTGTAGAACTGAACCCAACCAGAGTCAGCACCTTCAGGGGAGGGGAACCAGTGAGTGTAGAACTGAACCCAACCAGAGTCAGTACCTTCAGGGGAGGGGAACCAGTGAGTGTAGAACTGAACCCAACCAGATCCAGTACCTTCAGGGGAGGGGAACCAGTGAGTGTAGAACTGAACCCAACCAGAGTCAGCACCTTCAGGGGAGGGGAACCAGTGAGTGTAGAACTGAACCCAGCCAGAGTCAGTACCTTCAGGGGAGGGGAACCAGTGAGTGTAGAACTGAACCCAGCCAGAGTCAGTACCTTCAGGGGAGGGGAACCAGTGAGTGTAGAACTGAACCCAGCCAGAGTCAGTACCTTCAGGGGAGGGGAACCAGTGAGTGTAGAACTGAACCCAGCCAGAGTCAGTACCTTCAGGGGAGGGGAACCAGTGAGTGTAGAACTGAACCCAGCCAGAGTCAGTACCTTCAGGGGAGGGAAACCAGTGAGTGTAGAACTGAACCCAGCCAGAGTCAGTACCTTCAGGGGAGGGGGACCAGTGAGTGTAGAACTGAACCCAGCCAGAGTCAGCACCTTCAGGGGAGGGGAACCAGTGAGTGTAGAACTGAACCCAGCCAGAGTCAGTACCTTCAGGGACCAGTGATTGATTGGTGCCCCGGCCCCGCCCCCCCGCCACTGATTGGCGCGGAGCAGGGCGCTGGGTGGGCTGGTGCCCCGCGCCGCCTCGCCATTGGCTGCGGGCTGAGTGTTGCGGTTGGGGGGTATGTTGGTGGGCTCCGCTCGCAGCCTTTGAGCTCGGGGCCCAGGTGAGGCGGGACTGAGTTGTGCGCAGGCGCGGGGCCAGCCTATTGTGGGAGATTAGCTGCCGACGGGCGACGTTTTGCCCCCCCCCCAGCCGTGGAGGATGGATGAGCAGCCCGGGCAGTGCGCCCAGCCTCCCTGAGGACTCAGACTCATGGACACGCGCGGGCGGTGAGATTTGGGTGGCGGCTGTGGAGTACCTTCGGGCGGGGACGGGCCTTGGTTATTGTCGGGGATTGCCGGGAGTTCGGCCGCCAGCTTTGGGCAGCATGGGTCCGCCCGCCACGGGGAACAGGGAGCAACAGGGGCGGGGCTTCCTCGACATCACCATACTTTCCATTGTCCCGCTGCAGGTCAGGGAGCATGTGCGGCGGCCATCTTACTGCAGGGAGCAGGTGCAGGATGGGGACCAGTGACATGAACACATGAGAACATCAGAAATAGGAGATGAGTCGGCCCTTTGGCCTCTCGAGCCTGCCGCCACTCAATAAGATGATGGCTGCAGCATCTGGGGTGGTTCTCCTTGGAGCAGTGAAGGTGCAGGGCAGGTTTAACAGAGGTGCTCACAATCAGGAAGGCTTTAGATTGAGTCAGGGAACAGAGTGGTTCTGCTCACACAATCAGAGAATGGTTACAGCATGGAAGGCCATTCGGCCCGTCGAACCCTTGCCTACTCCCCTCCCTTTTCCCCCGGCCCTGCAAAATGTTTTTTTTTCAGATACTTATCCAACTTCCTTTTTATTTGAAAGCTGTGATTGAGTCTTCCTCCACCACCCTTTCAGGCCGTGCTTTCCGGATCCTAACCACTCGCTGCATAAAATAGATTTTTTTGATGTCACCTTTGGTTATTTTGCCATTCACCTTAAGTCCGTCTCCTCTGGTTCTCGACCCCTACACCAATGGGAACAGTATCTCTCTATCTACTCTGTCCGGACCCCTCATGATTTTGAACACTTCTAGCAATTCTCCTCTCAACCTTCTCTGCTCCAAGAGGAACAACCCCAGCTTCTCCAGTCAATCCACGGAACTGAAGTCCCTCATCTCGTGAATCATTCTTGTCAATCTTTTCTGCTTCCTCTCTAAGGCCATCACATCCTAATGTGCGGTGCCCAGAATTGGACACAATGCTCCAGTTGAGACCGAACCAGTGTTTTATAAAGGTTCATCATAACCACCTTGCTTTTGTACTCTGTGATGCCCAGGATCCTGTAAGTTTTTTTAACTGCTTTCTCAACCTGTCCTGCCACCTTCAGTGATTTGTCCACATATACCCGCAGGTCTCACTGTTCATGCACCCCCTTTAGGATTGTACCCTTTAATTTACATTGCCTCTCCTTGTTTATTTAATCATGCTTTTCTAATTTTATTTCTTAACTCATTCACGGCCTCATTTTATTTCTTCCTCCGAGCCTCTCAACTTAATTTGGCAGCGTAATGTTGGCGAGTGGTGTTTGATTGCCCTGGGAACCAACAGGAAGAGAGGTCAGAGGCCGGAGGGCCCAGGGAGCAGCGTGTTCTGCACCCAATCGCGGTGCTTGAGGGGTGGATCCTGAGTCAGCCTGTCAGGTGAGTCTCTGTTAAACAATTCATCTTTTAAAGTTAAATCGAGATTTCTTTTGTCAACAAAACAGTTTAACATTTGTCAGTATTTTCTTTCTATTTATGAGTTCCTATTATGAGTTTCAGACATTTTAGTGCCAAGTGGACCTGGTGTTTAAAGGTCATTCATTTCCCTCTTTCCATGTCGCTGTTAGTTAAAGGGACAGAGATTGATTTCCCCGCATTATGCAACTTTAGCAGTTAAAGTAACATCCTTCTTGTTGGTAGTGAGTTACATTCTGTGCTGGGCGAGATGGCTGGTGGCATCAGCCTTTAAAATACTCATCCTCTTGTTCAAATCTCTCCAGGGTCTCGCCCTTCCCTATCTCTGTAACTTCCTCCAGCCCACCAACCCTCTTAATAGTTTGTTTTCTTTGGCACGGAGGAGATTGAGGGGAGACCTTAATGAGGTGTATAAAATTATGAGGGGCCTAGATAGAGTGGAGAGGAAGGATCTATTTCCCTTCGCAGAGGGGTCAGCAACCAGCAGAACTTTTTAGCCAGTACGTAGCAAGCACAACAAGAGAAGAGGAAGTTCTGGACTTAGTATTAGGTACTGAAGCTGGGTAAGCGGAAGGGGTATCGATGGGACAGCATTTTGGTGCTAGTGATCATAATTCAGTTAGATTTAGGGTAGTTATGGAAAAGGACAAAGATAGACTAGGAATAAAAGTTCACAACTGGGGAAAAGCCAATTTTACTAAGCTGATATGTGATTTAGCCAAAGTGGACTGGAAACAGCTACTTGAAATGGTGAGAGATTGGAAAATGTTGGTGTTTTGAGGGACCTTGGTGTCCTTGTACACGAATCACTGAAAGTTAATATGCAGGTACAGCAAGCAATGAAGAAACCAAATGGTATGTCAGCCTTTATTACAAGAGGATTTGAGGATAAGAGTAAACATAAGAACATAAGAAATAGGAACAGGAGTAGGCCGTACGGCCCCTCGAGCCTGCTCCGCCATTCAATAAGATCATGGCTGATCTGATCATGTACTCCGCTCCACTTACCCGCCCACTCCCCATAACCCCTTATTCCCTTATCGTGTAAGAAACTGTCTATTTCTGTCTTAAATTTATTTCATGTCCCAGCTTCCACAGCTCTCTGAGGCAGCGAGTTCCACAGATTTACAACCCTCAGAAGAAATTCCTCCTCATTTTTGCTTTAAATGGGTGGCTCTTATTCTAAGATCATGCCCTCTAGTTCGAGTCTCCCCCATCAGTGGAAACATCCTCTCTCCATCCACCTTGTCAAGCACCCTCATAATCTTATACATTTCGATAAGATCACCTCTCATTCTTCTCAATTTCAATGAGTAGAGGCCCAAACTACTCAACCTTTCCTCATAAGTCAACCCCCTCATCCCCAGAATCAACCTAGTGAACTTTCTCTGAACGGGCTCCGAAGCAAGTAAATCCTTTTGTCAATATGGAAACCAAAACTGCATGCAGTATTCCAGGTGTGGCCTCACTAATACCTTATACAGCTGTAGCAAGACTTCCCTGCTTTTATACTCCATCCCCTTTGCAATAAAGGCCAAGATACCATTGGCCTTCCTGATCACTTGCTGTACCTGCATACTATCCTTTTGTGCTTCATACACAAGTGACCCCAGGTCCCACTGTACTGCAGCATTTTGTAATCTTTCTCCATTTAAATAATAACTTGTTCCCAGACATCTTACTGCAATTATATCGGGCCCTGGTGAGACTACACCTGGAGTATTGTGTACAGTTTGGCTGTTTACCCAAGGAAGGATGTACTTACCATTGAGGATGTTAACGAAGGTTCACCAGACTGAATCCTGGGATGGGGGGATTGTCCTGTGAGCAGAGATTGAGTAGACCAGGCCGATATTCTCTACAGTTTAGAAGAATGAGAGGTGATCTCATTGAAACATAGAAAACTTTTACAGGGCTTGACAGTGTAGCTCAGGGGTGTCAAACATACGGCCCGTGGGCAGGACACGGCCCCCCAAGCCCCTTACTCCGGCCCGCCAAATGTTTTAATTTATACACCCCCACTCCCGATCTTTCGCTTGCTGACTGGAACACAACCTGAATTTGTCGGCCGTCACGGAACAGGAGGAGGGTGGTGGAGGCACGAGGAAGGTCAGTCGGTGTCCACGGGGAGCAATTCTGGGACAACGAGGGCTCTCACACGGACTGTCAATACGCTTTGAGTGAGGCAGTGAGTAGATAAATACCGAGAGAGAGGGGGAGGAGTGTCACTGGAACTCCAGGTGATTTAACAGATGATGGGGGTTAGTGCAGGGTAGGGAGTGAGGGGGTTGTGTTCCTGCACTTCTCCCCCCCTCCTCGGCCCCAGCGAGGCTCTGATTTAAAATTCTCAGCCTCGTGTTAATATCCCTCACCCTCCCCTCCCCTCCCCTCCCCTCCCCTCCCCTCCCCTCCCCTCCCCTCCCCTCCCCTCCCCTCCCCTCCCCTCCCCTCCCCTCCCCTCCCCTCCCCTCCCCTCCCCTCCCCTCCCCTCCCCTCCCCTCCCCATCTCTAACCTCCTCCAGCCCTGCACCCCTCCCTATCTCTCTAAACCTCCTTAGCCCTACAACCCTCCCGATCTCTGTAACCTCCTCCAGCAACGGCCCCTCTCATATCTCTCTAAACCTCCTCCAGCGCCAAAGCCCCAGCCCTACATCCCTCCCTATCTCTCTAAACCTCCTCCAGCCCCTACACACCTCCCTATCTCTGTAACCCCATCCAGCCCCTACACACCTCCCTATCTCTGTAACCCCATCCAGCCCCTACACACCTCCCTATCTCTGTAACCACCTCCAGATCCTACACCCCTCCCTATCTCTGTAACCTCCTCAGCCCTACAACCCTCCCTATCTCTCTAAGCTCCTCCAGCCCTGCATCCCTCCCTATCTCTCTCAACCTCCTCCAGCACCGACACCTCTCATATCTCTCTAAACCTCCTCCAGCCCCAAAGCCCCACCCCTACATCCCTCCCTATCTCTTGAACCTCCTCCTGCCCTACATCCCTCCCTATCTCTAAACCCCCTCCAGCCCCACATCCATCCCTATCTCTAAACCTCCTCCAGCCCCTACACCTGTCCATATCTCTAATCCCATCCAGCCACTATCCACCTCCGTATCTCTGTAACCTCCTCCAGCCCTACACCTCTTGCTAGCTCTCTAACCTCCCCCTGCCCCTACATCCCTCCCTACGTCTGCAACCTCCTCCAGCACGACAACCCTCCCCCTCTGTAACCTCCTCCAGCACTACACATCTTGGTATCTCTCCAACCTACTCCAGCACCTACATACCTCCCTATCTCTAACCTCCTCCAGCACCTACATATCTCCCTATCTCTGTAACCTCCTCCAGCCCGTTCACCCCTCCCTATGTTTGTACTCTCCTCCAATCGCTGCACCCCTCCCGATCTCTGTAACCTCCTCGAGCCCCGAGACCCTTCCTTATCTCTGCAATCTCCTTCAGACCTACACCTCTCCCTATTTCTGTAACCTCTCCAGCCCATACACCCCTCCCTATCTCTAATCTCCTCCATCCCCTACACCTCTCCCTATCTCTGACCTCCTCCAACCTCTACACCCCTCCCTATCTCTGTAACCACCTCCGGACCCTACACCCCTCCCTATCTCTGTAACCTCCTCCGGACCCGATACCCCTCCCTATCTCTGTAACCTCCTCCAGACCCTACACCCCTCCCTATCTCTGTAACTTCCTCCAGACCCTACACCCCTCGCTATCTCTGCAATCTCCTCCAGCCCTACATCCCTCCCCATCTGTAACCTCCAGTGCAACACATCTCCACATCTCTCTAACCTCCTCCAGCCCCTACACCCGTCCCTATCGCTGTAACCTTCAGCACCGACACAGCTCCCGATCTCTGTAACCTCCTCCAGCACTAGACCCCTCCCTATCTCTGTAAGCAACTCCAGCCCCTAAACCCCTCCCTCTGTCTATAACCTCCTCCAGCCCTAAATCCCTCCCTACCTCTAATCTCATCCAGGCCCAACACCCCTCCCTATCTCCGTAACCACCTCCAGTTCCTACAGCCCTACGTATCTATGGAACCTCCTTCAGCCCCTACATCCCTCCCTATCTCTGTAGTCTCCTCCAACCCCTGCACCCTCCCCTATCTGTAACCTCCTCCAGCCCCGACAACCCTTCCGATCTCTGTAAACTCCCCCAGCCCTGACAACCCTCCCTTTATCTGTAACGTCCTCCAGCACTACAAGCCTCCCCCTCTATATCCTCCTCCAGCCCATACACCCCTCCCTATCTCTTTAACCTCCTCCAGGCGCTACACCCTTTGCGATCTCGATAACCTCCTCCTGCCATACCACCCTCCCTCTCTCTATAATGTCCTCCAGCCCCTACAGCCCTCCATATCACTGCAACCTCCAGTCCCTACACCACTCACTATCTCTAACCTCCACCAGACCCTACACCTTTCCCTTTGTTTGTAACCTCGTCCAGCCCTTACACCCCTCTCTTTCTCTGTAATCCCCTCCAGCGCCTACACCCC